>NC_047044.1:42474427-43150498 GCF_011762595.2 Tursiops truncatus | reverse complement strand
ATCATCAACTTTATTTTCAAGCAACATTGCTACAGCATCCTGATCTGCTAAGATATATTTTTACCATAATCAAGGCTTTAATTAGGGAAATTGCATGTCTTTAAAAATATTTTTTATTCTACTTATATTCTATTGAAATGGAATGTATTTGAACTTGTGTACAATATCCTTTTATTCTCAAAATTCTCTGCTATATAACTCTTCCAGATTAAAGGAAACTGAATAGACACAGTAAGTAAAGGCAATATGTAATCCTGGATTAGATCCAGGGGAAAAAATACTGTAAAGGACATTATTAGGACAATTGGAAATATTTGTATATGAAGTTTATTTTAGACTTAAGATATTAGGTAATTCCTAAACAAGTCAAAATCCTAAATTCGCTCATTGTATTGTGGTGATATAAAAGAATGCCTGTTCTTAAGGCACACACACATTGAATATTTAGGGATAATAGGGAATGATATCTGCAATTTACTGACCAAATAGATTAGGAAAAATAATAGTTCAGAGTAGTTTGTGAAAAGGAAACCTCAGCGAGGAGGGGGCAGCGGTGGGGTGTGGGAGGGGAGATAGAGAGAAAGAGAGAGAGGGAGGGAGAGAGATGGAGAAAGTAAAAGGAGCAAAATGTTAAGTAAACTTGGGTGAAGAGTAGGTATATAGAAGTTATTATTTGTAATAGTCTTGCAACTCTTTTGTAAGCTTGAAATTCTCCTAAATAAGGTTGGTTTTTTTTTTAAGTCTCTGTTAATTGTTGCCATATCACATCAGCATTGCCTAATCAGAAATTATTTTCAAGGACTTCCCTGGTGGCCAGTGGTTAAGAATCCGCCTGACAATGCAGGGGACATGGGTTCGTGCCCTGGTCCGGAAGATCCCACATGCCGCACAGTCTAAATAAATAATTTTTTTTAAAAGAAATGATTTTCAGTGTTTAAGTTTAAATTTTTCTGGGCCCATCCTTATATTCATATATAAGGTAAACAGATATCCTTCTCTGCACTACCAGGCCGACTCTCTCACATAGGGAGAGGCCAGCAATAATTATTATATTTTTATTTAAGAAATAGCTTATAATCTTCAAAGGCAGTGTCACAAACACTTGAAAAATATTTTTAACATTTTCCTGTACATGCAAATATGTGGAAATAATTCCAGAGAGCCTTTCCATAGATCAAAATGATGCTGATCAATTATCTATCAAAAGATCAATTTTTTAAAAAAGACTGTGTTATGCTAAGTCCTAAAATGTTATTTTAGATTAGCATACTACCCTACTTACTAACTGTAGTTAGCTCAGGAGTACAGGGTTTTCTTCTTTAGTACAGCGTAAGCCAGAGTTGTCATAAATGCCAAAGTTCACTGTCACCTTGATTTCACAATTGAGTAGGGCAGATTAAAATCATAAATTTATTTTTGACATTGCAATTTTAGCATGCCACCCTTATCTAATATCAAATTTTGGCATCTCAGAATCTCATGCAAGTCATGATAATCAGTTTTTAAATGCAAATCCTGAAGAATGTATTTAAGCAGAGGATGGATTTGAAACTTCAAGCTGGTCATGCCTAGAAAAACATGTGAGTGTTTACTGTTGAGCTATGACACACATATATTTCTTTTAGCAAATTACAGACAAAAAGGCATAATACTATATAGCTTATTTCTGACATAAAGCATGGTCCTGTGAATAAAAGAAGACAATATAGTCAAATGTTCTCTCTCTCTCTGATTTACTATTCACTTACCTTAAAAACCTAGGTAACTAAAGAAAAGGAAGTAAAGTTTTAACTAATATTTTATAGATGAAAATGGATTTCATAGGAGTCAAAATCACTAGATAAATTCAAATTTTCAACTAAAAGTGACCACATACAGGTACAGGCAACATCTTCAGATGTTAGGCAAGATAATTACAACACGCACCTGGTATTCAGTAGATGAATAATGCCCTTAACCCAAACATGTGGAGATGCTTCAAGATGCCCTAGGTAGTACAGCAGATTAGTTTGGGGTAAGAAAACCCTCAGGATCCAACATTTGAACTTTGTTGGCCAGTACATAAGAAGTGACTTGACCCTTCATTTGGTGAAATCTATTTCCTCAGATTTCTTTTTTTTTTTTTTTAACATCTTTATTGGGGTATAATTGCTTTACAATGGTGTGTTAGTTTCTGCTTTATAACAAAGTGAATCAGTCATACATAAACATATGTTCCCATATGTCTTCCCTCTTGCGTCTCCCTCCCTCCCACTCTCCCTATCCGACCCCTCCAGGCTGTCACAAAGCACCGAGCCAATATCCCTGTGCCATGCGGCTGCTTCCCACTAGCTATCTACCTTACTACGTTTGTTAGTGTGTATATGCCCATGACTCTCTCTCGCCCTGTCACAGCTCACCCTTCCCCCTCCCCATAACCTCAAGTCCGTTCTCTAGGAGGTCTGCGTCTTTATTCCTGTTTTACCCCTAGGATCTTCATGACATTTTTTTTCTTAAATTCCATATATATGTGTTAGCATACGGTATTTGTCTTTTTCTTTCTGACTTACTTCACTCTGTATGACAGACTGTAGGTCTATCCACCTCATTACAAATAGCTCAATTTCGTTTCTTTTTATGGCTGAGTAATATTCCATTGTATATATGTGCCACATCTTCTTTGTCCATTCATCCGATGATGGGCACTTAGGTTGTTTCCCTCTCCGGGCTATTGTAAATAGAGCTGCAATGAACATTTTGGTACATGACTCTTTTTGAATTTTGGTTTTCTCAGGGTACATGCCCAGTAGTGGGATTGCTGGGTCATATGGTAGTTCTATTTGTAGTTTTTTAAGGAACCTCCATACTGTTCTCCATAGTGGCTGAACCAATTCACATTCCCACCAGCAGTGCAAGAGTGTTCCCTTTTCTCCACACCCTCTCCAGCATTTATTGTTTGTAGATTTTTTGATGATGGCCATTCTGACCGGTGTGAGATGATATCTCATTGTAGTTTTGATTTGCATTTCTCTAACGATTAATGATGTTGAGCATTCTTTCATGTGTTTCTTGGCAGTCTGTATATCTTCTTTGGAGAAATGTCTATTTAGGTCTTCTGCCCATTTCTGGATTGGGTTGTTTGTTTTCTTGTTATTGAGCTGCATGAGCTGCTTGTACATTTTGGAGATTAATCCTTTGTCAGTTGCTTCATTTGCAAATATTTTCTCCCATTCTGAGGGTTGTCTTTTGGTCTTGTTTATGGTTTCCTTTGCTGTGCAAAAGCTTTGAAGTTTCATTAGGTCCCATTTGTTTATTTTTGTTTTTATTTCCATTACTCTAGGAGGTGGGTCAGAAAGGATCTTGCTGTGATTTATGTCATAGAGTGTTCTGCCTATGTTTTCCTCTAAGAGTTTGATAGTTTCTGGCCTTACATTTAGGTCTTTAATCCATTTTGAGCTTATTTTTGTGTATGGTGTTAGGGAGTGATCTAATCTCATACTTTTACATGTACCTGTCCAGTTTTCCCAGCACCACTTATTGAAGAGGCTGTCCTTTCTCCACTGTACATTTCTGCCACCTTTATCAAAGCTAAGGTGTCCATATGTGCATGGGTTTATCTCTGGGCTTTCTATCCTGTTCCATTGATCTATCTTTCTGTTTTTGTGCCAGTACCTCCTCAGATTTCTTGATTCACAGAAATTTGGTTTTAAAAGGGATATTCAGAAAACATGAGTCCATGTTTTCACAAATGTGAATTCGCCTTTTTGCCAAAGGTCACCTGATAAGTTAGTGGCAGAAAAAGGACAGCAACTCAGGTCTTTGGGCTCCCAGGTCTATTCCTGAATGCACTCTGCTGTCTCACTGTTTTATTTTATGTGAATACAAAAAAAATACATGGAATTTCAGTCTTTAATAAAAACCTTTAAATAATTTAAAAGATGCTCCTCTTTGCAAAAGCTGATTCTCCCACTGCATATATTACAGTTATTGAATGGGAAGAGAAAAATCAAAGACAATTAAATTTCACAATACGATTTTACTTCCCTTAATTTGTACACTAAATGTTTTAAGCATATATGATGTACATATTCTTTGAAGATCACTCTTTTATGAAGAATCAACCCCTGTTACTTGCTTTGTATTGGGAAAAATGATTTAGATAATGGAGAGTTTCTATTTTAAAAAATATTTGCATACCAAAGGCTTAAATACCTTCAACTCTATTAATTGCAGTGGAACGAAGTTCTTTCTAACTTCATTTTGTGACATGTCATTGATTTAACATAAAGAGTTTCAGTACATTTTAACAAGAAGTAAGGCCATCTTAAGTGATACAAGTAGAAGAGAGGTGACAAGGTGACAATGAGCATAAGTACACATTTTCAGTGTCATGAGAATGTTCTTTTTCTAAGAGTAAATATAATAAAATACTGACAGGAAATCTAAACCTAGGCATAGTCCTGATTATCTGAATTTCAATTAATATTATGGTCTCTTGTATATATTTTGAAGTAAGCTTTATTGACTACCACTCTGCATTAAATAAATTGCAGATTTGAGTTCTAACTCTCATAATATAAGGAGGATTTAAAGGGTAGAAAAACAATAACTTATTCTTCTTCTGTCAAAATTAAGCATGCAAAGTCTCTCATGATAATTTGGTGAGAACAAATTTTATCGGAGTCAATCACTATGAAGAAAAGTTGCCCACTATCAAGCCCTTTTAATTCCTTGCTACTCAAAGTACGGTCCACGAACCAGCAGCATCAAATATGTTAGAAATGCGAAAACCCAGGTCCTACTCCAGAGCTAATGAATCATAATCTGCATTTTAAAAGGATCTCTGAGTGGTTTATATACACATTAATATTTGAGAATCATTGCTTTAAATTAAATTTGGAGAAGGCATGGGAGAGGAGTGAGTGGAAATGATTGTATTTACATCTGTATCTTCTTACCTAACTAGACATGTAATAGATAGGTAAACAATATTATATACTATTTGTCAGACACTTTGTGAAGACTTTTAAATTCATTGTCAAGTTTAAATCTCACAGCAAACTTTTATGATGGGAATTGTCATTGACATTTTACAATGAGAAAACTGTGATTTACAGAAGTACATAAGGCAAGTTCACATAGAGTACCTGGTAGGAGGGAGGCAGTCTGACTCAAGAACTTATGCACTTGATCATTATATTTTGTGGCTTAGCACATGGCTATATGCAGATTTCAACTTATATCAAAACATGATACCAATTTTTGAATGGAGAATGTATAAATTACACAAAGGCTGCAATGGAAAAAAAGTTATGTCCCAGATAAAAATATTCTTGTCATGCATGGGTCTTAAATAGCTTAGGCTTTCAAATTCCTCCATATCTGCCAGTTTTTGTTTTTTAGGATGATAAAATACACAATCAGAAAATTTGTATGGGTACAAGTACCAGTTAAGTACTCCTAAACCAATAAGTTAAACTGGTACTTAACCTTCTACTCATAAAAATATAGAGTAAGATATTAAGAATGAACTCTAAAACTAATAGTGTTCGGATGATCATATACATTAGAAAGTTTTTATTTGTATCTGGAAAGATACATGTCTATATTTTCCTTTACTCTGGAAAGGAAATTATAGAATCAGACAGATACAAATATGTATTGTTTTTTAAATTTTGTTTCTTTGGCTAGAGCTATATTTTAATAAAGTATAAAGGTACAAGAGGCTGCTCTATTTCACAGTGGTGGGGGTGGAAACTAACAAGATACAGGAAAATTTTCTTATATTCAAGTCCATAACTGATACGATTAAAATAGCTGACAGTTACTGAATGCTTACTTACATGTAAGAAGCTGTCACAAGATTTTTTTTAAATATCATTTAATTTTAACTATTAAATGGGAACTAGCTTTATCCAGATGAGGAAACAGAACTGTTAAATGTTGGATCTAGGATTTAAACCCAGGTAGACTGGCTCTAGATCCCACAATTCATGCAGCACAATTTTAGGAAAAGATTCCTTTACCTCCCAGTGTATTTAACATATTTCAGGTTTCCTCCCTCTTCAATAGAAAATATACATATAATTTTCTCTTTGAATTATTTTAGAGATGTACAGTATATGATGATCTAGTTATAATCACACTGACTTAATGGTCTTATAAATGAAATAAATGCCTTAGGTTCATGTGATCAATATATATGAATTACGTCTTTAGTGCCTAGTTTTTCTTTCAAAAGAAGACTGAAAGATAAACTCGTGTAATTTGTTTCCTTGCACCATCTAGTGGATTTAAATGACAACTGCGGCAGTAGTATAAATGATTGTAAGTCAATTATATGTCAAATTTTCAAACGTATCCGTCAAACGTATCCGGAGAACTAGTCCTAAAACTGTACTTCAGATCATTACCACAAATGTGCACAGTTGTCATTTGCCTTTTTCAAGAGGGAATCGATTAAGCATGGACAAAGAATTCATTAGCGAGTGTTTAAATCTGCAAAAAAATTAACATAAAACAGCCTCCTTATCATCTTTTTACAATTAAAGGTAATGACAGTCTGATACGTTTTAGTTCTTCCCATTCGTTTTCCTAAAACTACAAGGCTTTCCAGGCAGCTGCGCGTAGGGAGGCACCTGGCGAGTCTGCGCGGGGCGAATGCGCAGGCGTGCTGAGGAGCGGAAGTGGGGAGGCTGGGCTAAACCCGGACCAGCAAGCGGAAGAGGCCGGGGTAGCGGAGAGACGCTCCGAGACCGTTTGGCGGCGGTGAGTCTGGGGCCAGCCCGAGCTGAAAGTCCCAGATCCGGGGAGACGCCAAAAGAAACGGAGATACCTGGGGTTCCGGAGCAGTCGCTGCTGGTTGCTGCAGCTGCCCTGCCGCTGCCACCGCGACGCCTCCGCCCTCCCTGCTGAAGACGCGGCCCTGACAGGCCTGTAGGCCTAGGCGCGGCCGGCCGAGCCCGACGTGTTGCCGCCCGTGCAGCTGTGAGTAATCCGAGCGCCCTCTCCACGGTCGTGTACAGATTAAAATGGAGGAAATTTCGTTGGCTAACCTGGATACTAACAAGCTAGAGGCCATCGCTCAGGAGATATACGTAGACCTAATAGAGGATTCCTGTTTGGGCTTCTGCTTTGAGGTGCACCGGGCAGTCAAGTGTGGCTACTTCTACCTGGAATTCGCAGAGACTGGTAGCGTGAAGGATTTTGGCATTCAGCCAGTGGAAGATAAAGGAGCGTGTCGCCTGCCGCTTTGCTCCCTTCCTGGAGAATCTGGGAATGGGCCTGATCAGCAGCTGCAACGCTCACCTCCGGAATTCCAGTAGCTGCAACATGAGAGTCTGAGGGTGACCAGGACAATAACATAGACCAGTCCTGTGGTTTTGAGAAGTTAGGTAGCTAAGTAAAAAAAAAAAAAAAAAAAAATCAGACAAAAGTCCCAGTTCCCATTGAAGAACCTAGCCTTTAAAAACTTGGAGTGGAGAATTTAGGAAATCGGATCCTTGTTTAAGTGTATTACCTTTGGATCAGCTTTGAAATCCTGGACAGGAGGAGCTGTGCTGTGCATCCTGCAAGCCACGCAGTGGTTGATTTCTAAACACGCCAGAAAGTGCACAAGAACCCTGTACTGTCCCCAGTGCACAGGTGAGCATCTGTGTGCTCAGCATATAAAGTTCTTTGGTTTCTCAGCCTTTCTGTCTGCCTGATGTCAAGGGCTTTCTGGATAACTGACCGTTTGGACATAACTGATGGTCAGGCCTTAATTGTTGGGCCTCAGTGGGACTGCACCTCTGATCTTAGAGCCTCTGATTTGGGCTTCTCCAAGACAAATGAAAGTCAGTTATGAGATCTGGATATTAATCATTCCAATCTGGGAAAGGCAAGAAAAAGAATTCCCAGCTGAATCTGGTAGGAGAAGCTCTGTGTCTTGATGCCAACAAGAAGAAAAGCTCAAAGCCACCAGTTTCCCAAAGGTCCAGCATTTAACAGTGACTTCAGCGGAGTTGGGGACATGGGCTAGCGTTTTGCTGAACAAAGCCCTGTTTCTTGCAACCCACCTGGTGGCATAGGCTTAGCAGATGAATAACTTGGTTATCCAGGCAGGCTGAGGATTAAGTTATGATCCCTTGGGGAGGTAGCAGGGCCTTCTGCGACTATGCACGATCTTTCAGACTGCAGGATTCATATCTGGATGTATTATGCTGTGGACAACAGTTCGGTGGGGCGTTTTCCTACTCTGAGTTACTCGTGACCTAGCCAGTCCATGGGTCTGACTTGGTTATTGTGCCAGGTCACTACCTGCCTCCCATTTTCGGGGCAGGAGTGAACTATGGAAGAGCATCATGGCTGTGCAGGAGGCTGTGGTTTGAAAGCTGAGCCCAGAGGGGACCTTTTTCAGCTGCACTCACTAATGTGAATGGGTTAGTGCTAGGAGCCAAGGAGCAGGACTGGGTCAACTCTCATCTGACTGTGCAGCATCCTATTGAACGCCCCTGTTCCTTGGGTTGGGCAGTCACAGAGCTCCGTTGCAGTGAACATCTAGACTGTCACCACCTTCTCTGCCCCTCCCGAAGGGCAGCCCTTTCCACTCAGTTCCCTTTGGACCTCTTGACAACAAGAGCTGTCCTTTTGTTGTTGGAAGTCAGGAAATGGCCCCCAGAAACCCTCTGGTTTTACGGAATGGTATAGGGGAGGATGGAAAGTGTGAGCTGGGTATCAAAACTACCCTCCACTTGACTCCCTGATTGAAGTTTATGAAGTGTATAGGGGTGGGAGCCCCAAGGTGAGCGGTGCTGCTTTATTTGAAATGTTTTCTTACCTCATTCTGTGCCCCAGTAAGGGGCCCAGCCTTCTTTTTCTGGCTTGGCCCCATGTTCCTCCAGTCCCCTGCTCCATGCCTATTTGGTGCAGCTCATCACCCCGGGTGCTGCCTGCCGCTCTACATTCACGCTGACCAGTTTCAATTTCTCTCTCTTGATGCTCCTACTTCTGAAGCCTGCCCAGTTTCCCTTTCCTTGGCTTCTCTTAAGTTTGTTTTGTTTTGTTTTCTTGTTTTTGAGAGAGAGTCAGAGCAGAATCTTTCTTACGGCTCCCTGTATTGGGATTAGGATGGGAAGAGAAAGTAATTTTTTGTATATGAAAAGCAGTGTCATGCCTAAGCATTTCTTCTGTAGGACTGCCTTGCTGGTATGCCTTCCTGCTGTGTCTTACTTCCTGAGGAGTTACATCTTCCCACCTCCACTTGGATACTGCCCCTTAGGACCTAAGCAGAAAAGCAGTAAAGGCTGAGTGACACAGGGACAGAGTAGGTTCTGATCCATTTTCTCTAACCCTTGCTGTGCATGTATCCTTCCTTATCCCAGAAGGAACTGTTTGGACTGTATGGACTGATTCGGGTTACATACTCTAGAGGGTTAAGGGAAGCATAGTAATAGGGCCTCAAGACTGTTTATTATTGCATTCTCCCTCTAGAGTTGTCCCGCTCAGGGTGAGGGCCTAGCTACAGATTGGTCTTCAATCCAAGAGTTGTAATAACTGTTTAAAAAGTCAAACCTTGGCAAGAACTGAAATAATTTTGGGTTATCTGCCCTTGCCTTTTTTAGAGACATCTCCTTCTGAAGGGATGCAGAAGGAAAGGAGGGTCTAAGTGAGACTCTGGCCTACTTAAAGATAATATCTGGGAAACAGGCTGAAGGTAGGCCATGGTCCACTCCTCCTTCAGAGAGGGAGCTCAGATTGTGACATTACTGTTTCCTTGGTCTTTTCTCCTGGTTAGAGGAGGGAGAAGTGGAAATAGTTTTGAGTAATGGTTGGTTCATATTACCTCCCTCTTGGTTTGTGTTTTTGTTTTTTTGCTCCCCGTTATTAGAGCAGTAGCCCCTGGTCCTGGTTGGGTATGAGGTGGGCTAGGTCCAACAGGTGCCCTAAGGGGACAAACTAACTCTTCTTTTTGGGGGAGAGAATGCTCCCTACCATATAGTTAACAGTGGTTAGGAATTCTCCCTTTCCCTATCTTTCCTCTTAACAGCAGAATTCCTGTCCTAATCTCCTCAATTAAGTGTATTGATCACCCTGTAATTCTATTATGTATCTGAGTGTGTGTGTGTATGGGGGGGAAGGGGTTCTTTACAAATTTCTGTGGTTTGTGGCTTTTTCTTCCATACATTAGTTCACACCACCGCATGCCCAGGGGCCATTGCCTGGCATTATCGCATGCTGGGATCATTGGGGGAAGTGTAGTGAAGCTCACCATTGTCCTTTGTTTTGGAGAGTCTTATTTTTGCATAAGTAGTCCATCCTATACAGGCTGCTAACTATGTATTCCCCTTGCCCCATGGCTGCTGGTGTAAATAAACTGCGTCTCCCCATTGGTAAACAATTACAATAAACAAAATTTTAAAAAATGACTTTATTTGGACTCTATGTTCATCTTTCTTTTAAAATTGTACGTTTGTTGGGTATTCACGTAGTGAAATAAATGTTGAACTTTAGTTACTTTCTCCTGAATGAGTTTTATCAGATAGATAGAGGAATTTTGCCCAACTTTGTTTCTCCATCTAATACTGCACATTTAGCTTTCTGCAACATCCAGTGAAAGAAACAAACTGTATACGATCTTCCCTTTACCATAACTAGAAGGTGGTAAAATAAATACAATGCAATCCTGTCACTGAGTCCAGTGTGAAGGATAGTTCAATTTAAATGGCACTCAAGCTATCAATATATACACTTTGCCACCATTTTGATCTAATACTGCTCTTGCTCTCAAGAGGCAAATGATTCATAGCAAAGATGAGTCAGCCTTTCTAAAGGTAATTGTTTCCAATACTTTTCATTTTACTCCAACTATTTAGGTCTGTCATTTTGTTTTTAGATAATTCAGAGATTTTTCATTTATTCCAGTTCCTATTCCAAAGTTGGAGCACTTCCCTAGAAATTGTACATATTGCTCCTTAGTGTTGATCAAATCACTAGTTTGCTAAATGTTCTAGTTCTTTAAAGAAACAGTCCCAAATTGGAAATAATATTTAGATGAATAAAAGTTATAGAAATGGGATCAGAGGAAACCAGTTGCAGTAGGCTATCTCAGGGGACTTCATTGACATGTGACATGGTGTTAAGTCACCTAACACTCATATGCAGCTGCAGCAAGTCCTTTTGGATCCTATTTCATATGTTTAGATTTGAATTGATATATTTCATGCTAACCTACTTTTCTGAAATGAGGTATTTGCAAGACCTCAGTGCTCTACTAAATCCACTTGGCAGTATGACTTTTGAGATTATTTTCATGTTTTCTAACTAATGATCATTATATTTAAAAAGAAAAAGAAATCACATACCTTTTAACTCCCTACATACTTGGTTTTAACTGGCGGGTAGCATGAGGTCAGGAACCTAATACATGGTTGCTTGATGTTGACAAAGAAAATGAAGTATGCTCAAGTAGTTAAGGATTCTGGAAGAGCTTTCTTTAAACATCTTTTCGATTCTTACACATGTTCCCAAAGATGCCCGTGATGCTTTGAAAGAAAATATTTGTTATAAGGGATGCAATTGTTCAGAAAGCTATTGTAGACAAACCTGTAAATCCTTGGTTTTGTTTTTTCCATTTTGAAAACTTCAATCATTATTACTTGAGCCTTAGTGGAAATATGTGAGCTGGAAAGGAAATACTAAATTCATTTCAGAAATGAGAAAATATGTTTGGCAGCAAAGACTTGCCCACAGTTCAAAAACAAAAATACAGAAGCAATAGAAGCAAAAGTAGAATGCTAGTGCAAGGCCAGTGTACTTTGTTGAAGCAAGAAAATTTTTAATAAATGAAAGGACTAATTTTTTTAAAAGACAAATTGCAGTTAGAGTGAAAAAATTGTGATACTGATGAAAACTTTAAGACTGAGTGAAAACATTGAAAATGGAAAATATATTTAATATAATTTATCAAAAGTGACTCAAGGAATTTTTATTTTTAACCTTAAAATTTAATAAATGTAGTAATTTACTAGAACTTAAAAAAAAATCCCATGTCTACCCAAATATACAAAAAAACTCTAGACACTGAGTTTTACAAACAATATAGCAAGAAACAAAAATCATTATAGGCTAAGTGTATTATGAAGATGTTAGGCAACCAACTCCTTTAAAATATCAAAAATAAACTTTATCAACAAGTCAGGTTAACCCTAGGAAAGATTTTGACTCAGAAAATCATTGCATCATGGGGCAGGGTGGTGGTGGTGCTGTAATGAATGATATTGGGATTGACATATATACACTAGTATGTATAAAACAGATAACTAATGAACCTGCTGTATAAAAAATAAATAAAATTCAAATCAAAAAAACCATTGCATCACCGTTAGAGAAAAACCATGTGAAGATTTCAATACAGAAAAATAGTTTGTAAAATTCAATACCAACTATTAACTTTAAAAATACTCATTAACCATATAGAAACAAGGCCTAAAGGACTTCCATACACTGATAACATATGTATCAAGATCTACAACTGCTTTGCTTAATGGTAAATACTTGGAAGCATTCCATTTAAAAGCAGGAATGGAAGAAACAAAATTCTCATTCTCAGATGATACCTAAATGGATAATTGTGTACAATCTATGAACATACCACTGCAGGTAATGATAGAATGCAGTAAAGTTGCTGGATATTAAAGTTGCTGGATATAAGATCAGGATCCAAAATCAGGACAATAAAAAATTTTAAATGGTGCATTTATAATGTAATGCAACAAAAGTACATATGGTCCTATGTAATACTAATGTAACAAGAGTGGTGTAAAATTTTGTGGAGCAAATGAGAAAAATTTCATCTGGAATGTTAAAGGAAACTCAAATAAATGAAGAGTCATAAGAAAGGAAACCCAAATAAATGGAGAATAATGGGATGTTCATGGATAGGAGGCTCAGTATCATCACTCCAAATATATGTAAGTAACCTTGATTAAAATCCAAATGGACATTTTCATGGAACTTGATAAGCTAATTTTAAGATTTATATGAAAAGCAAGGCGCAAGTATCGACAAGATCTTTTTGATGAACAGCTAGTGTGGTTGTAGTGCAGAAACAAACAGGAGAATAGAAGATAGTTCAGAATTAGATGGAAAAACAAACACATTTTTGTCATCTTGATGTATGACTAAACTGGTAGTATAGTCAGTAGACTATAAACTGTTACATTGTTCTGGAATAGATTAGCCATAAATACTAAAACTGTACTCCAGACACAAAAATTAATTTCCGTGAGGATTTAAGACTTACTGTAGTAAAGTAAAACATCAAACATTTAGAGGGACATATACGAGGATATGTTCATAATTGTAGGCAAGGGAAATTTTCTTAAGTAAATAAAAGCATCAAACATAAAAGATTGATATGTTGAGCCGTAATAAAAGTAAAACTTTCTATGCACTGTCATACTAGAAACACACAACAACAAAATGCCATAACATGCTAGTAGAAGTGTTACAGTTCTTATAACCAATAAAAGATTATTGGCAAAATAATTATACAATTGACAAATGAACGAAGTAAAAGAACAGCTCATTTACAGATCTAAGAAATCCAAATGACAGAAAAGATGTGAAAAGTTCACTTAGTTTTGAAGAAATACAAGCTAAAAGCAAATTAAATACCAATTTATACCACTCAGAATAGTTAAGAAAGGGTGATGATATCAACTCTGACAGGTACATGGAGCAATTAAAAGTCTCGTACATTGCTGGTGGACTGTAATATAATAAAAATATGTGGGAAAGCAATTTGGAAATACCTATTGCAGTTGATATGCATAACCAATAACCCAATATTTCCACCTCTTGTAGCACTGTCTGTAATAGGAAAAAATTGGAAATGATATAACTACCCATTAAAAATATATAGTCCCATGCAGAAGTGAAAATAACCAGGGCTGCAGAAGTGAAAATAACCAGGGCTGCACAAATAAAATATTTAGTAAAACATTTGTTCTTATAATTTGATACCTTTCATTTGAACCTTAACAATATGCAAAACAATGCTATATATTGTTTAGGGATATGTACATATGTAACAAAATGTATACCAAAAACGTGAACTAGACTTCCACTTCTATGTGTATCGTGGTCTAGATATTGGAAAAAGACTTCTCAGTGCAAAAAGAACCTGGATGCTGATTAAACTGGAACAAAGATGCTATTAAGTGTTTTGCTATCCTCCCAAGAAAGTATGGGAAATAGCTCTCTCTTCTACACACATACATACACACACTAAACACAGAGCAGAGACACAAGTGAAAACAGAAAATGGGGCTGCACGGGAGGACATACAGAAACCAGGAACTTCCACATGAGAATGGGAGATTAGGCCTCCATCATCACAAATTCAGACCACTCATTACACTCCCCATAAATACAGGATACCTGAGATAATCTTTACATCCTTAGTGAAAGGATGGGCAGAGTAAAAGGAGAGAAACAGAGATCTTCCTGACTGCAGAAACAACAGATAAGAAAGCCTCTGCCCTGGCCTGAGGTGAAATAAATTAATTAAAATAATAACATTATCATCATCATCATTTCCTCTGGAAATGGTACTTATACTCTTGCTTTCAAATAGTTACCCTACCCTGTTCGAGAAACCTCTGCCTGAAAATTATATAATGTGCCCAAGATAATATACTTCTTGGCCACCTAATAGAGTTTGGGTCCCTCAGCATTCTCACAAAATATAAATTTGCAATAAAAGAAACATCTAGTTTTCAAAAGAGTTTACTTACCGCTATCATGTTCTGCATCTAATCATTCTATTTTCAAGAAAAGAGTTCTAATTTTCGTAACACTGAAAGTGAGATTTGATGAGATTAGGAGATGGCTGATCATAGGAGTGGTTGACACTGCCAGCATTCTAGAGACCCAAGGTATGCAGCCAGAGGAACTTAATGAAGGTGGAATTACCAACATAAGTGAGGAAACTGGTTGTGATAAAAAGGATAAAGATGTTTCAGAGGAAGTGAAGTGCCCAGTATACTTGACATTAAAGGATGTTGCAAAGATATTTCAAAATATCGAGAGTCCAAAGAATGCTCTCAGTATTTTGTGCCATAGATAAAATGTTGTGTGGCCAGCAGAATTCTAAAGCCTGTCTCCTGAGATTCTTGTCTTCTGGTTATTCAGTTAAACAGTAACCTAAATATTGCTGTAAAGGCATTTTGGAGATGTAATTAAATCCCAAATCAGTTGACCTTAAGATTTGGAGATTATTTGGCTAGACTTGTCCCCAGTCAGGTGAGGACTTAAAAAACTCAGTGTTCTCCATCTGGTAGGAGAAGACATCACAGAGATTTGAAGTGTGAGAGGGGTTTGATGCACCATTGCCAGCTTTGAAGATGAAGGGGGCCAAGTGAGAAGGAATGTGGGTGCATCTTGGAGCTGAGAGTAGCCACTGGCTGCCGGCTAGCAAGGAAACAGTACCTCAGACCTACAGCCACAGAAATTGAATTCTGCAAACAACCTGAATGAGCTTGGAAGCTGATTCTTCCTCAGAGCCTCCAGATAAGAGCCCAGTTTAGCTGACACTTTGCCTTTGGCCTTGGAGACTCTTAGTAGGCGGCTCAGCCAAGCATTCCCTGACTTCTGACCTAGAGAAATGTGAGACTCCTAAGTGAGGACTGTCTTAAGCAGCTAGATTTGTGATAAGTAGTTATGCAGCAACCGAAAACTAATACAGTCATGAACTGATACAGACTTAGAAAGGATTATTCCGTTAGACGGTCACCTTTATTATTGGCATAAACCCCTTACTTGGATTTTATCAGGTAAATAGATAAATCATAATTAGGGATATAATTCCACAGAGCTCTAAGAAAACAAACTCACATCAATATAATAACACCTTTCACCTGCAAGTTTAACCTTAGATCAGCAAGATGATGTGCTGATTTTTAAATACAAGGTGACCTCTCCACTTTTAATGTGATTTTATCACCTAAAGTTACTCTGCTCCCACTGCATTCTTATCCCCCAGCTCCTTCTGTTTTCAGACATACACGCACAAGCATGCACATGCCCGTAAATACACACAGGAGTTATAACTTTAAATCAACCCAGTTCAGGGAAAGGCTAGCTAAGCTGCTTCCGCTCTTGCTGCTGTATGAATTATTACAGTTCAAGGCCTTATTTGCAGAGCAGCCATTTCTATAGTTTGAAGGTAGATGAGTGCTGGTCTCTTAAGTACTTCCCTTTCAGCTAAATTTTCTTTTGGAATTAAATGTGCTTGTGTTATGTCTGCTTAGTACTGGATTCAACAGTGATTCAAAAGCTGATTTAGATGTTGTATAAGAGATGGGAAAAAACATTATGATCAGTTTAACAACAAACTCTGTGGCCCCAATTAGGTCACTTCATCTCTCTGGGCAAGTTTCTTCACTGATAAATTAATAAGCTCGAATGAAACGATTTCTTGGTTGCATTCCACCTGTGACATTCTCTGATTCCATGATAAAATGTTGAAAATAACTACCCAAGTCATCTTATTCCCAAGATCAGTTTTACCATCTAAATGCAGAGAATTTGGCACAGTTAAGTTATGGGCTCCTTCACATGAGTCTTTGTAATTCTGCTTTGTAAATTGTTCTATGGCTTTTGCTCTAGATCTCAAACACCTCTTTTTGGTTAGAAATGTGCCATTCTAAACCAAGCTCCCATCTCTGCTTCAGATCTGCCTGTCCAAGGAAATACTATATATTTCCAACTGTGTGTCCCACAAGCACCTCATATTTCATCTTATGCAAAGTGAGGTCTGAGAAGCTCCATTTTCAACATATGCCTCAGTGCATTCTAAATGTCGAGAGTTACTGCCCTAGAGAGAAAGCAGAAAATAAGTCTGCATTCATCCTGTTTTTTAATCTCCAATAGCATATCCCTAGAATGTTTGGGACCCTGGAATTTTTTTTTTTTTTTTTTGGCTGAGCTCTTGTATATATAAATCATGTGATTTAAAATTATGAGAATTTAAAAACATGATATCATGCACATTGTAATGCCTTTATAAAGTTGATGTTTTAGAACTATTTATTTCTTAAATTATAACCCTGAGATTTTTTTGCCTCTGGAATGATAAGAGAAATATATCATCCTTCTGCCCCTAAGCATTTAAAGGCAATATATATTCCAATAGATGGCACTAGTCTTCTGTTTGCATATCTTTAGATCAGTTGTAAAGGATCCATCCTTTTGTTAAAAAGTTTAATGTTCATTTAAGAGGGCTCTACAGTGTGGACAAAAACGGCAGTCTGAAAAGATAAGTGGAAAATATGAAGTAATTCAGTTTATCATTTTATCACTTCAGAATGACTGCCTATAATGAACTGCTCAGTTGCATTTGCAGTGTAGCAGTTAAAGTATTTTTTAACTTGTCTCATATACTATTTCCCAGTTTCTCAGCATCAATATTTTTCCCACTTCCCATTCAGCTAAAATTTTAGTTCAAGAGCTTTGTATTTACAGTCAGTGAATTACCCCCAATAGATTTAATGACTCTTCATAAAATTTTTAGAGACTTTGACTTTTGTCATCATCAATTTATCAGCAACATTATCTGTAATAACTCTTTTCTTCTGAGTAATGTCAGTGGGCCACAAAAACAGTAGTTTAATAAAACCATCGCTATTAGAATAATATTCTCACAGAGAATATATAAAAAAGTAAAAACTCTAACTGGTTTGTCTAGTGTTAATTATAGGTTGTTTCTTATTAGCTAGGGAAAGAATAATCCATAGTATAGTCCAAAATCCGCTCCCCATAAAAGTAATGCTAACTGATCTATAACAGTTATAGTTTTTACTATTGGGAAAGCTATGAGATAGGCCTAAGGGGGGACTTCAGGCCCAGAAAGTGGTATATTAGGAACATTTATTAGGTTCAGGTGGAAAAAGATAACTAAGCTACTTTATCTTGTGGGTGTGTGCAAATATTTATCAGACTTCCTGCCTTAACAAGACCCAAAGAATGACCACATATCCTGGTCTTCCTGGGAGAGTCTTGGTTTACAACTGTTATTCAGTTATTATTGATATCGTTCCCCTGTCCTTTCAAAAGTGTTATGTTTTGGAAAATAAGCTATCTGTTTACCCTAGTTGTAACTCACAGAAGAATTGAGAGATGTTTTTAAAAGAGATTGAGGGCCAAACTGTGATGAAGGTTGTGAGACCAAATCTACAAAGAAAGTGTTGTTTACTTGTAACATTCTGTTTTGAAAATAGTATGTACTCAGAAGTTAGAAATAAAGGTATGAACTGCATGGACATACAGTCAAAAATGTACAGTGGATTAGCTAATGGAGTAATTTGAAATATATGGGAAAATCAAAGGGTTAAAGATATCTGAAGCTGGATCTTCCGTGCTTGATGTGAGTAGGAGTGAAGAATGGACAGGGATGAATTGGAACAATCTAACCTTAAACCATTATTATATGCTCTGGGAGTCCCATATGAGCACTTGTGAGTGAAAGCAAATTGTTCAGACTTCAAGCTTTACCTGTGTCTAGGTGGCAAAACCACAGGCAGTTTGTAATATGAGACCAAATCACATAATTTGTGGTGATACTCATAAACAATGCTATACGGCAGGTAACACTTAGCAACTCACAGGTATTGGCAGGCAGTGTCATTAAGCAGAGCTTGGGCAGGAGTAATTCAGAACAGCTTGTTATATTCAGTTTATGGTTAGTCATGGTGCTTGGATGAGGATAATGTTCCAGGCCTTAAACTTTACCTTTTATTGATGGACATAAAATACTATAGATTGTGTTATTTAATAAAATTTTCTGCAAAGATGGTAAGGCTCTGTGTCTAGAGCTGTGCATAACTGTGAGAATGCAGAGGAAGTTATGGCTACTTCAGAGGTAATGGTATATCATGCAAGTAGAGAGGTGGGATCAGCCTTTTTGTCACTCTACCCCTCGCCCTCTCCCAAAAAAAGTGGCTCTCGGCTTCTAGAGCCCACCTTCCCATTCTCTCACAACACGAAAGCTTACAGCCAACAAGAGAACATCTCTGTTGCTTCACTCTCTTTTAAGGACTGACATGATTAGGTCAGGCCCACTCGGGGTAATCTCCCTTTTTATGAACACAAAGTCCACAAGTAGCTTAATTGCAGGAGTGATATCCCATCGTTTTCACAGCCCTGTCTCACCCCTTCAAGGTGTTGGTTATAAAAAGTGTGTAAACCAGGGGGCGGCTGCCATGTTTAGAAGCCACCCGTTTACAGACTGTGCTTTCACTTTGCCCCTTAGTACCCTGTTTGCTAAGCTGTTATGAGGATAAGGATGGAGTTTCCAAGGACAGCATCTCCTGTTTACTCTCTTGTCTGGTCTTCAGGGAGCAGGGTTGTACAAGTTCAGTGTGACTAGGTGTCATATAAATAATACACAAAAAGCCCCTATCTACCAAATCGTGGAGTTCTCCAGAGCGTTTATGTTCATGGAAAAACAGTGTTATCCAAGGACCTGCAGCCTTGTTTTGATCGAAGCAAGATATTTAAGACTCTTGGTTGGGGACTTTTATTTCCATTCATAGGGAAAATTTATCAGTAATATGTGAGATGGGAATAACAACAGATTGTGGCAGCACCACTCTTTGTGGCACTTACTTGGGCACTTTTGAATCATCACTCCCCTGCCCACAATACCACACCACCCTACCACCTCAGTCTCAAAAGTTCTACCCACATCACTCTCACCTCCCCCATTACTAATGGAGATGAGCATATTAAGCACAACTCCTTACAAACTGTAGAATTTTCCTTTGGAATTTAAATTTCATGAGAACTGATGATCGTTGTCTTATATACTGCTCAGCACAATATCTGGCACATAATAGGTGTTCAATAAATATTGATAGAAGAAATGATAGAATAAAAAGTAAATATTGAATTGAATAATATTCTTTTATGTTAATTCCAAGAGTAAAATGATGGATTCATTTTGCTCTTGTCAAGGAGGAACAAAATTCTTTTACCATTATTTTAATTATAAAATCTTCCTAGATATTTGTATATTCCAGGCTTTTATTCTGCAGAATTTAAAAATTAGGTTTTTTGTTTTTAATCTACTTTTTTTTTACAAATGTAAAATTTCACACATTTAAACAAATTCAATATCTCTTAAAAATCACGACATTTTAAAGTTATTTTTAAGAAATAGCAATGTACTACTTGTCCTTTTTTGCCTAATACATTGTGAATTTAAACAGTGAAACGTGAAGGTTTCTGTTTGGTTGCAAAAAGCAAATGAGATAATTTACTATTCATCTCATAACTTTCATTTTCTAGAAAGTATCTTGGCAATTAAAGTTTGATTATTTTCTCTTTTTGGGGGACAGCATTAATGAGATCATCACAACTTTTGTAAAAAGCTAAAGTGCTAGGTTGCAAAGGTAGACTATTATATGATGATTTAATCACAAATTGTACATTTTAATTTTACATAGAAAAACAAACATGATTTGGTAGCTGAATACAACAAAAGAAAAGCTTATAACAAAACATACACCACCACAACAAAAGCAGCTAACAAATCTTAGAGAGCTACAATGAAACCATTGGAACAGGAAAAAAAAAGCTGGCTTTAAAACATTTCTCCATTGATCTGCATTGCTTATATATCCTACTGTTTATTTTTACAGTTGTGCTTGCTAAAATTAAATTAATCCTAAGATTTTAACAATTCCAGTGTATCTGTTCTTGCCATTATGGAAACTGAGTGAAATTTTAAATCTTGATTCACTTCTTTCAGTGACCAAATAATAGTGGCCAAATCTCAGGTCTATTTAGAGCAGCAGATAATTTCATGTGCCTGATAAATGTCATTTTTGAATAGAATTTTTTAAACAATTACTTTTCAAAAGTGTTCACACATTGGCAACATTATTTCTGAGACTTGAGAACAAAGACAATTCATTTATTATGAAGATAATGACTAGATTATAAATCACTTAAGCTATGATTTTAAATGCTCTCCGTTTTCCCCCAACGATTTTGTTCTTTCTTTTTAATTATGTGGTTTTGCCACAGGTCAACCAATTACTGAACAGTTCAGCTTGAGAATCAGTGAAATGGTTTCTGAGTGTCATTTAATGAAAAGAGCCTCTGATCTAAAAAAAAAAAAATTCAAGTGCAATCACACAGAGGGATCAAATCAATTTATTAGATTATTTCAAAGTAAAAGTTTGGGATTGAGTGAAAACTCCAGAGTAGTCATAAGGAGCATGTGGTAGTCACAGCGCTGCCACAAAGGAGTCTTGTGATCTTTGGCATATCGTCTCTCAGACTCAGGTTTTCTCACTTCTAAAAGAGGGATAAGGATTTCAACCATTACACCCTCACAGTGATGTCAGAATTAATTACGGACTCAGATATGACAGGACTTCAACCTGCTTTATTCTTGTTATTTGCCTCAGGCCAGCCAATGCACATGAATATTGCAACTGCATATCTGATGTTCACTCATACCTTCAGCAGGAGAAATCTGCTGGAACATTCACGAATTACCCTTTATTTAATGTGATGTTATCTTTCATTGAATTGTAATTGTGCTCAAAGGCTACATAACAATTATATTCTCTAGAGGAAAAAAAAGTTAATTCTCTGCATGTATTATTTCTTTATTTGGTAACAGACATGTATCCATGTACTGCAGTGATTTCATAGTGAGATTGTCTAACAGAAGAATCTTTCAGAGAGAACTTGACAATTTATTTTGCTCTTAAAATATTTTCTTTAAGTGTGTAAGATGTGTAAATATAATTATAAAACAAACTTTAGTGTGTGACATGGGAAGGAGCACAGCTCGTGGCAAAGAGAGCTTACTCACTCTCCTTTCCCTTTACGTTTTCTCCATTAAGTACTCGGCTTATTCTAAAGGCCTATTCTACTGTTGTCACAAGATTGCCAATATTTGTGCTATTCTAAGTGTCTAGCTCAAAATAATACCAATTTCAGTAAAATGTAACAAGTTGACTTACCCCTTTCATCATAATTTTTGTCCGTGTATTTTTTTTAAACATGGAAAAAAGTACAATTACATAATTTGCACAGTTTCCCTCTTCTGTGTTTCCTCTCTTTTTCTCTATGGACTTGGGCTGTGTAATGATTCCTTTTATCAATAATCCATTCCATTATCACTTAGCAATATGAAAAGTAGGTGGTCTCTTGTAACCAAAATATGTAAATGTACAAACCATAGTTTGGAAATCTAAAAAAATAATGTTTTCCTACATGCACAGTTCAATTAATCCATTTAAATATTGCATAATATTTACTGTAATTTTTTATAAGTGTAAATATTGCAATTATGACATACCTTCGAGGAAAGATCTCTCAAAAACAAGTTTCATTTCCCTAGTCTTATACTTTTTTGTGGGAGGTCATTGAATTCAGTTTAATCATTCATGCTAAAGTTTAAATGGAGGAAAACCTTAGGATATAAATATCATGGGGTTAGAGTATCTCATTTAAGATTGTACACTGAGATAAATATGATATTTTTCTGTTATATCATGATTTTCGCTACATAATCATTCATTAATTTGCAAGTAATTTCCTGTTCCATCACTTGTCACTTATAACGGAAGTCATTCTTTCTGCTTTCAGTCTTAACAGACTTTCTTCCAATTATCAGGACTGCTTTTGTGTAGGTGCAAGATACTCGGTTATAAATATAATCTAAAGTGAAAGGATTACATAGCATATCCTTTTATTTAAAACTTCTGGCCTACTCAGCACAATTAGAATTGGCAATTCTTATTAACTCTACCTCTCATGCTACAAATATCTCTGTCCAAATAAGAGGAGATTTTAACTTCTCAGTTTGAGTCACCAAAATAGTATTCCTAAGAATATGTCACGGTGACTATTGATCTGGGGGTTCTAGATAAAATAACGATTAGTTATTTATGGCATCTCAGTAAGTGTTGCATGTGTCTTTGTACAGGCAGTCTCACAACCTCTATTTATATTTCTATTACACTACAGGATAACTATCTCATCCCTTGAGATAGTTCTCTCATAGATCTCAAAGCAAATTTTTGTATGCCGAACCATTACAAATGTATTTTCCAATTTTGGGAAAAACTGTCTGGCTCTTTTTGCCAGAAGTGATTTACAGACAAATGGACAAAAACTTCATTTGTAACAGAGATCCTATTTATTTATTTTTTTTAACATCTTTATTGGAGTATAATTGCTTTACAATGGTATGTTAGTTTCAGCTTCACAACAAAATGAATCAGTTATATATATACATATATTCCCATATCTCTTCCCGCTTGCGTCTCCCTCCCTCCCACCCTCCCTATCCCACCCCTCCAGGCGGTCCCAAAGCACCGAGCTGATCTCCCTGTGCTATGCGGCTGCTTCCCACTAGCTATCTACCTTACGTTTGGTAGTGTATATATGTCCATGCCTCTTTATCGCTTTGTCACCGTTTACACTTCCCCCTCCCCATAGCCTCAAGTCCATTCTCTAGTAAGTCTGTGTCTTTATTCCTGTTTCACCCCTAGGTTTTTCATGACATTTTTTTTTTTTAAATTCCATATATATGTGTTAGCATACGGTATTTGTCTCTCTCTTTCTGACTTACTTCACTCTGTATGACAGACTCTAGGTCTATCCACCTCATTACAAATAGCTCAATTTCGTCTCTTTTTATGGCTGAGTAATATTCCATTGTATATATGTGCCACATCTTCTTTATCCATTCATCCGATGATGGACACTTAGGTTGTTTCCATCTCTGGGCTATTGTAAATAGAGCTGCAATGAACATTTTGGTACAAGAGTCTTTTTGAATTATGGTTTTCTCAGGGTATATGCCCAGTAGTGGGATTGCTGGGTCATATGGTAGTTCTATTTGTAGCTTTTTAAGGAACCTCCATACTGTTCTCCACAGTGGCTGTATCAATTTACATTCCCACCAACAGTGTAAGAGGGTTCCCTTTTCTCCACACCCTCTCCAGCATTTATTGTTTCTAGATTTTTTGATGATAGCCATTCTGACTGGTGTGAGATGATATCTCATTGTAGTTTTGATTTGCATTTCTCTCATGATTAGTGATGTTGAGCATTCTTTCATGTGTTTGTTGGCACTCTGTATATCTTCTTTGGAGAAATGTCTGTTTAGGTCTTCTGCCCATTTTTGGATTGGGTTGTTTGTTTTTTTGTTATTAAGCTGCATGAGCTGCTTATAAATTTTGGAGATCAATCCTTTGTCAGTTGCTTCATTTGCAAATATTTTCTCCCATTCTGAGGGTTGTCTTTTGGTCTTCTTTATGGTTTCCTTTGCTGCGCAAAAGCTTTTAAGTTTCATTAGGTCCCATTTGCTTACTCTTGTTTTTATTTCCATTACTCTAGGAGGTGGGTCAGAAAGAATCTTGCTGTGATTTATGTCATAGAGTGTTCTGCCTATGTTTTCCTCTAAGAGTTTGATAGTTTCTGGCCTTACATTTAGGTCTTTAATCCATTTTGAGCTTATTTTTTGTGTATGGTGTTAGGGAGTGATCTAACTTCATACTTTTACATGTAGCTGTCCAGTTTTCCCAGCACCACTTATTGAATAGGCTGTCCTTTCTCCACGGTACATTTCTGCCTCCTTTGTCAAAGATAAGGTGACCATATGTGCGTGGGTTTATCTCTGGGCTTTCTATCCTGTTCCATTGATCTATCTTTCTGTTTTTGTGCCAGTACCATACCGTTTTGATAACTGTGGCTTTGTAGTATAGTCTGAAGTCTGGGAGCCTGATTCCTCCAGTTCCTTCTTTCGTTCTCAAGATTGCTTTGGCTATTCGGGGTCTTTTGTGTTTCCATACAAATTGCAAAATTTTTTGTTCTAGTTCTGTGAAAAATGCCAGTGGTAGTTTGATAGGGATTGCATTGAATCTATAGATTGCTTTGGGTAGTAGAGTCATTTTCACAATGTTGATTCTTCCAATCCAAGAACATGGTATATCTCTCCATCTATTTGTATCATCTTTAATTTCTTTCATCAGTGTCTTATAATTTTCTGCATACATTTCTTTTGTCTCCTTAGGTAGGTTTATTCCTAGATATTTTATTCTTTTTGTTGCAGTGGTAAATGGGAGTGTTTTCTTGATTTCACTTTCAGATTTTTCATCATTAGTATATAGGAATGCCAGAGATTTCTGTGCATTAATTTTGTATCCTGCCACTTTACCAAATTCATTGATTAGCTCTAGTAGTTTTCTGGTAGCATCTTTAGGGTTCTCTATGTATAGGATCATGTCATCTGCAAACAGTGACAGCTTTACTTTTTCTTTTCCGATTTGGATTCCTTTTATTTCCTTTTCTTCTCTGATTGCTGTGGCTAAAACTTCCAAAACTATGTTGAATAAGAGTGGTGAGAGTGGGCAACCTTGTCTTGTTCCTGATCTTAGTGGAAATGCTTTCAGTTTTTCACCATTGAGGATGATGTTTGCTGTGGGCTTGTCATATATGGCCTTTATTATGTTGAGGAAAGTTCCCTCTATGCCTACTTTCTGCAGGGTTTTTATCATAAATGGGTGTTGAATTTTGTCAAAAGCTTTCTCTGCATCTATTGAGATGATCATATGGTTTTTTCTCCTTCAGTTTGTTAATATGGTTTATCACATTGATAGATTTGCGTATATTGAAGAATCCTTGCATTCCTGGAATAAACCCCACTTGATCATGGTGTATGATCCTTTTAATGTGCTGTTGGATTCTGTTTGCTAGTATTTTGTTGAGGATTTTTGCATCTATGTTCATCAGTGATATTGGCCTGTAGTTTTCTTTCTTTGTGACATCCTTGTCTGGTTTTGGTATCAAGGTGATGGTGGCCTCGTAGAAGGAGTTTGGGAGTGTTCCTCCCTCTGCTATATTTTGGAAGAGTTTGAGAAGGATAGGTGTTAGCTCTTCTCTAAATGTTTGATAGAATTCGCCTGTGAAGCCATCTGGTCCTGGGCTTTTCTTTGTTGGAAGATTTTTAATCACAGTTTCAATTTCAGTGCTTGTGATTGGTCTGTTCATATTTTCTATTTCTTCCTGATTCAGTCTTGGCAGGTTGTGCATTTCTAAGAATTTGTCCATTTCTTCCAGATTGTCCATTTTATTGGCATAGAGTTGCTTGTAGTAATCTCTCATGATCTCTTTTATTTCTGCAGTGTCAGTTGTTACCTCTCCTTTTTCATTTCTAATTCTATTGATTTGAGTCTTCTCCCTTTTTTTCTTGATGAGTCTGGCTAGTGGTTTATCTATTTTGTTTATCTTCTCAAAGAACCAGCTTTTAGTTTTATTGATCTTTGCTATTGTTTCCTTCATTTCTTTTTCATTTATTTCTGATCTGATTTTTATGATTTCTTTCCTTCTGCTAGCTTTGGGGTTTTTTTGTTCTTCTTTCTCTAATTGCTTGAGGTGCAAGGTTAGGTTGTTTATTCGAGATGTTTCCTGCTTCTTAAGGTGGGCTTGTATTGCTATAAACTTCCCCCTTAGAACTGCTTTTGCTGCATCCCACAGGTTTTGGGTCATTGTGTCTCCATTGTCATTTGTTTCTAGGTATTTTTTGATTTCCTCTTTGATTTCTTCAGTGATCACTTCATTATTAAGTAGTGTATTGTTTAGCCTCCATGTGTTTGTATTTTTTACAGATCTTTTCCTGTAATTGATATCTAGTCTCATGGCGTTGTGGTCAGAAAAGATACTTGATACAATTTCAATTTTCTTAAATTTACCAAGGCTTGATTTGTGACCCAAGATATGATCTATCCTGGAGAATGTTCCATGAGCACTTGAGAAAAATGTGTATTCTGTTGTTTTTGGATGGAATGTCCTATAAATATCAATTAACTCCATCTCGTTTAATGTATCATTTAAAGCTTGTGTTTCCTTATTTATTTTCATTTTGGATGATCTGTCCATTGGTGAAAGTGGGGTGTTAAAGTCCCCTACTATGAATGTGTTACTGTCGATTTCCCCTTTTATGGCTGTTAGCATTTGCCTTATGTATTGAGGTGCTCCTATGTTGCGTGCATAAATATTTACAATTGTTATATCTTCCTCTTGGATCGATCCCTTGATCATTATGTAGTGTCCTTCTTTGTCTCTTCTAATAGTCTTTGTTTTAAAGTCTATTTTGTCTGATATGAGAATTGCTACTCCAGCTTTCTTTTGGTTTCCATTTGCATGAAATGCCTTTTTCCATCCCCTTACTTTCAGTCTGTATGTGTCTCTAGGTCTGAAGTGGGTCTCTTGTAGACAGCAAATATATGGGTCTTGTTTTTGTATCCATTCAGCCAATCTGTGTCTTTTGGTGGGAGCATTTAGTCCATTTACATTTAAGGTAATTATCGATATGTGTGTTCCTATTCCCAGTTTCTTAATTGTTTTGAGTTCGTTATTGTAGGTCCTTTCCTTCTTTTGTGTTTCTTGCCTAGAGAAGTTCCTTTAGCAGTTGTTGTAGAGCTGGTTTGGTGGTGCTGAACTCTCTCAGCTTTTGCTTGTCTGTAAAGGTTTTAATTTCTCCATCAAATCTGAATGAGATCCTTGCTGGGTAGAGTAATCTTGGTTGCAGGTTTTTCTCCTTCAACACTTTCAATATGTCCTGCCACTCCCTTCTGGCTTGCAGAGTTTCTGCTGAAAGATCAGCTGTTAACCTTATGGGGATTCCCTTGTGTGTTATTTGTTGTTTTTCCCTTGCTGCTTTTAATATGTTTTCTTTGTATTTAATTTTTGACAATTTGATTAATATGTGTCTTGGCGTATTTCTCCTTGGATTTATCCTGTATGGGACTCTCTGTTCTTCCTGGACTTGATTAACGATTTCTTTTCCCATATTAGGGAAGTTTTCAACTATAATCTCTTCAAATATTTTCTCAGTCCCTTTCTTTTTCTCTTCTTCTTCTGGAACCCCTATAATTCGAATGTTGGTGTGTTTAATGTTGTCCCAGAGGTCTCTGAGACTGTCCTCAGTTCTTTTCATTCTTTTTTCTTTATTCTGCTCTGCAGTAGTTATTTCCACTATTTTATCTTCCAGGTCACTTATCCGTTCTTCTGCCTCAGTTATTCTGCTATTGATCCCATCTAGAGTACTTTTAATTTCATTTATTGTGTTGTTCATCCTTGCTTGCTTCATCTTTAGTTCTTCTAGGTCCTTGTTAACTGATTCTTGCAATTTGTCCATTCTATTGTCCATTCTATCTCCAAGATTTCGGATCAACCTTACTATCATTATTCTGAATTCTTTTTCAGGTAGACTGCCTATTTCCTCTTCATTTGTTAGGTCTGATGGGTTTTTATCTTGCTCCTTCATCTGCGGTGTGTTTTTCTGTCTTTTCATTTTGCTTATCTTACTGTGTTTGGGGTCTCCTTTTTTGCAGGCTGAAGGTTTGTAGTTCCTGTTGTTTTTTGTGTCTGTCCCCAGTGGCTAAGGTTGGTTCAGTGGGATGTGTAGGCTTCCTGGTGGAGGGTACTAGTGTCTGTGTTCTGGTGTATGAGGCTGGATCTTGTCTTTCTGGTGGGCAGGTCCACGTCTGGTGGTGTGTTTTGGGGTGTCTGTAGACTTACTATGATTTTGGGCAGCCTCTCTGCTAATGGGTGGGGTTGTGTTCCTGTCTTGCTAGCTGTTTGGCATAGGATGTCCAGCACTGTAGCTTGCTGGTCGTTGAGTGAAGCTGGGTGCTGGCGTTGAGATGGAGATCTCTCGGAGATTTTTGCTGTTTGATATTATGTGCAGCTGGGAGGCCTCTTGTGGACCAGTGTCCTGAAGTTGGCTCTCCCACCTCAGAGGCACAGCACTGAGTCCTGGCTGCAGCACCAAGAGCCTTTCATCCACAGGGCTCCTTAATTTGGGATGATTCGTTGTCTATTCAGGTATTCCACAGATGCAGGGTATATCAAGTTGATTGTGGAGCTTTAATCCGCTGCTTCTGAGGCTGCTGGGAGAGATTTCCCTTTCTCTTCTTTGTTCTGACAGTTCCCAGGGGCTCAGCTTTGGATTTGGCCCCGCCTGTGCGTGTAGGTCGCCGGAGGGCGTCTGTTCTTTGCTCAGACAGGACGAGGTTAAAGGAGCCGCTGATTCGGAGGCTCTGGCTCACCCAGGCCGGGGGGTAGGGAGGGTCACGGAGTGCGGGGCGGGCCTGCAGCGGCAGAGGCCGGCGTGACGTTGCAGCCTGAGGCGCGCCGTGCGCTCTCCTGGGGAGCCGTCCCTGGATCCCGAGACCCTGGCAGTGGCGGGCTGCACAGGCTCCCCGGAAGGGCGCGTGGCTAGTGACCTGTGTTCGCACACAGGCCTCCTGGCGGCGGCAGCAGCGGCCTCAGCGTCCCATGTCCGTCTCTGGGCTCCGCACTCTTAGCCGCGGCTCGCGCCCGTCCCTGGAGCTCTCTCAAGCAGCGTTCTTAATCCCCTCTCCTCGTGCACCAGGAAACAAAGAGGGACGTAAAAGTCTCTTGCCTCTTCGGCAGGTCCAGACCCCTCCCCGGACTCTCTCCCGGCCAGCCGCGGCGCACCAACGCCCTGCAGGCTGTGTTCACGCCGCCAACCTCAGTCCTCTGCCAACCTCAGTCCTCTCCCGGCGCTCCGACAAAAGCCGGAGCCTCAGCTCCCAGTCCCGCCCGCCCCGGCGGGCGAGCAGACAAGCCTCTCGGCTGGTGAGTGCCGGTCGGCCCGATCCTCTGCGCTGGAGTCTGTCCGCTTTGCCCTCCGCACCCCTGTTGCTGTGCTCTCCTCCGCGGCTCCCAAGCTCCCCCACTCCGCCTCCCGAATCTCCACCCGCGAAGGGGCTTCCTAGTGTGTGGACACTTTTCCTCCTTCACAGCTCTCTCCCGCTGGTGCAGGACCCGTCCCTATCCTTTTGTCTCTGTTTAGTTTTTTCTTTTGCCCTAACCAGGTACGTGGGGGGTTCCTTGCCTTTTGGGAGGTCTGAGGTCTTCTGCCAGCGTTCAGTAGGTGTTCTGTAGGAGTTGTTCCACGCGTAGATGTATTTCTGGTGTATCTGTGGAGAGGAAGGTGATCTCCGCGTCTTACTCTTCTGCCATCTTCCCAGAAGTCAGAGATCCTATTTAAGTTGAATGGTTCTAAATTAGTGTGGCTTTAAGATGCAGGAGAACCCTGCTATTACCATCGGTAGTAAGCACAGGTGGTCTTATTTGCTGTTCCCTTGCTGAGATTTTAGGTCTTATAACCTCTTTAGACTCTCAGCCTACCTGAACTGAATTTCTCAGTTGAATCACCTCCATAAGTTTAACAAAAGCACTAGGTTATTGCCTGCAAATATGAAAGATGAAAAGAATATTTCAGAGAGTCTCATTTAATAATTTTCTCATGAGTTTGGTCAAAACTGAGTTTAGGCTTTAGAGACATGGTCCTATGCAATGGCAAGCGTAAGGATTTTGAAATAATAGAAATCTGGTTTTTAAGTCCAGCCCTATGCCTATCATCTTGCCATCTTTCACATCATATAATTTTCTAAGCCTTGATAGTTTTATGTGTACAGTGGGATTTATAAAACCAACTTTTTATGTTGGTTGTAAAGATAAAAAATTACATACATTCATGCAAACAAACACACTTAGTGTATAATGGCTTTATTAAAACTTAACATATGTCGGTCCTCTAGAGTAGCAAAACTGTCTACTCATTGATTTCTTCCCTTTAGCCTCTGAAAACCATCAAAGTCATCTGCTTGTAGCAGAGGCCCTTATTTGAGTTTGAGGCACGCTGGGTACGTCTAGATATTTAGTACAGCAAGGCCATCAAGATTCTTCTAGGAGATATGTCATGAAATACTATTGTTATAGGCTGAATTTTGTCCGCTCAAAATTTATATGTTGAAGCCCTAACTCCAGTACCTCAGAATGTGATTATATTTGGAAACTGGGCCTTTAAAGAGGTAATTAAGATAAAATGAGGTCAGATGGGTGGGATAGATGGGCCCTAATCCAATATGACTGGTGTCATAAGAAGAGGAGATTACGACGCAGACTCACAGACAGATGGACGTCCACATGAGGATATAACACAAAGATGGCCATCTGCAAGCCAAGGAGAGAGGACTCAGAAGAAATAAAACCTGCTGATATTGGAATTCTAGGCCCCAGAAGTGGAGAAAATACATTTCTGTTGATTAAGCCATCCAGTCTGTGGTATTTTGTTATGGGAGTCCCTACACACTAAAGCCAAGAGATTTGGTTTAAGGTTGAAAATTCAACATCTGAAGAGAGGGAGGATCTCAGTACAGCCTGGTGCTTATAACTCAGATTGGTACTGCCAAGTTCTCATAGCATTATGACCAATGTTCATTGATTGCACTGAAAAATGAGTGAATAAAAATTGATTTTTTTTTTTTACCATATTTTGTGCAAACGTTTGACAGCTTTAACACCGGTAGCAGACCCAGAAGCAGAACTCAGGACACCAGATGGATCACACGCAATACATTGAAGAAATACAAGCACATACTAGAGTAGGGAGAAAATTAGAAGCATCAAAAAGAAGACAAAGTGGATGTCAAGTATTTTATTTGTAGATTTTCAATGAATCTGTTAGTTCTAATATCCTAGAGAGCACAGTTACATATAAGTACGGTTCATATTGAAGATGGATTACTATCTAACATAAAACTTGAGTTAGTCAAAGAGCATGTCTGTAGAGTTGGTAGTAAGGAACACTGAAGTTATTAAAATGTATCTGTAGCCAATTTGGCAATGATTTGATTTTGACTTAGCTATCAATCTGGAAGATATTTAGAAATAAATGATCCTAATAAATTTACACAGATGAGCAGCCTGATAAAATGAAGTTGTCAAATTCTGGCATTATTCCCCATTCATGAAAAGCTAGAAATGGCCTTTTTAATGAGCAGTATGTTTGTTTGGAAAAACACAAAGTCTCTGAAGCCAAGTAAACAGCATGAGGCTATTGGGTACAATAAAATATAAACAAAGAAGTGGGGCTAATCAAGAACAGATTGGTGAATTAAAGAAGTTATCTCATGTTAAATGCTCAAGCTATTTTTCCTCTCCTATTGCCATTTTGGTAACATTTGACTTCCATTCACCAACGCCTGGTGCCTAAATATTGTTCAGTTTTCGTTCATGTACTTTTTCATTCATTTATTCATTCAAGAAGCGGTTATTGAACCCTTCCTACGTGTCAGTCACTCTCACAGTTGTAAGATTTAGGGACTTTGAGATAGCATAGAATCTCTGTTATAATAGAGCTAAACTGGACTTCTTGCTAAGACTAGAACAGTCTTATTTCTATTTCAGGGCATTTATACTTTTTACTGTCTGGACCACTCTGTCCCCATATTCGCATTTCTTCCAAGCCTATCCCTACATTATTTTAGAATACTCCAACAAGTAAGAATGCTGGAGGCCTGAGGACCATACAGCCAGGTCTCACAAAAGAAAAGGATGAGTTTCATAGCCAGAATTATAATTTAAGGATTTAGAAAACTCTGTGAAATAGAACAGATCTCAGTGAAAGCAGCTGCTACCTACTGTCCATTTCTGGTACTATTATGAATCATTCACTTTCCCAGATTTTCTCTCACTACTACAGGTGTTACTGAAGGCAATACGGTCACAGTGCTCAAGAGTATGGGTTCTGGGGCCAAAGTGTTGGGTTCAAACAGCTATATAATCTTAGATGTGTTTGTTTGCCTGTTTTTAATGTCCCTGAACTTCCGTTTTCCACATCTATAGGATTTGGACGGATTCTGTAATACTTGTAGGAGTGCAGTGATAATTGAATGAGATGGTATATGAAATGATCTTCCTACAGTGTCTGGCTACATATCTATGCCATTATTATAAATTAGCAATTCACTTTTCGCTCTTTTGCTCCACTTGAATTTTCTGTTTATTTTCAACCACTTCTGCTTCACAGATTTTACTTACTACTTTCTCTGTTCATTTTTAGCCTTCTGCCTACCCTCGTCCTGCCTTACTCCTTATATGCCTTTATTCATCCCTCAAAAAGACAATCTTGATTTAATCATTACCACCCACGCTTGGCCAAGCTTTTATGGGAAGTGGGGCCAGTCCCTAGTTTCCTGTCTACTCCTGGCCTCATGGCAGCTGTGACTTAGGAGCCAAAGACACGTAGCCTCCCATCCTAAAATCTACTTCAGGCACTGAGACCCTAATAGGCTCCTCCCCAAGATGTCACCACTCATGAACGACACACATTGCCAGAAGTCTAAATAAAGTTTACATGTGCTGACTCCTATTACTCAGGAAGATTGTGTGGGTGTTGGAGATACTCCTAAAAGAAACAGGTGTCAGAAAACTAAGGGAAGAAAAGAATAATAGAAAATGAGATGGAAATAAAGCAAAATGGGAAGTTTTCTTCCCCCTACCCCCAGAAAAAGTAAGTTATGTTTCCATAACTTACAGCTAAAAACAGCTGTATTATCTATAGCCTATTGAATGGAGATCAGTCATTAATATTTTACTCATGTACACACTTCATTTTGATGCAATTTTCCTGTATAACCAGCCAGAATCATTTGCAGGATATTTAACAAAAATGATGGAAATACTCAGCTGCATCTGTTCATCATTTGGCTAACCATATTTTTGCATAAATTTAACATGGGCTTACGCCACTGCCATTATTTTCCTCATCCTTTTCCTCACTGTTCAAATCTGCATGCCAAAATTTATTATTATTCCACGCTGCCATCCCGGCTATCAAGTCAAAAGCAGCAAAGAGAAATGGAGAAGCTGTTTTCTAAAACTGTGGGCATGTACAGTACTTCCCTGAGACAACAACCAGTGGTTATTGCAATGACAAACAGCTTTAATAATGAAAATAGACTCTTGGTTTTACCTACACAGATGCAGTTTAATTTTCTTCTTCCTTGTTAGAATCCTCACTAGCTCTCCTCCTCCACCCAGCCCCCAGTTATGAAAATGAGTTGGCAAACACAACAGTTCTATTCATCCTCAGTTTAATATACAACTTCTCATATACACAAGGGGGTGAAACGGTTTCTAAAAACATTGGTTTGTAAAGATGACAGTAGAATCTAATTCCCTCAGGTGCTCGCTTAATACTTAACTCTCCACTGGAGAGTGTAATAAGGTCATCAGGATTATTGAAGTTGACAGAGCACCAAGCTCAGATTAATTACATCACAGACTTCAGAAGGAATCAGAAAAAGCAACAATACTGCCCCTGGCAAGTGCATATATTTTTTATAGCTCTCTAAGCACTCTGAGTATAATATAATACAAATGAGTGAAGGGTGGCTGGTATATTGATTGTAGATTTTGTGATACAGATTCTGAAAGATTAATTATTCTGAGAGCAAGGAATCACCATCACAGATTCAGAGAAGATACTCAGAATGGAATATCTTACATAAGGGACGAGTAATTGAAGGGTGAGTAAAGGGTACTAATATATATAAATCTTCTTCTGAATTTCAGAAGAAGATTTATATTCATTGCAACATATAATTCTTACGAACAGGCAAAATAGATATTGTTCTTTAAATAATGGAAAGTGAGGCTGAAATAAGTTTAAAAAATCTTTCTCCAAATCTCATATCTAGTAAGTGATCAAGCAGCATTTGAAGTTCTAACACAAATTCCAATATCTTTCCTCTTAAAAATAGGGTATACCAAAGCATTGTCCTTGAAAAGGTACCATGTTAAAGGAAGAAAATTTTACATAGGAAAAACTCATATGATTAATAAATAAATACATGTTGAATGTCTTTTCCAAACAATGCTGAAAACTTAATATATATTTTATTTGATTACAATATAAGAAATTTTAAGAATTCAGTGAGTCACTTATAATTAGCTTGGGGTTTGAGACATAAATCTAAAATGTTGTTAAAAAAAAAAATGATACAGGGAGGCCTACACCATTACACTTACCAAAAACTAGAAACATATCAGTACTGCAGGTTTGAAAATCTAAAATACACCAGGATATAAAATAAAACAAAATGAAAAAGGCTTCTGGGAAACTAAGATATTACAAAGTAATTGCTCCTTAGTTCACACAACATACTTGTAACTGGGTATCAAATGGGACTATTCCTATTGTCTAGGGGGATTGACTGAGGCTGCAAAGTTCAGGACAAAGAGTAAAAAGTCCAGGTCTGCATTTTAAAGAGAGGTGATCACACATTCCAGAGTAGTCATTAAGTGGTGGCCAAGCTGGTCCTTGTCAGTAGCCATCTAGTCTCCAGGTGGTTTTTAAAAAGGCTGGAGACTCATTAGAGATAGAAACTATTATGGCATTTTCATTCCTCCCTCTCCCAGGGAGGCAGGAAGGAGAGTCCTTCCACTACACATCAAAAAAGTAAAGGATCCTCCACCCCAAAAACAAACAAATAAACAAAAAACTACTCATAGAGCTTAGAGTTGTCACCACAGAAGAGACACAGCCAAGCTTCAGAAACTTGCATGTGTTCTTGGGAAAATAATGGTCATCTGTTCCTACAAGTTTAGAAGGGAAGAAAGAACAGGGACCTGACCTTCTCTGGAAGAACCTGCAAATCACAAGCTGGCTGAACAAACCTGTAGTGGAAGGTAAGGAGTGAGGGTGGAAGGACAGGAGTGTTAGCAGACCTGAACTTCCCCTGTTTTGTGGGACAAGGATTTGTGAGTTTTCCAATGGCCCAAACGGAAACCATGGAAGTTGCCCAAGAGGTTTGCCTCCCAGGACAAGGGAACCCTTATCTGTAAAGCCAGGGCAGGAGCTCATGAGGGTGATGTGTGATCTCATAGAAAATAAATCCCCCAGAATCCCCTGTTGGTATTCTCCAAAGAAACCACTAATATCCTCCAGGAAGTAAATCAAATATAGACACCTGCCAAAATCAAGTGAGAACTACAGATAGGAAATTGTTGGGGTGGAGATGAGAGAAGAGGCATTTGGAATAAAGAGAGTGAAATAACAGACCAGGTTCCATCTCCCCACCCTCACCCCTTCCTCTCTGCTGGGCCTACAGCACATTGGTTACGCTTCAACTGGTGACAGTAAAAACTTTAAACTGAATGCAAGGTTCAAGTTTTGATTTAGATCGGATCGCACCTTTTAGTATCTGAAAGTGACTCCTAAATTATAGTATATCCTGAAAAGGCATCCCAGGGCAGAAAGGAGACTTCAAAATAGTGTGGTTAAGGCAATGGGGAGACAAAATAAAGCTGTTCTCATTGTATAGACAAAATAAAGCTCTTCCCTCCCATTACATAAGCTGGTTACATATGCACAAGAGAGCCCCTTGGGCCTACGCTTAGAGAATATGTACCCAGCTCTTGCAAATAAATTTATCATTTTTGCAATATCTGTCATTTTTTTAGAATACAGCTACATTAGACAGCAGGGGAAGCGTTGTTACTAGCTGGTGTGCTGGCAGCAGTGAGCAATGACAGACACCTGCCGGCCTCAGAGCAAGGAGGAAACAGCAACACGGTAAAAGGCAGCTGTAAGGACTGTAAAATCAGATCAGCAGTCACCATTTTGCATCAGGGCAAACTTTCACCCATGCAGCCTGCCTCCCCCCGCCACAGGCACAGTCAGGTGGTTTCTGGGAGGGTCTGATTCAAAAAGTCCACGGTAAAAGTCAGGAAGCTTAGTTACTCTCAAGGTGATTTTGCCCAGATTTGCCAATTTTGTAAGAAAAAAGAAACTGAAAAAAAAAATTGTTAAATCCCTTCAATAATGGTGTTAGTAATATTTTTATGTCCCCCATGTGCTTCCATTTTGTATCTTAGAATCAGGCATATACACATTTTAAAAGATGTCTATTCAAAATTAATTTTAAGGCTTTGCTGCTCATAAATGCATGTCTTCAGCTTTTCAGAAAACTCAGTTGATCAGAATGATGTGTTTCCTACATGTATCCAGTAGTCAGGATTTTCCTAGATGGATATAGTAAGTGTCATACAAGAGCTCATGAAATTAAAACCAGAGATATTCAACGTAAGACCAGGTATGCTAGGCTGGTGGGACTTTTTCAGGAGCTTGGACTTGATTTCTGGATTTAAAGACTAAGTAAATTAAGAGATTATGTAAATATCAACCAGCACTGAACACAGTGAGAAACAGATCTAAAACGGGGAAGTAATTGCCCATCTAGTCCTCAGGGTGAGTAAAATTATTGTGAAAAGGGATTTTGTACATTTTTATCTCAGCTTGCTCCTGCAAAGGGAGGACAAGCTGGGGAAATGGCTGGGTGTATTTATGAGATTGTTGAAAGGATACATTACACAGAAGATAAACTAGAGAAATTGTATGGTTGTGTTTGCCCATATACAATCAAAAGCTCTGCACAATTGATGTATCCAATAAAATCATGAGGTGCTACACAGACTACATAGACAAAAAAGCAGAATAAGGGCATTGTGCTTGGAAGATGTCCAGGAGAGAGTATATGAAATAATTTATTGCGTTGCCTAAACCCTGAAATCAGAGATGTCTGAGGGAGAAAAGAAAAAAACACGAGGAAGAAAAATATAAAGGAAACCACTGATAGAAAATCATGGAAGCCAAAGTTCTTGCCCATAAGAGATGGCTGCAACTTTTTGTTCACTGAGCATTCCTATTTCAGAGTGCACAGTGCACAGTGAATATTGGAAAAGTCTACTGATGCCAGATATTATTAAAATAATTCCCTTAACTTAGTAAGTTAAACTCCATTCACTAAAATGAGTGGCTAAAGTGCCACTTAATAAATACATGTGGGTTGATGAGTACTTGGTTCTTTTTAGGATTCCTTGCCATAGCATAGAAAATGCAGGCTGTTTAAATTTCGTGAAGCACCACTGCTTTTGTAAAGCAATATTATTCACATATAGATAACATTGAAGAGAAGATGAAATTTATTATTATGCCTAATACAAACTTTCACTGGAGCGTCTTACTTTTTCTAACCAATGCAGTCTTTTTTATTTTCTACTTCATCTGTCAAATGAATGATCTTAAATGACTTACTCTATTGATCCTATTTGTCCCTTTTGGGTAAATTTTCCAGAGGATTGAAATATCCTAAAGGTCTTCTTCACTCTGATTGTTCTATATTCCTTTTGATATGGTCTCTTCTACCTTTTGCCTCCTTTTATATTTTAGTTTCTTTATACAAATATTTTTTGAGTATTTCCTGTGTTCAGGCACTGTTCTAGATCATGGGCACACAACAGAGAGAATGCCATTGGAACTCATAACCTATCAGTTAAAACAGACACCCAGCTATACTTGCCTAGGGGTGAAGGTGAGAAGGGCCGAAAACAAAACAAACAAATAAAAACAGGAAATTCCTCCACTCTATCTCAGAGGGCCTCCATTTCCTACACCTCTGACCAGAAAGAAAGGGCTTATTTAGAAACTACTTCTTTCTGTAACCAGCATGCACTTTCAGGCTTCAGACTGTCTTTGATTTCAGGCTTGGAGATAACAGGAAAAAGAACACAAGACCAACACAGAAGGCTCACCACCTGTATGTCGGGACTTTGAGCTTCCCGTCCAGCTGCTAGCATTTGCTGCTAGCACAGCCCACAGCAAATAGCTTCACGCATATTGTCCCAGAGTTTCAGTTGTATTCAGTGAGGAAGTCGGGATCACATGCCCTTATCACATCTTAGTGGGAACTCAAGTCCCCAGTGAGTACAACTTTTGTAGTTCTCCAACAATACATCTCTGGACGAGTCCCTTGAGCAGCATCCAGACATTCCTTCTCCTGCCAAGAGATGTTTACAGTGACATCCCTATACTTCATTCTTGGCAACAGACCTCAGTTTTAGAAGTGGATGAGCTGATCAGTTCTCCTTGGAGTTTCTTTTCTAGAATAATTCAAACTCTAGAACATCCAGAACCTCCGGGCTGGCTCAGACTCAGCTTCGTTCTTAGTGCACCCAGTTCTCCCTGACATGCCCCATGAGGATGGTGATACTCACCACATGAAGCCCAACCAAGAGGACACCCCAACTCATATTAAGTTGAAAACTACCTTATATCCTATCTCATGGATATATCATAATGTATCCATATATCCAGGCCTGAAGAGATGAGCATGCAGTTATCTCCAGTGCTTGCAGACACCTGGTGTTAAAACGGCTTTGCTGCATTTGACAATTCTGTATACTGCACTGCATAAATGTTCTCATACATGTGTTGAATAAAATCCTAAAAGTGTAATATAATTTTGCACGTTAAAAAAATTAAAGTGATGTGTTATTCACTTCCATTTTTTTCAGTTACCCTAAAAATAACATTTTTGAGACTCTATTTTCCAGCACTTTTTTTCTCATTATATCCCTCACCTGCAGCTCTGTTATCATTTATAGAATTGTATTGCAATAGCTTGACTTTATCCATTCTTCTAGACCAGTGCTGTCCAGTAGTACTCTTTGAAGATGGAAATACATGCTGTATAATATGAGAGCCACTAGCCACATGGCTACCAAACACTTGGGATGTGGCTAGTGTGATAGAGGATCTGAACTTTGAATTTTATTTAATATTAGCTAATTTAACTTTTAAGTGTATTTGGTGCCGCCATACTGGACAGCACAGTTCTACCTCATGAGTCCTTGAGGGAAGCAATTTGATGGTTCTTTTCTTTAAAATCTCTAGCACCTAGGATAGTCAGGACAGGCTAGGGTCTGCCATGGTCACAAATCAACCTCAATGAATGAGTGTTTTAATATTACAGAGTATTATTTTTTGTTTATCGTACATGTCCAGTGTGAATTAGTAGGAGCTTTACTTCCCACCATCATTCAAGATCAGGCATGTGAGATCTTCCTGGACCAGGGCTCAAACCCGTGTCCCCTGCATTGCAGGTGAATTGGGAAGATTGATAATTATACATTTGGGGCAGATAGATGAAAATGGTGGATGCTAGGTTAAGAAATTTAAAATATACTTGGAAAACAACCACCAGTGGATGATTTGTTTTGGGTCATCAAATCACCAGATCTTTTAAAAATGTTTTTACATTAAGTTTAATATAAGATTGGAAAGGAGGAGTCGTCTTCTTTTTCCAAGACAGCAAAATAGAATGAATATGGATGAAAATTTAGAAGAAGAAATTTTGAGAGCACCGAAAATGTGGATGTAGAGATACAAAAATATCAATAACACAACAATTAACATATTGGCCCTTACAGTATCCCAGGGATCTCTCTGATGAAATATTTAAAATCATTTAAAAATCAAAACGAAGTAACTACGTCTCAGGCATCCAAAATGGAGCCAGTTGGCCATTGTGGATTTAGTTTCAGACACATTCCTTGAAGCACCGAGAACTTGAATTTTCTCTAAACTGTATCAAACTCAAGGACACAGCCAAACAATGTTTGCTAGCAACTACTAGCAGCAAACTTGTAGTTTCAAAGTTCCTTTCCACTTTGCAACTATGTAATCATTTCAGACCACAATCAATCCTTGCATAACAAATACCCTTCTTGTCAGCTCCAATCCTAATTCTTGGCAATCAATTTACGTAACCTTGTAGGTTTTTGGCCTTTATAAGCCTTCCACATTATGTAGTCCCTCAGAACACAATTCAAATGCTTCTTGTATCTATTTCCTGGCTGCAGTCCCAACAAACCCCAAACAAATGCCTCTTTATTCCAATCAGGTCTCTGTTTCTGAAATGTTGGTTAATAGCTCTAAACGCTTTATTGTTTCATTAAACCCACAAGAAACTAAACCCACAAGATGAGGAGAGTAAAGGATTAATAGGGAAGTTAAGAAATTACCAAAAATCATATAGCACATAAGTGGTGATGCCTTTGGTCCGCAAAACAAGAATTATAGAATGCACTGAGAGAATAAGACAAAACACACAGGTTTGGAATGAGGCTTTGAGGAACTGTAGAAGATGCTTGAATCGTCACCCTAAGGAATACAATAAGGTGGCAAGCCCTCTTAGATTTACTGAGAGCTATGTCCTGTCACTTCAATTTTCCAACACAAAATCAGTAATTGAGTAAAGAATACTCAACAAAGACAAAAGGAAATACTAAACAAAGACTTAGCTGAGGTAACTATTGTTTTGCTCTATTAGGGCTGATTCTTCTTTGTAGAAATTTCAATGCCCATCTCTCTCTGATTTCCTTTTACCCACCTCTTAGGTAATCACCACTCCACAAGAAAGCTCCTCAGAGATAACAATGTATCCAGTAAGTAAGTACTTACTTTTGTTGACTATTTGCTCCAACTGGTTGTTATTTTCAGTAGTGTTGAAAAAAAAAGAAAATTGGTGGGGAAGGAAATTGGTTTAGATGTAAAGCCATTTGTATCTTACTTGTCAATATTTGGGTTCATCAACTATCTGCTCACCATTGTCATGGATAATTGGAAGTTGATGCTATGCTCTCTATATAAAAGTATATAAATTCTGCTACTTTTAAGATCAAGTATATTTTCACTTTTAATTATCGCTAATATTTATGCATAGCATTATTTATAAAAGGATTTCCAGAGCAAAAAGAAAGCTAGTCAAGGAAAAGATATAGGCCCTTGGTTATACCATTTTGTTGATCTACAAAATCGGTGAGAACTTGGAAGAAAATGTCTCTGGTACTGGAAACTCACAGAGTTGCACATTAATTATTTGCTGGGTGGCAGTACATTTTTTGGAGAACAACTGACATCCGTAGAAAATCAAATAAGGCAAGGCAACAACTTTGAAAGTGCCACTCGAGTTTTCATGCATTTCCTAATGTCATGTTTTTCAAATTGCATCATGTTCTCAATCCTTCTGCATGTTGTTACTTTGGAAATAGAAAGCAAAAATTAAACTACATTTTGAAATGTTACCTCAATTGAGAAAAGAAGTTGTCATTACCCTTATGGTAAGCATCACTATTAATCAATACATTTGATTTCCTGATGAGCCAGGTACTAAAGATATTTTCAGGGACATTAAATGGTCTTTGCTGCTCCCACAGAGAAAGTGTCCTCACCCATCTTCTGTAGTCTTAACATTGTCCATAAACTTCATAAATGTGTATGCAAATGAAATTGTATATGTGCATTTTTTCCTGGGACAGGGTCTATCATGGTAAGATATTCAGTTTGTAAAATCAGCTAATATTACCTGCTGTCTTTAAACAAAAATTACTTGCTCACTCTTCTATCCCCTTTTCTCCTTCCATAAGAAGCTTAAACCCAAGAGAAATGCTTAGTGGCTGTGAGCAGACTCTTAAGAGAGCCAATAGAAACCCTAGATTAACTAGGCAAGAATTTAAGCTAGATTCCATCATATCTACTTGATATTGGAGAACCTGAGAAATGATCTAACAAGGAGACAGCTATCACAAGAAGACACTGATTTTCATTTCATTGAAAGTTTCATTTGGGACTTGCTTTTAAACAATTCAGGTGCAGAAAAAATAGAAAACACATTCACAGTTCACATATTTTTGTTGAGTGTTATACGAAAGCAAATCTGGGAAGTGAGAAGGAAAGAAAACTGTGTGTGTGTGTGTGTGTGTGTGTGTGTGTGTGTGTGCGCGCGCATGTGTGCACGCGTGCATGCGTGTGCACCTGTGTGAAAGAGATACAGTTACAGTGGCTTACTAGGAAACAATGTAGGAGAAATTTTTAAAGAATAATTAATATATATTTATATCTATTTATTGAGATATAATTTACATATAAAATAGTCATTTTTTAAAGGGTACAGTTGTTGAGCCTTGACAAATGTGTGTAGTAGTGTAATCAATAGCACAATCAAGATATGGACATTTATTTCCAACACCCCCAAAATTTCTCTGATATCTCTTATCTGCCCATACCTAGATCCTGGCAAAAATGATTAACTCTCTCTCTGGTTTCATAATACTGACTTTTCAAAGTGTCATATGAAGGGAACCATACCATTTCCAGTCCTTTTGTCCATCTTCTGTCACTGTTAACAATTCATCCATGTTGGGCTTGACAACATATGCCTTTACAATTCATCCATGTTGTAGCACATACCATCAAGCCCAAGTTCGTGTGCCTGACACACAGTGAGGCCAAACAGAAACACTGGAGTTTGGAGCAGAGAAAGGTTTATTGCAGGGCCAAGCAAGGAGAATAGGTGGCTCATGCTCAAAAAGCCAGAACTCCCCAGTGGTTCAAAGAAGAGCTTTTATAGGCAAGATTTGGAGGGAGGGCAGCAAGGGTGTGTGACTTTCTTCTGATTGGTTGGTGGTTAGGGTGGTGTTCCAGGAGTCTCCCTCATCAGTGTTCTGGTTCTAACCAGTCTAGGGTCCATGTGCTGTGCTCAACCTGGAGTTACCATCCTCCCCCTGGGTGGGAGCTCCAGCTCCTGCAGAAGAACTCAGAGATATGTATCCGATTGCTATGCACATCCCCTGAGGAGGATCCAGAACCCTGCCCCATTGCAATACTATTGCTTCTTGACTGCTCCTCCTTTGTTTCTGTATTCCCTCACTTCCCTAATTTTTAACTATTTGAATCTGCCTTCTAGGACTCAGGAAAGGTCTAGGAGGCTGAAGACTTATTTCCTACAGAAAAGAAACTGGGGACACAGGAAGGCTTTTGTACCTAGGAGTGCCCCATGGGGTCCTGCTTGGTTTCATTAGCAGTCCATTCCTTTTTATAGCTATTATTCTATTGTATGAATATACCACAATGTGTTTATCCATTTCCCAGTCGATAGACATTTGAGTTGTCTCCAGTTTGGGGCCATTTTGAATACAACTGCTTAAACCACTGAGTACAGGTCTCTTTGTGGATATTTGTTTTCATTTTCTTAGTAAATAAATATCTATGAATAGAATTTCTGGGTCTCCAGTATATGTTTAGCTTTTTAAGAAACTCTCAAACCCTTCCCCAAAATAGTTTTACCATTTTGTATTCCCAATTGCTATGTTTAGTATCCCAATCACTCCACATCCTTCTTAACACTTGGTGTTGTGAGTTTTTTTTTTTAAAGCCATTTTAGTGGGTATGCAGTGGTAAGTGAGTAACATCACCATTTTAATTTTTGTTTCCATGTTAAGTAATGATGTTGAACATCTTTACATTATTTATTGACCTATATTATTTGGGGGGAAGAACCTGTTCAAACTTCCTACTCATTTGTTATTTTCTTTTTAATGTTGTGTTATAAGAGGTTTTTTGGTTTTTTTTAAATATATATTCCATTTTTTTCCCTTTATCAAATATCTATTTTACAAATATTTTTTCCTAGGCTTTTCAGAAACAAGTTGGAAAAAGAAGAAAGCCAATCAAGGACTCAATGTATTGAATTCCAGGCTTGCTATAGAGCTTTAACAATTAAACGAGCATGACACTGGTGTAAGGGTAAACAAATAGAAAACTGGAACTAAATAGGAAGCATTATAAATTTTACAATTATAATACAACTTCACATATATCACCTAATTATCTAATTTAACCCTCCATTTTTCTTTTTAAAGCAGAAGTATAATACACATCTTTAATTTTCTTCAGCCACCAAACCAATGCAATTTCCATAGATTGTGTTTCAGTGTCTCATAAGATAAATATTTTTGAGCTTTATTATTTTCCCTTTATTGTTAAACATCCATTTTGCCATAATGTCATTCCTCTTCTGACTTGTTCTACAGACTAACCATAATGTGTTGTTAAGCTTCTGTGGATTTCTTATTCTAAAAGCATCTTTATCTTCAAGACCCTGTCCTGTTTTAACCTAAATTTGAAGTTGTAATTATTTTACAGCCCAAATAATATTACCTTAGGGTTCTAGGTGAAGTCCATTCAAGGCTATCCAACCTTATTCTATACTTGGGAGCAAAAAGTGGGCAGAGCATTCACTGTACCCAGGTAAGCCTAAGAAAATAGCTGTAACAACCTTCCTCTCAAATTTTCCTTGTGGCTAAAGTAATCAAAGAGAGGAATTCAATCTAGAGGGGGGTAAAAAATCAGCCATTAATTTCTTCTTTGAGATTCTTTTTAATTATGCACAAAATCTTGTGTTACAATCCTGGAAATGCCTAAGATCTAACATGAAGCCAACTCTGCTTCCGGCCTTAAGGAAAGCGCCCTGGTTTGTAGGTCCCCCTGCCTCTAGTAAAGACAAAAAGCAATCCTACTTAGTCAATCTTCACTAACTAGGGCTCTGCACTAGAATTTGAGACCAAATCCTTACTATACTCTATACTTAGCTTTGGGGACCCTGTGGGTTAAAGTGAAAGATCAAAGGTGCTATTATGGCATCCCTGTATCCCTAGGTCAAGTATTATTTTAATCTTGCCTGATTTACTCCCAGCATTAATTAATAATCTGATTTATGTGATTTCATGTCTTCCTTTACTCACATACTTCACAGGGACAGGTGGTGGCTTAATTTTCCCAGAAATTTAACCAGAAATATATTCCTATGTTAACTAACTCCACGTAATCCCCTAACACTGTCTTAATACATATAATATATTATAGCCTTGGGAAACTGAAATAGTGTTTGAGAAGGAACCCTGAGACTTTTGAGTGTGTGGAGGTACTGGCAAATTGTGGGGTCCTCAGTCATGAGTGAGGGCTAAAGCAGCACCTGAAAGGGCAAGGAGAGGAGCTGTTTATGGCTTGTCTTTACTGCCTGACTCTAGCCAGAGGCTGAAATAACTACTGCGGAGCAGAATAAAGAAAAAAGAAGAATGCAAAGAATTGAGGACACTCTCAGAGACCTCTGGGACAACATTAAATGCACCAACATTCCAATTATAGGGGTCCCAGAAGAAGAAGAGAGAAAGAAAGCGACTGAGAAAATATTTGAAGAAATTATAGTTGAAAACTTCCCTAATATGGGAAAGGAAATAGTTAATCAAGTCCAGGAAGCACAGAGAGTCCCATACAGGATAATTCCAATGAGAAACATGCCAAGACACATATTAATCAAACTATCAAATATTAAATACAAAGAAAAAATATTAAAAGCAGCTAGGAAAAAACAACTACTAACACACAAGGGAATCCCCATAAGGTTAACAGCTGATATTTCAGCAGAAACTCTGCAAGCCAGAAGGGACTGGCGGGACATATTTAAACTGATGAAGGAGAAAAACCTACAACCAAGATTACTCTACCCAGCAAGTATCTCATTCAGATTTGACGGAGAAATTAAAAGCTTTACAGACAAGCAAAAGCTAAGAGAATTCAGCACCACCAAACCAGCTTTACAATAAATGCTAAAGGAATTTCTCTAGGTAGGAAACACAAGGAAAAGACCTACAATAACAAACCTAAAACAATTAAGAAAATGGTAATAGGAGCATATCAATAATTACCTTAAATGTAAATGGATTAAATGCTCCAACCAAAAGACACAGACTGGCTGAATGGATACAAAAACAAGATCCATATATATGCTGTCTAAAAGAGACCCACCTCAGACCTAGGGACACACAGACTGAAAGTCAGGGGATGGAAAAATATATTGCATGCAAATGGAACTCAAAAGAAATCTGGAGTAGCAATTCTCATATCAGACAAAATAGACTTTAAAACAAAGACTATTACAAGAGACAAGGACACTACATAAAGATAAAGGGATCAATCCAAGAAGAAGATATAACAATTGTAAATATTTATGCACCCAACATAGGAGCACCTCAATACATAAGGCAAATACTAACAGCCATAAAAGGGGAAATCAACAGTAACACAGTCATAGTAGGGGAATTTAACATCCCATTTTCACCAATGGACAGATCATCCAAAATGAAAATAAAGAAGGAAACACAAGCATTAGATGATACATTAAACAAGAGTTACTTAATTGATATTTATAGGACATTCCATCCAAAAACAACAGAAGACACGTTCTTCTCAAGTGCTCATGGAACATTCACCAGGATAGATCATATCTTGGGTCAGAAATCAAGCCTTGGTAAATTTAAGAAAATTGAAATTGTATCAAGTATCTTTTCTGACCACAGGCTATAAGACTAGGTATCAATTACAGGAAAAAAATCCGTAAAAAATACAAACACATGGAGGCTAAACAATACACTACTTAATAACCAAGAGATCACTGAAGAAATCAAAGAGGAAATAAAAAAATGCCTAGAAACAAATGACAGTGAAAACATGATGACCCAAAACCTATGGTATGCAGCAAAAGCAGTTCTAAGAGGGAAGTTTATAGCAATAAAATCCTACCTTAAGAAACAAGAAATATCTAAAATAAACAGCCTAAACTTACACCTAAAGCAATTAGCGAAAGAAGAACAAAAAAAACCCCCAAAGTTAGCAGAAGGAAAGAAATCATAAGGATCAGGTCAGATATAAATGAAAAAAAAATGAAGAGAACAATACAAAAGATCAATAAAACTAAAAGCTGATTCTTTGAGAAGATAAACAAAATTGATAAGCCATTAGCTAGACTGCTCAAGAAAAAAAGGGAGAAGACTCAAATTAATAAAATTAGAAATGAAAAAGGAGAAGTAACAACTGACACTGCAGAAAAACAACGGATCACGAGAGATTTCTACAAGCAACTATATGCCAATAAAATGGACAACCTGGAAGAAATGGACAAATTCTTAGAAATCCCTAACCTTCTGAGACTGAACCAGGAAGAAATAGAAAATATGAAGAGACCAGTCACAAGCACTGAAATTGAAACTGTGATTAAAAATCTTCCAACAGACAAAAGCCCAGGACCAGATGGCTTCACAGGCGAATTCTACCTAACATTTAGAGAAGAGCTAACACTATCCTTCTCAAACTCTTCCAAAATATAGCAGAGGGAGAAACACTCCCAAACTCATCTACAAGGCCACCATCACCCTGATACCCAAACCAGACAAAGATGTCACAAAGAAAGAAAACTACAGGCCAATATCACTGATGAACATAGATGCAAAAATCCTCAACTAAATACTAGCAAACAGAATCCAACAGGACATTAAAAGGATCATACACCATGATCAAGTGGGGTTTTTCCCAGGGATGCAAGGCTTCTTCAATATATGCAAATCAATCAATATGATACACCATATTAACAAATTGAAGGAGAAAAACCATATGATCATCTCAATAGATGCAGAAAAAGCTTTTGACAAAATTCAACATCCATTTATGATAAAAACCCTCCAGAAAGTAGGCATAGAGGGAACTTTCCTCAACATAATAAAGGCCATATATGACAAACCCACAGCCAACATCATTGTCAATGGTGAAAAATTGAAACCATTTCCACTTAAATCAGGAACAAGACAAGGTTGCCCACTCTCACCACTGTTATTTAACACAGTTTTGAAAGTTTTAGCCACAGTAATCAGAGAAGAAAAGGAAATAAAAGGAATCCATATTGCAAAAGAAGAAGTAAAGCTGTCACTGTTTGTAGATGACATGATACTATAAATAGAGAATCCTAAAGATGCTACCAGAAAACTACTTGAAATAATCAATGAATTTGGTAAAGTAGCAGGAAACAAAATTAATGCACAGAAATCTCTTGCATTCCTATAAACTAATAATGAAAAATCAGAAAGTGAAATTTAGAAAACCCTCCCATTTACCATTGCAACAAAAAGAATAAAATATCTAGGAATAAACCTACGAAAGGAGACGATAGACCTGTATGCATAAAATTAGAGATGACACAAATAGATGGAGAGATATTCCATGTTCCTGGATTGGAAGAATCGACATTGTGAAAATGACTCTACTACCCAAAGCAATCTACAGATTCAATGCAATCCCTATCAAACTACCACTGGCATTTTTCACAGAATTAGAACAAAAAATTTCACAATTTGTGTGGAAACACAAAAGACCCTGAATAGCCAAAGCAATCTTGAGAATTAAAATGGAGCTGGAGGAATCAGGCTCCCTGACTTCAGACTATACTACAAAGCTACAGTAATGAAGACAGTATGGTACTGCCCCAAAAACTGAAATATAGATCAATGGAACAGGATAGAAAGCCCAGAGATAAACCCATGCACATATGGTCACCTTATCTTTGATAAAGGTGGCAAGAATATACAATGGAGAAAAGACAGCCTCTTCAACAAGTGGTGCTGGGAAAAAGGACAGCTACATGTAAAAGAATGAAATTAGAACACTCCCTAACACCAAACACAAAAATAAACTCAAAATGGATTAAAGACCTAAACGTAAGGCCAGACACTATCAAACTCTTAGAGGAAAACATAGGCAGGACACTCTATGACATAAATCACAGCAAGATCCTTTTTAACCCACCTCCTAGAGAAATGGAAATAAAAACAAAAATAAACAAATGGGACCTAATGAAACTTAAAAGCTTTTGCACAGCAAAGGAAACCATAAACAAGACCAAAAGACAACCCTCAGAGTGGGAGAAAATATTTGCAAATGAAGCAACTGACAAAGGATTAATCTCCAAAATTTACAAGCAGCTCATGCAGCTCAATATCAAAAAAAGTAACAACCCTATCCAAAAATGGGCAGAAGACCTAACTAGACATTTCACCAAAGAAGATATACAGATTGCCAACAAACACATGAAAGAATGCTCAACATCATTAATCATTAGAGAAATGCAAATCAAAACTACAGTGAAGTATCACCTCACAGCAGTCTGAATGGCCATCATCCAAAAATCTACAAACAATAAATGCTGGAGAGGATGCAGAGAAAAGGGAACCCTCTTGCGCTGTTGGTGGGAATGTAAATTGATACAGCCACTAGGGAGAACAGTATGGAGGTTCCTTAAAAAACTAAAAATAGAACTACCGTGGAGCCCAGCAATCCCACTACTGGCATATACTCTGAGAATACCATAATTCAAAAAGAGTCATGTACCACAACGTTCACTGCAGCTCTATTTACAATAGCCAGGACATGAAAGCAACCTTAGTGTCCATTGACAGATGAATGGATAAAGAAGATGTGGCACATATATACAATGGAATATTACTCAACCATAAAAAGAAACGAAATTGAGTTATTTGTAGTGAGGTGGATGGACCTAGAGTCTGTCATACAGAGTCAAGTAAGTCAGAAAGAGAAAAACAAATACCGTATGCTAACACATATATATATGGAATCTAAAAGAAAAAAGAAAAGGTGATGAAGAACCTAGGAGCACGATGGGAATAAAGACACAGACTTACTAGAGAATGGACTTGAGGATATGGGGAAGGGGAAGGGTAAGCTGGGACGTAGTGAGAGAGTGGCATGGACATATATATACTACCAAACATAAAATAGATAGCTAGTGGGAAGTAGCTGCATAACACAGGGAGATGAGTTTGGTGCTTTGTGACCACCTAGAGGTGTGGGATAGGGAGGGTGGGAGGGAGGAAGATGCAAGAGGGAAGAGGTATGGGGACATATGTATATGTATAACTGATTCACTTTGTTATAAAGCAGAAACTAACACACCATTGTAAAGGAATTATACTCCAATAAAGATGTTTAAAAAAAATTAAAATAAAAAGTGGATGATTAAGTGGAAGATAAAATACTTCTAAATAAGTTCACCTGGGCATATTTTACTTTTAGGGACATAAGGGGCCTTTATTTAAATTAATTTCTCAGTTAATCAATACTATTATCATATTTTCAACCCAATTTGACTAAGAATCAGAGTTTAAAAGTGTCCCTTACATACCCTTTTCTGGTATTTACTTGATCTATGAATTTTGAGCTCATTTCAATAGACTGAGTAAAGTGTTTCCCTAAAGCAAGCTCTGTATCAATGGTTTGTAGGTCCCCCCCAACTCTACCTTTACCTCCCACCCCATCCATCACCCATACCAAAATATTATTTTATCAGGCAGGAGTGAGCATCTGTGGAGTTTGTGCCAATGAACTGCAATGATAATCCCTTGGATCCCTCAAAAACCTGTGGATATTAGCCTTTTCCCAGTTGATCAGATAATGCTCTTAATGTGAGGCAATATTATAGAGGTTAACAAGAAAACAAATCATAAGCATACACACAGAAAGAATATTTATGAAACACTGACTATTAATTCCAATGCAAATTAATAACATAGAACCTTGGAGTAAGATACTAAATCCTTCTCAAATCACGTATAAACAATGCCTTTGCTTTCTTCATCGTACTCATTTCTTTTTTTTGTTTTGTTTTGGCGGTATGCGGGCCTCTCACTGTTGTGGCCTCTCCCGTTGCGGAGCACAGGCTCTGGACGCGCAGGCTCAGCGGCCATGGCTCACGGGCCCAGCCGCTCCGCGGCATGTGGGATCTTCCCGGACTGGGGCACGAACCCGCGTCCCCTGCATCGGCAGGCGGACTCTCAACCACTACGCCACCAGGGAAGCCCCATCGTACTCATTTCTTAAATGCTGTATGACTTAACTCACTTCCGAGGTTTTTTTTTTAATGGTGCATTTGCCTGATTAGAGATTTTTTATAAGCCTCCTTTCATACTTCATGTACCTACACAGTAATGAGGATTACAATATCCATGGCAAAAACTAAATTTCTTATGTTGAATTACAAATAAATATATTTGGGATAAGCTTTAAAATTGAATTAATCAGAAATTTGTGACCTATGTCCACAGAACAGAAACAATAATATAATGATAGGTTACTGTAGCTCACTACAACTTGAATAATCAATATTTTTTTATTTATCATAGTGGATTTCTGCTTAATATTAAATGAAAAATACCACTAGCCTTCATAATAAGATGGTATTTCAAGTAACAATACATCATACACTATGGTCTGAAACAGCTATTGAAACATCTTGAGTCCAGTTGAGAATGATGCACAGATGGCTAAAATGAGCAGGCAAATTTGTAAAGCATTAATGTAGGTCACGAAATGATGAATTTTTCTCACTCTTAATGTAGAAAAGCTTATAATTTTAGTTAGTATAGAATTCAAAATATCATCGCTATAGACCTTGACTTGTTCATATCCACTTATCTTTTACTTCAAATATTTTTCATTTAGGTCAATGAGTTTTCTTTTTTTCCCTACAGAAGGTATTGCCTGTATTATAAGCCAGGTCAATGGAACAAAAAAAGGTAAAAGACAGGTAATTGTCATGTCAAATAAAAAAAATTTAAATGAGAAATATTTTGGGATGGATTATTGTACATTTTTTATTCAGTGACCTTCCATATCTCATATTACATATGACATTGTCATAAGTAAAAGTACTGACCATCTACTCAGAGCTTGCTTTCTGGTTACTTGCAAGTTCAGTTAAATTCCAAAGGATGACAGAATATTCTTCATTAAATAATACTCTTCAAGATAGATATCATGTCTAAGCAAATGTGCATTTGAAAATGCTGTAGTGCTAATGATTTTTTTGAGAATGAGTAATTATGTGTCACCATTTTGGCCAGAAAGATAATTTTGCTTTCTACTTCTGGGCTGAATGCTAAGGTACTGATTCATATCAGCTTATTAAATTCCACAGAAGAAAATGTACCTTGCATTTTCAGAGAGAGGAAGTTTCCTATCTTCAAATGAGACTTCATGCTTCCCTTTCAAATTAGCTTTTAACTTACGGTTGTGCTGAAGTTTTCTTAATAAAATTCATTTAATTTTTCATTTTTTCTCTACTTTGTAAATTATTTTTCATGGAGATTTCCTGAAAGGCATCAAAAGACTGAATATAAGGCAGTATATATTAACAAAATCAGCTTGTTTCTCTGGTAGTGATGTGTATGTATGTGTGTGTGTGTTGTGTGTATGTAGCTCTGCATCATTTTTAACTGGTATTTGCCAAAAGTTATAAAAATATTTACCTGTCAGTCACAAATCCAACTAAGATGTAAATTATCCTTATTCCAATTGGTAGGTGGTTTTGAAAAATAAAGAAAAATAGCAAACTTTTCTTCAAATAAATTAATAAAATAAAACAACATCATGTGAGGCATTTTAGGTGAATAACACACAAATCAAAATACCAATAACTTATTTTATAAAATGATATATTTAAAGTTAGGATACATTCTTGGAAAGAACCACTAATACTACAAAAATGAAATAATTAAACAAGGTAACAAAGAAACCAAAAAATAGCAATCTAATGTTGCCTGAATGCCCAAGAGTGGGTGATTATCAGCTTACACACTCTGGATATTTGCTATGGTCTAGTGGATTGCTAGGAGGCTATTCTCTTTGTCATTTCCAACAAAGAATAAATTCTACAGACAGTGTCATCAATATCACTACTAAAAACTTCCCCTATCAGCCATCTGATCTTGTTGCTATTCCTACTGCAATTTAACTTTTATGCTTCATTACATTATTTATAAAATGAACACACATTGTTTAACCTTTGGAGAAAGGGACTATGTCATTTTCAAGTTAGTGATAGCTCCAAGGGGGAATGTAATAAATATACTTCGAACTTGAGAAAGATAAACTATAAAAGTTGAGACTACAGATGGGTGTAGACTAAGACCCTAAAGAGGAACATCAAACTATTGGAATGAAAGTAGTTAAAGAATGAACTGAGGGTATATGCCCAGTAGTGGGATTGCTGGGTCATATGGTAGTTCTATTTTGAGGGTTTTTTTTGTTTGTTTTGTTTTTTTTGCGGTACGCTGGCCTCTCACTGTTGTGGCCTCTCCCATTGCGGAGCACAGGCTCCGGAGGCACAGGCTCAGCGGCCATGGCTCATGGGCCCAGGCGCTCCGCGGCATGTGGGATCTTCCCGGACCGGGGCACAAACCCGTGTCCCCTGCATCGGCAGGCGGACTCTCAACCACTGCGCCACCAGGGAAGCCCCTATTTTGAGTTTTTTAAGGAACCTCCATACTGTTCTCCATAGTGGCTGTATCAATTTACATTCTCACCAACAGTGCAGGAGGGTTCCCTTTTCACCACACCCTTTCCAGCATTTATTGTTTCTACATTTTTTGATAATGGCCATTCCGACCAGTGTGAGGTGATACCTCATTGTAGTTTTGATCTGTATTTCTCTAATAATTAGTGATGTTGAGCATCTTTTCATGTGTCTCTTGGCCTTCTGTATGTCTTCTTTGGTGAAATGTCTATTCAGGTCTTCCATGAATTATACTCCAATAAAGATTTATTAAAAAAAGAATATCTTTTTACAATATAGAATTAATATATAATTAAAGTCTATTAATCATTAAAAAAAAAAAAGAATGAACTGAAAGCTCCTTTTGAAACCATGCAACTCAGATTGGGACTTGAACCCATGGTCTTTTAACTGAGATCCCACACCTAGTCTCAGGACTTAATGAAGCTCAGGTTCTTGATGTCTCATCACAGGAAGAATTCAGCGAGTGACAAAGTGATAGGTAAGAAGTGGATTTATTTAGAGAGAAACACACTCCACAGACGGAGTGTGGGCCATCTCGGAAGGTGAGAAAGGCACCAGGGTATGGAGTTGTCAGTTTTCATAAGGGTAGGTAATTTCATAGGCTAATGAGTGGGAAGGGTATTCCAGCTAATTTGGGGAAGGGGTGGGGATTCCCAGTAATTGGGCCACCGCCCACCTTTCGATCTTTGATAGTGGGCCTCAGAACTGTCATGGTGCTGGTGAGTGTGTCATTTAGCTTGCTGATGTGTTACAGTGAGCATCTACTGAAGCTCACGGTCTAGTGAAAGTCAACTCCTCGGCCATCTTGGACCTATTTGGTTCTAATCAGTTTGTCATGTCCTTGGGCTATGTCATTCTTCTAAAGGTTGTGCCCTGTCCCCTTCCTTCCTGTTTCACTTTGAGCTCAGATTTTAAAGATATATTTTTAAAAATGAGATAAGGACAAATAAGCAAAGCTGGAAGGTAAATACTATTCTTAAAAAAAAGGAAGGCTGAATTGAAGAATAATCTACAGTATTAAATATTGCTTAAAACCAGGAGGCAGATTAGCCTACTGGTGAAATGCATGAATTCTGGAGTTGACTGCTTGGGTTGGCATCTTTACCGTTTGCTACTTAGCCTTAAACAAATAAGCAAACTCTCTGAGTCTAGTTTGCTGATCTTCAAATCAGGGGCAATACTAGGACTTTCCTTTGGTTTTATTGCGAAGAAGATAGAAGTAAATACAGTCTGGCAAACAATGCACAATATATGTTACTACTATTGAAGAAAAATACTTAAAATTTTTTTTTTGGTAGTTGTAGCTGGGTTAATTATACCAAAGAAAAATTGTGCCAGACAACTTAAATAGGTAAGGAAGATATTATTCAAGGCTGTTGCAATAGGAGAAAGAGATTCACTTTAACTCCCATGAAACAAAAGGCAGAGAGTGTTTTATGCTGGGCTGAACAAGTGGAAAAATGCTAGCCTATATTAGCAGGGAGTTTGGGCAAAGTGATTAAGTCGATGTGTTTGCTAATTGGTGCGTACTGAAGTTATTATGTTCCTGCTTTGGAGATTGGAAGACAGGGGTACTATCTTTCTTGATGATTACATTTCAAAGGAATGGCTCCCAGGTCCTTAAAAAAGACATTCCTGGGTTGTAAATGATTTTACAAGCCTCCAAGGAGTCTTGGAAAAGATTTACATCTCAAAGGGGCAGAGAAAGATTTACAGTTGCAAGTTTTCTAAAGTAAAAGCTCTAAGAAAAGGGAGGTCAGGGGTCCTCTGTCAGGAAGAAACCTCTCTTAAATTTAGTGAAGGCTATAATAGTAAAGCCATCTTGGCCAATGGGAACTAATGACCTAATAATAACTAAAGTACCACTTTTTAACTCCTAATCTGTACCTTTTTCTTTCTCAGGAATAAGGACATACTGCCATTCAGTCTGAGGAAACATTCAGATAGAGTTGAATCCCAAGATGTATGCAGGATTCTAGGTTTGCTCCTAGATGTTCTAAATGAAGTTTAAATCTTGTTTGCAGAAATTAAATCTCAAAGCACTGGAAAAAATTTGCATGAGAAGTTACTACCACTAACCACAATATTTTCATAATCTTGTGGAATATGAAGATTAGAGATGAAAAAATAGAGCCACACTTTTCAGGAAGGTAGAGACGTTAGATGCAAGGTTTGTAATGTTTAGCCAGGTATATATGTAACTGATATTTAACCAGGGAAATATTCAAGGATTAATTTTCTAACAGTGTTGTGTGTGTACTTAGAATGGAGATAACTGGCAAACCCTAGGAGCCAGCTCATAAACTGACTATTGCAAATACTTACGTGGGTAAAAGCTGGTAGATGAGGGGAATTATTCAGGGGTCTCAAACTCTAATACTTTAAGGGGTCAGATCAGAAACATAATTTTGTGAAGCAATAAGTGTAAATCAATAAGGAGTACAGAGGCCTATGGAAGGTGGAGAGTACAGTCTCTCCTAAAGTCATTGAATTTCTATTGTCTTTAAACACTTTGAAGTCCAAACATTATATATCTACTATGAATTCCACCTCTGTCTGTGGGCTTGTTGTCCCTGGTTATAATCTGGATTTTGTCATGAATTTTACCAATGTCTATTGAAGTATCATGTGGACATTAATGGAGAAATTTAAATTTGGAATAAAGTTAGAAGAATACAAACTGGTGGAATACTGCCTCCAAAAGATTATGAAATAATGTATTTATATTAAGTAGTAAAAGATATCTGATAGTATATCAAAAAGTGCTTGTTCTTAATCATTTAGAAGATACAGTTTATGAAGGAACAGCAAACGATTTGGATTGGACAAAAATGATCATATCAAGTTTGAATATGGAATAAACCTAAAAAGAAATGTAATATGGATAAATATGGAGTTCTGAAACTAGGTCTAAAAATAAACTGACAAGCAAAAAATTGAAAGTACAATTTGACTGTATGGAAAACAAATAAAGAACCAGGATTTGTCATTGCTTGTGAGCTTAATAAGAGTCAATTGTATAGAACCATTGTCTCAAATTTGTCATTCCTATACTTCATTACAAAATAATATTTTAAGAAAATATGAAGTGATAGACCTGCTCCACCTCTGTGCTGGGCAAAGTTTGGATTCATGTTCAGGCAAGTAACAGAGAAACACAGGAAGAAGAGTTACGAAAGTGGTGAAGGAACCTAAATTCCTGTAATGTGAGAGCCCACTGAATAAACATAGGATGCTTAACCATGACAATAAAAGGATTATGAAATACTGATCTTGAAATATGTAAAGATTTCATGTGCAACAAATATAGGCTTATTCTGTGTTACTCTGTAAAACAAACATTCAAAGATGGGGGAGATCTACACAGCAATAACAAGGAATCAGTTTTATCAACAGAAGCCTTTACGAATCCAATGGTCTTCAGGGAGTAGACAACGTCCTAAACCTGGATACATTTATCAGTTAGACAGGCAATTCTATGGTGTTTTGAGGAAGGTATTATAGCATCAGACTAAGGTCAGATTACATTTGTCTATGCTGCTTGTGAGGGTCTGGAATGCTATGAATGACCTTTTATGCAATCTAATCAGAATGAAGAGAAATTCAATGAACAAATTTAAATTTCTATGAGAAAAATTCCAGCAGACATTTCCATAGAAAACCAGTTTTGATTTTGATTTGGAGAATTGTGTGTTATTTTCAATTGTATAAGCATACTAAGTACCAAAACAGCACAAAACAAAAATCAATTTACTAATTACTTGTAAAGGCAGAACATTGACTTTGGGAGAATACCTGTATATGAATATCAGTTCTGCTACTTACATTAGTTTGCATAAACTCTTTAGCTTTTCTATGACTCAATCCAACGTAAAATGGGAATAAACATATCACATGATTTTTTGTGATTATTAAATTATATAAAAAACAGCATATATTACTGTCTTTAATATATCATTTTCAGTAAATTAAAAAATTTTATAGAGAAGTCATATATCATAATCCTCACCTTAGATAACTGAGGCTCAAAGAGGCACCCCAAAATTTAGATCTAGGGCTTCCCTGGTGGCGCAGTGGTTGAGAGTCCGCCTGCCGATGCAGGGGACACGAGTACGTGCCCCGGTCCGGGAAGATCCCACATGCCGCGGAGCGGCTAGGCCCGTGAGCCATGGCCGCTGAGCCTGCGCGTCCAGAGCCTGTGCTCCGCAACGGGAGAGGCCACAACAGTGAGAGGCCCGCGTATCGCAAAAAAAAAAAAAAAAAAAAAAAAAAATTTAGATCTAATAATTAGAATAACGAGAACTAGAACTTGGATTTCTCATTCCTGGCTTCTTTTCCTTCCACATCACCATGCATTTCACTTATAAAGAAAAATGGAATAAATAAAAGGGAATGAAGCTGGTTGAAGAGGCAAAAAGCAAATATGGTTTGTTACCTGCATGAATCATGCAGATAATCCTTCTGTATTATGGAGAATTAGTCAATATTAGCAGAAACTATTGTTTAAAGGATGACTCATCTGAAAAAAATAAATCACGAAGATCCTGATTTCTTCTCTGCCAGGTATCTCCTTTTCTTCATGTGTATTTCACCCTTTGTAAGTACAAAATGTCAATGACTTGAAAATTGACCTAGTAAATTCCTTTTAATCCTTGATTCCTCTGTTGCTTCATTGATTTACAACAGTCTTGGGCATCAATTTGCCTTCCAATATAATCCTGTCATAACTAAAGGATTACATTTTTTTCTCCTGAACACATTTCAGTGCCACTGTGCTAGGAACAAGAAAATATATAATATGGTCTTTGCTCTCATTATAAATTCAATAATGGTTAAGAAGACAGGAAACTACACAAATACTTGGCAGATAGGTAGATGGATAGAGAGGGAGAAGGAGGGGGGGCAGAGGGAGAGGAAGAGGGAGCAGAAGAGGGTGAGAGATAATAGAAAAATAGATGATGAAACAGAAGGAAAGGAAGAAAGAAAGAAAGAAAGAAACGAAGAAAGAAAGAAAGACCATAAGAAAATAGGAGAGAAATAAAGTTAGTGGGCTAACTGTAACACTAGCACCATAACATGTACAGCACTGCTAGCTCATTCCTGTGGACCAGAGAATAGGTAATGTCTTAGAATATTTGATGCCAAGAAACAGCCTTGTGTCATAAAGTGTATAGTATTAATATCATGTAAGGTGAAATCAGGTATTCTACAAGATAGTACAGTGGAATGAATATGAACTTTAGAGGAAAACAATCCCAGTTATGTCACTCACAGGTTATGAGAACTGAAAATAGATATATAATCTAGCCTTATTGCCTTTATCTGTAAAACAGATACAATATCTTTTATATAGGTTATTAGGAAGGTTAAATGAGATAATATTTGTAATGTACGGGGCCTGGCATAAGTATATATATGCTTTATTTTCCTAATCCATATTTTTTATTGTCTCAATGGCTGTCATTCTTGGGGAATGTGTTGAGTTCAAATTTTACAACAGTACAAGCTTTAAAAATAAAATTAATATCAGAATTTATCTTTTTAATTAATAATATACTAGGGACTTCCCTGGTGGCGCAGTGGTTGAGAGTCCACCTGCCGATGCAGGGGACTCAGGTTCGTGCCCCGGTCCGGGAAGATCCCACATGCCGCGGAGCGGCTGGGCCCGTGAGTCATGGCCGCTGAGCCTGCGCGTCCGGAGCCTGTGCTCCACAATGGGAGAGGCCACAACAGTGAGAGGCCCATGTACCACAAAAAAAAAAAATAATAATAATAATAATAATATCTTATACTAAAGCCCAGAGAAGAATTTTTTTGTGAATTCTATTTATATAATTTGTTAGTATACAGAATCTTTTGGCAGATTTTATCTTATAATAAATTATCTCTTTATCAATGTTTGTGTCATTGTATCCATAAAGGCCTATATTAAATTTCAGCTACTTTACCCTTGAAAGAATCTCAAATTTGAACCAATTTGTGGGACTGTTGTGTTGTTAGATATAGTTATACTTTGATTCTAAGATTTGTATAGAAATGACACAATTATTTCATTAATTACTATAACTTTTCAATTTTCCATTTCTTTTAATGTCATAAAAAAGCTTTACAAAATCAAAAAATAATTTTTAAGTAAAAAATAAAAAGTAGATGGGCTCATACCCACCACATCCAAGTTAAGTATTGCCTCTAGAAGTCATGTCTCAGTGGCGTTTGAAGGACAGCTTTCAAGATTCATGATATCCCTTTTACAAAATGAATTAAAGACAAGATAAAATGAAGATATTTTATAAGCCTGGAGGTCTTCTGAATGGCAGAGCCTGCAATCAACTAAATGACTAGTCAAAGGGAAGACAAAAGAGAAAGGAAAGCCTGGTTTACAGCTTGTACTGTGTGTTTCCTCTAAGTCTGGCAATAAAGTGAGAATATTGCTTCTGTGCTCATTAATTATTTATCACCAGCTTCCGAACCTCTGAACAATTTCTGTTGAAGGAGCTACAATACACATGGAGTTATTCATCAAACGCAGATGTTCACACATTCCCTTTAAGGTTATAAACACGAATACCAGCTGTCCAAAGAAAATCAGCAGAGTTCTGATTTATTAAAAGTAGTGAATTCCTCCATATATTGAAAAGAGCAAAAATATCAAGTTCTGATAAATTAATATGGATAAAATACATATATCACCACTTGTAAAAAAAGGGTTAAAGATATTACAGGTAGGGTGGACAATGTGAAAAATGTGTCTTTCTATTGGAGAAATAAAGACAGATAAAATATATCCTGGTGTTTATATCAGTATAACTCAAACTACTACTCCTTTGGTTTTTTACTTTAGACTCATTCTACCAATTGCACAAAATCAGAGTTAAAACAAAAATCCTTTTTACCCAAATGAAAAAAAAATACGATTCTTTAATAATTTTAGTTTCTTAATTAATTAATGAAAGATTTTTGAATGCAGTTTACAATTACCAGCTTAATGGCAATTGCCAATCTCTGCTCTTTCCTTCAAAATTTTTCCATGTTACTTTTTACTTTCTTCCTCAATATTTACATCTCTTATTCACTCCTTCCACTACGACAGATTGATTTTTGACTCTATATCTGTACTGAAACTACCCTGTAAAGTAGTGATTTTCTAATTTAGTGTGCACGGAAAGCTTGTTAAAAATACAGATTCTTGGTGCCCATCCTGACAAAGTCTGATTAAGCAGGTGGGAATTGGAGTACAGAGGTGGTGAGGCAGAATTAGGATTCAGCATTTTAAATCTAGGTGACCAGTATTCCAGATAAAATTAACTGCAACTTTCCCCCAAATCTACTTTTATTTTACATTTTTAAAATGAAGTGATACACCTTTTATTCTTAAAAATTCAAGCAGTATAGAGGTTATAATAAATAAACTGAAAACTTTCCTCTTACATTTTCTCACTCTTATAACCTAAAGGTAACTTGCGTTAACATTTGGATGTGTGTCCTTATATATATTTTATTTTAGTGTATGAATATGTATAATATGATTGTATTGACATAAAACAAGAGGAAACCATATAGGCAGCCACATTTCTAGCATTGCTGATTAATTTTAATAGATATTCAATTGATCATCTTGACTTTTCCAGATAGAAAATTATCTGCAATTCATGAGAATTTTTGTACCCTCCTTACCATATTTCATCTAGTTTTTCCATGAGTGGTAATAGCAAAAAGTCTTGATTTTTCAACTACTGAATAACCTATGTATCGTAAGTTTTGTAAGGTAACTTCATCTATGTGGAGAAGACTCCCCAAATCATAATGCCATTCGTAACATATTCCCTAAGGCTGAGAATGTTCAGCTGTTTGATATTTTCATATAGATGTTATATCAATACAGTAATCTTCAATGTCTTTGAAGTTTTGGAGAAGGATGAAAATGGTGAGAATCATGTCTTTATTTGTTCTCATGAAGTATAATCCTGCCTCGCCTATTTCTTTATACATTCTATCCATTTCTTATATTCAACTAAACCTTAATCTTTCTATCCTCCATTATTCTACCTTAGAAATCTACAACTCTGAGAGGCCCTATGGTCAGTAGGTGAGTCCCTAGTGGCTACAAGCTGCTCCCATGACAAACTGAAACACTAGAAACTTTGTTGAGTTTGAAGCCCCTGTATTGGAGGTCTTGTCACTCTAGGTTCCCCTAACAGCTATACAGTTTAAAGTCTTATGAACAACCTCATCCTCCATCTTTGTCTTTCAAATCTGGCTTCCATAAACTATCCAGTATATTATAGAAAGTATATTATAGAAAGTATAGTGGTTATGGCCAAGGGACTGGAATTCGTGCTTGAGTCCAAAGCCCGGCTCAGCCACTCAATAGCTTGTGCCTTTGTGCAGGCTGCTTAACCTCAATTTTCTCATCTTTAAAAGGAGTTGATATTGGTGCTGACCTGTCTTATAAGGGTGAAAGGAACAAAAGGAATAATGTATGTGATGCACTTAGAATTGTGCTGAGCACAGAGTCGGACACCTGTGTGTGTTTAGTGTTTATTGTTCTAGATACTGAGCATAATCATTTAAACCCTCTACAAAGAAAGGGAAAGCCTGTGACCTCAAATAACCCTTGATCTCCACCTTGCTGTAACGAAGGCAAGAAAGGTCAAGGTAGAACTTCCAGCTTGAGGTAGAGTAAGAGAATATTTATGAAAATTACAAATTCATATATTTTTAAAACCTATCCTGATATACTAGATTATGAAATAAAGGTAAACATTAAGACTGCCATGTCCAAATTAGATCATTTGTTGACCTCATGGCAAAGAGAAAGTTAAAGACTCAGATTAAAAATTACACAAGAAGAACATTCTAAACATTTACAAGCAAGACAATAAAAGTACCCAACTGGCAATATAATAGTATTTGATACATTTTGTTCTAAGCACAATATAGATGGAAATACTTGCAACTGTAGCTATAATGATATTTTGTGATCTCTTTTATTCCTTCTCAAAACAGTGAACTCATTTCAATTAGTTCTCATTCTTGGCATATATTAATTCAAGACATAAACTGAAAAGACAGACATTTAAAATAATCCTTTCTGCCATCATGAGTAATTACCCGGGCTTGCTGGAAAATGTAGATTCTCTAAGGAATGGTTACAATGTAAATACTATACCATTCATTAGATTTTTTTCATAGTTAATTTTACAAGGTCATCATGAACATTCAACTGCATAAGAATTTGGGAATTAGTCAGAGTTTAAACTTGGCTTTATAAAAAGCTGTAGCCAGTGAAATATAAAATCTTACATCAGATTTAAGATTATGCATTAATGCTTTAAAACCTTGATAAAAATCAAACACTTCCCTCTAATATTTAGGGATTTAACCATTTTGCAGCCTCACTGGACCTAAATAATTAGCACTGATTTATGAAGAAAAAAACAACAGAGGTTTAAGATCACTTGTTTTCTACTAGTTCTATTTGATTAGCTAATGGTCCATCAAGAGCTCCAGAATTTAGGGAATTTAGTGGGGAAAATATTTTTGAAAACTTTAATGAAATAATGAATGATGCATAACAAACTGAATTTGTTAAACATGAAAGAAAGCCACAAGCAACAGCAGAAAAAAAACCTAAGCTTTCAAAAAAAAGGGGGGGAGGTCAATACAAAATGGCTTGTCAGTTTATAAAATCAAGTTGGAGTATTATAGATCATATCTTTGTCACAAGGTTTAACTCCCAAGCTATTAAACTGAAACTACAATGGTGATGGCATTATATTGATGCACCTTACATCTGAAAGACAGTCCCTGGTTCTTCTCAGTGGTGCTACTACCAATAAGAGGAATAGGTGACATGGATTTAGAAAAGCTCTATTCTCTAAAAAGCAGGGCCTTCTGACTGCACTCCTTTCTTATGTTCTCTTCAAGAAGTCACCAGCTTCTTCAAGCCAATAGACAGTAGTCTAAGTAGAATATTTTGGCTCTAGAGGAAAACTGAGTACAAATTACACAAAGGTAAAGAAACGGGGGAAAATTACTTTTACTGGGTTTCCCTGGTGGCTCAGTGGTTAAGAATCCTCCTGCCAATGCAGGAGACATGGGTTCGAGCCCTGGTCCTGGAAGATCCCACATGCCATGGAACAACTAAGCCTGCGTGCCACAACTACTAAGCCTGCACTCTAGAGCCCGCGAACCACAGCTACTGAGCCTGCGTGCTGCAACTACTGAAGCTCACGTGCCTAGAGCCGGTGCTCCACAACAAGAGAAGCCACCACAATGAGAAGCCCGCGCACCACAACGATGATGAGTAGCCCCCGCTCACGGCAACTAGAGAAAGCTCTCGCACAACAATGAAGACCCAACGCAGTCAAAAATAAATGAATTAATTAATTAAAAAAAAGAAAAATTCATTTTACTAATTCCTATGTATAGTAGTTTATGGAGTCTGATTTTTAAGGTCCTAGGACTATTTCCTGGGCAATGATCATAACTCATCATTAGATGGCTTAATCGTCCCACTGCAGGTTCCATGTCATTCTTGAACACCAGGGTGATATTTTCTCTGGATTCAACTCTTCTCTAACTTGGCAGTTCCTATCTTCCCCAGAATTTTGCTTAACCCTTCTTTTCAAATCTTTTTCCCTATGTCATTCTGATATTTTTGCATGCAAATCAACAAACAAACCCTCAGCTGCTTTTCACTGCTTTCAAACAATGAAGTGATTCTCCCCCAGCTAATTGTATAATTTGACGTACATCAAAACATGCTCTGTCACTGAGAATTCCTTTCCAGGCTTTTTATTTTTAACATCCCTGCCTTTAAGTGCTTCCAGACTCAGTATATTTATTTTTCCTAATTTTTATATTTTTGTATTTACGTTTTACAGTACGATTTCACATCTCATATTTTCTTTGATTTGTTATCTTAATACAACATCATTATACTTAAAGTCTATATCTGCATTTAAAATTGTTGCTTAGAATATTAGTGGAAAATAGATTCACAATTACTTAGGAAGCGGATTTTCACCACAGGCCAAAAGTTTAGTTTGACGTGATATGACATGAAACACAAGGGCAATCTCATAAATTTCCTTCCTGTTCTGTTTCTAGAGCTATGCACACCAGAAGATATGTGTTGGATCAACTAGTCACATATGGCTTAGCCTGAGTTATATATTAGATTTGTTAAAACAGTATCTTTCATCTGCAAGGTATTTCACAGCTTACATAACATGTAAAAACATGGTATAATTTATATTACTTAATTTTTATAAAAACATTGTTGTAAAGATTGTATACCAAGCTCACTGACAAAGCATCAGTGCCCCTGGTTATTAGTCTCAAATTTGAAATCAGTTCCAAGTCTTCAAATGCATACTCTGCTACTCCTTCCCCCAAAGTGCACAACTTAGCTGAATGAGACTTCTTGTATAAGTTGACTCTTACCCAAATAAAACTGAGTTAAGAAGGTTAGAATATTTTTGTAATTTCCATTTAAAAATCTATAGATAATTAAATTATATTTTTAGGAGGCTTAAAGAGAATTTTTAAAAACATAGAGTAAAAAAGTATATTTTCCTACGTGAGTTTTCCTGATTTCCAAAAGCAGAGACCTGGGGATAGATATGTTAATTATGTTTCTCTAATTCCTTTATTGCTGCTGCCACATGTTTCATAATAAAGGAAATGAATAATAATAAATGAAAACTCCTCACTTATCTATATATCTTTCCCAGTTCTCAAATTTCCATATAACATTACATAACAAAAGTAAATCTTTATTAATCAAAGGAAAAAGGTCCTCAGCATGCTTCCTGAATCCAGATTCTATATGATTGCCAACCCCAGAAGATTCTAATGGCACCCAGGAAATTATCTATGCTGTTTTTCCTGAAAGAAAGTAGATCACCAAATGCTAGATTTCTAGCATAATTGATAGGGGAAAAAAGAAAAGAATCAAAAGACAATTTTACCATATTTTATAAGTAAATATATGTGGAGCCTGGAGGACCAAGTGGTTTAATCAACATTAAACAAGAAATGAGCCTGGGGCTTCACTAGTGGCACAGTGGTTGAGAGTCCGCCTGCCGATGCAGGGGACACGGGTTCGTGCCCCGGTCCGGGAAGATCCCGCATGCCGCGGAGCGGCTGGGCCCGTGAGTCATGGCCGCTGAGCCTGCGCGTCTGGAGCCTGTGCTCCGCAACGGGAGAGGCCACAACAGTGAGAGGCCCGCATACCGCAAAAAAAAAAAAAAAAAAAAGAAAGAAATGAGCCTGGACTCAAGCTCATCTCTCCTGATTTTCAGTCCAATTATATTTCCTTTTCAATAAATTGTTATATGTTAAGAACAAAAAAGAAAGGTTTTTTTGAATATCTGACTTAAATCTGTGGTATTACAGCTGAAAATACAAAGCGGCCTGACTAATTTAACATAGGCTATTCCTTAAACCTTAAACCATGAAGAACAAATGAAGGAGCAGTTTTATTATTTTGGTGTAGAAAATTTTCGTGAAGATTAAAATACATTATGCAACACATTATACTAAGAGCTACTTTGAAAATAAAGTGGAAATCTAAGTGGAATTCTCATCTATTTCCAGAAGGGTTATAAAAAAAATTGCTTTTCAAAATTTAACATTATTAACAAAGCAACTGTAATATGTACTCTCCATTTGCTGACAATTTGCTCATGTCATAGTCAGAGGGTAGACAGAAATGAATGAATCAAGTGCCCTTTCATTTCACTAGCCTTCAGATTTAATTGAAGACTGCTTTGCTAATCTCCATCACTGGGACTCTGTGAAATTGCTTAATAGGTTATCTTTCCATTTTAAACAGTTTCCAGAGTGAAAAGGCTAAAGCATCTAGCACAAGGATTGAAGAAATACAATATTGCTAATATAGAGAGTTTCCCAATGATTATGTTTGTAAAACAGAAATACCATTCATATTGAATTACAAGACTATGCTTCTGATTTAGTCATATGTAGCTCAAATGATAAAAGAATAAAGCCACAATAAAATTGGTTGACACCTTTGCTAAATAATCATTAAGGGGAAAATCACAGGCTAATTCCTTGATACAGCAAAATACATTTTCAGGTAGCACTGTGCTTGTCCGAATTCTGTATAAATTGCTGTTAATGAAGGTTTTTGTCAGCTTTCCAGATCCTCAGTATATGTATCTCTTCCTTCAACTCAGGTCATTGGACACAGAGTACTAGAAATCTACATTTTTGTGTGTGTGTGAAAGATTTTCTATAACACATTAGTGCATGAATATATCATTCTTCTATCACATGGCAACAAAAAAGGGCAACATATTACCAACTAGAGAAAAAAATGTGTGTGTATAAAAATACATATGTATGTATATATATATATATATATAGAATATATGTTTCCATTTTTAGAATTGTTTTCCCTTCATAATTTGACACTGCAAATGTAATCATTTATAGTAGTGATCATCTCATTTTTATCAAAAGAACTAGATTGAAATTATATTTTCCTCTACTTTGAATAAAGTAAACTGTTGACAGCCACCCATAAAATGGTAGTAATTAGGTCGAAACATTATAAGAATTCTGTGATTTGGAGTCCACTTCATAGTTTCTTTCCTTTGGTTTGTATTCAGATTAGAGCCAATGACTTTCTAGGGGAAAAATTCCATAGAATGATAATAAAATAGCTATCATTTTTGATCACTTCTTTCCACAAATTTGGCTGAAATGATAGGAGTTATGCAACATAGTCTCTCTCATTTACTATACACAGCATTCTGTAGTAAGCAGCATTAACCCCTTTTTACAGATGATGGGACTGAAGAATAGAGACATTAAATGTGTAACTTTCTCCAGAATACATAGTTGGCAAATGACAGAGCTAAGTGTGGGGATCACATTTGTCAAATGCTAAAGCCTGTGCTGACCAACCTTGACCAACAGCTGCCTGTCCTGACAAGGTTAAATTCAGTGAGACGTTGATTTCAGATAATCTGATCAAAATTTGAGAAAGAGTCTCACAACTTATCTCCCCTCTCAGAAATAACTTCACAACATTCTCTAGTGAGGTATCTTGGGTAGGAAGATATACATTTCATGTGTTTGTATGGTTTACGTTATGATTTGGAAAAGAGCAATATTGAAACCAAACCATTAAAAAATCGGTCTACTTGGGGGCTTCCCTGGTGGCGCAGTGGTTGAGAGTCCGCCTGCCGATGCAGGGGACACGGGTTCGTGCCCCGGTCTGGGAAGATCCCACATGCCACGGAGCAGCTGGGCCCGTGAGCCACGGCCGCTGAGCCTGCGCGTCCGGGGCCTGTGCTCCGCAACGGGAGAGGCCACAGCAGTGAGAGGCCCGTGTACCGCAAAAAAAAAAAAAAAAAAAAAAAAAAAAAATCGGTCTACTTGTGTGTTTGATATGAAGAAGCTAAGAGATCGTTTAAAGCTTAAATATCATGGTTAATTAATATTTTTTCTAATTAAAAAGTAATATTAGTTTTCATAGGTAACTTGAAAAACAGACAAAAAAATAAATAGCAGGGAAAAAATTACTAGCCAAAGTTTCATGATCCAGGAGCAATTTACACAAATTTTCTGCTAAATTTCCATATATATATATATATATATATATATATATGTTTCATATGTGTATATGAAATACATATAAGCATATATCAGATTATACTATAATATATACTGTATATACTCTAGAATATAATATATCATAATATTGTTTAGTTATAATTATATGTTTATATTTATTTAAAGGTAGATAGAGAAAAATGTAAATCTTACATACTTGCCTATAAATCTTTGTCATATATCAGATAATTTTATTATAAAAAAAAATTCCAGAAGCAAATTGGAAAAAAATTTTGATATAAATTACCAAAATTTCCTTACAGGAAATTTATACCAATTTATACTGCCAACAGCAGCATAAGAGAGAAATTAACATCTTACAATAGGGTGGATGCTAAGGTGTGCAGCCCAGATCCCCTTTCAGAGGAAGGTTCTCACCCCACAAGCTGCAGGGAATACTGGTTGCTGATAGTTTACACCGGGTTCCTTCCCTAAAAGTTGCCCAAGATTAAGCTGCATCTCCAGAGCACCTATTTACAATGCCTGGCTAATGTGGAGGGACAAAGGTCCAGACCCCTTGCCTCAATTCAAGACAACTCTAAAGGACCACCCCAGCTCCAGATATCCCCATGGGATTGGCTTGGACTAATCCTCTACCTAATCCTGCTTCCCAGTTCCTCACAATGGTGTTTTGGAGTTGTTACCAAAAGCAATAAAGTGCCTTCAAACAAATCTTGCTCTGAGAATGTTTCCAGCACAACCTGACTTAAGACATATCAGTGGTTATCTGTACTCATAAACACGCTATCCCTCTCCTGTTATTTAAGACTATTTTTTTCTAATAGCCCTTGGCAAGGTTTTGTGCTTTTCTTCCTAACAGTCTGAGTTTATAAAGCTATTGCATATTTTGGTTATAATGAATAAAATAAATTCATACATTTTCCTACCTAAAAATAACTATTTCTTGTCATTACAAACCATCGAACAAGACTAAAGATAAACTAGGAAATATTTACAAAGAATACAGTGTTAATATGTTAAAAATGTGTAGGGCTGTTAAAAATTAGTAATCAATTACTAACACTAAAATATAGTGATTGCCAAGCGTCTTCTGTACATTTAGCTTTAGATGAAGCCCGAATTGTAAAGTAGGTGGGGGCAGACTTGCTCAGGTCAAATTCCAGAGTCTGAACACCCACTGGGCTCCTTTTCTTTGCCCACTTGCTTGGCTTCCCAGGGCCCATAAACATAGGTCCCTAGATCTCCATGAAGCATAGTTTAGAAACCTTTGCTCTAAAAGAGACATTAACTCCAAAGATGAACAATGCATAGAAAAATTAAAATTTAAACTAATGAATTTTCTATAATTCTTATTAATAACATAAATTCTTGTTAGACAAGAAGGTATAATTTTCCTATAATTCTATAGATTTAGATACAGAAAAATAATATCAATAGAGTATAGTGGGACACATAATCATAAACTTTCAATATTGAGAGCCTTAAATAGATCACTTTCAATAAATCCTTTTTAATAATTTATCTAAAGGAATTTGAAATTCAGATAAGTATTTACATTCATAATTTTGACCAAAGCATTATTTATCATATCAGACAATTTTGAACAATCAAAATGCTCATGGAAACAATAATTGATTATTTTCAAGAGCTTACTATGATTCAGATATTATGCTCAGTGCTATCACATGGTATATCCATGTGATAGGGATTAATCCATGGGCAGGGATGTAAAAAGCATGTGTTCAGAAGAAAACAAAAGCGAATAAAGGTCCACATAAATTTAAAAACAAATACAAGAGTTTATATAGAATGACTATGATCTTGATAAAACCAAAAATAAATAATTGTGTTTATACTTGCACAATTCATTTGCATTGTCGTTCTTGATTTGTCTTTCATATAGCTTCCAAATTTTAAACATGTATGTATCTTCTTACAATCAGACAAAATTTTTACTTAAAAATATAAAACATAATACTCAAGTGTACCCACTTATTTAATCTCTGAAGTAGAAATTTGCTTCTTGCTGTTGATTTAGTTAGTTGTCAAAGCATTATCCTAACTTGAATATGCTGACTTCGATGGGGATTACTATAAGCAGTAATGTCTCGCTTAGTTCATGTCTTACTTTGTCAGTAGAAAGTCATTTATGAAATTCCCTTAGAATTCCATTCCCAAATTCTCTGCATGGGCTCTGCTTTGGTTTCTCACACTTGGGATTTGTCAAGACTTCTCATAGAATGTGTGTTCTCTAGCATCATCTGTGCCATTTGGGTCACTAGCCTTTTTTTTTTTTTTTTTTTTTTTTTTGCATCACAGTGAAAAAGTACAAAATGCAATTTGTTAGTAGAAAATTGTTGGTCCAGGTTGCCAAGTGCAAATGGAGAACTGACCAGCAGGTCAATTGTGATGTAATTAATTACAGTCTTGTAACTTAGAGTTCAGACTGATACTCATTCAGTTATGCAACCGAGGGCGGGGGATGGGGGGAGTTGGTGGAGAGAGAGAACAAGTTGATTCTGTCCCAAATAGCCAAAAAGGTCATTGTGTCTTACTCTATTCTGTTTACAAGTGTAATTCATGAGAAATTATCTTAATGGAAAAAACAAATTTATGTATTTTTCAGTAAATTTTATGTGAATTTGTTTCCACAAGTTATCAGAGGCGAATGCATCAGTGTTCTTCGCTATTAAGAGCTGTGAGATTTTCTCTTTCCATTCATGAAATAATATAAAGAAAAATACTCAATTAAGATACATTTCCTAACATTTTTCTACTCTTTTTAAAAATATATAGCATTAGTAAAAATAGCTAAAAGAAAAACTAATCATTTAATATTTTCATAAACTCATATGAGTTTACTTCAGTGAATGCATTTGAAAGGAATGAGCACTTATATTAAATAATTTATTCTCATGGTGCACTAATATGTGTTCAGTTCTGAGTCACAGTTTAATCTGTAGGATATAAAAATCTAGTTTCTACACTGATATAAATTAATCATGTGTGTTGAATATACACAAGAAACAATGTCATTTAAGATTTAAAAAATTTTAATAGAACTACCATATGACCCAGCAATCCCACTACTGGGCATATACCCTGAGAAAACCATAATTCAAAAAGAGTCATGTACCAAAATGTTCATTGCAGCTCTATTTACAATAGTCAGGACATGGAGGCAACCTTAGGGTCCACCGACAGATTAATGGATAAAGAAGATGTGGCACATATATACAATGGAGTATTACTCAGCCATAAAAAGAAATGAAACTGAGTTATTTGTAGTGAGGTCGATGGACCTAGAGACTCTCATACAGAGTGAAGTAAGTCATAAAGAGAAAAACAAATACTGTATGCTAACACATATATATGGAATCTAAAAAAGAAATAAAATGGTCAGAAGAACCTAGGGGCAAGAGGAGAATAAAGATGCAGACCTACTAGAGAATGGACTTGACGATACAGGGAGGGGGAAGGGTAAGCTGGGACGAAGTGAGAGAGTGGCATGGACATATATACACTACCAAATGTAAAACAGATACCTAGTGGGAAGCAGCTGCATAGCACAGGGAGATCAGCTCGGTGCTGATCCCACCCTGGAGGGGTGGGATAGGGAGGGTGGGAGGGAGGGAGATGCAAGAGGGAAGAGACATGGGGACATATGTATATGTATAACTGATTCACTTTGTTATAAAGCAGAAACTTTACACACCACTGTAAAGTGCTTTACACACCACTGTAAAGCAATTATACTCTAATAAAGATGTTTAAAAAAAGATTAAAAAAAATTTTAATAGTTAAAAATGCAAAAATTGTTTAAAAGCATGGTTTTTCCTATGCTTTCTTCCATTTTTCATTTCTATAGCTCTCATTTTGAGTCTCTTACTGTTTCAAGTTTCCCCTAAAACTTTCAACAGTCTTGGAACCAACCTGAAATTTATTCCTACCTAGGAAAACTTAAGAAAGTAAATGAGTGCTTCCTTATAAAGTTTTATTTTATTATGCTTATCATTCAAAAATATTCCATAATATTTCCAAATATTTTTTTCTTTGATTTTGTCCTGAATGAGGTGAAACACCACTCTGAATACATAGATCCTATTTTTAAAATGTTGAATCCATGTTACCTAGATTTTATATTTTACTTGTTTTCATTTCTCATTAGAATATTTTCTCCCCTGTCTCTCTTTTCCTATGTTTAATGCCATCTCTCACGTTATTTATCTCTTTGTCCTCTTCCTTTGCAACCTTGGAGAACTTTTCAAACTTGACCTTTAGGTCAGTGATTTGATTTTTCTCAATGTAAATTTTATCTTTTATTGATTTCAGTTAGGATTTAATTTTGCCACTGTGTTTGCTGATACTCTTGCAATCTTTCATAACCACGTCAGATTCCTTTTTCAGCTCATTCTGAAAGCATCCTTTTTATCCTGTTGATTTTTCAACTAACCTTAAAGAATTTCCATTTCAGTGTTTTCTATCCTAATAATTGTTTGCTCCTATTTTATAGAGGCCAAGTCATTCTAAATTCTTTTGAGGATACAAATAAAAACGTTCCTGACATTTTCTTCTAGATTTTTCAGTAGATTATTGTTAGAGCTATGTTCTTCTTCCTTTTCTTTTTCTTGGTTGTTAGTTTCTTCCCCACTCATCCCCTCACTCCATACAGTTTTCTCAAAAGCATTTATTTCTTTTTTCTTTCATTCTTTTATTTTTTTAAATTTGTCCATTCTCAGTGTTGCCAATAAAAACCATTTACTCTTGTTTTGGGGTTTTGTTCTATTGCAATTTTCTGGTAATCGGGAACTCTGACCCAATCTAGTATATAAGGACATGCTAAGAATTACATGTCCTAGAAATATTACAACCAAAGATTTTTCATCTCCCTGCCTATAGTATTTTACTTTTTTATAATTCTCTTTCCAGAATATTCTCAACCACATATCAAGCAGGTTATGCCTATTTATTCTCTGAGAACTGTTGTCCATTCCTATATATAAAATAGAGGTTTGGAATGAAGGAAACTGATACTATTGTATTTTTTTACTTATCTCATAATAGAAAGATAATTGCACAAATTATATGTTTTTACTAATACTGATTCTGAGTCAAATAATTGATGGTAAAATATTTGTGAAATAATTTCCTATGTGTAGTTAGGTGGTATTGATTTTATAATAAATATGCTGAATGTTCTATGGTGAAATGCTTAGCCAAGTATTTATCATGGTTAAGATTTTCTTTCCAATAATGAATGAAAGTTTTTCCAGACAGTTGCTTTCAATTAGCTAATAGTATTTGGTATCATGAGCTCTATTCCTTTAAAGCTACCTAGATATTTAAAATCTGCCTAAATCTTAATGAATTTGGGTTGTTGAGAGTAGCTGTAAAGGGAGCTGTTAGCCAAATTTCATTTTAAATCAGTAGTGTGGTCTTGACTTCTGCAATAGAGTACATTAAACACACCATGACCTTTTCAAATGTCTTTATCTAGAGAACTTCTGAAACTGTCTTACAAATGTTACCCAATTTAAGCCTACAGGTGAATCTAACTCTCAATCATGCTGATATGCTTGGCCACAGAACACATGAAAAGTATTTGAGAAACTTTTTTCATTGATTTTAAGTTTTATACGATCAGAACTGTGTTTCTCAGGGAAGAGAATGCCAGGAATACAACCTCTGTGTATGTGTGTGTGTGTGTGTGTGTGTGACATATACATATATACATTTTTCCATATATATATATATATACACATTGTGATACAAATGTAGTGGTGCATATATATAATATATACTATATATACACTCTGTGTTATAGATGTTATTATATAGTATATTGTATATATATCACAATATATATGTATATATATATAGACATATTGCTTTAAACATGCTATGGTTTATATATGTAACTTATAAAGATACAAGTCTATTTGTTTAAATAATGACATTGAATTTATGGTAGTACTTTTATGAAAAAATACTTTCATAGAGATAGTAAATATCTGTTCTCAATAAAATGTTAATAAGGGAAATAAAAATATTAATAATTAAAATACACTTTGAAGTACCTGTTTTAAAATAATTCAGTAAAATAAGTAATGCAAATGTTAAAAAGGTTGTCCCTAACGGTACCAGATATCTAAAAGATTAAAAGCATACCTTTTGGAAAAAAGATAATCTATTATATCTAAAGTACCCTCATACTTTGGAAATGACCATATCCATTACAAAAATGCTCTGCAAATACACACCATTCTATATTTACAAGAACTGTGCTTCCCTGCCCGCCCCTCAAGTCTATTTGCAATGATTCCAGGGAATGAAAGTCGCTTCCGAGGCTTTTTTTTTGTGACAAACACAGAGCTGTTGACAATTATTGCCGTGAGCATTTTTACTGGTAGAGAAATGAGAAGTCTAATGAATATGTTTTCTTAAAGCTCTAGTGGTTAGGGAAATGTTACATTGATATAAGATTTAAAGTTGCCATACTGGAACATGATACAGTTGCCATATTGGAACATGACCCAGAAAGAAACTACTACTGATGAAATTTGTTGAAATAATATACTCTTCTATTAAACTCAGTTCTTCTAAACGACAACTACATAAGCAAAATGACAACTTCTTAAAGATATTTTGGCACTGTGTACAGCCATTCCCTAAAGATTTGTTTTCTTTATTAGTGATACTTACATATCAATAATTCTTTAAAGTGAACAGTACAGAAGGAAATCTGGTACTTGTCTTTCTTTCTGTACAGTTAACCAGATGGCAACTTTGCTGACTGTAAATATTTCATTTCTAATTTCCTCCTAATGTTTTATTAAAAACATCATTGAATATGATAAGAGCAATGTAATAAGTGTTTTGATGAATAAAATAAATTATGAACCCTTTCTTCCAGGCTTTCATTCTAACTAGGAACATAATGAGTGCTCTTTTACAAACTTTGATTGAACAGAACACATTATGTGTTAGTTACAATGTCGTTCTTAGCTCAGTGCTTTGTACATAATAAATACTTAGTAAATAGTTATTCAATTATTGAATAAAAAATTTTGTACATATGTTGCTGAAGTATTTCTATTATAGTTCTAGAACTAAATATTTTCTCATGTTCACTTAATCACCATAAAAACTGAAGTTCAGAGAAATTTAGCATCTTATCCAGGGTTGCACAATAAACAGTGGGAATAAGTTGTTCCACCTTAATTCGCCAAATACCACAAAAAGTGCTATTTTCACTGTGCTACAGCTGGCAGAAAAATAATCATAATGCATGGTAGAATGCAAAAAGTGATACATGACACATATATGTAAAATACCGTGGGGAAGTGAAGAGGTGGCTACTCTCCAAATAAAAGTTGGGGTCTGGCTATAAAAAAATGTGCGAATTATTTTGGGATAGACCAAAATAGATGTCTTCTAAATCAACGTTAGACATACATGTTTTGACCAAGGGACAAATTAGCATATCTGATGATAATTACAGGTTAAAGTCTAAAATTCCAGCATCACGAAATTAGCATTTACTTCATAGAAAATGGAAAATGATTGAACATATTTTACCTGTAAAGTGATATCATAAGTAATTGTCTAGGTAGATTAATTTGGCAGGAGTTTAAACAATGGATACAAAGGAATAGAGATTTAAAATAGGAAAAAAAGACATCTTTGTGAAAAAATACAGACAACTTTCAGAGAAATATATTTGGGGCTAGGCAAATGGAAGAGGTGTTATTTTTAAAAAATCATCATTAACAATCAGTAACCAATTAGAAATGGTGGCCAGAGAGAGGAGGTAGTTTTTTATATAAAAATGTTCAAACGTCAATGCCTCTTGGTTTTGCTGAGCTACATAGATTTTTAGTTTGGTTTATACACCTAAATTGAGCTCTATATGGTGAGCTATTTGTTTTTGTCTTCATTTTTTAATATATATGTGAACAGAAAAGGCTACACCTCTTTTTCAAGAATTATAAGGAGATAGATGAGAATGGCTTCGATTCCTTGTTAAATCAAAAAACTTGAGGGTTTGAGTTGAAATTATTTATCATCAACATTTCAGATTCATATTGAGTGCCAGCATTGCATTGAGAGTTGACACTAAACCTTTAGTTTAGGACTGAAGGATAACATCAGAATTGCATTCTTAATAGTTTCTTGTAGAGACTTTTATAATAAGCTGCATATATGTATTGAGTTCTCTCCTCCTATAATTATTTGTCATCTTCAAAAAGTCCTTAGTAATAATCCAACTATTTTAGATATTAGAGAGAGAGATGGAAAGATAGATAAATGTAATAAGAGAGAGTGAGAGCAAAAAGAGACAGAGGAACAGGACCAGGTGGATCATAAATGGCTATTAGAGACATTAGTTTCCAAACAGCTACTTCAACATCAACGATATAATTCTTTCATATGATAAAGTTTATTTCTATATGAGTTCAGTAAGTGTTAGTAGAGCTAATTTTCTGTCCTTCATTTATCACCTTTCACCTAAACTATAGAAGTAGAGCCTGTAACCACTGAAAAGTTTTAATTTCTAATTGTATAGGAAAGTTCCTTGGGGGTGGGGTGGGGGAGAAATAGATGGAGCTAGATCTGGTAGTTCTTTCCTATAACGTTCTTCTAAAGTAAGCATGTAGAAAGATTTTACATAGGCTTTATGAACCTACAAACAATCTATGGGAAAAACAATGAAATGGTGACAGAATCGGGTAAATTAAACACTCTTGAGTGAAAGTAAATTTAAAACTTAACTGTGCTCCTTACTTGAACAGTTACTGTCTAAGACAATGGGAAGGTTCCTAACAATGTATTCATATGACCAAGTATTATTGTAAAACTTGCAAAAGTAGGATATTTTAACTGCAATTGGTTAAGACCATTACACCTTCCCACCCTGACTTCCTCTCTCAGGAAGTTGGCATTGAAGTGACCAGAGACATTTTTAGGCTCATGTTAAGCGTTGGTAATACTCAATTTCAACTGCCATTTGTAAAGACTATTTTGAAAGTTTCAGTACAATAATGAGAAATTGCAGACTCCTTGTTTGGACATTTGTAAAGGATTTTTTTTTTGTTATTTTAAAATTTATTATTAGGAACTGAAAAGGACCAATAAAAATAATGAAGTACAAAACAAAAATGATGAATTTGAACACTTCAATTAATAAAATGTATTCTGATGTAAAGGCATGAATTGCTATAAACAGTTTTTCACTGTTGTGGCCTCTCCCGTTGCGGAGCACAGGCTCCGGACGCGCAGGCTCAGCGGCCATGGCTCACGGGCCCAGCTGCTCTGCGGCATGTGGGATCTTCCCGGACCGCGGCACGAACCCGTGTCCCCTGCATCGGCAGGTGGACTCTCAACCACTGCGCCACCAGGAAAGTCCTGAATATTGTCAATTACAGTTTGTTTTATTACCCGAGTACTGGCTCTAGAAGTGGTTTATGCCCCAGGGTTTCTGTTTAGGTATTCACTCGTCTGTCTACAATTTTAGAGCAGCTGTTTGCCCTATGACCTCCGTTCTCTGGATCTAAGAAAAATTGTAGACTTTCACTTCAATCAGCTTTTTTCTTGTCTTGAGGATGGGAGTGATGATTTCCAAGGTCCTTCCATGCCAGTCCAGAAACCAGGACTGTGATTTTTATATTACTTTCCATCAAATCCTTCATCAGATACTCTATTACCTTGTCTTCTGGGAAACCACATATTCCTGGTTTTCTTCTCTCAGTGGTCACGCCTTCACAGCCTCTGCTCAGCCTCTAAGCCTTGCCTGTCCCAAGCTTCAATCATTGACTGTCTTCTTGTCATGTGCTTTATCTAAATGCTCTCACTAGAGGTCTCATTCAATTGAGTGACTTTCAATATGATTTCTGTGTTGTTGATTCCCAAATGTATATATTTATCCCTAATAAATTATTCTGCCTTTAAATTCCTGAAAGAACTTGGGTCTTAGTATTTTGATGTTTGTAAGCTGAATTCATTTAAAAAAATGTATTGTGTATTGGCTCTGTTCAGTGTCCATGCTTTAAGCCCCACTGCCTACTCCTTTGCATCATGTTTTCCATTTAATAAATAGTTTTCGAGAAAAAGATCAAAAGATCAATTCCTAAGCAAGCATATCAAATACAATGCTCAATTTCTAATTGTATAGTATTTCAGTACATCAAACTAAATTTAGTATTTTCACATTTTGCACAATCATTAAGTATATGACTGATTCTCAAATAATTCGTATTTGCAGTTTAATCCTTGCAACTAAGCAAATATTTAAAGGTTTTTTTAAAAAAATTCTTCTAGAGAAGAACATATTTAATGCTTAAATATTTAGAGGTGAAGAAGTATCTGAAAGCTGAAAAAGAGTTACATAAAGCTTAAAGACCAATTTGTTGTACGGTTTTCCAGTACACATTTTACTCTGTTATTCTTTAAAACAAAACAAAACAAGTGAACAAACAAAAAACAAAGCCAAACCCATTAAAATCAACGTAGCTCTTTTATTTCTAAAGTTGTTAAATTGTGCATGCATTGTGTTAGGCACCCTCCACTGAAAAGGACCTGCTTTGTGGAGTTGTTTATTATGAATAGAGTTAGTAATAATACAGACATTACTGAAACACCCATGTTTCCTAGAGTAAAATTTGATCCAGAGCCACAAAGGTCAGTTACCAGATGAAAATAAAAAACAAAGAGACAACTTTCTATGTAACCGTGCTTTCTTCTATTCCTAAAGGGCAATGGCTCCTCCCAATGGACAGAGAAGAAATTAAAAAGCAATCAGCTTCATTTTTATACCTGTTATAAAACAAACCAGCTATTGCTAATATCAGCATAATACAGGAAGTTGGGGGATATTCTACTAGGGTCCTTAGATTGTACTATATATTAATTACCTAAGGGAAGCAATGAATCCTCTTGGTGAACAATCTAAATAGGTGAATTAATGAAACAGGATACAAGAGAGCATTTTATTTTGTTTTATTTATTTTTGCCAAATTTGAATGTGGCATAATAAATTATTATTATTATTATTTTGCGGTACGCGGGCCTCTCACTGTTGTGGCCTCTCCCGTTGCGGAGCGCAGGCTCCGGACGCGCAGGCTCAGCGACCATGGCTCACGGGCCCAGCCGCTTCGCGGCATGTGGGATCTTCCCGGACCGGGGCACGAACCCGTGTCCCCTGCATCGGCAGGCGGACTCTCAACCACTGCGCCACCAGGGAAGCCCCTATATTTACTTTTTAAAGTTCTTTAAAAAAATTGCTCAGAGCACTTTAAATCCATGTTTCCAGGTAAGGCCAGAGATTACATAATCAAATTAATTTGTATAGCAGTATCCCATGTATGATACTATTTGTGTCAAAGTAACCTTTATTTTCACATTCAGCAAGTGTCATTAAATGTATTACAATGGATCATCAGAATTGGGGGGACGATGTAATTCTGAAGACAAGATGGTGTAAGAGGGCTTCCATGTGCTTGTCTCTAAATACCTTTCTTATAGTGAAGCACAAACTGTAAGACTACTGTAGAATTTAGAATTAGAAGAATTTTATTTCTGGGATAGGTTCATGAAGGTATGGTCTTGGTGAAAGTAAGTTTTAGCCTGGTCTTCCTGGAACTTTTGTATAGGTAGAGTGAAGACTACTGGGAATTAATAAAATAGGAAAGGAAAAAGCAAAGAAGTGGGATTATTGCTCAAGATGTGTTGGATGTTTCTGGGTGGCCTAGATCAGGATTTCCAGGAATATGGCGAAATTAGTGGAGGTACCAGGGTCTAGTGATAAAAGACACTGAGTACTAAGCTGGGAACTTTGCATTTACTTTAAAGAGACACATGTTATTATGAAGTCTTGGGTAAGGGAAGGCTTGTTTAGGATTTAGATATATCTATTAAAATGCCCTCGGTGGAATAATATGTCTATGGCATCCATAACAAATGAATCAGTTTGATATTTATTCCAGTTACAGTTATTAGATCCAGGTACAAACAAATTTAATACCTACAACCTATACTCTGCAGTGACGTTTTTCCTAGTTGGCTAATATTTACTGATGAAGATTCTTAAAAAATAATATGTATTGCTTCCCCACAGTACTAGTCCAATAACTCAATATAACTAACTGAATAAATATTAATCCTCCCCATCTTTTTCTTTTCTGCTTTATTAATAATCATTCTAAATTAAACACCTTTCAAGCCTATATAGAATTAATATTTTGGAGGGTTTGGGGCTGGCTTTTATTGAGAGGATTAAATATTATTATTACTTTGCAGGAGAGACTAACCAAATAGTTGCAATTAGAAGTTAACATTTATTATATTTTCTTTTGTTTTACTCTATTTGCATATCTTAAATTAAGTAATTTGTTAAAGATTTATATCATTAATTTAAAAAATAAGATGTTGTAGAGAAGCCATATCTTAGGATAAACTATGTTCCTCTGTGATTCATTACTAAAAGGACCATCTGGAGACATGAAAAGAAAAATCTATTCCCTAAACTCTAGTGAAAGCATGATTATCTCCTCCACGTGAAGAGAGAATTGGGAGGCTTTCTCTAAATGTGCACTTCAAAGATTGAAGAATCGTATATCCCACTGAAGAGCAGAAACAACACCGAGGGCATGGCAAAGTTAAATGAATTCCAATTACTAAAAGCAAACATATAAACATCTGTAATTCTAATGGCCATAATAAATCTTTGCAGTTGAAAAAAGAAAAAAAGTTCTAGCTGGCTTGATAATTGGATCAATTTTTCACTTACGGGCTGTCAATTACTTGACATTTTAATGCATGCCAAATACAGCTAAAAGTATTTTAATTAGAATAACGTTGCAAAAACTAACCCTACAGCTTTAATTGTGGTTCTGAAGCACAAAGTGTGCATCTTAATACCTATTTACTGAGCAGAAGTTAATTAAAAGCATGGTTTTTATATTGAACGTGTAAGGGGCAAAAAGAGAGGGAAATAATTGGCAATTAGGAATGTGTAAGAGTCCACCCTATAAAGCTAAGCAAGATTGCCACGAAGTTTAAACAAGCTGAGAATTTCATTATTATTTTGGGTAGTAACAGAAGTTGTAACAATATTTTTTACATAGAAGTACAACACTTATGGCTGTTAGTTTCAAAAGCTTCCATTTTACTATGATAACAAGTTACATTTATATGATGATTTATTATTTTCAAGCTACCAGAGCATAAATTATTTTATTTGGTTTTATGAAATGCTGAGGTTGGTTTGAGAGTCTCAGCAAATAACACCTCCCTTTTCCCATCTAAGTTTGGAACCAATTGAGCACTAAGTCAAAGGCAGAAGGTAAATCAAAACATCTCCTATATGTTTGATAAAAACTAGTATGGAAGACATAGTGTGAAGCCCAAATGGGACTACTCACTTCCTAGCTGGTTGTAGAACAATCAAATCACACACTCCACTCTTCTAGAGAGTTTATAAAACTGGAAGAACTAATTTTCTCAGAAATTAGAAGGCAGAATCTTAAGTTTATATATAGTGTGCTGGTGATCTCTTTAAACAAAGTCTCAGTAAAGAAGATAGAAAAATACTGAATCCCAAGAGAACATGTTGCCCAAACAGCAAATGCTTCAGCCATTGTTCAGCTGTTTCACGTTGGTCCAGAGTAGAAAAGAAAGGATAGAACAACAAATACCTCCCATTTAGAACCATTTCTAGGTTATCCCCATTCAATCAAGAATCATAAATTAATGACTCTCACCTACCATCAAGGAAACTCATTCCATTGCCACAAGAAGTAAGGACAGGATAAGAGGCTAGGAGTGTTCAGGGAAAAAGACCCATTTTATGGAAGCTAGAGCAATGGGAAAAGGTCTCTTCTAAAGTGAATCATCTACGAAAGTTAGTCTTTGAGAGGTAAAGAAGTTATGCTCTATGAAATGGCACATTTAAGACAAGAACTGTACTGCCCAGTTACAAATCTAATACTCTTTCCATTATACCTAGTTGCATCTTTGTCTCATGTCTGTATTCTTTACTTCGTTATCTGAATTATTCCAAGTTTGCCCATCAGGAGCTCTTTCAGTTAGCTCCTGTGACCCTTTGATATATCCTGTCACTATCATTGTGGGTTTTTTTCCCCCTTATGTCATTTCCTCATTTTCTGCTATGATAAGATGCTCCAGGCTCTATCTGCAAATTTGACCAAGAATTTTTTTAAAGAAAGAATACAGTTAGCCTCATTACCTTCAGCAATGGATAGGTATCTAAATTGCTTTTAAACTAATTTGTGTATGACCAAGGATTTCCTTGTATTTAGGTTATATATCAATGTTTCTAACATCCTGATAATTAACTACTTAACACCAGTGTTATTCCCTTGATCTATGGTTGCCTAAACTAATCCCTAAAAAAGGTAAGTTGCACAAAAGCACATTAACACAAACCTATACATTCAATTGATTATTTAAATCCTTAGGACAGGCAAAGGACTTGAATAGACATTTTTCCAAAGAAGATTTACAACTGGCCAAGAAATACATGAAAGATACTTAACATCATTAATCATCAGGGAAGTGCAAATCAAAATCACATTGGGATACCACCTCATACCTGTCAGAATGGCTATTATCAAAAAAACAAGAGATAACATGTGTTGGCAAGGATGTGGAGAAAAAGGAACCCTTGTGCACTGTTAGAATTTAAATTGGTTCAGCCACTATGGAAAACAGTATGGCAGTTCCTAAAAAAAATTAAAAATAGAACTAGCATGTGATCCAGCAATTCCACTTGCAGGTATTTACTCAAAGAAAACAAAAAAAAAAACACTAACTAGAAAAGATATATACACCCCCAAGTTCATTGCAGCATTATTCACAATAGCCAAGACATGGAAACAACCTGTCTAGTGACAAATGAATGGATAAAGAAAATACATATGAATATTATTTTTTAAACTAATGCAACAGTTTTATAGTGAAGAAACCTAAAGAGACTTTTTTCTACCAAAGATCACAGACAAAAAGTTCCATCTAAAATAACATGTATAGTCTAGTTTTCTAGTAAAGTTGCTGCCACATAAACTCCCTTACCAGATACTAATGTACACTTCAGCTCCCTTTGCTTCTCTTTTTCTTAAATAAATATTTATTATTGAAAGTCACAATCTGTTTCTTAAGAGCAAAATTTGTGAATTCTACAGCTACTTAGTTTTTGGGTTTTTTGAATATTTCACTTATTTATTTATTTGGTTGCACTGGGTCTTAGTTGTGTCAGGCAGTCTCCTTAGTTACAGCTCGCGGGTTCCTTAGTGCTGGCTCTTTAGTTATGGCACGCATGTGGGATCTAGTTCCCTGACTAAGGATCGAACTAGGGCTTCCTGCATTGGGAACTTGGAATCTTAACCACTGCATCACCACGGAAGTCCCTCCCTTTGCTTCTTTGTGTGCACATCATATATGTATATATGAATGGTGCCTTATTATTTAACAGAAGATGATCTTACTAGCTATAAATAAATATGTGCAAAAATATTTATATATATTAAATATATCTAATGGAATATTATTCAGTCGTGAAAAAGAAGGAAATCCTGCCAGTTGTGACAGCATGGATGAATCTTCTTCAGGGCATTAGGTTAAGTGAAATAAGTCAGACAGAACAAGACCAATATTGTATGATCTCACATATGTGGAACCTAAAAAAGCCGAAATCACAGAAACAGAGAGTAGGTTAGTGGTTGCCAGGGGCCAGGGGTGAGAGAAATGGGGCGATGTTGGTCAAAAAGTACAAACTTTCAGGTGTAAGATGAATAAGTTCTGAGGCTTTAATGTACATCATGGTAACTATCATTAACAATACTGTATTGTATACTTGACATTTGCTAAGAGAGTAAATCAAATATTCTCACCACACACACAAAAATTGTAACTATATCAAGTGATGGATGTGTCAACTAACCTTATCATTTCACAATATATCAAGTAATCATATTATACATCTTAAACTTATACAATGTTACTATTATTTTTTTTTTGCCAATTTTATTTCAATAAAGCTGGAAAAAATCCCCGGGACAAAAAATATAAGACATAATATTTGGGAAAATGAAGGCAAGCTGTGTTCTAAAAGAAGGGACCTAGAGAAGAATCCTGAGGACACATGGTGCCTTGATTGGAAGCTTTCAGGTCCCACTTCTCCAAAGTTTATTTTTTCAAGTCTGAGGCCAGTTTCCAGGAGCCATTTTTATCAGAACTAATTCTGACCTTAGGCAGAAGAAACTTAAATTAAAAGCAAATGTTCTTGCTTGTTATGAAATCTGCTCTCACTACTCTAGCCGTGACTCCTGTATTGGTGTCCAGCCAAGTCTTAGTCATTGCCTCATAGAATTCTGGTACTAAGAACCCTGCCCTTACTGTCTATCTTAACAACATGCCACATGGTTCAATTCCTCTCACACTGGTGTAACAACTTCCTCTTATTAGTGTCTAAGTCTCCTAGCCTTGAACAAATACCTAGCAGCTTAACTGGGGCTCTGATAACCGCTAAGGGAAGTGTCACTTTTTATTGCATCTTTTGTCCAATACTCTCTATCTACTCTTGGTACAATTCTCACTATGATTCTTCATACCGGCTATCTGCCAATCAGCGGCCATTTACTCTGGAAAGCTTGTGTTGCCAAAATATAGGCCACTCTCCCCTCCTTTCCCCAGATCACACTAAAGGTACTGGTTAATTAAGTTAAAAGTAGACATTTCAACTTTAATAGGTGATTCTGGAATTCTAAAGTCTTCAAATAACAAGCCTAGTAGATGCAGAAAGGGCAGGATTCACTTCAGAATTTCCTTTAACAATAACAGATTTTCTCCTCACATTTGCCTCACCTATTTGTCACTCTTGATCCACATGATTTGTTAAAATAGAACCTCACATTAAGGTTGGTCTTGCTTTAGCTAAGGGAATCAGTATATCTTATTTCCCTGGCTAGTTGTTATATTTCAGGGATGCAGCTATTGTAAAAATGGAGAAATAGGATATGATACGGTCTTTGCTGGAGAATTTCAGAAAAATGAAATACCAGCATTTGATTAGATGGTAGGTAAATATAAGACTTGTTTCTGCAGCTAAAAATGGAGCTAACACACGAAAAAGCAAAGCTGCAAGAGTATGAGGGTAAAACTGGATAATGAAGTTATCTTTTGAGCCCCAATATCCAACTACACTAGAAGCCAGCCCTACTTCTTGAACTTTTAAATACATGAGTTAATAAAATTCTTTTTTGCTAGTCTCTAGCATGTGGTAAAGCAGGTAACATAGTGTGAAGGTTATAGGAAATTGGAATCAGACAAACCTCGATCCTATTTTGCTATTATTTAGTTATATTAACTTAGACAAGTTTCTTAACTGCTCTGCACGTGTAAAATCAATACCCACCTTACTCAAGATTCTATCTCATACAATCATTAGCATTCTTGCCTTATATTGTTTAAGACAGTTTGGATATTAGAGTGACAGTCTTTTAAAAGACAATTTAAAAATGTATAATTGAGTAATTGATTTAGATTAGTGTCTTTAAGCTGAAGCCTTACTAATTTTTAAATAGTGATATAAGTTTAATCTATTAGACTTATAAGAATGTTTTAAATACTTAGAAATATTTTTATCATAGACAACAAGTATTTGAAAAAGAAATCTAATATAATAATAGAAGACTGCTTAAAGTTCGAGGATGCATGATTAAATTTAGAAACAGGAGTACACATTATTTAAATCCTCCTTAGAAATAATTATCAAAATCTGATAAACTTATGAATAGAATTAAAAATTTGTAAAATAAGCTTAAAGCAGGAGGGAAATATATTTTAATTTTAATATTTAGTCTTAAAAATAATTTTTCTAAATTGCTTTTTCTGTATATAAAAGTAACACTCGAGTGTATCAAAAAAACTCATTTCAATGTCACTCAATTCATTTACCCATAAACAACCCTTTAGTGACAGTATAATGACAAAAGTATGCCTGGTGCATCATCTTTCCTTTTGTCTACTTTATATTATTTGCATTGTAAAAGTGAAAAAAAACTATTTAAGAAATACAATGAAAAATACATCTTTCATTCAACTATTTCTCCCAAAACATAACTCCTTTTCCCAAAGATAGTGTTACCAGTTGTTTGTTCATCCTTCCGTTCTCCCTAGACATTCTATGCATATACATCTTCTGTTTACATGAGTAGAAACACATTAAACCTTCTCCACATCTTACACTTTTTACCCAACAGTATATCTTAGAGATCTTTCCATATTATGGATCACTTCATTTTAAAAATTGCCTGATAGTATTTCAGAGTATGAATTTATTATTCTTTACTTAACCAATTCCTTATTGCTAACTAGTTAGGTTTATTTTTCCTTCTTTTGCTATCACAAACAATATTTCAATGAATATCTATGTACATAGGCATTTTCATACATATTTGTGTTTACGTGGAGAACAAATACCCACAAGTGGAAATGCTGGGTTAGCAGGTATGATCATTTTTAATTCTGAAAAAATATTGTCTAATTTTCCTCCATAGAAACTATTCCACTTTACAGCCCCACCAACTCCCACCAGCTACAGATAAGATAGTATGTCTAAAAAAGTTTTAGCTAGACTCTCAATATTAACCAGTTATCAAAAGTTCCCCTAATATATTTGGGGTTTTTTAATTACAAATTTTAAAACAGTAATACTAATTACTGAGGGGTTAATACATGTGAGGCAATTTATAAAGTTTATATTTCTTTACTCTCACAATAATCCTTTACAATAAATAATAGTCTCACTTATTTTCTATAGATCAAAATTGAGGCAATGGAGAAGTTTCCAAGACCACATAACTAGAAATTGGTGAAGACTGTAGCCAATTTTTAACAAGGTATATTGACTTGCCAACATTTATTAGTCAGAAACGCCAAGTTATGATATAGTAAGATCAACTTCCAGATCTTAGTAACATAAAAGAACACGTTTATTTTTCATGCACACAGTACACCACAGGTCCAGGAGATACTCTGTAGCAGCTCTCCCTCTGTGATGGCTCAGCGGCCTTCACAAAAACATGTGCTTCCTTAATCACCAAGGCAGGGGAAGGAAGTACTGAATCGTTCTTTTCAAATGCTATGGAGTCATCACACAAGACAAGAAAATATATACCCACTGATGATGATGATGATGATAATAAAAATAGTAATAGCTTACCTTTTGTATAGCACATATGTATACAAGTCACTGTTCTATAGGCTTTGCATGTATCTGATACAACACTTTAAGTAGGCAATGTTGCTGACCCCGTTTTACTGTTGAGAGGACTGAAATACCAAGGGATGAGGTCACCTGCCCAGGGTGATACTACTACTAATAAATAACAGATAAAGGATTTTATCATAACTTGTCAGGCTCCAGAGTTCACACTCTTAATGTAACATTGTATTCTTGTAAATAAAGCATATGGCATATTGAAATATCAAAGATTAGGATGATGTTTTTCTGTATTCTGACATTACGTTGTACACCAAAATGACTGAATAATACTCATAATAATAAAATTATGGCAGAATTTATGTATATATATCTCAAATTTTCTTTATCCATTCATCCACTGATGGACCTTTAAGAACACCTGCAGTTGACCTTGACCCCCACTACTTCGTGTTTGCCTGCTACAGGCCTCTGCCACTACAAAGGCATCTGGAGCTGGCTCTGCAGCCAAATATGTGCGTAGTACTGGTTCTGGCCACTACCCCTGCCTGCTCTGGTCTGTAGCTGCTAGATTATGAGGTGCTGCTGAGAGTCCAACAGCCATAGTAGCCACTGTGGGGCGACTCACAGTGCTCACAAAGGACCATGCATGTCAATGCTGTGGATCCTAGTGCTGTGAGCTGACATCTTGACACCTGGACTGAGAGCTGCCACACGCACCTGTACCACCATATCCAGGGTCAAAATATGCTCCCGGACACATAAACCAATGGAACAGGACTGAGAGTCCCAAAATAAATCCTCACATATATGTTCACCTAATATTTGACAAGGAGCCAAGAATACTCAGTAGGGAGAGGACAGCCGCTTCAATAATGGTGTTAGAAAAATTGGATATTCACATCAAAAGAATGAAACTGGACCCTTATCTTACAGCATTCATAAAAATTAACTCCAAATGGATTAAAGACTTAAATGTAAGACTTGAACCTGTAAAACTCCTGGAAGCAAACATTGAAAAAAGCTCCTCGACATTTGTCTTGGCAATGATGTTTTGACTATATCAACAAAAGCAAAAGCAACAAAAGCAAAATTCAACAAGTGAGACTACATCAAAATAACAAGTTTTTGCACACACACACACACACACACACACACACAAAGAAATCAACAAAATGAAAAGGCAACCAGTGGAATGGGAGAAAATTTTTGCAAACCATGTGTCTGATAAAGAGTTAATATCCAAAATATAAACGAAACTCTTACAACTCAACAGCAAAAATGCGAACAATTTGATTTAAAAATTGTCAGAAGACCTGAATATACATTTCTTCAAAGAAAACATAGAAATGGCCAAGAAGTACTTGAAAAGATGTTCAACATCACTAATCATCAGGGAAACACAAATCAAAACCACGATGAAGTATCACCTCACACCTGTTAAATGGCAATTATCAAAAAGACAACAAATAACCAGTGTTGGTGAGGATGTGGAGAAAAGGGAACCCTCGTGCACTGTTGGTGGGAATGTGAACTGGGGCAGCCACTATGGAAAACAGTATGGAGGTTCCTCAAAAAACTAAGACTAGAACTACCATATGATCCAGTAATCCTACTTCTAAGTATGTAGTCAAAGGAAATGAAATCACTATCTCAAAGAGATATCTGCACTCCAATGTTCACTGCAGCATTATTCACAATAGCCAAGACATGGAAACAACTTAAGTGTCTGTCAAAGGATGAAAGAAAATGTGACATCTATCTATCTATCTACCTAAATTCATCCTTCTTCTTCTTATTATTATCATTATTCAGCCATAACAAAGAAGTAAATCTGCTATTTGTGACAACACAAATGGTCTTGAGGGCATTATGTTCAGTGAATTAAGTCAAATAGAGAAAGCCAAATCCTGTGTGATCTCACATATATGTGGAATCTAAAAACATTGAACTCATGGACATGAAGTTAGAATGGTGGTTGCCAGGGACTGAAGGTGGGGGAGAATGGGGAGATGTTGGTCAAAGTTTACAAACTTTCCATTATAAGATGAGTAAGTTTCAGGATCTAAGGTTCAGCATGGTGGCTTTAGTTAACAACCCTGTATACTTGAAAGTTGCTATGAGAATAAAACTTTAATGTTCTCACCATGAGGACAACAACACAAAATGGTAATTACGTGAGGTTAAGGATGTGTTAACTAACCTCACTGTGGTAAACATTCACAATATATACATGTATCATCATCACATTGTGCACCTTGAACTTATACAATGTTATTTGTCAATTATATCTTAATAAATCTGAAAAAAGTAGAAAAGCAGTGTTTGTTACCTGAAGTCAGAAATACTTGGAGAAATCAATACCTGTGAAAGGAATAAATGAAAGGGTAAGGAATTGAAAATATTTTCATAATCAAGATAACTTTGTGATATAATGTTTCTGACCTTGAAAAATGAAAATAAAAAATAACAGATGAGTTTTAAAAAATTAAGGAATCACCAGCACATCCATATCAGACCTATACCTTAGCAGGGAAAATACAGAGAGGTGGATAAAAACCACGGAAACTATTATTTTACAATAGATATGGCAGGAAATAAGTAGGGTTTTTATAGATTTTAGTCAGAGTAATAGAACTGTTTTTAATAAGATAATTTTGTAAATTTTGTGCAGATCCTATTGGAGAGGAGAGAAATTGGAGGTTTTAAAAGAAGCAGAAAGGAGGCTGCAAAACCCAGGCTTTAGGTGACTAAAGCTGCGATGATGACAATGGAGAGGGAAAAAATGTAAGTTGAACTTAGAAGTCGAAACTTCGAGAATATAATGTGACTAAATTTTTATTTCTCCATTAAAAATCCTAAAGTTAAGCAGTCTGTCATTTTTACTACAATATCGGTAACTATTTTAATAAGAATGATAGTAAAATGGGAAAAATGGTAATACTTTCAAAAGTAAAATCTACCTCATAAGCAAATTGAGAAAAATAGCTTCCCAACACATTTCAGTCTCCATTAGCCTGAATATTTCGTGGATGAAAATGGATAAAGAAATAGAATGATAACATATTAACAAAAATAAATAAGCATCGTTCAGAGACAATCCTGAAGCGTTAATGGCTGCTATATAGAAAACCAAATGAAAAATTATAGGACTGAAGAAATTTTAAAATGGAAGCTATAAAAACAATCTTGGTTACATTCTTATTATGTTTTCAGGTGACTACTCTTTGCAAAGCTTATACTTAACCTGAAAATGATTTTGCACAGTGATGCTCAGAGAGATGGAGTGGCCTAAATGTACTAGAAGTTCACTTTAAGCTTCATGAAATCAAATGCTTCTGTTTTGCACTTGCAGAAACTAACTTAAAAGTTAGTTGAGGTAGTTTTTAAGCAATATTTTATGGTTCTTTTATGGAGTAGTAGAATAAAGCATAATTTAACAGAGGTATCACTGGGAAGAAAGTTGGACGTGTTTGCTGTTCAACATGTATATGCTAAAGCAAGCAAGTTTACATTTTGTTGACTTGTAATAATTTCAAGAGCATTTCAGATCCACTAAAATGAAATTGGCAACTTGTTTAATTTGATACTATTTTTATGCAAATATTCTGAGTAATGAAAAAGAGTAGTGCAGAAAATGCAATTTGGAAAACAAACCTGTTTCTATGTGCAACATTTGTCAAACCTTTTTAGGACTGAGCAATTCAAGAATGATTAATTGTGCATGAATGACTAAGAAAAAAACAAATTCAAATTAAAAATTGGTTCTAGCAATGATTAAGTTGGTAGATACCAATTTTATTATTTATTTTGTCATTGCTAAGTGAGGAGCGTGATTACATGTTGATTTATATGAATAAACATTAAGTACAAATCATCTAATTTGGTCCTAGTAAATTATAAATCTTTTAAAAAATGAAACTTGAAATCAATATTTCTCTACTAAATTTTAATATTTTATGGAAGTCAAAACAAAAATTTCTGTAGAAATTAAATGCAGGGGTCTGTAGGTCTACATTTTTAATTCATATCTTTAAATAAGCAGCAAATACCACAGAATTATAGAATTGGAATATTGAACATAAACTTAAGCCAGGCCTCAAGAATATTAAGACATAGCAAAAAGGTTTAGGATGTGGGACTTTGGTCCTTCATAATTGGAGTAGCCGGTAACTGGTTACGTCTTAGTATGATTATATGGAAGTGAAGTGCTGCTCCTACGGATTTCAGGTAGAAGAAATGAACAGAAAGATGTCAATCTCATCAGATCTGTGTAGGAGAAGCTTAGTTGTACTTGTTTTCCTCTTTAGTTTACTTTGTCATCCCTGTTATCCAATTGCTCATGCTGCCTTATGGTCTACTCGGGCCTACCTTTCTCATAAAGCTTCCATTCTGCTCTGTTTTGCATGAAAATATCCCTGTCCATTTAATAATCTTGTCTGTAGTAACAAGATAATGAGTGGTGATGGGTTTTTGAGTTGCTATCACTGAATAATACATAGGCAGTCTAGCATATGTTCTCTGGTTGGCAAATATCGTAATCCAAATATGTGACTCCAGAAGTAGAAAATTTACATTTGATGACAAGATTTGGGGGAAGTCACTTTTGAACAGATGAGCCTTTTGGTATGTTTAATTTCATCCAGTTGATAACTAACTGTTTCATCTAAATATGTGAGGAGGCTTTGGTAAGAGCTTATCAGAGGAGTCTTAGGTGACAACAGCAACTAAAGCAATGATGGTGTGGCAAACACTGTAATATGTCTCCCTCAACACAATTTCTGATCTCCACTTCCTTGCCTGTCTCTTATAAAAATAGGATAATGAGGGCTTCCCTGGTGGCGCAGTGGTTGAGAGTCCACCTGCCGATGCAGGGGACACGGGTTCGTGCCCTGGTCCAGGAAGATCCCACATGCCGCAGAGCGGCTAGGCCCATAAGCCATGGCCGCTGAGCCAGCATGTCCGGAGCCTGTGCTCCGCAATGAGAGAGGCCACGACAGTGAGAGGCCCACATAACGCAAAAAAAAAAAAAAAAAAAAATAGGATAATGAAATACCAGCCTCTATGCTTTAGGGAGGGCATGTCACACAGTTCTAGCCACTGAAATGTCAACAGTAGTCCCTGGGTATGACATCGTTTCTCAAATGAAAGAATGTTAGAAGAAAGCTTTGATCCACCCTTCCCTCCTACCTGGTGTGCAGACTAAATAGGGATGCATCTTACAACAATGCAGTAGAAAATTACATGCTGAAGATAGTTTCTGGTTGACATCCTTGAGCACCATGTGCAAAATAAGCCCCATGTTTAAACCACTGTTTGTTGGGTGTTCTCTTACAAACACATTATTAATTGACAGAGATAAAAAGTACATTTCAACTTTGTATAGGTCATAGTTCTTAGTGTCAGACAATTGAAATTAATCTAGCTGGTTTATTCACTAAGGCAGTGGTTAGTGGAAATCACATAACAGAATTGTTAGGATGGCCTTTCAGTCTAGGCACTTCATTTCTGGGAGAGGTACATGAAGGACAACATATCCAGGAAAAATGCCCAATCATACCATGAGGCTATTCCAATGGAAAAACATGCCATTGCCCCTACAGTAGGAACTGGAAACTCTACCACAGCTGCCACGGGAGACCCACATGCAACAGCTACTTCATGCTGTTTATTTCCTCATCCACATTTCATGCAGGCCCATCTGCTTAGCAGAACCTAATTCCCATGCCTGAACCTCAGATAAAAGGATGTTTGGAAAATGCAGCTTGTGGGCTCCCAGCCTCTGTTGTTCAAGAAAGCAAGCCCCAAAGGCATTGAAGTGAGTAGTGAGAGAGTTAATGTAAGTGTCTGCACCAAACTGTGCCAGCCCTGATTAGTACTGACGTCCTGGAGTGTTGTTCTGAATATTTGCCAAACGTATGCAGGCTTAGCAAGAAAGAGTGACACTATTCATTAGTGATAGATGCTGATATACCAAGAGGGGAAGTCTGGATATGCCTGTCACCCATTTTGTCCCCAAGCAGAAAGAAGAACAAAGAAGCAGCTGGGGAGTGGCAACTGGGGATTGGAGACATAAATAATTATAGGAAAGTAAGATCCAGAGGATACTAAGCTGCTATAATTGTTGAGCTTCTCAGTCTCAGGAAAATCTGGAGGGACCCAGATAATAAAGGGAGGTGACAACAGTCTAATTAACTCTCTTCCCCTAAGCTGAGGTTATTTTGGCACATGTGTAGTCAATCCTCAGTTTACAGGCAGAAAAACAACAAAGAAACATGAATTAAATTTGGGCTGTGCATCTATTTTAGGCATACCTGCTCCTGAAGTTATTAAAGGGTCCTTAACTTCAAGAGCTACTGAACAGAACAAGCTAAGACATATAATATAGACATAGAGTTCTAGAACCATAAACCTTATCTGACTGTTTTTATATGTGAAGAATCTGTGACCCAGGCATATACTGTGGCTTAGGCAAGGTAAGATTTTAGCAGAGTAGTGTTCATTTTGAGTATTTCTCAAGTCTATGCTTTTTCTATGTAACCTCAATTTCATTCAAGCATCTGAAAGATGGCATTTTGCTAAATACTATGAATGATACAAAGAATATATAACATAAGAGCCCCATGATCAAGCAGTTTATGATTAAATAGAGAAATAAAGACACATATAGGTCATATTCTCTACAAATTCCAAAGGAAGGGAAGTCACAGTGAAATGGAATTATGCAATGGAACAGATCAGGGTTTTTATTCAATTAACAGAAACTGGCTCTATCTAAAAAGGAAGAAAATAACTTTATTAAAAGAATCATTGGGGGCTTCCCTGGTGGCGCAGTGGTTGAGAGTCCGCCTGCCGATACAGGGGACACGGGTTCGTGCCCCGGTCCGGGAAGATCCCACATGCCGAGGAGCGGCTAGGCCCGTGAGCCATGGCCGCTGAGCCTGCGCGTCCGGAGCCTGTGCTCCGCAACGGGAGAGGCCACAACAGTGAGAGGCCCGCGTACCGCAAAAAAAAAAAAAAAAAAAAGGAATCATTGGAAAGACCAAAGAACCAATTTTTGAATTAATCACCAGGAACAATGCATAAAACCACTCTGCAGAACTGGTATGTTGAAGAACATTTCTTCAAGCATTGGACACTTCTGTTTCCATAAATGTCACCTTTCATAATTTACTACTATCCTCACTAGCTAAGAAAGGGAATTGCTTGTTTACAAGCTACTGAGTCAATGTCAGTGGTGGGGAGAGGTTAGATCAGGAGTAGCTAGCATTTTTAGTTTCTATAGAAGGAGGGTATTTATTTCCCCTCTACCAATATTTTTAAAGTAAGGAATTCTCCAGATAGGGTCAGAGGATCAAAGGCTAAGTGGTTATAAATTTAAAAAGATGCCCACCACAAAAAGCTACATAGTATAATAATTCTCACAATAAAAATGATCATACTAATAATTCACACCAAACTTCTTCTTCCATGTTAAATCTCTCAGAATAATAATGATTGTTAGTTATTCCAAAAGCCCTTACTGTATCAAGTGAGTTATCCAGGCGTTTTATATTAATTTATGTAAAAATAAATATATCTGAATGACAAAGGATGTGTAAGTATATACATGAAGAAAAGAAAGGTGAATATAATTTGGTCCCTTCTCTTAAGAAGAATGTATCCTTCTAAAATCAATCTCCAAATAATATCTATCATCTTGCCCCAAACCAACCAAGTCCCTGATCTGAGCTGACTGATGTCCAGTACACCTTCTGGGAAGTGAACGGGCAGGCATTTCCTCTCGTCTAAACCTAAAACCAAACTCTGTCAAATGGATCTGTTTTGCATTTTAAGCAGATTTTCATGATGCTATAGATAACATAAAAGGCATCTAGATATTCAAGCCATTTTCTCTTTTCAGCTAATAATGTCTGCTTATATTGACTGTATTCAGCTGGCACATTAGTTCTAATCATTAGACATTTTATTATAACCTGTGCAAGTGTTACCTAATGACCCCTCATCAGAAAAGCAATTCACCTTATTGAAGGAAAATAGGGAGGATAAATCATGCATGGAAACATATGATGAAAAATGTTACCAATACCCACAAAACTTGTTATTATCTCCAGATTGGTAGTTTAACCTTTAGAGAAAGTAAATAATTGGTTCCTTTCTCCCGTGTGTCTATATCATTTTAGCAGCTTTAGAAAAAGCAGCTCTGTTTCCACTTTTCCAGTAGCTTTGCAAGCACAGACATATGTCACCAAATAACTTCCCAGAAGCTGTGACCAAACTGGATGAAAACATATTTGAGAAATTGTATTTATAAATAAAGACTTGCCTGAGATTCAATAATACTTTGCCTTTATCCTTCTTGTGGAAGTTTTATTCTGAAATCAATTGACTTTAAATACAACATTTTTCTTCTGATTATATTAAGGTACTGAAGGCTGACTTCATTTATAGTGAAACTTATATAACTCAAGAGTGAAATATTGTTTCTTGCTTTTTCTTTTGCAAAAGTCAACATTTTCTTTTTTTCCTTTAAATGACTTATATATATATTTTTTTCTTTTATCTTTTTATTAGCCACTTTACTGAGGTATAAATTGATACACAAAAAGCTGTCTGTATTTAATGTATTCAACGTCATGATTTAGGGATAACTTATACATTCATGAAATCATCACCACTATCTTTGCAATAAACATAACCATCCCTTCCAAGTTTCTGCCTGCCCACTTTATTTTTACTATTATTACTATTATTGTATTTATTTATATGTTATTATATTTTGTGATAAGACTATTAACATAGATCTACTCTTTTAGCAAATATTTAGATTTATAATATAGTACTGTTAATTGTAGGCACTGTGCTGTACGGTAGATCTCTAGGATTTATTTATTGTACACAACTGGAACGTTTTACATCTGTTGAACCACAACTCCCCATTTCCCCTCCTGCCAGCCCTTGGCAATCACTATTCTAAGTCTGACTGTTTTAGATACCTCATAGAAGTGGAATCATGCAGGAAGAATCATGGCTTCTTTTACTTAGTGTAATGTCCTTTAAGTTTCTTCCTGTTGTCATACAGCTTCTTTTTTAAGACTGAGTGATACTCCATTGCATGTATATAACACATTTTCTTTATCCACTTATCTATTGATGGGCATTTAGTTTGCTTCCGTGTGGCTGTTGGGACTAACCTGCAATGAACATGGGAGTGTAGATATCTCTTTGAGATCCTGATTTCAATTCCATTGTACATACCCAAAAGTGGGATTCCTGGATCATATGGTAGTTCTATTTTCAATTTTTTGAGGAACTTCTGTACTGCTTTCCATAGTGGCTGTACCATTTTACATTCCCACCAACAGTGCATAAGTGTTCTCTTTTCTCCACATCCTCACCAACATTTGTTATTGTGTGTGTGTGTGTGTGTGTTCATGATAGCCATCCTAACCTGTGTGAGGTGATATTTCATTGTGGTTTTGATTTGCAGTTCTCTGATGATTGGTGATGTTGAGCATTATTTCATGTAACTGTTGACCATTTGTATGTCTTCTTTGGAGAAATGTCTATTCAGTTCCTTGCCCATTTTTAAATCAGAGTATTTATTTTTTGTTACTAAGTTCTAAGAGTTTCTTATATATTTTGGATATTAGCCCTTTATCAGGTGTACAGTTTACAACTATTTTCTTCCATTCTGTAGGTCACCTTTTTGCTTTGTTTTCTTTGCTGTGCAGAAGCTTTTTTTGTTTGATGTAATCCCTTTTGTATATATTTGCTTTTGTTACCTCAGCTTTTGGTGTCATATCTAAGAAATCATTGCCAAGACCAACGTCAAGATGCTTTTTCCCAGTTTTCTTCTTGAATTTCATTGTTTCATGATTTACATTTAAATATTTAATATATTTTGAGGCAATTTTGTGTATGTTGTAAGATAAGGGTCCAATTTTATTCTTTTGCATGTGTATATCCAGTTTTCCCAGCACCTTTCATTGAAGGAACTATCTTTTCCCTGTTGTGTATTCTTAGCACCCTTGTCAAAGATTAGTTGGCCATATATACATGGGTTTATCTCTGGTCTTTCTATCCTATTCCATTGGCTTATATGTCTACTTTTATGCTAGTACCATACTGTTTTGATTACTGTGGCTTTGTAACATATTTTGAAACGTGGAAGTTTTATTCAGCTTTATTCTTCTTGTTCAAAACTGATTTGGCTATTCAGGGTCTTCTGTAGTTTCTTATGAATTTTAAGATTGTTTTCTTCTATTTCTGTAAAAAAATGGCATTTTGATAGAGATTACATTGAACCTGTAAACCATTTTGTATCTTTTCTTAATACTAACTTTATCCACTCATTCCAGGAATCTTAAAATGAAGTCAGTTATATTTCAAACTGTATATTTCAAACTGTATATGGATATATTTCAAACTGTAATCTTTACAAATGATATTGCAGAGATATCTTACTTTTGTACAAAATCCAGCATGTATTTTGCACTCATATCACATCGGACAAGCCACATTCTAATGCTCAGCAGACATGTTTGGTTGTGGCTACTGTACTGGACCTCAGAGGTCTATTCAGTAGAGTGGTGGCCAATCCCTCTTCTCCAAATGTTTCTTTTTATTTATGTTTTCTTGCAATCCCTGTATGTAGAATTAGCTGGAAGTGTTTAATTTAAAAAAATTGCTGTACCATGTCATGATACAGAACATTCCCATAGTCCAGAAAATTCCCTCATGCCCCCTCCTAGTCAATCCCTGACCCACACCTCCAAAAGCAACCACTATTTTGATTTTTTCTACCACAGATCAGTTTTTTCTAGAGTTTCAGAATTCCATAAAAATGGAATCATCCAGTAGGAAATCGTTTGGGTAAGGCTTCTTTCACTCTGCATGATGATTTTGCTCTTCATCCACATTCTTGCACGTATCAGCGAGTCATTCTTTTTGTTGCTGGGAAATGTTCCACTGTGTGAATGTGTCACAATTTGTTTATCCACTGATGGTCACCTGGGCTCATTCCAGGATTTAGAAATTGTGGATGGATCTGCTATGAATATTCTTGTTCAAGTCCTTTTCTGAATTTGGACATCTTTGTGCTACTTCAATGGATATGTCATGTTACCTTTAAATTGTCATAATTTTCATTTCTTTAATTGCCAGTAATGGTGTGCATTTTTACCCTCTGATGATAATAATAATCCCATTTCTTGAATGCTCACAATAGTGACAGGCCCTCTAATTTATCCTTGTAAGAATCCTGCGAAGCAGGTATAATTATATGCATTTTACATGTGAAGGGACAGATGTGGGCTCATTAGGTAACTGGGATGTGTGGACTCTGACTCATTATGGGTCCAAGGCTCTCTCCAGGCCAGACCACGGCTCCTGGCGGCCCTGAGTACCAGCTGGCCACGTCTTTGCTCGCTTCTGGGAGGAGCATCTAGACCTGTTTATTACACAGTTCTACCAATTTTAATAATTTTGTTAATAAGCTCTTCACAGGGACTTCCCTGGTGGCACAGTGGTTAAGAATCCTCCTGCCAATGCAGGGGACACGGGTTCGAGCCCTGGTCCGGGAAGATCCCACATGCCATGAAGCAGCTAAGCCCGTGCACCACCACTACTGAGCCTGCGTTCTGGAGTCTGTGTGCCACAACTACTGAAGCCTGTGCGCCTAGAGCCCATGCTCCGCAACAAGAGAAGCCACCGCAATGAGAAGCCCATGCACCACAATGGAGTAGCCCCCGCTCACCACAACTAGAGAACGCCTGCGTGCAGCAACGAAGACCCAACACAGCCAAAAATAAATAAATAAATAAAAATAAGCTCTTCACAGTAATATTGGTGACATAATTCTCCCATTCTGTTGTTTTCCTTTTAATATATATTTTGTAGAATTTTATTGTACAAAGATTTATTTATTCAGACACATCTATCTTGTCTGATGACAGACTCAATTTTTCAATTTATCTTTGCTCCACTGCTGGAATAAATGAGATAGTAAGGTTTTAACCTCGATTAGTTTATATCTTGAGGTAAACTTTTAAACCCAACAATGAAGCTATTCTAATACCCCCATATTACCAGAGAGTCATGATTTGCGAAAAATGTCCCTAATAAATTGGGAAGAGAGATGCAGCAGAGTGTGTGTGTGCACAATGATAAGAGAAAAAAAAAAGTTGTCTTCTGTTTATGTGCTCCACGTTTAGCATATTCAATCATTTATAGGTGTGTTTCTCTGTCATTTAATTATAAATTTTTTAAGAGCTGGGAGAATTTAGTATGTAACACTACCTAACACATGGTTTAGCATCTCATATGTTATCTAAGTGATTTCAACTCTCTGAACAAGTAAATGAATGCATTTTAGAATGTAGAATCTTTTTTTCTCTGTCCTTAGTACTCTTTAGTCTCAAGCCTTTAAGCCTATAGACCTTTATCTTCATCTAAGAGACACACATAAATGAGAATCAATATCTAATACTCCTAGAGTTTTTCCAGATATGATTGTTTGGAATTAAAACCCTGTATATTTATTTTGTGTAATATGCCAAACTGTATAAAATGCTTTGAGACCTCCGCTACTTTGTTACCATTGAATGTTTTCTTAAAGTTTCCCCAGCAATTGAGCTCCTTAAAACACTGAGCACAATTGACCTTAAGAACAAATCTTTGTTCTCCACTTTCCATGCTGCTTCTTCCTCTGCCCGTGACATTCTTGAGATCACCTCTCTTTATCCAACTGTCTTTATCTCTTATTCTCACTTCCAGCTTAGGTGGAAAGATATGTCTCCCTAAAATATAATCTCTCTAAACTGAGACTACATGTAAGTTATAAAAAATATGTACTTTAAGTAATAAGACAAAAAAAAAAACAACCCTAGAATCCATAAAATGAAATGTGTGGAAACTCTACGGAAGGACTTAAGTTTCTATGTAAACTAATGCAGTTTCTGCTTTTAAGAAGAAAAATTTTTTAAATAATAAAATTTTTCACTAATATTTTTATTTCATGATTATTTTATATTTTTACCCTCATCTCAACTTGTATGGAATTAACTATATAAATCTACATTGGCCTATTTATTAGCTTTATTAGCCTACCTTTTGCACATATACAAATCTTTAATTCCCTTGATTTTTTTATTTATTTATTTTGGTACTCAAGGAATGTCAGCAACCAAATGACCACTAGATGGCAGCATAACTCAGTTCTTATACATTTCAACTGGAGTTTTGGGTTTTTTTTCCCTAATATTTGTTTCAAAACCTTTCATGACAAGACAATATCTTGAAGTAATATATTAGTTCATCTGAAATAGTTGTTGCACATTATTTTTAGATTAGGGCCAATGTATTTTTTATGCTTCAAGTAAGAAAGCAACAATCTTTCATTACTGAAAATAGGTTATGTAATGCTAAGATCTAACAAGGATATAGATTAAAGTGCATGCGTTTTGGAATCGGACATGTCTGAATTAAAACGTGGCCTTCTCTTTACCAGACACTAAACTTAAAAAATATGTTGTCATTGTTATTCTCTGTATCTCAGTTCTTAAATAATCTCTTTGCAATTGGCAACTTTGAAGCGGTCTTTTTGTGTGTTACACGGTAATTTTTATGCAGAAGATGACTTCTTTATTAATTTTTCCTGCAATGATTAAACTTCCATAGTATTAACCTTCTTATAACATATATACTAGAATTTAAATAATATTGCTTTATTAATTTATAAATGCATTGTGCAGGTTATTCTTCCATTGTCTTTATACATATACTGTCTTTACTCTGTATCTCTCTTAATTCTCAGTGTTATATAACAACCACAACAGATGCTTGATATAAGTGCCTGTTAACGATTTGAAAGAGATCATTCAATATGAAGGTGATTGATTTACCTTAAGAACACTAGATATTTACTGCTGAAAAGGAATATCAAGATAAACTGGATGAAGAATTGGAGACTCCAGGTTTTAATAGACTTTTATAAGGTCATACAATTTGCTGAGGCAGATCCAAGATTAGAAACAAATTATCTTTCCAATATACCACATACGGACTCCTGTTTTGTTCATGATCATCTACCATGACCCAACATAGAAAGTTTAGACATAATTATTCCCCCCTTCTTCCTCATCCACCAAACATAATCACAGATTCATGCCAAATCTATCTCCAAAAGCCTCTTGAAACTATCTTATTATATTCAGCTACATTTCCAATCTTTAGTTAAAGCCTTTATTAACTCACTGGTATAATTATAATGGTATCCGAAATGATCTCCTGTTCCTAGCCAGGAACCACTACAATTCTACTTCTCTCTTTGAAATATTCCAGCTTTCTTTGATTTAAATATAAGTGTAAATCAGACCTCTCAAGAGCATTTTCAGTTCTCTTAATTTGTAAGAAGTGTCCCACGTACTTACAACAGCAGGGAATAAATTGATGTGTGTTAATCCCCATGTTTGAATGTCCTAGAGACTAAGCATATGCAGCAACTCCTCTCTTTAGAGATGCTTTATGAAATTAAAAATTTAAAAAGGAATAAAAAGAAGAAAAGAAAATTGAGATTTTTTTTTTAATCTCTTTACTGTACAGCTGAAGCTTTAGGGGGAAGTTAGAGAATTCTTCTCCCACTAACTTAATACTTCTTTCTGCATCTACTCAGAGATTATATGATAAGGGAGACAAAAGTGGAGAGCTGCATTTCATCCTGAGGATAAACAGGCCAAAAGTAAAAGAAACAAACATAGGAAAGTAAAACAAGAAATAAAAGCCTGGGAGCCATGTCTACTGGGGTTGTTTTTTTTCAAATACTTCTTGTGTATAGCTCTGTTTTAGTTAGGTACATAGCTCTGTATAGTTAGTGACCATCTCTTCTGAAGTCAGCATAACCTTTCTACATGAAAGCTTAGGACAACTGAGTCATAACACATGTCGAAGCAAAAATCATACCAAAGATATGCAGGCAAGCGAAGCTTTATCCCAGATTATTGCTATAAGGGAGAGAGTCCTGAGCTCAACTCCAATGCACCAAAGGGCTGGTGAATATTAAGAACTGAGGGGAGTGGGGGCAGTGGAATCACAGGCCACCTGTGTTTGCTAAACTGGCCTTGTTCTAAGGAAAAGTAAACTTTGTCATGTTTTCATGACAGGAGGTACTTTTCCAACTGTGAGCAAGGTGCCTCTCAGGAAGTAGGGAGCTATCTTTCTTGATTATTACATTTCAAAGAGATGGCTCCCAGGTCCTTAAGAAAGACATTCTTGGGTTGTAAAATGGGCAAGAGGCCTTTAAAAACAATTGTTTCTCCAAGGGGCAGAGAAGAGATTTAAAATTACAAGCTTTCTAAAGTAAATGCTGTAAGAAAAGGGACGTCAGGAACCAAGAGTCAGGAAGAAGCGTGTTTAAAGGTTAGCCAACCTGAGAAGGACATTAAGGCATACTTGGTCACACGTGATTATCAACATGCTGTCCAGCTGCAAGTCTTACACAGAAATGAAACAAGCCTACTGTGAAAAAAAAAAGAAAAAACTACTGGAACAGAAATCCATCTGAACAACCTGAATAACAGAACATGCCGAGCTTAGCTGAATCTCTGCCTTGCTGAGAATATGAAGGACAAATATAGAGCCAAAAATAAACAACAGGCCTAGGAAGAATTACTACAAGGCAAAGGAAGGAAACAGCACCTTGGAGACATAGAGGAAATGAAAGCCCTGAAAATTATTTACTATTAAGAAACTAAAGAAAATTTACAAAAAAAAAAAAAAGTACATCATCATGATGTAAGAAGACACAGCCTGTACAAAAGAGGAATCAAAATTCTTAGTAATAGACAAATATGAATTTGAAATCTGAAAATCAATGAATGACAAGAAGGATAGTAAAGGTATTAAACGATACAAAATAATCTAAAGTAAATCTAAATTTGTTAGTATATAAAGGTATTAAAATTTCCTAATATAATCATATAATAAATTTCATCAGTAGAATGAATAAGATTTAAAATAATGAATGATAAAACTTATTAAATTCTCTTTAAATGTCAAAGTCTTTTTTTTTAATCCCCAAATACAAGGTAGAAATATTGGAACATATATATATTGCAGTGTGTGTGTGTGTGTGTGTGTGTGTGTGTGTGTATATATATATATATATATATATATATATATATTCCAATATTTCTACCTTTTATTTTTACCTTTTACTTTATGAAAAAAATATATGAAAAAATAAGCTTAGATCAACATTCCCCCTGCCCAACCTCAGTACTTTTGTATTCTTCAATTCCTTTGAGTGTCTTTCTTTTTCTAAAAATCTCATTTATTAATATTAGAGAATTTCCTCATGGTCTGAAAATACTTGGCTGTTCCCTCATACTTAAGAGTAAGCCACTATAGCAAACTCTTGTAGGGTCATCTAGTGATCTTTTTATTTCCTGAAAGGGTTTGTTAGTAAGGTGTGTTCTTATACTGTTCAGTTTTTCTTTAAATGAATCTTCAGGTCTGCCAGTCAGGAGTTGGGATGAAGGACAAGGGGAATGAGGGGACAATGAACTCCTAGTTACCTCTGTTCTCAGAGTCAGACTCTCTTGGTGCAGTATACACATTTTTGTTCAATCCTCCTGCTTTCAGCAAGATTCTCTGCCTGTGTCCATAATCTCTCCTGAAGTTCAACTTTTCCAGAGAATAAACATTCATTCTTCAACGAGGATGGGTGGGTGGAGGGGGAGACTTTGCTTACTACAAAGATTTTGTGAACTTGCTGAGAGCTCAGAACTGATGTGTTGGGGTATGGACTTTAGTTTAAAAACAAGTATATAAGAAATATCCCATTTTCATAATTTATGAATATTAGGTTATGATTTTTAAAATTTATGACCTATGACTTTAACTTCATTTTGAGCTTACACATATATAATTATACACTTTATAAAACATATCATAATAGACTACTGTATCTACCACCCAGGTTAAGATATATCTCTTCTTGGATTCCTCCTCCTGCCCTGAAGGGACCAGCATCCTGAATATTTTTCCTTTTTTTTCCTCTTGCCATTCCTCTATTTTCTTTATATACTTTATATTATTATTATTATTGTTCTTTTGGCGACTAATTTAAAATTTATACAAATGGTATATTGCATGAATTCTCTAAATTTTTGCTCAATATTATACTGTGAGAGTCACAAATATTGATAAATGCAGCTGTGGTTCATTTACTTTTATTATTATAAAATATTCCATTGTATGAATATTATGAATGCACTGGACATGTTTTGTCTCTCCCTCTGTTTTTATGCATCTAGTTTGTATCTAGATGTTTCCCACATGTAGTATGCTTTTTTTTTTTTTTTTTTTTTTTTTGCGGTACGCAGGCCTCTCACTGTCGTGGCCTCTCCCGCTGCAGAGCACAGGCTAAAGACGCACAGGCCCAGCGGCCATGGCTCATGGGCCCAGCCACTCTGCGGCATGTGGGATCTTCCTGGACCGGGGCACGAACCCGTGTCCCCTGCATCGGCAGGCAGACTCTCAACCACTGTGCCACCAGGAAGCCCCACTTGTAGTATTCTTATGCAAGCATCCTGATGCTTGTGTGCAACAGTATTTTCTAGGTAACTATCCTGGTAAGGAAGTCTGTAAAGGACAGGAAAAGAAATGCTGAGTCACAGGGTAAGAACTCTCAGCTTTACTACATGTTGAAAACTGTCCAATTTATAGTACAAATTATAGTCCTCCAGCAGTGTAGAAGTGTTTTCACTGGATTCTATCCTTACCAACACTTAATACAGACATACTTCAAAGATATCTCCGGTTAGGTTCCAGACCACAGCAATAAAGTGAATATTGCACTAAAGCGAGACACATGAATTTTTTTGCTTTCTATCTTAATTAAGAAATACCTTACTGCTAAAAACGCTAACCATCATCTGAGCCTTGAACAAGTCATAGTAGCAACATCAAAGATCACGGATCACCATAACAAATATAATACTAATGAAATATTGTAATAATTAACAAAATGTGACACAGACACAAAGTGAGCAAATGCTGTTGGAAAAATGGTGCCAATAGACTTGCTTGATGCAGGGTTGTCATAAACCTTCAGTTTGTAAAAAAAAAAAAAAGCAGTATCTGAATCACGATAAAGCCAAGTGCAATAAAACAAGGTATGCTTATATATTTAAAGCTTTTAATTCTTCTCAATCTAGGGGTTATTGTCAAAGATGAAGGAAGTTGAACACTAGTTAGAGTGATAAGGACAGATTTTAATCAGCACGACACTACTGCAGTAGGGAACAGTCTGTCCAGTGTGAACTGACCTCAACTTCGACCTTTATAGAGAAGACTGGTTATTATAAAGGGAGGATGAAGAAATGGGGAAGGGGATGAGTGGAGTCTCAGAAAAGTCAGGCAAGTGAAAAATTACAAAATGTAGGAAGGGCATGTTGGTCCCTGTGAAACCCATGTGCTAACTGGCATTTATCTAAATTAGATTCCTACCCTCCATAGAGACTGGGAGATGGGGCCTTATCTTCTGGTGTGGGCTGAAACAAACAGTAAATTCCTTTGACAGCCTTGAGTTTCCTTAGGCAAGCACTTAAGGAGGGCTAGGTCATCCTAGGAATGTTGCCTTGAGCTGTTAGAAATTTTGTTAGAATAATGAATTAGAAACCATGCTTCTTTTGGAGTGAGAAATTGCAATTCCAGATTTGGCTTATCTGCTGTGTGACCTTGGGCAATTCTTATGAACTCTCTGAACTTCAGGTTTTTAGCTACAAAATGGGAATATCATATGCCCTTCACAACTCAAAGAGTTGCTACAAAAATCAAATGAGATAAAGTGAACAAAAGTAAATTATCCACACAGAAATATTTTCCAGCTTTAATAGATTATTTTCTGTACAACTACAAATAGACAATTATGAAAATAAAGAGTTGTAGAAATGGAACAAGAAAATAAAGTGCTAATATTTAAAAAAAAAAAACCTTGTTTACTTGGTGATATAATTGTGGTGGAATTAATTTTGTAATAATTTTTCTACACTCTCACTTTCAGTCCACAGTTTACATATTTCAATTATATATAATTCATATTTCTGTCAGATTCCCAGCTGGGTGAGATTCTAGGCCCAGTGTAAATATGAATGACATTCTTTGGCATTTGCAACTGGAGGCTTCAATATAGTTTCATTATCATATGGCTTAATGTTTTCCTCCCAGCAGTATGTGGGCCTCAAATTTGCAGAATGTAAGATCTCATTTACATTTAAGTTTTCCCACAACAGTTGAGACACCAGCCAACTTTAACTCTCAGTCCACCTGGTAGACCTTAAAGTCAACATTATGTGTACACCCATCTCTCATTGGGAAAGCAAAGTTCAGAAGCAGGCTACCACTATGCAGAGCTTTTGTATCACAAGAAGACTTTTATTTTACCTGTTGGTTATTTTGTTTTGTTTTGTTTTGTTTTTGTTTTAAATATTGGCCAATGAAGCTAGGAATCCGAGTATGTCTACCTCTGTCACTTACCAATTGGCAGCAAGAGAGAGAATATTATGCAATCTCTTGTTCCACCCATAATAATTAAATCTATCATTTACTAAGTGCAATCTTTGTGCCAAGCACTGGACCAAAAGCTTACATATTTGCTTAATTTATTTTATTTCTAAAATTAGTCCTCTGAATTAGATACTATTATGAGGTTTGATAAAGTTCACATAGGCAGTAAGTGGGAGAGACAAGTTTTACATGCAGATCTGTATGAATCCCAAATGCATTTTTCTTCCATATTCCTCTTTAGCACCTCTTTAATTTGGCAGTCATAGAAATTTTTTTTTGGAAAAACTAATTGCAGTGACTGCTTGGCACTCTCTTCTTCAAGTCCTCCAAATTTCCCAGCTGGGACCACTTAATTCCCACCTGCAAACTCTGTCCCTTCTCAGCAGCTGGGAACCTCTATTTAAAAAGCTCTAGGCCAACAGTTGATTGTTCAGCATTTCATATTATCAATTCTGTTGGGTTTCTGTACCTCAATAAACTTAATTACTGAATTGATTAGGTTCCTTTCCATCTATCCCATCAATTGGTACCTAGGTCCTAATACTGTTCTCTCTTCTTACCAATATTTCTGAAGCCTGGAGTCCCTTTCTTCTTTTCTTTCTTTCTTTTTTTTTTAACTTTCACCACCATTGGATGTCTGGTAATTTCTTCCAAATTTGTATGATACTTACGACTTAGTCTGGATCCCTTAGAAATTGCCTGTTCCCTGACTCCCTATACCTACGTTTTGCCACCTGTCTGGAAACCTTTTCTGTATCCCATCCTAGACTTTCCAACACCACCAATCTGCATATCTGGATCACTGTCATCATATTCTCTGAAACCCATGCTTAACTGAAAACTGGATAGTCACCATTGTCTTCGCCAACTTAGCCTGCAAATCTTTGCTTCCATCCCAGGGTCTGCCAATTTATCTTTGGCCCACCTTATCAGAGACCACATATCCATTCTGACAACTGACATCTCTATTCAATCCTTCTGTTTCTCTTTTTAGTGACAATTTCCACCTTAAGGTCAACATCCAGCTGCCCAATCATTTAATTGTCTGTTAAATGATTGAACTTTTTCTCTACCTTCTAGTTACTTATTAAATGCAGTCCTTGGGTAATATTTAGAAAGTTCAGATAGTGAATTCACATTAAATTATAAATGAAGATTAAACACATAGACACACATATGTATGTATATATATAATCCTTTGCAGAGGTTTTTAACTTGGTATTTTGACATAATTTGAAACTTACAGAAAAATTGCAAGAATCATACAAAGAATGCCCATATGCCTTCTACTCAAATCTGTCAATTCTTAATATTTGACATATTTGTTTTCTTCTTCTACTTATGCATATACAAAAAAAAAAAAAAAAAGCATTTGAGAGTAGGTTGTGGTCATCTTGCCCCATGGCCCCACTATACTTCAACGTGCATTTGCTAATAACAAAGATAATCTCTTGCACACAGTAATCAATTCAGAAATTTTAACACTGATATATTTCTATCTAATTTTCAATCCATATTCCAGTTTCAATAATCATTCTAGTAATGTTCTTCATAGCAATTTTTTCCAATATAGGAACTGTGTCGGGGGTTTTTAAGGCCACTTTCAAACTTGATGATTCTAGAAGTATTCACAGGATGCAGGAAAGCTATTATATTCATGGTTATAGTTTAATACAGTGAAAAGATACTTACTAAAATCTGCAAAAGGAAAAGGCACATAGGACAAAGTCTAGGAGAAGCCAGATATAAGCTTCTAGGTGTCTCTTCCCATTGGAATCGTACAGGAACACACTTAATATGTATCCCAACAATGAAATGTAACAACACATGTGAAGTATTGCCAACCAGGGAAGCCCAATAATGTCTTTTTAAAGACTATAGGCTAATTATTTTATAGAACTTTCCTCAAACTGGCCTTTTCTGAGGTTTCCTCATATTAGATTCTGATTATGAATTTTTGGCTGGAATACCATAAAAGTGATCTCTCTCTGTCTCTCTGTCTGTCTCTCTCCCTCTCTCTCTATCTCTCTTCCTGTCTTAAATAGGCAGCAGAAATAAATCCCTATGGTGGAGTTCAGGCATCAGTGCAGGGACAGATCATTATGAGGGGGCCATATTCCTGGATCTCATCAGATGACAACACTTGGCCTCTTGCTAAATCAGTCATTATTTTAGATCAACCATGTCCATTATCTTAATGTCCAATTCCTGAACCACATTTTACTGAAAGAGCCTTTGGGTAGGTAGTATCCATTATTGAGGGTGACCATATAATTTATTATCCAAACTGGGAAAACTCTGAAATATGCAGAAGGGGACATATTAATTATGCCAGGAAAAACAGGTATAAATTGAGATGTATGATCCCTTTATCCCTATCAGGGTCATGGCTAAACATAAGTAGTAGTAGTAGTGCGGATTAAATCTTAGGTTAAAGATAAGCTTATTAGCAGCAAAACCAAGTTATATTCATCTTTATTTCTTCATGTTGAAAAAAACATGCTTCACATTTATTTTAGGACTCAGTAGGTTACAATCAGTTTATTTTTCCACTGGGTACATAGCTAAGATTGTCAAGACAAAATATGATGCATTCTGATAAACAGGAAAAATATTGTGACAAATAGAAAGGGGTGTTTTAGAGGTCATAGACAGAAAGTTCATCACAATAATGCTGGTGTGTACTTTACAATTTACACAAGGAAATTCAATTTCCTGCAACAAATGTAATTTATCAATCATAATTTTCTACACATTCTTAAGGTGAGTGTAACACAATTCCCTGCAACAAACATGTAAAACAAGCTTAGAAGCTATCCTAACCTCAAGGGTAAGACTTAATTCCACCCAAATAACTATTGACTTTTTGTAGTTAAAGGAGAATATACAGAACTTTTCACATTTTTCAGCAATTAAAAAATAGTAAAACAATCCTTTACATACTGCTTACACTGGCAGGCTCTGTTCTAAATACTTTATCATCATCAATCCTCTGAGGCAGGTGTTTTTATTCCATTTTACTTCCATTTTATAGATGAGGGAACTAGGGCATAAATAAATCAACTAACTTGCTTCAAAGTCATGAAACTGGTTGGTGGTAGAGCTGGGTTTTTGCCCAATTCATCTGGCTCCAGTGGTCATGTGCTCTCACCCACTGTGCAATCCCACCTTTATATTTATAGCATGCCAAAGCTCAATTTTACCATCACAGGGGATACAGTATGCATAATTCTTTTTTAAACAGTGTCCTCAGCACGTCAACACCCTGGCTAAACTACTTATTTGTTGTGTCTTTATGGTACCTGATTTGTAAATATTTTTCAGGTTCTTTTTTGATACAGAAGAGGATTAATGACTGGCTCCCCTCTTATACATTCTCAAAAGCACCGTGTTAACATTATCCTCTGCTTCTTACTTCTCATTATAGTTTTGATTATAATGTTAATTAAAGAGGATTCAAAGTATTTGGCACTACAACTTTCTATTTCCATACCCACAATGTTATGTCCAATAATGTTACCTTTGGCTAAATTTCTGTATGCACCTGATTTCCACTGAAGAATTCATTGTACTTATCTTTTGTTTTAGAAAGAAAAAATAAATTAATAAATCGTGACTATCAAATTATGTCAAGACTTTTGTGTTCATTCCTAATGTAAGTCATACAGTGCAATAAAGGAAGAAAATATACTGTTTGTAAAACCCCTGTGAGTACTCTTTGTCCAGAAATTATGCTTATTTATTTTTAATGCTTCAAATAGAGAACAGAAACTGATCTGCCAAAGCCAAAATAAGTTACAATTCATCCTGTGAAATTGTCTCTCAGTCTAGTCCTCAAAGCTGTTCTGTAAATTGTGGTCAGAGCCTTCTGTGTCCAAATGTGTGATAAGAGTTAAAAGATCTAAGAATTATTAGACATTCACAACAATGCTGCAGCACAGACTGAAAAGAGTGTAGGCAAAATATGAATATTGACAGTAAATAGAGAGTAAAAATCCTGTGGGTTTTTTTTTTCTATATTTAGTTGTTCTGAGACTATTGTCCCACTTCATTTAAAAGAATCAAGAAGGCCTCGCTCAGAAAAATGCAATTCTGGCAAGCCTAATGCACTATCTTTGCAAAGGCTATATTTTATCAGGTACATACCTATACAGAGCATACCTGTTATTGTTACAGTTGGAACGCATTCTGTTTGGGTGGTGCTTAGTGTTTTGAGGTTATAATTTATTTTTATTATTGTTTATTTGTCACTACTGAGAGGATAACTAAAAACTATAGTTTTGTTTTGTCATTTGAATTTGGATCAAGTGTGCTTCTGAAAATTTCATTTCAATTTAATTAAAACTTAGCCAGTGAAAAAGTTGAAAACCAGACAAAGGTCAAATAAAACAAACTTCATGTATCAAGGGTCATTTTTAAAAAAATAATTGAAAGAAAAAATATTTTTAGGGGCAAACAATATTTTCTGAGAGTATGCTATATTTAGATTATTTTTTTTAATAATTGTATTGAATTAGAATACCTACAGTAATTTGAACTTACGGAGATTCTAATTAGATGGTTCACATCCAGGATTTTCAATGAAGTAAAGGGCATTCTAAAATTATTTAGGAGGATCTATTTCTCGCTATACATTTTGACTCTTCTCCACTAAGTGATAGTAGTACCTTGTCAAACTTGGCTGTATTTGAATCCCCTGGGGAGTTTTAAAAACTACTTCTATTTGGGTCTTGCTCCCAAGTAAATATCACCACTTTACTTGGTTATGTTGCTTTCCCCATTCAGGATTTAGCTTTGCTTCATAAAAAGTATTCCCTGACTATGATCAGTATGGTATATTTGTCCTTACAAACTATACTATACCATACTATGGTATACCATACTATACTATGATATCCTCATACTTCAACAATAACACTTAAAACACTACATAGCAGTCCAACTCTCAATCCCTGGGCTTCGTTTGAATCATTTAGAATTTTTGAGTGCCATGCTATCATTATATTTCTATAGTCTCTCCTGCTTAGAAAATCCGTACTTGGCCCTTAAATTGAAGTGTTCAATAACAATATCGTCCATTTAGATGAAAGGAAACTATAAACCATTATAATTATGCTTAAATCCCTTTCATTTTCAGTTATTCACTTCTTTGTATTTTTCATCTGTACTCTAAGATATTTATTCTTTTACCCAGTCAAGTTTCTAGCAAGAGCCATTCCCTTTTTCAATTTTAAATCATAAGGTTTAAAAATCATTTCCAAATGCTGGAATGTTTTCTCCTTTAATTTTATGATAGTTTAATTTATGATAGTTCTCTAAGCTTCTCTTCATTTATCCAGACTGGTCATTACTTGTTTTGACTTGTCACATTGGGCTCCACCTTCAAACTGATAAATCAATTTACATAGATAATTTTTTTAAACTACTGTGTGGGTTCATTGACAAATGGGCAGGTCTGACTTCTGGGGTCTCTTTTGCAGTTTTAATCCTTCAGCCAGTGGGAAAAAATAGCCATCTTTGTTTTAGTAACAAATATGTAATGATTTAAAAAATGGGGATCCAATCCCTGAGATGTGAAATGTAGGACTTGATAATCTAAAACCTTTCCCAGTACAAGTGAGAGGCCAGTTGCAAATGAGAGCGAGCCTTCCCAACTGCAGGATCAGATGTAATTCAAACTGGTAATGTGTTGTATAAGGGAGTAGGATTTGCCACCCCAAAATTGGTCTCTTTGGCATGAGGATTATTTTGAGCTGAAAACAATCAAGGCCCAAAAGACTCAGGAGAAACTTTAACCTTAATTCCCCCTAACTGCCTAAAAGAAATTAGGTACAGGGCCTGTTCCCAGAATAGAGCTATCAACAAAGAGACCTGCAAGGAATATGGGCTGGGTATGGTAGGGGGCACTCTGAGCAGAGTTCAGATTACAGGAAATTGTGATTTTCTTTGGAACTCCATCTTCTTAGAACTCCCCTAGGCACAGTGTAAGCCATAGGTGCACAATAAATGAACCATATTTGCACAACCAGGATAACCTAAGATATTTTAATAAGTATGTAAGTTTATATGGGGAAAAACTTTTTTCTTAATTTATCATTTTCAAAACATAATGATAATTCCTAGGTCTTTTTAATTAGGGATTATGCCAATATATTAACAAGTAATGCAACTTTCTCTCCTTCTGTAATACTGAGAAAATTCACTTTAATATCTGTTAATGATAGTGAGACAATTCTCTGCTGCACTTAATGTATACTTCAGTTAAAGACAAAATAAGCTGGATCCACAGTGTTATATGAGAAGATACAATTCTCTGGGGTTTTTTTGAGAAGTAAATTCTTTGCAAGTAACAGTAGTGAAAAAAAAAAGTGGTTTCAATGATACCACACAACAAAATTTTCAGCTTCTATGAAAGAGACAAGGGAAAAATAATGTATCTCCTGTGCTTATTTTCTTTTGATACAACTGGTAGTATAACAATTTAAAGAATAAAATAGGCGTTAAAATAATTTGGGGTTAAGAACTATATTTAATTTAGAAAATAACTTTAGCAACAATCCAGCATTTATTTGCTATGAAAAATTAAGCACCTCAGTATGGCTTTTAAGAACACAGCCTTGGAAGCACGCTGCTTCAGTGTTTGAATCTTGGCTCTACTACGCACTAGCTGCGTGACCGCAGAGAGGCTCTTGAACACTCTGTGCTTCTGCTTCAGTTTCCTCAACTCTAAAATACAGAAGATGAGTGCCCATTTTTTCAGTTGTTATGAGGAATAAATGGCTTAATATTTGGAAAACACTTAGACAGTACCTAACACATAGCAAACGCTGTGTAAAGGGTTAATTCTTTCTCCACTGTTTCATCCGGCATGGTGTAAAGTAAAATTCATATTCTATGGCAAGACAAGAAAAATTTAAAAATGAAAAAATTTTCTCTGCCCTTTGGCTGCTTCTCTCCCCTCCACTGTGCACTGAGTATCAACCAAACCTCACCCATCGGCAGAAATACCTGCTCAACCATAAAAAGCAACATTCTCCCAGCATCAACAAGAAAACTTAAAAGATAACTTTTCACCTTGATCTTGTCATGATGACTCACGACTTTATGGGTTTTTTTTTTTTTTTTGGCTGTACCACGCAGCATGCAGGGATCTTAGTTCCCAGACCAGGGATCAAAGCCATGCCCACTGCAGTGGAAGTGTGGAGTCTTAACCACTGGACTGCCAGGGCCCTGATGACTCACCACTTTGTACTTGCAGATCTAGATTGTGCAAACTGTCAGTAATACATCATTTAATGTAGAGTCCTCTCAAAAATTTTATATAACTGTGCTTTGACTTCTAATGAGCAGAACAATTCTTGGAGCTTTCTGAGATGCTGTTCCTGAGTTATAATCCTCAATTTGGCTGATATAAAATTTCCATTTCTTTCTGAGATTGACTGATTAACTTTTCTTGACAATGGTGTCCAAGATCTGTGATTGATTATATGTTTCCCAAGTGTCTAGAACAGTGAACACAGTAGTAACTCAATAAATAGTGTTAACTAAATGAATGAATGTGCTATGTAAGTCTTCCTACTCTTAATACAATATAAAAAGACAATAATGATGTCATTTTTTTCTGCATGAAATTTATTATTATGGAAACCAATTATTCATAACTATGCAGGGATTTAGCCCCATCATAAGAGACTCACTTTCTAATACATCAATATCTATTGCCAAAGTAATGTATTATGAGCAATTTTAAGTAAAATTCCCTGGTAATGAAATATTAGTCCATCACTATTGTGACTAAATTATTAGGTTCATGTTTCAGTATGTATATCCACTTTCCAATCTTCTATTATAGATTGCAAAGATTTTTATTAAAATATTATTGAAAAGACCACATTGAGAAAAACTTACCTACATCTATTTACAAACCCATGTTGTATTAAAAGTTAGAACTATATTGTTTTTTATTACATAAAAAATAATTTTCTTCATGTTTTATAACATTTCAACTGTTCATTAAAATATTATTGTAGGTTTTATACATTTTAAAATGTATTCATTTTAAATATTTATAATTTTCTAAGACTTTACACATTTATTTCATTGCAAATACATTATAAAATACAAAATGCATAAAGAAGAAAATATAGGCTCACTTCAATCAGTGTAGAATATTTATAATCATATTTTTATAGACCTGAGACCATCCTCTATCTCCAGCTTTAAAGATAACAAAAAATAAACTTTTAAAACAATTAAAAATTGTAAAAGTACAAAGAATCACCAAAAAGGAAAACAAACTGTATTCAGAATCCAATGCAGGTATTCTTGTAGGTTTTGTTTCTGCTTATTTTAAACACTAATCAAAATGTTGATTATTATTTTGATCTGTATGTGTGTTATAAGTACAATAGGTTATTTAAAGTTAGATTAAAATTTGAAATTTATTAAGTCAGAAAATTTCTTCCTATACTTTCTTATAATTAATATTAATGATTATTTTATCATTTGAAAAAAAGAATGAACCATAATTAATAGACATAATAGTTTTGCAGATTGTCTAAACACCAAAACAAAAATATATAACGTATTCTTTTATGGAATGTGATAACAATTTATATAGCTCATGTGAAAGTATTATTGTAATCAATAAGAATAAAAATTTCTTTTTAATATAAAAAACAGAAGACTGTCAATCGCAGATTCCCAAAAGAACACACACACACCAAAAAAAAAAAGAAGAAAAAAAGAAAGGAAGGAAGGAAGAAATAAAGAAAGAAAGAAAGTCCCATAACAACTGTTCATCAAGCAAAGCCTAGTTCATTACTGTCGTAAGGGAGAATATCTTCTTAACTGAATCTTAGGAATGCCTCAAAAAATGTTTAGGGTCTGGGTTGGGATGGTCTAAGGCAGATCTTTCAAAGAAGGAATCTCCTTCCTATTGAGTAAAATCCTTGATATAATACTCTAGTATTGGTGGACACACCACGTAGGGGAATTTTGAGCCACTTTTGGTAAGTAAACCATTATTTGATAAGAAAGCAAGTTTGCCCAGTTGTCCTGGAAAGAAAACCATTTACTCAAATGAGCAAGGTACTGTGCTGACAGGGGGCTAGTTGAGCAATCTATTGCTTGAATAAATGGATCTGGGGGATGTTCCTAAAGATAGAGATGAAATTATTTACTGGTTTACCATCTTATTTTAGTAAGCAAGGATATCATGCAACACATTGTGAATTCATTGGTGTAGAAACTTTTGTTCTTCTGCTGACAATTAACCCATGGAGAACAGAAGTTTTCATTCTGATGATGAGAATTCCAGTTCTGGTACTCTCTTTAGCAGAAGAGGAAAAATGTCTTTTTCTGCTGATATGTGATTATTATTATAATGACTTCAGTGGTAGTTAAATATGAGTTCTAAGGTATAATTTTTATTCTTATTTTGAATTCAGCTATTCAGTTATGTGTATTGTTTTGGGGTTATCAAATAAGCATCACTTATTGACTATTACCAATAATAACTTAAACAAGAAGTTTTTGTGAAAAGTCTGTGAAAATATTGAGGATCTGTATTGGTTGGGAAGGGGGTGGATAGAATGTGCAGTAGGTTTTAAACTAGAAGAGATTTTATTGTAGTTAGCTAGGGGAGATGTAGAAACACTATATCCTTTGCAATTTCACATATTATTGGCCACATACATTAACAGTTTGAAAATACATTGTGTTTTAAGATATAAACTAGTAAAAAATTAAAATTGAAACTTTTAATACAATTAATTTTACTAGTAACCTAATATGATTTTGATGAATTTAAATATGATGAACAATCAAAGAAATTTCATTGGAAACAGTACTAAGTAAACTGTAACTAATACAACTGTTACTGTCCCATATATCAATATATACTGATTTCCGCATTTTAGGAGAAAAACATTCAAAGAGCAAATTATCACTGAAAGTGCAGCCATATTGGTAGTCACATTTTCAAGGATATAAAAATTAGCTTTAAAGGCAAAACAAAAATCACCATATTTTTTTCTTTGATTACCATACCGAAATGTATGATCAGAGTCAAAACTAAATTGAGAATTTTGCTTCTATTCCTGCTACCACACAGATTTTTTTTTCAATTTGCAAGGAGTTTGATTATTTAATTGCCATAAAATTTTACTCAGTTTAAACAAATGTGGTACATTAAAATTAACATTTCCTTCCTAAAGTAGACTGTCAGAAATCAGAAGCTAGAAAGGGGCCTTGGAGGTCATCTAGCCCAGTGTTTCTTAAAATTTGCTCATCATCAGAATTGCATGGGAGGTGGCTGCTTTTTCCCAGACTTCTGCACAGAAGACTCTAACTCAATAGATCTGGAATATAGCACAAAAATCAAGTCTGTCCTAAGGGTTTCAGGTGATCTGATGATAAGCCATATTTGGAAAATACAGATTTGCTTCAGTGGCACAGGGGGAAAGTACTATATTGGGGATAAAAAAAGCCCTGTATGTATTGTGGGTTTCCAAATGATTAAGACTTGGTTCTCATACTAAATGTCATTTTTTTAAAGTTCATGAGATAATGAACACTTCTTAAATTTTAAGGACATAATTTTGTTTTTGTAACAGAACATTGCAATCACTTGTCTAACATCTCCAAGTGTCTTGGTCCAACTGGGATCATGAAAAATAATTGCTTTAGATGCAAACTAGTATATTTAAGATGGATAAACAACAAGGTCCTAGTGTATAGCACAGGGAGCTATATTTAATATCCTATGGTAAACCAAAATGGAAAAGAATATGAAAAAATAATATATATACGTATATCTGAATCACTTTGCTATACAGCAGAAATTAACACAACATTGTAAATCAACTATATTTCAAAAAATATAAAAAAAGAAAATAATTGCTTTAAAAATACTTATAATTTTATGAAGGATTCACAAAAAAAGTTATTTTAAATATTAATTTCTCCTTGTTCATTCAGAGATTATTTTTGAAACAAATTTAGATACAGATTTTCTGTAAATTTATTTTTATGAAAAAAAGTATCAGTTCATCCATTTGACAAATATTAGTTTTTGTTTTCTGATCAAAAACTTTGTGCCAATCACTGTACATTAAGTATTTATTGTACATTTATTATTGATGGCATTAGGAAAATATTGTTCCCATATTTTAATGGCAAATCTGGGACTCAAATGCAAGGTTGTAAGATTAGAAAGCTAAAGCTGTATTGAGTGACAAAGCAATGCAATTCAATAATAAATTTGGTTTTTACAGGTCGAGATGGGGGGTGTCTACCCAAACTGGAGTTTTGATCTCATTCTATAGAAGAAAGAGCTCCAGAAGAGAGAAGAAAGAGAAAAGAGAGAAATGGCTAGAGTCTTAAGGAGTACAAAGGAGAATATTAGGCAAGATTGGTAGGATATGTGAAATTTTGAAGTCTCAATGAATTTTATGATGTTTTATCACAGACTGTATTATAAACACAAGCCACCAACCACTTCCCCATCCCTCTATTTCTACTTTTATATGAGACTTCAGTCATCACTTAACGTTATTTTCCAATTTGTGGGCGAATCGAATATGTGTTTCTCTGTAATGTGATACTTTGTAGAGTTGTGCCCTACAAGAGTGACCTTCAAAGAACAGATTTATCTTTCTTTATACATGTGCCAATTATTATTATTATTTGATTTATTCATTTATTTGTTTATTTATTTTGGGGTGTGTTGGGTCTTCGTTTCTGTGCGAGGGCTTTCTCTAGTTGAGGCGAGCAGGGGCCACTCATCATCGCGGTGCGCGGGCCTCTCACTGCCACGGCCTCTCTTTTTGCAGAGCACAGGCTCCAGAGGCGCAGGCTCAGTAGTTGTGGCTCACGGGCCTAACTGCTCTGCGGCATGTGGGATCCTCCCAGACCAGGGCTCGAACCCGTGTCCCCTGCATTGGCAGGCAGACTCTCAACCACTGTGTCACCAGGGAAGCCCCCAATTATTTTTAAATGCTATAAACCCACCAGCCTTGTCTATACCTACTGAATACCAAACAATTGGGTAAAAATTGATGGGAGTTTGATCAAATATTCAGATATTTCCTTTCCACCGTTCCAAATATATGCAGAATTTTTGAAAGATTTTGCAACTTTTTTTCCCTCCTATGTCATCCAAATGTTCAGCATTATTCTAACATCCTCTGTAGCGCCAATAAAGTAGTCATTCCAATAGGTAGTTTAATGGTTAAATGGTTATCTGTTAAATAGGTTTTTTTCAGAAATGGCTCCAACATAAATACAACTGGAAAAGTGACCGTGGCCATTCCTAATAGGGCTTAGTTCATGCTTTCTGGTTTTACTCATAAAGACAGATCTTCAGGTCCTAAACCATGTGTGTTCCTGTTCCTATTCTAAAGGCTCTGTGAAGCAGAGCACAGGATGCAGGGGCTTATTATTAGGTGGCAATTAAATTGGAGAGGTTGTTTTATCAGTCTGCTCTATGAATTTTTGCTTGTCCCCATGTGAATCAATTTCCATGAATCTATTTAAACCAATAACTTTATAATCATAGAGAAGAGAAAACTGCCATCAATTCCAAAACATGTTGTTAGATTGCTCATGCTTTTAGGTTTCATCATCTCTATTAAAATGTATTTGTAGCAATTTAGTGAGTGATATAAAATTTTATTGCAGATAAGTTTTAAACATAGAGATTGACTATACACATTCGACTCCTGACTTTTCTAAATTTGCATAGAAATAATCAAAAAGGAAAACATATATTGAAAGTGCCTATAAAAATAAACAAGGTATAATGAACAAGTCCAATAAGTTTAGAAAGTTCTACAAGTATAGGGAAGATGAGGCCAGCTCATTCTAAATTAAACTGGGAAATAAGTGGGCAGAATCACAAATTACAGAACTCCTCCTAAACCCATGACTGGAGAAACAAGGACTGAAGATGAGGATGAGAGTTATATGAGTCAACTAGAGAAAAATCTAAATTTTGTGAGACCAGGAGATACAATGGAAACCAACACCATGAGATGATCAACCCTACTCTTAACTAGCTACAGAGTATACAAAATGTGACAGTAATCTTACTGTGGGAATGTTCAAAGTCTCATGGTCTCAAATTGCCAGTCCAGTTTTATCCTCCACTGCCCTATGGTGTTGTATCTATTCCCAGAATCTATTCTTCTATTATGCATATATGAAGAAAGAGCAGAGAGCTTGACTGAAGAGAAAGTAGGAGCACAAAATGTAATTATTTGAGTCAATATAGATAATAAAGAGCTGAGAAAAAATGGGAGAACAAACCAGTGTGCAAAGTTACATAATATTTTATGGTTTTGACAAAAAAGGCTCAAGACTAGGGGATGTGAAAAAATAGGAGAAAATAGAAAAGGGTATTTAAGAAATGTTAAGATTATGACTTACACTTCCCTTTAATGTATTTCTAAGTATGGGAACAAAATTACAATATTTTTTAAAAATTAAAATTTAGCTATTAAAGTATCAATCTTGAATTAGATGCTGTTCATAAATCGAGCCATGTATCAATAGGTAATAACCTATTTTTTGAGTGCTAATCCAGGATTGTGTATTTAATATGCTTTCCAGATAAAAATAATTGATTTAGATGTTACTCAAAGCCAAACTGAGCATCTGGATTGCTGACATTGTAAGGAAATAGGAATCCTTTAAATAAGAGGCATAGTGTTTGCTCAAATAGCATCAAAAATACAAAAAGATCCCTGAAGACTTGCTGACTTGCAAGATGAAAATAATAGCACGACTGCCTTGAATATGGACACTTTATCCTGAGAATCAAATCTACACAGCTCTAATGTAAATCTGTTTCATGAAGAGGTATTGAGTATTCGGGGGGGGGGGGGGCGAGGACCATGCACATGAGTTTTCAAGCTCAAACAGCAACTACTGCATCCCAATCAACAGTCAGCAAAATAAGACTTTTAGGCTCAAGAAACATAAACTGAATTCCAAAGGATGAGGAGTTAATATACAATGCTGGACATTGCTTCCATTCTCAGAAGCAATGTTATCTTAAATAAACTGAGCCTGAGGGGAAAGTATAGATGGATCAAATGGCAAATATGGAGCAGGCTGACCTTGGCAATTCAGACCTAAGGCCCTAGGGCTGATTTAAAATGTTAAAAAAAAAATGGAGGTTATCACTTCACTCAACAATAGGCAAAGATCCAATCAGCAGGAAAAAATCAAAAAGTACACAAAATATACAAAAAAAGTAAAATGGCAAAATAGTAGAAAATCCACAAAAAAGCAAAAATAAAATGGTTTCAAATATAAATATCTCAGTGGTGAGAATAAATCTAAAAGGGAAATAAATCTATGGGAAAAAAGGGCTAAAAGTATCCCTAAAACATAATAAACATGAGAATTTTAATTATCTACAAACACTTAACTTACATTAACATGACTTTACACATTGCTTTACATTCTGCATTAAAATGATCTTATTAAAAACCAGGACATTTTTGCCCAGTTAAGATAAAGTTGCAAATAACTTTAGTTTCATTTCAGGAATTTCGTGAACATTCATTTATCCAAACAATAAAGCATTCAACCTGCCCTCATCAGGATAGCATCTTCTCCATTTTTAACAGTCAGTCCCTGAACTGGACTTAGTAGATGGCTGTTTGCTTGTAAATGCTCATGTCAAAACCCTCACTTTGCTGTGTACACCAACCCCAACTATTGTATTACAAATTTTGTCCAATCTCAATGGTGTTTCCATACTGAAAAAGCATCTTGAACCAGGTCCCCAAAATGGTACATCATATCCCTGACTTTCACTTTCTGTGGCACTACTACGACTCTGTCAAGATAGTGGTCTCCCTTACTGCAGTGAAAGTAAAGATATAAAAAACAATATATAAACAAACTTCTAGATCCAGTAATTCCACTCCTGGACATATGTCTGAAAAAACAAAAACACTAATTCGAGAAGATACATGCAACCCGAAGTTCATAGCAGCAACATTTACCCCTACACATACACACTGTAAGAAAATTACTTGAAAGATAAACTATTAATGTGGTTCATCTTTTGAATAATACCTATAAACACTTATTTGGAGGAGAAGTTTAAACTTGCTTGCCGATGGGCAGAAGATAACTGCTAGTAACACTGCTTCAGCTGGCATTTGCCAATAATAAAACAAAATGCCTGCAATTAATTGGATTTAGCCACCTTAGAAGGCAGTGTAGCAACCATCTGTAACTGATTGCCTCTTCCCTTGCCCCAAGAGTCTTCCTGTCCAGAATATAAAACGTCCTCCTTGAGAGAAGTCCTAATAAATGATTTTTCACCCTTCTCTTTACATATTCATGAGTGTTTTACTTCCCTTAGAATTAGTGTTCCCAGGAAACTGCCCACCTGTTCTATCCTTTAATCCAGCAAGATATATAGCTTCTAAACATTACAAAATGAATCACCTTGTTGTGTGAAACAGTACGTTATCTACATATTTAGGCAGTAGATAAAGCCTTCCTCCACTTCAGAAGCTTGTTTTTGAGAAAGCAATTTGGCATTTATATTAGAAGAAAAATATATGTGGACATTAGGCTTGCTACAGTGTAAACTCCAGATGAGCAAGGCCATATTTGCAGGAGGGATTGTTGTAGATGAAGTTGAAGAAGTCCCAGGAGTTGCTATGGTGTCTAACATTATGTAGAAGAGAAGTAAATTGCAACTGGCGAACCAGAAGCTGCTTCCATTTCCTATATTTTATTTTAATGAAGTTGTATAATTGAACTTATTTTATCAGCTGGCTATGTTTAAGATTGTATCCTGATAGACAAGATTGGATGATACACTTTTTATTACATTATTATGACCCAATCAATATTCATATCAAATATTTCAGTTCTCAGCTCTAATGCTCTTTTGGTTGACTTAGTGCAGTTGTTTAAATTCCCTTTTAGCACCAAGAATATTTGCCGATAGAATCATTTAATCAGAAGCACACTTAACTGTAAATTACCTAAATTATAAGAATAATTAAGCACACTGGAGAATGTAGCCTATATTAAGCTGAAATGAAAACCCACTTTGTGCATATTCATAAATTTATGTTTTCAGTATTGAAAAAAAAGTAGTGGCTTTTAATCAAGACATTATGTCAATTCAGAATGAGACTATTTTTTGCTTGGATAAATAATTTAAATTAAGTTTAAAATCAGAAAATGGACATATTAAATACAATAAAATTAAATGTTATTATACTTTAAGGACAAGCAAATAGGAGAATTCCAACTATTGGGAAAAAAGAATGAGGACAAATAATAGATAAAGAGAAAACAATTAACCAAGATATCCAACTAGGAATTTCCCTAAAGGAAAATAAAATACAGTGGCACATAAACCATATATCAAGAACAACACCTCTCCATTTATTTTTTGTTATTGTTGTTGATAAAATATTAAGAATCTGCTATATGTAAGCTATATTAACTACAACTGCTTCACTGCCTCAAGGAAATCAATCAAAAACATTGGAAGGAAAATGATAGATTGGAATAAGTTTAAACGTTAAAGCTAATAAAAGAAATGAGAAAAAAATCTGGTTTTGAAAGCTTCTGGCTAAGAGCTGGGCTATAATGGTACTACTGAGTATTTTTAAAAATCTAAAAAATATCAACAATTGGAAAATATTCCATGACTATGGTGGAAGGAGAGAAAACATGACTACTTTGAATCATGTCTGAACATAAAACAAAGACAAGGATACTACACCAGAAGAAGAATCAAGCACCCCCTCGCCAGGCTAACATGAGTGAGGACTACTTCTTTACCAATGACAACTTTAATCCCCCATTTTCCTCCCACCTCCTGCAAAACAACAAATAAGATACCTTGTCATTAAATTTTTGAGGCATTCTGATAGCACCTAAACTAGAACCAAACAGAGTCCAAGCAGCTGAAAAGGCTTCATGTTTCTGTAACAAGTGTCAAATAAACAGCAAGTGATCATCAGCTAGCATTGCAAGTTTGATATTCACCCCTGAACTTAGTGGCTGAGCTGACACCCTGAAGTCCTGACATTCCCAGGGAACTGGGCTGTCAAGGAGGTAAGAAGGTACTGGACAGACTACTTGGTAAGCCCACATGAGTGACTACAGCAAGTTCCATGGCCAATCTCTTAACTCTGGAACTATAAAAAGCAATTCAGTTGTTTAGCCCATTCTTCAGGACAACTCTATTCACTAAGTGTTAATATATTCCCTTGTAATGGATTGAAATCTGGGTCTTTGGTTAAGTTACTTTCCCAAAGCCAGGAAGCCAATTCGTGGTGTAACCTCAGTAAACAGAGATCAACATAATTATCATCTCTATAGAGTTCCTGTCAAAACTGTGGGCCACACCTTTTGAAGGCACAGCTCTGTGATCAGGTCTCTGAGCCCCTTCTGCTCCAAGGATACTCCAGCGAGAAGGAACACCCTTTGAGGTCAGCCCTAAAAGTCTGAGGGAGAATCATGGGAAGAGCCTCTCAAGCAGGGCAGGCTGAAAGGTCCCTCAGACATCCAGGCAGCTCTGCAGTAGCTCATCTGCAATGATAAATCTCCAACTTGTGTTTTGTGGAAGACAGCATTCAATGATGCTGAAGTGAAGCCTGGTCCAGCCAGCACTAGGAAGCTTGAAAGTATTCCTTACACCCCACTCTTGACATGGCTCCTCTCCCAGAACGCATTGTGAGAGGCCTCTCCCCCAGAGGTCCCTCCAGTCACTGTTTCATTGCCCTTAAAGGTTCAGGTGCACCAACTAGATGCTAAGCATTAGATGCTGGGATAGGACAGTGAGCAAGTTAGACACAGACCTTTTCTTCGGGTAAAATAATTAAGTCAAAGTTACAATGCAATGAGGTACGTGGTGTGATGGGAGGTCATTGCAGCTATGCTGGTTTGAGAGAGCTAGGGAGATCACCAAGGAGCACCTTTTTTACTACCAGAAGAAGGTAGCGAGGAGACATTTAACATGGCAGAGCAGTAAGATGTGGAGATCACCTTCCCACAAATACATCAGAAATACATCTACATGTGGAACAACTCCTCCAGAACACCTACTGAACGCTGGCAGAAGACCTCAGACCTCCCAAAAGGCAAGAAACCCCCCCACGTACCTGGGTAGGGCAAAAGAAAAAAGAATAAACAGAAACAAAAGAATAGGGACAGGACCTGCACCAGAGGGAGGAAGCTGTGAAGGAGGAAAGGTTTCCACACACTAGGAAGCCCCTTCGCGGGCGGAGACTGTGGGTGGTGGAAGGGGGGAAGCTTCGGAGCCGTGGAGGAGAGCGCAGCAACAGGGCTGCAGAGGGCAAAGCAGAGAGATTCTTGCACGGAGGATCAGTGCCAACCAGCACTCACCAGCCTGAGAGGCTTGTCTGCTCACCTGCCGGGGTGGGTGGGGGCTGGGAGCTGAGGCTCAGGCTTCAGAGGTCGGATCCCAGGGAGAGGACTGAGGTTGGCTGCGTGAACACAGCCTGAAGGGGGCTAGTGCACCACAGCTAGCCGGGAGAGAGTCCAGGAAAAAGTCTGGACCTGCCTAAGAGGCAAGAGACCATTGTTTCTAGGTGCGCGAGGAGAGGGGATTCAGAGCACCACCTAAATGAGCTCCAGAGACGGGCACGAACTGCGGCTATCAGCGCGGACCCCAGAGACGGGCATGAGAAGCTAAGGCTGCTGCTGCAGCCAGCAAGAAACCTGCGTGCGAGCACAGGTCACTATCCACACCTCCCCTCCCGGAAGCCTGTGCAGCCCGCCACTTCCAGGGTCCTGTGATCCAGGGACAACTTCCCCAGGAGAACACACGGTGCACCTCAGCCTGGTGCAACGTCACACTGGCCTCTGCTGCCGCAGGCTTGCCCCGCATTCTCTACCCTTGCCTCACCCCGACCTGAGTGAGCCAGAGCTCCCTAATCAGCTGTTCCTTTAACCCCGTCCTTCTGGGCAACGAAGAGACACCCTCAGGCAACCAACACGCAGAGGTGGGGCCAAATCCAAAGCTGAACGCCAAGAGCTGTGCTAACAAAGAAGAGAAAGGGAAATTTCTCCCAGCAGCCTCAGGAGCAGCAGATTAAACCTCCACAAGCAACATGATGTACCTTGCACCTGTGGAATACCTGAATAGACAATGAAATATCCCAAAATTGAGATGGTGGTCTTTGGGAGCAACTGTAGACTTGGGGTTTGCTTTCTGCATCTAATTTGTTTCTGATTTTATGTTTATCATAGCTTAGTATTTAGAGTTTATTATCATTGGTAGATTTGTTTACTGATTTGGTGGCTCTCTTCCTTTTTTTTAATATATATATATATATATTTTTTTCCTTTTTCTCTTTTTGAGAGTGTGTATGTGTATGCTTCCTTGTGTGATTTTGTATAGCTTTGCTTTTACCATTTGTCCAAGGGTCCTGTCTGTCCGTTTCTGTTTTTTTTTTTTAAGTATAGTTTTTAGTGCTTGTTATCATTGGTGGATTTCTTTTTTGGTTTGGTTGCTCTCTTCTTTCTTTCTTTTTTTTTTTTCCTTTTTAAAATTATTTTTAATCTTCTTAATTTTTAATAACTGTTTTGATTTTTTATTTTAATACCTTTCCTTCCTTTCTTTCTTTCTTTCTCCCTTTTCTTCTGAGCCGTGTGGCTGACAGGGTCTTGGTTCTCCAGCTGGGTGTCAGGCCTGTGCCTCTGAGGTAGGAGAGCCAAGTTCAGGACATTGGTCCACCAGAGACTTCCCAGCTCAACGTACTATCAAATGGAGGAAACCTCCCAGAGATCTCCTGCACAACGCCAAGACCCAGCTCCACTCAATGACCAGCAAGCTACAGTGCTAGACACACTATGCCAAACAACTAGCAAGACAGGAACACAACCCCACCCATTAGCAGAGGGCTGCCTTAAATCATAATAAGGTCACAGACAGCCCATAACACACCTCCGGACGTGATGCTGCCCACCAGAAAGACAACATCCAGCCTCATTCAACAGAACACAGGCACCAGTCCCCTCCACCAGGAAGCCTACACAACCTACTGAACCAAACTTAGCCACTGGGATCAGACACCAAAAACAACAGAAACTATGAACCTGCAGCCTGTAAAAAGGAGACCCCAAACACAGTAAGTTAAGCAAAATGAGAAGACAGAGAAACACACAGCAGATGCAGCAGCAAGGCAAAAACCCACCAGACCCAACAAATGAAGAGGAAATAGGCAGTCTACCTGAAAAAGAATTCAGAATAATGATAGTAAAGATGATCCAAAATCTTGGAAATAGAATGGAGAAAATACAAGAAATGTTTAACAAGGACCTAGAAGAATTAAGAGCAAACAAACAGAGATGAACAACACAATAAATGAAATTAAAAATTCTCTAGAAAGGATCAATAGCAGAATAACTGAGGCAGAAGAACAGATAAGTGACCTGGAAGGTAAAATAGTGGAAATAACTACTGCAGAGCAGAATAAAGAAAAAAGAATGAAAAGAATTGAGGACAGTCTCAGAGACATCTGGGACAACACTAAACGCACCAACATTCAAATTATAGGGGTCCCAGAAGAAGAAGAGTAAAAGAAAGGGACTGAGAAAATATTTGAAGAGATTATAATTGAAAACTTCCCTAGTATAGGAAAGGAAATAGTCAGTCAAGTCCAGGAAGTGCAGAGAGTCCCATACAGGATAAATCAAAGGAGAAACATGCCAAGACACATATTAATTAAACTATCAAAAATTAAATACAAAGAAAAAATATTAAAAGCAGGAAGGAAGAAACAACAAATAATATACAAGGGAATCCCCATATGGTTAACAGCTGACCTTTCAGCAGAAACTCTGCAAGCCAGAAGGGAGTGGCAGGACATATTTAAAGTGATAAAAGGGAAAAACCTACAACCAAGATTCCTATACATAAGAAGGATCTCATTCAGATTTGACGGAGAAATTAAAACCTTTACAAACAAACGAAAGCTAACAGAATTCAGCACCACCAAACCAGCTTTACAACAAATGCTAAAGGAACTTCTCTAGGCAGGAAACACAAGAGAAGGAAAAGACCTACAATTACAAACCCAAAACAATACAGAAAATGGTAATAGGAACAAACATATCGATAATTACCTTAAATGTAAATGGATTAAATGCTCCAACCAAAAGACATAGACTGGCTGAATGGATACAAAAACAAGACCCATATATATGCTGTCTACCAGAGACCCACTTCAGACCTAGGGACACCTACAGACTGAAAGTGAGGGGATAGAAAAAGATAGTCCGTGCAAATGGAAATCAAAAGGAAGCTGGAGTAGCAATTCTCATATAAGATAAAATAGACTTTAAAATAAAGACTATTACAAGAGGCAAAGAAGGACACTACATAATGATGAAGGGATCAATCCAAAAAGAAAATATAACAATTGTAAATATTTATGCACCCAACATAGGAGCACCTCAATATATAAGGGAAATGCTACCAGCCATAAAGGGGAAATAGACGGTAACACAATCATAGTAGGGGAGTTTAACCCGCACTTTCACCAATGGACAGATCATCCAAAATGAAAATAAATAAAGAAACACAAGCTTTAAATGATACATTAAACAAGATGGACTTAATTGATACTCACAGGACATTCCATCCAAAAACAACAGAATACACTTTCTTCTCAAGTGCTCATGGAACATTCTCCAGAATAGATCATATCTAGGGTCACAAATCAAGATTTGGTAAATTTAAGAAAATTGAAATCATGTCAAGTATCTTTTCTGACCACAATGTTATGAGACTAGATATCAATTACAGGAAAATATCTGTAAAAAATATGAACACATGGAGGCCTAACAACACACTACTAAATAACCAAGAGATCACTGAAAAAATCAAAGAGGAAATCAAAAAATACCTAGAAACAAATGAGAATGAAAAAACAACAACGCAAAATCTATGGGATGCAGCAAAAGCAGTTCTAGGAGGGAAGTTTATAGCAATACAATCCCACCTCAAGAAACAAGAAACATCTCAAATAAACAACCTAACCTTACACCTAAAGCAATTAGAGAAAGAAGAAGAACAACAAAAAAAAACCCCTAAGTTAGCAGAAGGAAATAAATCATAAGGATCATATCAGAAATAAATGAAAAAGAAATGAAAAGAACAATAGAAAAGATCAATAAAACTAAAAGCTGGGTCTTTGAGAAGATAAACAAAATTGATAAACCATTAGCCAGACTCACCGAGACAAAAAGGGAGAAGACTCAAATCAATAGAATTAGAAATGAAAAGGGAGAAGTAACAACTGACACTGCAGAAATACAAAGGATCAAGAGAGATTACTACAAGCAACTATATACCAATAAAATGGACAACCTGGAAGAAATGCACAAATTCTTAGAAGAGCACAACCTTCCAAGACTGAACCACGAAGAAATACAAAATATAAACAGACCAATCACAAACACTGAAATTGAAACTGTGATTAAAATTCTTCCAACAAACAAAAGCCCAGGTCCAGATGTCTTCACAGGCAAATTCTATCAAACATTTAGAGACGAGCTAACACCTATCCTTCTCAAATTCTTCTAAAATATAGCAGAGGGAGGAACACTCCCAAAATCATTGTATGAGGCCACCATCACTCTGATACCAAAACTAGACAAAGATGTCTCAAGGAAAGAATACTCCAGGCCAATATCACTGATGAACATAGATACTAAAATCCTCAACAAAATACTAGCAAACAGAATCCAACAGCACATTAAAAGGATCACACATCAAGATCAAGTGGAGGTTATCCCAGGAATGCAAGGATTCTTCAATATATGCAAATCAATCAGTGTGATAAACCATATTAAGAAACTGAAGGATAAAAACCATATGATCATATCAATAGATTCAGAAAAAGCTTTTGACAAAATTCAACACCTATTTATGATAAAAACCCTCCAGAAGGTGGGCATAGAAGGAACTTGCCTCAACATAATAAAGGCCATGTATGGCAAACCCACAGCCAACATCGTTCTCAATGGTGAAAAACTGAAACCATTTCCTCTAAGATCAGGACAAGATTGTACACTCTCACCACTACTATCCAACATAGATCTGGAAATTTTAGCCACAGCAGTCAGAGAAGAAAAAGAAATACAAGGGATGCAAATCAGAAAAGAAGAAGTAAAACTGTTACTGTTTGCAGATGACATGATACTATACATAGAGAATCCTAAAGATACTACTAGAGCTAATCAATGAATTTGGTAAAGTAGCAGGATACAAAATTAATGCACAGAAATCTCTTGCATTCCTATACACCAACGATGAAAAATCTGAAGTAGAAATTAAGGAAACATTTCCATTTACCATTGCAACAAAAAGAATAAAATACCTAGTAATAAACTTACCTAAGGACACAAAATACTTGTATGCAGAAACTATAAGACACTGATGAAAGAAGTTAAAGATGATACAAACAGATGGAGAGATATACCATGTTCTTGGATTGGAAGATTAACATTGTGGAAAGACTATACTACCCAAAGCAATCTACAGATTCAGCACAATTCCTATCAAACTGCCAATGGCATTTTTCACAGAACTAGACCAAAAAATTTGACAATTTGTATGGAAACACAAAAGACCCCGAAAGGCCAAAGCAATCTTGAGAGAGAAAAATGGAACAGGAATCAGGCTCCTGGTCTTCAGACTATACTAAAGCTACAGTAATCAAGACAGTGTGGTATTGGCCCCAAAACTGAAATAGAGCTCAGTGGAACAGGAGAGAAATCCTAGAGATAAACTCACACACCTATGGTCAACTAATCTATGACAAAGGAGGCAAGGATATACAATGGAGAAAAGACAGTCTCTTCAATAAGTCATGCTGGGAAAACTGGGCAGCTACATGTAAAAGAATGAAATTAGAACACTCCCTAATGCCATATACAAAAATAAACTCAAAATTGATTTGAGACCTAAATGTAAGACCAGACACTATAAAACTCTTAGAGGAAAACATAGGAAGAACACTCTATGACATAAATGGCAGCAAGATCCTTTTAGACCCACCTCCTAGAGAAATGGAAATAAAAACAAAAATAAACAAAATGGGACCTAATGAAACTTAAAAGCTTTTTTGCACAGCAAAGGAAACCATAAAAAAGATGAAAAGACAACCCTCAGAATGGGAGAAAATATTTGCAAATGAAGCAACTGACAAAGGATTAATCTCCAAAATTTACAAGAAGCTCATGCAGGTCAATATCAAAAAAAAAACAAACAACCCAATCCAAAAATGTGCAGAAGTTCTCCAAAGAATATATACAGATTGCAAACAAACACATGAAAGGATGCTCAACATCACTAATCATTAGAGAAATGCAAATCAAAACTACAATGAGGTACCACCCCATACCTCAGATTGGCCATCATCAAAAAATCTACAAACAATAAATGCTGGAGAGGGGGTGGAGAAAAGGGAACCCTCTTGCCCTGTTGGTGGGAATGTAAATTGATAAGCCACTGTGGAGAACAGTATGGAGGTTCCTTAAAAAACTAAAAATAGAACTACCATATGACCCAGCAATCCCACTACTGGGTATATACCCTGAGAAAACCATAATTCAAAAAGAGTCATGTACCACAATGTTCATTGCAGCTCTATTTACTATAGCCAGGACATGGAAGCACCTAAGTGTCCATCGACAGATGAATGGATAAAGAAGATGTGGCACACATATACAATGGAATACTACTCAGCCATAAAAAGGAACGAAATTGAGTTATTTGTAGTGAGATGGATGGACCTAGAGTCTGTCATACAGAGTGAAGTAAGTCAGAAAGAGAAAAACAAATATCATATGCTAATACATATATATGGAATCTATAAAAAACAAAACAAAATGGTTCTGAAGAACCTAGGGCTAGGACAGGCATAAAGACGCAGACGTAGTGTATGTACTTGAGGACACGGGGAGTGGGAAGGGTAAGCTGGGACGTAGTGAGAGAGTGGCATGGACATATATACACTACCAAACGTAAAATAGATAGCTAGTGGGAAGCAGCTGCATAGCACAGGGAGATCAGCTCGGTGCTTTGTGACCACCTAGAGGGGTGGGATAGGGAGGGTGGGAAGGAGGTAGATGCAAGAGGGAGGAGATATGGGGATATATGTATATGTATAACTGATTCACTTAGTTATAAAGCAGAAACTAACACACCATTGTAAAGCAGTTATACTCCAATATAGATGTTAAAAGTAAATAAATAAATAGTTTTTTTTTTTTTTTAAAAAAGAAGAAGGTAGAACGGAGAGCAGATGGAAGTGTTTTTGAAGGTATGATGATGAAAATTTCTCATCTGATGGCTTCTGGTTCCTCTGTGAAATTGGTGTCCAGTATATCTTCTGAGGGGATATGGTGGAGGTGGATGGGTTTTGTGGAAAGTGGAGGTTTGAAACACTTCTGAATCGGAAAAGCATGTTGGGTAAAGAAGCAATGATGTAAACATGAAAACTCTATGGGCCAAGGAGCTTTGCTTAATTGGTTCATTTCATGTACCCCACACACTAGAACTGTGTCTGACATTTAGTAGTTACCTTATAAATATTTACAGAATAATTAATAAACACTTTGCATGTGGTTTCTGAGCTGAGAAGGCATTTCCTTTTTCTTTTCACCCATGTGACATACAGAATTTTCAGAGCCCTAGAACTCCGTGCTGGAATATATTCTTTCTTTGGTCTACACTGATGCCCTTTTGAATATCATTCAGTCTTATGTCTTTAATACCAACCAGAACTGCTACTTTTAAATGCATATCGCTACATAGGCTTCTTCTCTAAATACCAGCCTAGGAGAGCTGTTGATTCATTCTATAAGATAGGACAGTATGTTCAGTCCTCATGTTTACCAACAAAGGGTACAAAATTCATTCTGAGCCCACTTATCATCTCTTTGGGTCTAAGTCAAATACCTGTTTTATATCTACAACTGGATATTACATTACTGTGTATTACTCTAAGCCAAATTCCTACTGTCTAATAGGCATTCATTTGTAGGTAATTTGGTTGGTTCTCTGACTCTGTCCCAATTAGTTACCAAAAATAAAATACAATCCTCAACAAGAACCTTTACCAAAATATTCTTGTATTTGTCCCTTCTCAGAGCAGTTTTATTTGTGGGTTCCGTGACTTCCAGGATGCAATACTTCTGTTCCAGAACCATGCTATGATTGCCTTGTGAGTTTCTGAAAGACACATTCTCTATCTCATAAAAATCAGGCACTGATGGATAATCAGTGTTTGTGGATTGTACTCAGTTCATCACTAATCGATCTTTCGTCTCTGTAGTAAGCAACAGACAATGAAAGAGTATCACATATTTCACTTCTTTTAAGTTTCAGGTAACTTTATGTTTTAGGAAGCAAAGCTAATGTAAGCCATTGGTCATCATTTTTATCAGCAAAAGTTCTCACTTATTTGCAAGAGTTTAACTTCTAATTTTCAGTGTTGTTTTGTGTTTTCATCTTTCTTATCTTTTATCACATACATATTTTACACTTAGTATAAGTTGTAAAAGACTGCCTCGTGGAATACCAGATGTATTATTCAAACCAGAGAACTCCTATTTTTTTCAAATAATTGGAGATATATAATATGAAGAGAGAAATATACTGATTTATTTTTAGGTGTAAAAGACCAATGGATAGTTGTCATAGGAAGGCAACTTTCAAAAAGTAAGACAATAAATTGATTTACAAAATAAAGCATCTCCATCACTGATAATAATTGAAGTTAAAATTAAAAAGCAAATATACAGCTAACCTAGCCCAAACTCTATTTTAAAAGGGAAACATCAAGAAATTCATGTTTCCTAGCATCTGACTGAGAAAAGCAGATAATGAGCACCCAGTCATTAGAATGTCAACTTTATGCACTTTTTATTTGATAAACCTAGAGGCTGAGATCATGCTGAGAGAGACTTAAATATTAGAAAATTAAATTAGAGGACAGTTCACTTCATGACAATACCTTACACAAAAAAACCTCATGAAGGCATGGTCTCTGTTGGATCCCTGAAACCTAGCAAGTGCCAGGCATGTAGTAAATTATCAATAAACGTGTTCAATGAATGAAAAAACAAAATACATGTTTATGATAGCTTATTGTTAGAGTTATGTGGTAAATGACACCAACACATTATCTTCTGATACCATTATTTCCCCTTTTTTATTACTGATATTCTAGCATCACATATTAATTAATTTTCTTAACATAAGTAATCAGATTCATATATTGCATCTGAAACCTAAAACTAAAGAGTTCATTTTCATTTTGTTTTTAAATCCTGACAGAGGATTGTCACCTGTCCAAATGGTGACAAATGAATAAATTACAAAGAGTGACCTCCATTTAAAATGGACAAGAGTGTATATGAAGGGGAGGCAGGGAGAGAGACATATGAGAATTCACATCTAGCCCATTCAGATTATGCCAAGAAGTCCAATCCCACACTGTAGTTTCTAAAATGTTAAAAAAGACTTTATAGACTACCCAATTAAAATGACTGATATGAGAATATTATATTTTCAGGAAATATAATATTCCTGAAATACTTCTTTGGAAATACTCATAAGCAAAGTAACTTGTTTAAAAAAAGTTATCAGGGAGATTATTGACTCTGAGAGCTATTCTGAATGAAAGTGTTATCAAATCTGAAAAACTACTACAAGACTGTAAAACTATGTACAACATGTTAACCAATGAAGAATTATCCCTTCTGGTGTTGTCTTTCATTCAGAATAAATGACAGAAACCTAGGGAAAATGTTCCATATTATAGAAGATATATGCAAGTAGATTTCTTTAGTATTTTATTCAGAAACCATCCTGATAGAAATAGGCATTACATTATGCTAGGATTATTCTAAGTACAATGTCTTATTAAATTATGTTCATTATATTTTAAAAACAATAACAGCAAAGCCCGAATTGAGTAGAAGTGTCAGAACAGTGGTGAATCTGTAAATCATGTCAGATAAAAAATGGTTGAAGGAACAATTAGAGTGTTTTTGGAAAAGAAAATACTCTCGAGAACATGCCATAAATCTGAATTTGTTTTAGTTGCAAGGAGAAATAGATTTCTTTTTGTGTGTAACTCTCAAAAACACAATTAACCCTATCAAGAAGTGTATTTCTGTTTCAACAATAAAAAATTATATATAAAAGTAAACATTCTGGTTTAGAATGGCTTTACAGATAACTAATATTTTACCATCTAGAAGTTTCAACCAAGGGTGATCCCTTGACTGAAAAAGGATTCTTGCATTGAGGGAGGGAATTTTGATTGAGGTTCTCTAAGATCACTGCCAAATCTAAGGGTCTACAAATCTGTGAGAAAGTTTATAAAACACAAGTGAGGAAGTAGCTATAATTGGTCACGTTTACTCATAAAGAATAGATATTTTCATTTGAAAATATTTAGTGATTTTGGAATTTTTAATTGTTTTGAAAGGATGTATCTAAATTTTCAGCCCAGTTTCTTCAGTTAGGAAATAATTGTGGGAAGATTCTACTGAAAATCCAGAGACTATGGGATAATGCCGACTGTGTCCATGCCCTTTATTATAGTTAGGCATCCTTAAATCAATAAATGGATAAAAGTATCTATCTTGTTATTCATTCAAAAAATGTCAATCCAAACAATTTCAATCTTACTCAATAAAAAATTTTTATTTGTGGATATTTTCTTTAATGTGATTCTTGTTCATTTCAGAATGAAAAGAACTTATTCTTGGAGTGACTACAGGACAAACCCAGAAACCCTGGAAGACTCCCAAATTTAACTCCATAAAAAGAGAACCAATTAAAAGAAAGGCAATGCATGCCTTATATAATTGGATGAGTGCCAACAACTTCTTATCAAGAAATAGATTCTTTTCTTTGGGATAATAAGGGATGCAAGTATTCTTTAGTGAATCATAAAAATACAGGTGATTGATTTCAGTGTCATGAGTTGATCATTTACATGGGTTTCAGTTTTACTTATTTTGAATAAAAATATTACAAAAGAAATAATTACTTATGGAGAAACAAAGGTGATCTACACATTTAGTTTTTTTTTTTTTTTTTTTTTTTTTTTTTAGTACATGGGCCTCTCACTGCTGTAGCCTCTCCCGTTGCGGAGCACAGGCTCTGGACGCGCAGGTTCAGCGGCCATTGCTCACGGGCCTAGCCGCTCCGCAGCATGTGGGATCTTCCCGGACTGGGGCACGAACCCGTGTCCCCTGCATCAGCAGGCGGACGCTCAACCACTGCGCCACCAGGGAAGCCCTACACATTTAGGTTTATCTTTTGCATTCAGGCACAGACTAAAGACCTCTAGAGGATAGAAGAACAAGTGTTAGCAGCAAAGAAAGAAAATTAAAGTTGTGTGCTGAACGGATGCACTAATTTATGAAAACCAAAAATACCAATTTTGAAATTGAGAACCTGTTGGAGGAAATAATATATATCTATGTCAACTGTGGAAAATTTTTCTTAAAGTATTTATTAGGTTGACTGTCAAAATTATTTAAATAGTTTATCTCAGAAATTGTTCTGTTGCTTGGCCTGAAAAAAAGCTACATTTTTAAATCAGATAGTGTCTCAGTAGTGATTATTATACAAAACATGAAGCATGCTTTATATATTAGAATGAATATTCAGATATAAATAAAAAGACAATATTGATCTTAAAATATTTTGAACAGAAAAATGATGTAAGAATTTCACCAAAGCTCTGAGAACTTCTATGCTAATCTAACTTGGGACCCAGTCTAGGGCTCATCAATGTGTTTTAGGATACATTTGACAGATACTACTTGAATTAGCACGAGCAAGGAAAGGAATGTTTTTTAAGAGGATAAGGTTATTTTATTTTATTTTTTTGGACTGTAAGGCAGGAAGTGCAGCTTGGTTGTCTGGAGACACCTGGAACTGAACAACCATCAAGAACTAGAATAAAAACTCCCTTAATTGATGTCCAGTTTACAGACTTATTGCCTTAACCAGTATTTCCCACGGCCTGTCTAAAACATACTGATTAATTCTCATGGCATTTGAAATGCCTCTGTTTAATAACCTCTTGCCTACCTTGCCCCCCAAATTCTGCCCATTTACGTTCATCAGTATGCTTAAAGTGGTTTATGTCCCTTCTGTAACCTTCTTATGCTTGTTGTCCTTAACTTTTGCAAGTACATAATGCAATTATTATGTAAATTAATGAAGTAAAATAGCATATAGTAAGAAAGGCTTTTTCTATGAAATTTACTTTCAATGCTTTGGAAATGCTTGACAAAGATACATTACAATCTTACCATTAAATAAGAGTGTGAAACTACAAAGATGGGAGAAAATTATTTTTAAAAAAGTAAAAAAAATCTTCACTCAGTATGCCTCACAAGTGTATTCAAGTTCTCACTCTATTAAAAAAAAATTAAAACTAGAAATTACAAAAAATGTATTACGTATTTTGTTTATGCAAAAAATATTACCACAGACTCCAATCGGTAGACCTACACTTACAGAAAAGGCTTTAGCTCTCCATGAAAAGATATGGGAAATGAATATGCATTCACATTAAGAAAGATTAGAATCTTTAGAGGAAGTATATATTCCTTCTAAAGTATTCCTTACCTTAACCAAAGTTTCCATTACTGATCTTAATCTTGTGGAATAAAAGGACTTCCTTCTACCATCCTAGTAGCTTCTATATCTCTCTGGGATCAAATGGTCCCTTGCCCTTGCTTCTTCCACGTGCATTATCTCACTATAACCTGTACTTTGAATGAGCTCAACTTATTTGGGTGCAAGTAAAAATCAACAACAAAACAACACAACACCTTTATTCTTTTTTTTTTAAATAGGTGTTTTATGTTTGTTTGTTTTTTATTTTTGGCTGTGTTGGGTCTTCGTTGCTGTGTGCGGGCTTTCTCTAGTTGCTGCGAGCGGGGGCTACTCTTTGCTGCGGTGCACGGGCATTGCCGTGGCTTCTCTTGCTGCGGAGCACGGGCTCCAGGCACGTGGGCTTCAGTAGTTGTGGGGCACGGGCTTAGTTGCTCCGTGGCATGTGGGATCTTCGTGGACTGGGGATTGAACCAGTGTCCCCTGCACTGGCAGGCAGATTCTTAACCACTGTGCCACCAGGGAAGCCCAACAACTTTATCCTTTGACCTACAGTATGGACAATTTATTATCCTCTTCTTTTGATGAAATCTCAGGCAGGCCACAAAAAAAGTTATTTATTTATTTATTTTTCATTCTTAGATTATATAATGTCCTTTAGGTGCTTTTAGTACCAAGAAATGTCTCACTTCAATAACAGATGCCAGTCCAGTGTCGTAATTACAGACATCTATACTCTCTTAATTCAAAACTTCCTTCCCATCCAGCTCAGGACTGCGGTCTCCCACTAATTTTCTCTCGCTATTGCTAGCTATTTAAGGAAAGAGCTGCAGATTATGCATACTGAACACACAGCAAGTGTCCATTAATATGTGTTTAACTCAAATGATTTCCCAGGAAAGGGCATTTCTCTCTGACATACAGAGATTTTTATCCGTAAGTGAGAATGGAAAGTGTCATGTTCATTCCACATCACAACTCACATTTGTTTTCTCTCCTTTCTTCTCCCTGCAAGTCACACCACTAACCACCACTAACTACCACTACCAACAACAACCATCACCACTAACCAGAGCAAGAAGCCCTATTTACCAAAACAAAAATAGTTCGGTCAAATAATTTCTATCAAACTTGATTATCTTACAGGTAATTAATGGGCTAGAAAAGTTTTCCTTTATAAGATGTCAGAAGTCAAAGATAGAGGCTAACTTATTTGACTAAGCTTGATAAAGTCATAGCTGCTCAGGGCCTATTTGTTGGATCTTTAGATTCATAAAGTTAAATTCACAGGTTCACTTACTGTAATTCCATTAGTTAGCTGGGGGAAAGGGAAAGGGAGACAAGTAAGTAAACGAGATCATTTTAGGGTGATGCATGCCATGAAGGATTAGCTCTAATGAAGACTGACTGGGGAAGTTAACGGTTAATTGGGTATCAGGGGACAAGTAGCTGAGAGCTGAAGGATCTGGTTACTCAATCAACTCTGTGGACAAGGAATCAGAGTGAATAAGGGCTTGGCCTACATTCTTCTTTTTTTTTTTTTTTGCGGTACGCGGACCTCTCACTGCTGTGGCCTCTCCCGTTGAGGAGCACAGGCTCCGGACGCGCAGGCTCAGCGGCCATGGCTCACGGGCCCAGGCGCTCTGCGGCATGTGGGATCTTCCCGGACCGGGGCACGAACCCGCGTCCCCTGCATTGGCAGGCGGACTCTCAACCACTGCGCCACCAGGGAAGCCCCCCTGGCCTACATTTTTTTGAGTAAACAAAAACGGAGCCAGGATTTTGGCTCACGGTTTCTTACTCTTCCGCTGACTGATTCTTATGATAGCCATGAGATCTGCAAGGAGAAGAGAACCCGTTTTAGGTCTTCAGCTCAAAAAATGTCTTGCACTTTGGAGTATGGAATGTTCCCAAGAGATAAATTCTTCAAGCTATTACATTCAGATGGTTTGTCTTTCCCTATCTAGAGATATTTCTTTTGAAAGAATGAGAGCACTCCCTTTCTTGGCCAGAGCTGATTAAACATTTACAGATTCTTACTCTCAACTTGATATTTTATGTCACGACAAGTGCCAGGCAAGTCACCACACAAATATGTCAGAGTTGTCCTTTGTATTAATTATAGTTAAGTCCTCTGTTACTAATATTATACATTAGTTTTCTTGATTGAAAATGGAATAGAGAGTTTTCTGTTCACTAACACTCTGAATATTTTATTACTGCAGATGACTAGACTCATTCATTCATTCACAAGCATCTATCAAGGGCTCACTATGTGCCAGACATAAGATAGGAGCTGAGTGTAGGAGCTCCTGTAAACAATCAAACAGTTTTGCTGATTTCATGGAGCTTGCACTTTCGTTATCTGTGTTGATTTTGTTTGTGTTTCAGAAAAATAGCCTTTCTTCCTTTTTTTTGTTCACTTTGTCCCCAGCTCTATAAACAAGTTTCCATGGCTCATAACTGACAAGGGACACTTCATGCTAGATATAAATATAGTTCTAAAGGTGTAACTCTGCAAATCACTTAAATTTCTCATTAGAAGTTTCTGCAACAAGATCCTGCTGTGAATGCTCTTTTAACAGAGACTAAGTATTTTTTTTTCAGAATGATGAAAATAGACAGCAATGATGATCAAAATAAACTTTATCACATTAGTCACAAAATGTGAGTGACTGTTTTTTCATTTCAAGAAAACAAAACACTGACTTTATATACATTATTGGGAAAAACATAATGGAAATCCCCACAGTGTATTTAAATTCACCACAATTAAACAGAGTGAATCAACCATGTTTCCTCCCCCAAAGGATCACTATGGATGAGAAAGGTACACAGGCTGCTGTGTGTCTCCTGCTTATAATAAGAGCTCAATGTTTACAGCAGCTTACAGTAAAGTTAATGAGAATGAGAGAATTTGAGGAAACTCAAAGAGTGCTTATATTTAGTCTGAAATTTTTACAGACATTTTGTGAGACTCCAGTGATAAAATAATCCTGTAATGCTTCCTACCCTTAAAGAGATCCTGGCGAAGTGTAACAAACGATTTGACTGATCGCTTTCTTTAGATGTAAACTTCGTATGAAACTATCCCTGGAATAAACTGCATCCACAAGTAGAGCTTCTAGACATCTGATTTGTGGCTGAGAGAAAAGGGAAATGAGACAAGGCAGAAAGGCTCTGGGTCTCTGAAAAAGTAAGAAAGGACAGAGCCTGGGCTCTAAAGATAAGCTTCATTCCCTCACAAGTTTTTCTTTCCCGTCCTCTATTTACTAGAGAAAAAAATCAGGTATAAACGCATGGCCAGTGAAGACAGTCACCCCCAATTTACCCTGCACTAGTGAGAGGAAAGAACAATGGCTGCTGTCTAGGAGAATTTGACCTAACAGCCTACCAACAGAAAGAGAGCTTTCAACACTTTTCTTAAATATTATGACCTCTGCATTTTTTTTTTCCTCAGCTTATTTTGATGAGGGAGTGTACTCCTTACCACTGGTAGATTGTCATATGGATTCTGTAAGCTTATAAGGAAGCTTGTTAACCAGCTTGTTTATTGTTTGGTATCTCACTATTAGAAAGATTGTACTTGACAGACATTTTAGCTAAAGGCAAGGAAAAAAGAAATGTTACAAAAGAAGCTGTTGAAATAAAAATGTATTTAATTTGTCATGAATGGAAGATTAATAGAAGTGTTTTCTATTCGGAAATTTCAGCTATAAATAGAACTCCTCAATGCATTTCTTTATCTTTTCTACCCTGCCTCAAAAGAACAAATTATGTAACAGGTTTTTTTTTCTTCTGTCCACTTGATTTACCAATATGGTAATTAATTGGAACTCTTTCTGCTTTTACATTTTCTCTTGCTGAATCTTACGTAGAGAATGGCATGAATCCTAATGTCAAGAAATGAAATTCTAAAATAAGAACCTAAATATTTATTCAGCCATAATTTCCTCTATGCTCATAAAAGGTAGTTAAATATTATGATAGTCAAATGTCCTAATTATTTGTCATTTCTTAATTAAATGCAAATTTATTCAGATTTTCCAGCAGAATGAAGTACATAATTCTGTATTGTTATGTGTTAGTCACTCATTCACCTATTCAGTATTGTTAGATGTTAATCAGTTCCAATACTGAGCCTTTTCTTTTTCTATCTTTAATCAAAGGATAAACAACTATCTACTGACTAAACACTAAATGCTCAGCATTCTAGTTAATTATTATGTGAAAGAGTTATGTAGATAGTGGTTTCTTACTCCAGAAATTTAAAACAGAACTAAAAATCCATGATTACTAGACCACTTCCCCTGATGTGGGAAGACCTTTTGAACTGGCACAGAAGACTCAGAATTAAGGGGCTCAAAGTCCCCCACTTCATCGGGTTTTCCCACATATCCCCCATCCCAACTTACAAGACCCCATTCTTTCCCAATCAATACCCTCACTTTAAATCACAGTAGACACACTGTGATGTCAAAAGTTCAACTTAATTCAGCCAATAGCAGGATGAGGTCCTATGTTTGATTTTCAGCAATTTCAGTCCTCTGGCTACAAGAGATAAGGCTTTCCTCCAGGGCACGTACAAATGCTCTTAGGTCATTTATGTAGTCCTTGACCTAAGAATCTGAATCCCTGAGCTCATTGTTTTCTTTCACCACTTTGTTCAGTGATATTAGGAGCAACCAACCAACAACATTATGTTCCTTAGTTTTCCAAAAATATTCAAAAGTATCACATACAGAGTCACTTAGTTCCTTGTTTCTTGTAAGGTATTGATTAAGGGTCTTCAATGCAGATATTTTTGCATATCTCTCTACACATTTCAGCTAGGACTATCAGTGCATAGAATCATGACATCTTCAAATCTAATCAGGTTGGAGAGGCAATTCCAGAAACCCCAGCACCAATTCAGAAAACTCATCCATAAAATTCTGTTTATCTAGAGCTGCCCGAATACCAAAATTGATATTAGTCAGGGTTCTACAGAGAAATTGAACCAGTAGGATATATGTAGATATATGTATATAAGAGCAGATTTATTACAGGAATTTGCTCATGGCATTATGGAGGCTGAGAAATTCCATGATCAGCTGTCTCCAAGCTGGAGAACCAAGAAAGCTTGTGGTGTAATTCAGTATGGGTTCAAAGGCCTGACTGAGAATAATAAGAGCTGATTGTGTAAGTCCCATTCTGAATCCAAAGTCTGAGAACCAGGAGTGCTGATGTCCAAAGCAGGAGAAAATGGATGTCCAAGTTTAAGCAAAAGAAAGCAAATTTGCCCTTCACCGTTTTGTTCTATCCAGGCCCTTAGTGGATTGAATAATGCCCACTGCACTGGTAAGGATGACCTTCTTCCCTCAGTCTACCAATTCAGATGTTAATCTCTTCCAGAGACACCCTCACAGACATCTATAGAAATAACATTTTACCAGCTTTGGGGGCATCTGTTAGTCCAGTCAAGTTGACATATAAAATTAACCATCACAGTGGGCAAATGTCTCTTCTTCTTTTGTAATGTGTTTCTACTATCTTTTACAGTGCCTGGCACATCATAAGTACTTCATAAATAGTTCCTGAATGAATAAATAAAGCTTTTAAAAATGTTGGCACACTCTTTCTTTTCCTTACTTTTTCTTGAGTCAAAATGACATTGTTGGGCTTCCCTTGTGGCGCAGTGGTTGAGAATCTGCCTGCCGATGCAGGGGACACGGGTTCGAGCCCTGGTCTGGGAAGATCCCACATGCCGTGGAGCAACTAGGCCCGTGAGCCACAACTACTGAGCCTGCACGTCTGGAGCCTGTGCTCTGCAACAAGAGAGGCCGCAATGGTGAGAAGCCCGTGCACCGCGATGAAGGGTGGCCCCTGCTCGCCGCAACTAGAGAAAGCCCTTGCACAGAAACGAAGACCCAATACAGCCAAAAATAAATAAATAAATAATTTAAAATGAATATCTGCTTATACAAAAAAATACTAACAAGATTTAAGAAAATGACATTGTTTTTCATAATGTATTCCATATCTTCTTTAAGTGTCTAGAGTATAACGGTACTTTCTTACATTTTCAAGTTCAAAATTCCAAAAGGATACAATGAAAGTATTTTAAATCATTCAATAAAAGTACAAAATAAAATATGTGATATTTAATTGACAACTTTTCTCAATTTTATTAGCATTTCTGGCATATGTATTCATCTTCAGGGTCATAGCATAAGAATTTATGAATTACTGAAGATATCCACTTCTATATAGAGAGATACAGGAAAGAAGAAAATAGTATTACTAAAAATGTTAGTATTGTTAATTTCAGGTTGTCTTCTGAATGTCAAAAGTAGAGCAATTTAAATACAATAAATAAACTTTTCTGACATAATACAGTTCAAGGTGATCCTAATACTGTTACAGAATATATTTAGATGGTATTTCTGTCTTGCTCATTTGTATATATTTTTCTAATTCTTGATTGCAAAAGCAGATGGAGATGTTAAAATTATATTTTATGGGAAATTAGACATTACAAACATAGTTCTAAAATGTGTGTTACTTATTTAGAAATGTACTCACTTGAAATGTGACCAGAAGGCAAAATTCTTTTGCTGGTATTTCAATCTACTTATTATTCTACACATGTAAAGTGATGTAAGCGCCACTGCCAGATGTGACCAATTATCACAAAAGCACTTCCTTAATCTAGGATCTGGAAAAGACTAGCTAGACAGTTCTTATATTTAATATCTCAACCTCGACTTACATTGGAAGTTGTTACCAAGCAAAAAAATAATGTGACTATGAAAAATTGGGCTCTAAAACCTAAAGGTAAAAAGACTTGGATTATGGCAATAAAGTATCATAAGCCCCATGTTTCTAAAATTCAACATCAGTTGAAATTCAAATTGGAACTGGGATAAAACATTTTGGTTAGCAGCAGATTAGAATTTTTGAAAATACAAGATATCCATTGACAGCAGTGCTTTGAACAGAGGTTGGGTTAAAGATTACAGTCTATTAAAAAGAATAAGGAAGAGGGTACACATGTTACCACAAAATTTAAGTTAAATCAATACTTATTCTAAATTCAATCATTATTGAGTCTTCATCTAAGACTATTTATTAAAAAAGTGAAAAATAAGTCTAATACTAGCAACAGTTCTTATGTGCCAGGACTTGTTCTTTGGGCTTCATCTGTTGTTTCAGATATTGTTTGTTAGTTCCTGGCTCTATTCTCATTCTTTTTTGTTGTCTTCTGTACTACAAGCTTAGAGAACAACATTTCCCAGACTCTGCCAGCTCAGTTACTAATGAGAGGCTCTTGTCTGAGATTAGAAAGGGAAAGATGGGAGAATGATGATACTTCTGGCTCCAGCACTGGTAGGCAAGCCCACACTCCAGCAATATCCACTGTGGTTTCAGCCACTGCAGCAATACGAGTAAAGATCTTGGGTTCCCAGGGCACCAGTGTTACTTCTCAGTGGCAACAGTGGTAGTTCTAGCAGTAACAGTTGCAGCAAAGGCACACGGGTGGCATCATGGACAATTGTGGATCTCCTTAGGGCAGTAGCAACTTCCTGAGGTTACTATCTCTGGGTGATGTTCCTGTTGTTCCTCCACCTCTTCCAATATATTTCCAATCCATTCCTTGTACTGCTTCTCTCTTTATTTTTAGTACCTAGAACAGTTTCTATTTTCTTCACTGAACCAGGATGATACACCCATATCAACTCATCTAATCTCCACACACAAACTTCTAGGACAGTTATTATTACTAAGCTCATTTTACAGAGGAGGGAATAGAAGCACAGAAAGAGAGAGTAGCTTTCTAGAGGTCACACAGATAAGCTGTAAAGCCAGGACTTGAACTCAGGCCATCTGTCTCTAGCATCTAGGCTCTTAATGCTATGCTATGCTGCTTAAACCAGAGCCTTTCTCTAATATTAGATTTTTAAAAAATCAGGACTGTTTGCTTATAACACTGAGACTGTGCCTGTATACTATAAGAATCTACATTTGTTAAGTGCTAGTTTAGAGAAAATCAAGTTTGCATCCTACAGATGTAAAATATGTTTGTACTAGATGGTTGAATTTTCTATAGTACCTTAAATAATTAATCTTCTTTGGCTTCACAATTCTATTATAATAAAAAGATAGTATATATAATGCATCTAAAATCACAATGAGACATCACTTTTAGCTCAGATGGGTGGCAAAAATAAAAAAGACAGGCAATAACAAGTGTTAGTAGTGGAGAAATAGGACCCCCTCATACATTGCTGGTGGGAATGTAATATAGTGCTACTACTGTGGAAAAATAGTTTGGTAGCTTCTTAAAAAGTTATTAAACATAGGGGCTTCCTTGGTGGCGCAGTGGTTGAGAGTCCGCCTGCCGATGCAGGGGACACGGGTTCGTGCCCCGGTCTGGGAAGATCCCACATGCCGCGGAGCGTCTAGGCCCGTGAGCCATGGCCGCTGAGCCTGTGCGTCCGGAGCCTGTGCTCCACAACGGAAAAGACCACAACAGTGAGAGGCCCGCATACCGCCAAAAAAAAAAAGTTATTAAACATAAATGTACCATATAACCCAGTAATTCCACCCCTAGGTATACACCGAAGAGGAATGCAAATGTATATTCACACACAGACTTGTACATGAATACTTGTACGTGAATGCTCACAGCAGCATAATTCATAACAGACAAAATATTGGAAACAACTCAAATGTCCATTAACTGGTGAATTAGATAAGAAAAAAATGGGATATCTCAACAATGGAATAGTATCTGCCAATAAAAAAGAATGGAGTATTGGTATATGCTGCAAAGTGGGTGAACCTCTGATTATGCTAAGTGACAGAAGCCAGATGTAAAAGAACACACATTATATTGTATGAATCATTTAGATTAAATGTCTAGAAAAAGCAAATATATATAGATTCAGAAAGTAACTTTGTGACTGCTTGGGCTAACTGTGGGAACAGTGAGTGACTCTGAAAACGGACACAAGGGATCACTTGGGAGTAATGGAAATTTTTTTTAATTGGAAAAAAATTTTTATTGGAAATAAAAAATCTTTATTGGAGTAAAATTGCTTTACAATGGTGTGTTAGTTTCTGCTTTATAACAAAGTGAATCAGTTATACATATACATATATCCCCATATCTCTTCCCTCTTGTGTCTCCCTCCCACCCTCGCTATCCCACCCCTCTAGGTGGTAACAAAGCACTGAGCTGATCTCCCTGTGCTATGCGGCTGCTTCCCGCTAGCTATCTATTTTACATTTGGTAGTGTATATATGTCCATGCCACTCTCTCACTTTGTCCAACTTACCTTTCCCCCTCCCCATATCCTCAAGTCCATTCTCTAGTAGGTCTGCGTCTTTATAATGGAAATGTTTTAAAGTAAGTTTGTGGTGATGGTTGTACAACTTTTTAAATCTACCAATATCATTGAATTGTACACTTAAAATGAATGAACTTTATGCTGTGTAAATTATGCCACAATAAGATTATTAAAAATATTATTTGAAACCATTTATTTGTGTAAATAAAAATTAACTAATTCAAATATATTAATTTTAAAGTACAATGCAAAATCTTTTTATTCTGCACAATAAAGTAACTGCTATAAAATAAATTTAAAATCTTTTAAACTCAGTATTATTTTTGACCTCCTGATAGAAAACAATGGTATTGTATCCATTCAAAAATAATAAAGGTGCTTTATGTTCAAATGACCTTCAATAACACAGTAGGATGACATTTAGTTTTATTTCCATAGGAACATATTTAAAGAATGTGTAATTGCCTATGATTGATTAAAGAAAACATCCACCCAATGAAAAACAAACAAAAAAGAAACCTAAAGCATTGACCAACAATTTGGTAAATATCACTGTTGTTAATATATAATATATATTTCCTATCACAGCAACCAAAACACAGCACCCTTCAAAACTTTCAAAAGCTCAATAATGGGCTTCCCTGGTGGCGCAGTGGTTGAGAGTCCGCCTGCCGATGCAGGGGACACGGGTTCGTGCCCCGGTCTGGGAAGATCCCATATGCCGGGAAGCGGCTGGGCCCGTGAGCCATGGCCGCTGAGCCTGCGCGTCCGGAGCCTGTGCTCCGCAACGGGAGAGGCCACAACAGTGAGAGGCCCGTATATGGCAAAAAAAAAAAAAAAACCTCAATAATGAATGGGCTTTAGAGAATGTAAAAAGCTATAAAATGGAAAAGCATTATCATTAATGTTGTAATTATCAGAACCGTTTAAAAGTAAAAAGAAACTTAAGTGTTGAAGAAAATGCAAGAACTAGCTGTACTTAAATATATCAAAAAATCACTTAGCTATTTTGTCGGATAAAAATGGTAACTAATTCTTGGAAAACACCGAGAAAGATCATGAAATAGAAAATTGAATATAGTGCACATTAACTTCAACATTTAATGTAGGCATTAACTATGTGAGTAAACCAACTATGTGAGAATATTGTAAAGAAATTTGAAAAATTTAATGGCAAGAATAAATAAATGAAATATGATTTTATCTGTTTGAGCAAGAGCTACTTTAATGCAAACAAGGAATTATGCTTTGTTATTATTTATTCAACTAACACACCCCACTGTAACAGATAAAAAGCAGAAATCTGTAAGAAGCTATTTAAAATGTACTTATATGGCACACAAATATTACTTGTGGAAAGGCTATGATAAATACTGAAAAGCATATCTCTAGTTAGGAAGCATCTTTGAATTTTTTCAACCTCAGTAGCCATTGTTTCATTCATCCATCCACATACTTATTAAAAATCTACTATATTCCTACTAGTTATTTAAAATCTTCTAAATATTAGTGACCTCAGACTCATACCCTTCAAGGTTTGGTTTTCTCTGGCATATACTGAGAATGTGTGGGAGGAGAAATTGTATGTTTCATCCGAGTTCTCTACTCGGCAAGGTGTCCTCAGAATATCTGTGCCTTTCTGCTGCCAAGTTCCATTGGGAACCATTGCTTCCTTGGTTGCCCTCCACAGTCTGGAACTCCTCGCCATAAACTCTTTGACAGAATGTTGCTCTCTCTCCAAGAGCAGAAGAGAACTTAAAAGAGGACCTACTGTGTTATTCTGTCCTCTTCTGTTCCTTTCTTGTTTGTAACACGTACCATAATTGAAAGATATTGGAATGAAACAGAGTCATGACCTTCTCTTTGTCTTCTCAAATTTATCTGATATGGTGTTGCCATATTATTTTGATCCAAATCAAAGTAATCTGCTCAATTAACGTCAAAATTATCAGTGTAAGTGATATAAATTTATTTTATGGTTTACTTTTTCTTGTATTTCTCCTATTTCTTATCTTTTAAACTTTGTTTAAGGAGTATCTTATTAAACAGATTTTTTTAAGTTTATTAAAAACCATCAATCGATTTTTAATGTGTAAAATATTTAATATATTTTTGTTTTGATTAATGATTCCTTTCTCATAAGATTTTTTTCAAAAGCTTATATTTTATCTTAATATTTCGTAGTTATTTTTGTTTGGGGCTTTTCATATATTTTTAGTATGAATATTCAGTTACAGTTATTGAAAAGAACTGTTTCTCCACTGATTTGAAAAATCTACCCTGTCACTGAAATCTCATAAATATGTAGATGTATCTATTCCCCAAATTATCCACTATGTTAATTGTCAATCTGTTATGTAAAGATAAAGGTGCCTTGTGGTAACCGAGATTTGACCTTTGTGGTTTAATGCCCCTATATGACTTTCTTAAGCTCTGCTATTTCCATATATAAAATGTATTTTTCTTACAGTTGAGGCAGGAGCAGATTCCCTAGTTATTTTCAGCCAGGATTATTAAACTATGTCAGACCTTCTGAGAAGCCTTAAAAATCCCTGAAGACACCCATAGGGCAGCCATTTGATTATTCATCCTTTCATTCCTGGAGCTTAGCAAAGATCATAAATAACTGAAATTATTTTTCTCTTATTCGACATAGAATTATCTAGAAAAACTATGTAGCCATTTTTACATTTTAAAATTTACATCTAAAAGCTTTAAGTTTAAATAGCTGAAAATGATATAAAACATAACTATTTATATTTTTAAGGAAAATTGTTACACCATATGTCTAAATAATTCCACGAGGATCTAATCAAATAGCAGTTTGATACACAAAATCACTTACTTCAAATCCTATAAATAGGTCCTTCTCTAACAGCCATAGACCTTACATTTATCTTTTTCTATACCAAATTCCCCTCAGAATTGTATCATAATTTTCTGCAACAAAATATATTAATTTAAAAATTTTTAAAGAATTTTTTATAACCATGAGGTTCTAAATGTTAAAAAAAAACTAGGTTGAGTTATCATTCCAGTTGTTACTAATAGAGACCCAAATAACAAAAATATGTTGCATGTTTTGAAAAATAATTATTAAACATAAAAAGTCAATTTCTTTGATAATGTATACTTCAAATTTGCTGAATCCATTCATTAGCCCTAGTATCTTTTTTCTGGACTCTGGCATTTTCCATATATAGGATCACATCCTCTTTGAATAGAGTTTTACTTCTTCCATTCTAGTTTGGATACTTTCTATTTCTTATCTATGTACTCTGACTAGAATGTCTGGTACAATTTGAATAGCAGTAGCGATTTGTCTTGTTCTTTCTTTTTCTTTTTTAATTTATTTATTTATTTTTGGCTGCATTGGGTCTTTGTTGCTGTGCACGGGCTTTCTCTAGTTGCGGCGAGAGGGTGCTACTCTTCGCTGAGGTGCGCAGCCTTCTCATTGTGGTGGCTTCTCTTGTTGTGGAGCACAAGCTCTAGGCGCGCGGGCTTCAGTAGTTGTGGCACACGGGCTCAGCAGTTGTGGCTTCCGAGCTCTAGAGCTCAGGCTCAGTAGCTGTGGTACAGGGGCTTAGTTGCTCCACGGCATGTGGGATCTTCCCGGACCAGGGCTCGAACCCGTGTCTCCTGCATTGCATTCTTAACCACTGTGCCACCAGGGAAGCCCCGGTTTGTCTTGCTCTTGATCCTTGTGGCTTTTGTAATTTTTGTTTCTAATTTTTTGTGATTTTTTTTTTATTTCTGATCTTTATGACTTTTGTGATTTTTTGTGGCTTTTTTTGTTCCAATCTTTGGGGAAATCTTTCAATCTTCATCACTGAGTATGATTTTACCTGTGGGTTTTTCATAAATGCCAGTTATCATGTTGAGTAGGTTTCTTTCTATTCCTATTTTTCTGAGTATATTGTTTTATCATGAAAAGGTTTTAAATTTTTTCAAAGGCCTTTTTCCCCACATTATTGAGATATAACTGACATATAGCATTGTGTAAATTTAAAGTGTACAGCATGTTGATTTGTTATATTTGTATATTACAAAATAATATTAGTTAACACTTCCACAACATCATTTTTTGTGGTGAGAATATTTAATATCTACTCTCTTAGCAACTTTCAACTATTAATATATTATACAATATTATTATGTCAAAGGCCTTTTATGCATAGATTGAAATAATTATTGATTTTTTCTTCATTCTATTAATGTGGTGTATTACATTGATTTATTTTCTTTTTTGAACCATTCTTGGATTCCTGGGATAAATCCCTCTTGGTCATGGTGTATAATCCTTTTAATATGCTGTTAGATTCAGTTTGCTAGTATTTTGTTAAGGATTTTTGCATCTGTATTCCTAAGGGATATTTGTAATGTCCTTTTTTTGTGATGTTTTTATCTGACTTTTGTATCAGGGTAATGCTGGTTGCATAGAATGAATTAGGAAGTGTTTTTTCCTCTTCTATATTTTAAACTAGTTTGAGAAGGATAGGTATTAATTCTTATTTAAATGTTTGGTAGAATTCACCAGTGAATCTGTCTGTTCTAAACTTTCTTTGTTGTGAGGTTTTTGATTGCTGATTTAATCTCTTTTCTTTATTATAGATCTGTTGAGATTTTCTGTTTCTTCTTGAGTCAGTTTAGGCAATTTGTGTATTTCTAGGAATTTTTCCAATTCATCTAGATTATCTAATTTGTTACTGGGCCATTGCTTATAACATTTTTATTTTATAACCATTTTTATTTCTATAAAGTTAATAATGTCTTTACCTTTATTTCTGATTTTAGTTATTTATGTCCTCTTTCTTTTATTCATTGTCAATCTAGCTAAAAGTTTGTGATTTCTACTTTGCAATATATGTTATTTCTGAATATCTCAAGTAGACCAAAATTGCCTATTTCTTGGGCCATGGTTTGCACTTAACAGATATACGTGTAAGACAGGAAAAAACACAAAGTTCTTCTACCTCTCCCCATATTCTATAATCCCACCTGAAGTTTTTCTAATGCATTATGGTTTTTCACACCTCTGGAATTTTCTATGTACTTGACGCTGCCAAGAATGCCTTTACTTACCCATCTTGTCACACTATATACAGCTAGATATAACCAATCATATTTCAAGGCTTTTGAACTCAAATGTCACTTTTTTTTAAGTCCAAGAGAGATAAAACTACTTCACATGATAATAGAGTTAGCAGCAGAATTTTTTTCATGTGAGTCCTTTTTAAAATTTGTCTTTTAAATTTCTTATTGAATGAAAGGTTCTTTAAGTTCTATAATGCTTTACAGTAGAATTTTAATTAAGTAACTCAGGGAAATTTAATGGTTTGAAATGTTATTTCCTTTACCTGTTAAACAAGAATAAATCATTAACATCCAGTAGTACACTATTTTCCATTAATTATATAGAAAATGTCAGTTTTTACATTATGTGCTTGCTCTTTTAAACTGGATTTTTATGAGGAATTCATATCTCTATATAAAATTGTCTACTAATAAATGCTTTCATATTCTGGCAAACTAGCTTCAAAGTATCAAAAGGTCACAAAATAGACTTCGGTGTTGTTGAAATATTAGGAATTTCACTGTTAAGAGTGACTTCCATTTACTTTAATGTGTCAAATTTTAAGAAACTCTAATAAAGCGATGCCCTAAATATTTCTTTGAAAAGAGTACTTTTTTGTTTAAAAATGAGAATAATTACAGTGTACACAGCAGGAAAACACCTGAGAAAAATCAAGCAAAAAGGAAAATTAGCATAAACACAATGTTCCATTTCATTTGAGAGATTTTATTGATTAAAGGAAAATGGAAAGAAAGAAAAACAGAAAGAAATGACATGGTTGCCTTAGTTACAACTATCATTTTATATGATTACCTGTCCCTCCTGTCTGCTGCTACATTTAATAACTTGAGGGCGTTGAGGAAAGAAGCAACAAAGAGTGTATAATATTATCCAATGCAAATGACTTACTTTTCAATTTTCTTACTATTATTGTCTAATTGATTAACTCCATAAAAATATTAATTCACAGACTTCTACGTTAATGGTATATTACTCTCTAACATATTTTTTCCTTTAATTTTTTTTTTTTTTTTTTTTTTTTTTGGTACGTGGGCCCCTCACTGTCGTGGCCTCTACCGCTGCGGAGCACAGGCTCTGGACACGCAGGCTTCGCGGCCATGGCTCACAAGGCCAGCCGCTCCGCGGCATGTGGGATCTTCCCACACCGGGGCACGAACCCACGTCCCCTGCATCAGCAGGCGGACTCTCAACCACTGCGCCACCAGGGAAGCCCCCTTTAAGTTAATTTTAAATAAGGACTTGAGAATGTCATTAATCCATCTGCATTCACTAATTCAAAATGTTTTATTGCTTGTTTCTATTATACCATATATTCAGCTTGGTTCTAAAGATAATATAGAAAACATGAAGCTCTTTACTCTTAAAGAAACTGAACTCTTATAATAGAGACATACAAATATTAACAGTTACCATACATTGTGATGTTTTGTGAAAGATATTAATTATAGAATATTAATAGCTACAGTACACAGAGTGTCTCTTTTGTGCTCCAAACTATACTAGGTGCTTTACATATATTATTTCACTGATTTTTTTGACAACCGTATGTATTACCTATGTTATTTCCAATGTCCAGAGGAAAAATTAAGGCTGAGAAAGGTTAAATATTTTGCCCAAAGTTTCACAAGCATGAGGTAGCAGAGCCAGGATAAAATGCCAGTCATATTTGATTTCAGAGCCTGTAGGTTTTGTATGTACAGAGGAGAGACACCTTATCTAACTAATGAGGTCATCAGCTAACTACTGAGAAAAGTCAAATAAATACTCATATAAGACAAAGTGAGGTATATGATGCAACTGGAGAACTACAACTATTTTATTAAGGTTCTAAAATGAGTGAAGTCGTAAAATGGTACCTAGAGAGACAGGTGGGGGCCTTTTAAGCCATTACTTTTGCATTCTTATCTACGTTTTTGTTTAAATTGTAATTCCTGAGCTTTACCACATTTAACCATGTGATATAAACTTTCTCAAAATACTTTGTGCTTTGCCACCTCAAAGGAAATTTTAATATATATTTTTCTTGATGATTCTAATCAATTTTAAATCCATGGTCACTTTGCCAACTGGAAACTACTGACTAGCCATTCTAGATTTTAGTTCCTGGCTATGAATCTCACAAAATTATATCCATTAAATAATTAAATTTTAAACAAAACATATTCTGTTCTATTGAGAAGGCAATATGAACATAATTCTTCTTAAAGAAAACAGAGGCATTCTCTTTTGATCTGATCATTTCTCCATGGTCTTAATTGGTGAATATGTAAGTGATTTTACTTAAAAAATGAAAACTATGTAGTATTTTTAAATTTTAAAAGAGGAATCAATTAGTTCAACTGCAGTGTTTTACTAACATTCTTAATGTATTATCTGCTTTAAACAGAGGAAAGTGTTGAACCATTTAATATTGTTTAAACTCCATGTTCATATTCCATTCGTATTGTTTTCTTTTTCTTTAAATATCTGGCAGTTATTTAGTTTAGGTATCATGAGTATTTGCCAATTTTCTTAATATCTGAGTCTCCAGTAACAGCAGAGGGAGCTCACAGTGTATTCTCTGGAGATTTCCTAAGTTATATACTTTTACTTCTGTTGCTCAGTGGAGGGGTTTTAAAACTAAAAGGTCTATTTTTTCAAGGGAATTAGTGTAAATATGTAATAGAAGATATAATTTGTAGACTATGTCTTATAGGAATGAAACATAAAGAAAAATAAATTTGATAACTTCACTGCATATAAATTCATTAAATTCAGTTTTGGATTTTAAACATGAACTACCTCCAAGTGTTATCATTATCCTAGATTTCTGTGCCTAGCCTAACTCTTTTTCCTGAACTCCAGACTTTGATATCTATTCAGTATTTCTCCTCAGATGCCCAATAGACATCCCACCCGATCCAAAAATAATCTCCCCTTTCTGCAAACCTGTCTCTCCATAGTCTTTCCACATCCCTGTTGAGGGCAACATCATCCTCATAGTTTTACATGCTAGAAGTCTTGGAGTCACCTTGACTTACCTCCTTCTCTCAAATCTCAGGTGTAACCCATCACATAGTTCTTTTGGTTATTCTCTCAAAATATTTTCAGAATCAACCACTTCTCAACATCCTTATGCTATCCCCCATCTCACTGCTCATTTGGATAACTGCAAGAGCTGCCTAAATAATATCCTGGCCTTTTCCTTTGTTAACCACTTCCCTATTCTATCCTCAACACAGCAGAAATAATAATCTTTTTAAAACAGAAGGCATATTATATCATTCCTTTCTTCAAAATCTTGTAATCATTCCTCATGTTACTGAGAATTAAGCCAACATCTTTCTAATAGCCTGTTAGACCCTGTATGATTTCTCACCTTCTTCCCAGTTATCTCTCTGACCATATTGGGGGCTACTCTCCCTCCCCAGCTGCAAGGCCTTTGCTCTGGTATTTAGGGCCTTTGCTCTGTTATTTCCTTTGTCTGGAAAGCCTTTCTCCCAAATATCTAACTCCATTAATTCCTTTGTTCTTTACTAAAATATCATCTCTCAGTGAGGTAGCCCTTGAGCAACCCATATAAAATCGCAATCCATTTCCCTCTGTTTTTTTGGCCTCTCCTACCATACTCTACTGTTTTTCATATAGTTCATATTACCTTTTAATATACTATATAGTTTTCTTATTCATTATATTTTGTCTTCCTTCTAAAATGTAAGTACCAAAGGGAAAAGACTTTTTTAAAATCCCTGATGCAGCTCAGACACGTAGAACAATTCTTTGCATATAATAGGTGCTGAAAAAATTTTTGGTCAAATAAATATATAAATGATAAACATTACCTTTGATTATTTTTATGGTATGTATATGTGCTGCAATCTGTTTTCAGTACTGTGCTATAAAAGTCTTTTAAAAAAATCTAACACACCAAAGTTAGAAGTTCAAAATTAATCTTGGTGAGAATTATCAATTTTATATTTATTTGTGTGTAGGTATATCTAATAAAGCATAGTAGGTATTCAGTAAATGGAAACTGATTCATAGTATAGTGTACTTGGAGCAGAATAGTGCCAAAGTTTTGGAACAACTTTTAGTAGAGAAATAGTGTTACTTTCTCACTTGAATGATTTTATGACAAAAATAATTATTTTAGATCTCAATATAACCTGTCTCCCAATTTCCGTAAAATATTAATGCTAATGGATTATGTAAATCAGATGAGTCTGCTGATATTTAAGCTGGTATTTACACTAGCAGGTATCTGATTGCCTACTATAACTGAAAAATCATAAATCTGAACTGTTCAGTTGGCTTGAAGAACATATTCACACCAAGGTTAAAGTGTGTTTTTATCAGCTTTATAGGCTCTAATAAAAGATGATCAAATCTGCTCATTATCCAAAATAATTGACTAGTTCTCCTCCACTGTCCAAAGAACAAAATCAAAAGACTTTTGCATGACTTCTATCAAACTACAACTTGTTTCTTTCTAAAGATACATCAAGGATGCTCAAACTCAGGAACCTTTGAATATGCTGTCTTTCCCTTTTTTGGGAAATATTTCTCAGCTGTCCATCAAAATCTCTTCTCCCTTTCTCCGGTTCTTTCAGTGTCCACTACAGTTAGGTGTGGCTCTCCAACCTCTGTGAACTAAAGAGATGTGTATGGCTTCTAGGCCTGGCCCACAAAACCTATAAGCACCTTTCCATGTCTTCTCCTTTAGCTGAGGGAAGGATTTTGCCCAGGGGATCTTGGAAGGCATGAGTTAAAAATGCCAAGTAACCATCAGCCTGGCCAGAATAATTGTGTGCAGCTATTGTCCTGCTATCTGAAAACCTATCCTTGATGTTTGCATATAAAAAAAATAATAAACTTCTTGCTGTGTTATCACTGAAATGGAAGGGAGTGCTATTCGTTAAGGATTTTCAGCTTACCCTAACACATGGCTAACAAACACCAAATACCTACATCTATTAAGTAGATGTCTTCTGTAATCTTTACCCACTTGCAAGGCAGAACTGGAATCCTTTGTCCCCACTGAAATATCTACATTTGTTTCCCAGAGGAATTATGACATTCAATGGTAAATATTGGTTTAGATATCTGTCTTCCTCTTATAATCCAACTTTTAAAGGACAAGGATGGAACTGTTTCCATCCTTGGAGTCTCTGTTATAGAGTATCTAGAACACTCTGAGTCCTGAATAAATATTTATTGCTTTATTAAGTTAATATATGAGTGAATGAATCAATGGCCTCAGAAATAGTGCATATTCCATTCATCTCAGCAACACTTCCTTTATTAAAATATTAGGTACTCATGTCTTTAAAAATTACAGAATGATTCTCTTATACTTCCTTTTTCTTTCCTCATCTTTCCTTCTCTAGTTACACGGACACAGGAACTCGTTTCAGCCACATGAAATCAGGTAAGAGGCAATGTCAACCTTTTAGAGGGAAGGTGTCACCATTACTATTAAAAAAAAAAAAAAAACCTGAGCAAAATCAAAGAAAGCAAAACTAAAACAGATCAATCAACCAACCAACAAACAGCCACCATAACCAACAAAACAGAAATCCTACACTGATATATCCAGGTGAAAACAATGTCTTTTAGAATCCAGATGGTCACATTACAGATTATGAAGCATTTTTAGAAGTTCATCTTGTCAAGCAAAGGTTACATTTTCAAATAACTCTTCATTTGACATTGGACACAGGAGAATGTAGTAGAGTACAAACGCTAATAAAAATTGTTTTATTCAAACTGACAATTTTCTCTTTTAAATACACGAGAGATGCTTTAAATTTCTGTTGGAAGCACATATCAGTTAGTACGGTAAAGACACAGCCTTCAAAAGGTCCATTGATATTGTGTACATGGGAACAATAAAATTGCATTGCTCATTGACTGGTAGGAGTTAATTAGTTAAATCTTCAGTGCTGCTTAGTAATTTTCACACATGTCACGCAGTTCAAGTTCACACAGTACAAAGCAGTTACACAGCCGTAGAAATTTGACAAAGAAAAGACAGATCAAATTCAATAATGCCTACTGTTTTATTCTAAAGAAAAAATAAATAAATTTGGCTCAAAGTGTAACTTGTGTCTATTAAATCAGGGGTCCCCAATGCTCCGGGCGGCAGACCATTATCGGTCCGCGGCCTGTTAGGAACTGGACCACACAGCAGGTGATCACGGGCGAGCGAGCAAAGCTTCATCTGCCGCTCCCCATGGCTCCCCATTGCTCGTGTTATTGCCTGAGCCATCTCCCACCCCCCTACTCCGGCCCCCCACCCTACGACTGCGGAAAAACTGTCTTCCACAAAACCGGTCCCTGGTGCTAAAAAGGTCGGGGACCTCTGTATTAAATTACTCTATATTGGAGAACAAAGTGTCAGAAAAGCAAAGAGAAAAGATGTTATATCAAGAGAAGAGCTAGAAGTTAAACACATTGCACAACAGCCACTATAGAATTACATGGTTTCAGAATATCATATGTAAATCACAGAAAAATGTTGCAGCAAAACAGAACTATAAGGCAATAGAAACGTGGAATAAGTAGTTAAGTTAGGAAACAATTTATTTTTTCTGTCTTATGCTTTGAAATTTAAAAGGTTTAAAAATATCTGCAATAGTTCTTCTTTGGAATAATTGTGCAATATTTTAATTATCTGTTTTCAAAAGTCATCTCTTATATCTAGAATTCCAAAAATCTAGGTCATTTCATATCAAACGAGAACACAATTCAAGAATTATACATATTTTTATTACCCCTTTTCCAAACGCCTACTTTTTCTGGCTGCTTGCTAACATTCCATCAGAATGCATTATTTCAACAGAAAAGCACTCTTTCAGCTTGTTTATTATGAATGGGAATATTTATAGGTGTACCTTTCTTAAATGGTAAGTCTATGAAATTTACATTTGGAAAATTGTTTTATAGGTTTGAAGAACTACTGTATAATTTTCAATTTGCATGAAAATAAAGTAATTGATTTAAGGAAAACTAGAGAAGGGAATACCTTCAACAGGAGACTGACCAATGTGAATTCTGTCTTATGTAATTGGAGACCTCAATAAAGTTTATTTTACCCGTTAGCACCACATTATATTTTCCCTCTAAGCTCTGAATTTTTTTAAATGACAATTCATAAGGAAAAAAGAGGACTGATAATATGTATATAAGTCTATTCGTTTGGTACTAGAGGGTTCGTGGAAACGTAAGACAAAATCCCATCATTCTGTGGGTTGAGATACATTCAAACAAAATTTATAATATGAATATATGATGAGATACATGTAAGAAAAGTTTATTGGTTGAACAGAGTGAGAGCAGATTAGCCTCTCTCAAGCAAAATTGAGGCAGGGCATTGAAATATAAGTAATATGTCAAGGATATCTGAGGAGAAGCACAGGGAATGGTAATAGCAAAGCTTTAAGTCAGGTTCATTAATGTTAATTTCTCTATTGCAGCAAGTGCAGAGATTGAGGGTTTATATTGAAATATTATATTGGAAGGGATAGCTGGAATTTTCTGGCCCCACCAAGTCCTCCCCTACACTATGCAGCTGACAGCTCATAAATCATATCCCGAAGTTCATCCCCTCACACAAAAGTTTAAAGCTAGAACCATCTAAACTGGTTCATGTAATGCTATTCTCCTCAACTTGCTCCAGTTTCTCTCTGTCATCTAATTTATGTCATCTAAGATCAATTTATGATCTCATTTTGTCCCATGGAACACATACTCCATGGACCTCCCACCACATGGAACTCACACATTTGCCAAACAATATTTTACTAGCTTCACTCTCTTTGGCGAAATACTCATGAAAGAACTGTCCACTCTTCTTCATCTCACTGCTTCTTATTCCCTTTTTCTCTCTGTGCTTAAGTACTGGCTGTTTGTTTGCTTTTGGTCCTTCATGACAAAAGGGCTTTGTCCAAACCAGGGCTTACTATTGCTCATTACTGTATGCTCAGAGCATAGAATAATGAGCACATAATAGACATGCAATACATATTTGCTGACTGAATTATTATGGTACCAAATAAACTGATATTCCTCCCGCAGAAGTTTTAATTCCAATGATTTGGAAATCAAGTCTAATCAGGAACCATTTGGGGAAGGGCCTTCTTTATATTCTGTAAGCAGTGGAGGATAAAATTTTATTCAGGCAGGCAGGTTTTTTAAGCCTCCAAAGGGTACCCTACCCAATTCCTACTCGTTTCACTTTATTAAATGCTAAAATGAAAGTTTGTCCCTGAATACAGAATATTACTAAAATGTGATCTTGATAAAGAATATAACCTAGAACTCTCTCAACTAATCCTTAGGAAAATCCTTGTTATAAGAAGTACTACTTACAGTTCTTAACTTACAACATATGCAGTCTTATAAATAATCTAAATTTTGTACTTGGATGAAGCCATGACATCAGAGGTTTATGAAGCTGAATCAAAATGGTTGGGCTCAGGTGAAATACTTTAACTCACTTGTATTTTGTTGTTATGCCATTCACTTTATAGTATTCTGAGTAACATTATAAGAAGCATTGTATAAAATGCGTTATTGTATTTAATTTTGAGAACATTGTCAAATCCATTTTCTGTTATATTATGCAGAAAGTCTTGTTCATGAGGCTCTAACAATGAGAATTCCAAGTGTAGAAACTGTGCCACCATTTGCCTTGCATTACCTTATCAATTTTAACTTCTGGTTTATTACTTTCATATCTCTATATTGCCTTTGATCCGAGACCATAAATTCTATCTATCTATCATCTTGTATAGTGATTCTTTATGGAATAAACCTGTAGTATAAATAGATGGATAACTAAAGAGTATAGAATTCTCTAGGCAATATCAGCCCATTGGAGATTTTTCATCAAGAAAGTGACTCTATAATAATAAAAATAATTTTTATTATTACTTACAAATGGAGTTAAAGTCAAATTATTAATTGTTTTTGATCCTCCATAAGTTCCAATCTTCCAACCTCTGTTCCAAATTTTATTTTTGTATGAACAAAGATCAAGAACATTTTGGAATCATGAATTTTAAAGAAAAATGTGCACAGGTACATCCATTTTAAAGGCCCCACATTTGTTATTCTTGAGAGCAAATGGCATAATTATTGCCTGGTTGTATACACACCAGATACCCTGAGGTTGGCCTTAGCGTAGTGGGCTTTTACCAAGAAGTGTCATCCAATTTACCCTAAAATATTTTCCCAGCAAATGCAAGCACTCATTGTATTACAGAATTTATTACTTATTAAAGCACTTGGGTCTTTACTACTTTCTCCTTGGAAAATTTTAAATAAATGCATTTTCAAAGAGTATCCTGTGAGACTAAGAGTCCAGAGAAGATGGTACATATAGTCTTGTTTCTCCTTGTTCTTCCCAGCTAGATACAATTAGAAACCCCGGCAAAAGCATGAGCGGCAATTAATTAAAAGAGAACTCAGGAAGGTGGAAAGAGGAAGGCAGGTAGTTAGACTTCAGCAAGCATCATAAATATGCTTCAAGAAGCAATTACAAAAACAAATACTATACTTGTTTATGACCAATCATCTTGCTCCTTGTTTCTATTTGTATGCAACTTTGTTATATATTTTGCTATTTTTCTACAAAATATATTTTATATCCTAAAATTGTTTTGGGGGGCAAATTCAACTATAAAAAAGAAAATTTTATTTAGGTTTACTTTTTGGTGAGCATAAGACTCCCACTAGTTTGTGTGCCTGCTTGTCTGTTTCCTCAAGAAACAGCCCTTGAGTTTGATAGCCTATGAACTATGGCTTATCTGAGATAAATCTCTCCGTTTCTCTGAGAAAAAAAAAAGAAAAACTATTCAAAATGTAGAACAATTAAGCACCAAACTTTCACTTCAAATCACCAAATGAGTTTAAAACTTCAAATGCCTAGAAAGGATAAGATTAAGCAAATCCATGAAACAAGTTTTAGGTACTTTTTAAAAATTTTTTATCATGGGTAAAAAGGAATATTTGCCTCTTAAAAACAAGACTCCACATAGAAGTATTTTCTCTTTTATTTTTCTTAAAGCATGTAGTCTTTCTGTTTATCTTTCATTTTTGCACTGCTGATAGAACCATAAGTGTATAGAAATATCTCTTTATTTAAAAGCAACATGGCAAACCCTATGGCAAACAGCAACTGATAATTTCCCTCAGTGTTGGGAGAAAAGTTGGAAGAAGCAGGAATGTGATGCAGGCACTACTCAGTCCCAGCTCATTGTTACCTTGAGGAAATATGGGACCAGCAGTGCCAAATCTTACTATTATTGAGGAGAAAATAGAGCTACATTTTAAAATGAAATTCACATTTGAAGAGTGTTGTATAAGCCAAACAAAGCCTGTCTAGGTCCTGGGTAGAGCCACGGGCCCACTAATGACTTCTATATGAAGTATTGGTCTATTGTCCTCTGAATTTATTGTTGTGAAGGGAAGTCTAAGGACACCCTAATTTTCCTTTAAGTCATGTGCGGTTACCATTTTTTCCCTGCCAAGATATCTATAAAGTTTAAAAAATACTGCTGACGTTCTAAATTTTTGGATCTCAAGGTTTGAATCCCTTTATTCTTTTTCTATGGTATATTGTGAGCATTATTTTACTTATAAATTTAAGTCTTCAACTCTAGAACATTTTTCAACTGTACTATTGATTTTTAAATTTTATTTGTTCTTTCATCTGTTTCTAGTATGTAGGCAATTTCTCGGTATGCTATCCTCTATCTTCTATAGCTGTCATCTCTCTCCACATTTTTAAATGTCTTTGTCTGATTCCCCTGCACATTTGGAGAGTTTTCCAAGGTTCTCATTTCCAGCACATCCTTTTCATCTTTTCACTCTTGCTCTATAGAAATGAAATTATATAATTCTTAGTCTAGGAAGCTGAGGATTTCTTAATTCTTGTACCAGGTAGGATCAAGTTGTCTTATTTAAATGGTTTCCAACATTATCTATCTATCTATCTACTACACATCTACATGATATACATAAGGATATATATGGGAAAATACACGTAAGGATAGAGAAATATAGCATTTCTTCATTCTATGTGAGTTAAACAAATACAATAAGGCAAAAACAGGTTCTGAGAGCTACACCATTTCATTGTCCCTACCCTACAATACCCAAAACAAAATTTAAGATCTTTTTAGAATTTAGAGGGAAATGATTAACTTACCCATCATGATCATAAAGACTATAGACAGTTGGTCTTTCTCTTTCAAACCTAGAATAGAGCTAACCTACTTTAGTGTAGCAGTGAATGTCAGGTGGGAGAAGAAATGAAGAAGAGAGGAAAAGATGGACAGGCTGAGATTTTTCAGGAACCATTCCTTTCTATTACAAGTCTGATGACATCAAATGAATAAAATGAAAGAGAAGATCAAAATCTTCAGTGACTCACCACTAGAGAGATGGTCCCACGAATGTTCTCAACTTTGCAGTAGCAATTCCTTTTTCACTGAAGAGAATAAAGAGAAAAGTAAGAACATAAAAAAGGTCAGAGACCTTAGATTCCTATTCAGAGTAGATACACTGGTTCTAATGCTTTTTTTATTGTTTCATTGTAGTCTTAATTCTCATAAGCTCTTCTCTTATCTCATTCATCTTTTTATATTTTGAATGTCTATCAAGGAATTCCTAATCCATCTAAATCTGGTTTTCTTATCATCTCATCTTGTATGTCATTTTATAAAATCTGCATTTATTAAATTTTGATGTCAATAATTTTTCAGAAATATTCTCTTACTTCCTAGGAAAAGGTATTTTTTGGCAATGTCTTACCCTCTGCTTCTTTGGCTATGTGTTCCTTTCTTTATTGTGTATGAGCACAATTCCCCCAAATTGGAGAGACCAACAAGGCAATACAGACAATTACAATTTACCAAAGTAGAAACTTATGAATAGCAACTTCTGCATTAATCAGTGCTGGGGTAGGAAAACCTGAACTGTCATTGACAAATTGCTAGAGGCTTAATGTGAACAACTCTGAGAATTAAAAACTCCAAGACTAGTTATCAGTAGGCTACACACTTTTGTGAATTTTACCTCCCAAAGTTCTACCAGGTTCTCACTTTGAGTATTAGTGAAATATCCCCTCATGCTTCTGGTAGGGAGAGGGGGAAAAGAACCATTTTGAAATAACACCAAAACATTCTGCTCTTCTTAACAAAGTGTGTCCTCAGGAGAAACTATTTAATCAGAGTCTTACCTGCTAGGATTTTATCACAGCCTAACTGAGAGAACGGAAATACCCGACTCCAGCCGATTCTAGCCATCCTGTTCCACCTAAGTATGTATAGGGGAATGAAGGGGGAACAGGAGGCATATGAGCGGTTCACAATCCAGGGTCGGGATCACTGAAAGACTGAGACCTAATCATAGGACTATAGAACACTTCCTCTCTCCCCACACCTCACCACAATATTACTAAAGGCCTATTTATAACAGTTCCTTTTGGCCAGTACATCACTCCTAGCTATCAAAGAAAAAATTACAAAGTATACCAAATGGCAAAAAAAAGTTTAAAGAGGCAGAGCAAGCATCAGAACCAGACTCAGACATGATAGGGGTTTTGGAATTATCCGACCAGGAATTTAAAACAACTATGATTGCAATGTTAAGGGCTCTCATGGGTAAAGTAGACAACATTCAAGAACAGATGGACAATAAGCAGAGAGAAGGAAATTCTTTAAAGAGCCAGAATGAGATTCTAGGAGTCAAAAACACTGTTAACAGAAATGAAGAATGACTTTGATGGGCTCACTAGTAGACTGGACACAGCTGAGGAAAAATATCCCTGAGCTCAAGGATATCTCAATAGAAAACTCCCAAACTGCAAAGCAAAAGGAAAAAAGACTGACAAGAAAACAAACTCCAGAACAGAATATCCAAGAACAGCAAGTCAACTACAAAAGGTTTAATATGCACATAATGGGAATACTGGAAGGAGAAGATAGAGAAATATACAGAATAAATATTTAAAATAATAATGACTGAGAAGTTCCCCAAATTAATATGATACCAAACCACACATCCGGGAAACTCAGAGAATACCAAGATAAATGCCTCCCTTTGCTCCCCTCCAAATATACATAGGCATATGATTTTCAAACTAAGAAAATCTAAGGAAAAAAATCCTGAGAAAAATCAGGGGGAGGTGGGGAAAATATTTTACCTACAGAAGAGCAAAGATAAGAATTACATACAACTTCTCCCAAGAAACCATGCAAATAAAGAGAGAGTGGAGTGAGAAATTTAAAGGGTTCAAAGGAAAAAAACACCAACCTGAACTTCTGTACCTTGTGAAATTATCCTTCAAATGTGAAGAAAAAATAAAGACTTTCTCAGACAAACAAATTGAGGAACTTTGTTGCCAGTAGACCTTTCTAGAAATGTTAAAAGAAGATCTTTAGAAAGAAGAAAAATAGTACTGCTAAGAAACTTGGATTTACATTTAAAAAAAGGAAAGAGCATTGAAGAAGGAATAAGATAAAATAAAAATGTATTTTTCTCACTTAACTTGTCTAATTAGGTAACAGTTTATTCAAAATAATAGCAACAATGTACTTGATTTTATAATTTTATACAATATGTGCTTTTGTATGCTTATGTATGAGTGAAATGAATTTCAGCAATGATACAAGGGATGGGAAGGAAGAATTAGGATTATTTTGTTATTGTACGGTATGTGCAACAGAAACAAAGCAGCAGAGTGCTATTTGAAAGTGGACTTGGATTAGTTGTAAATGAATATTACAAAATGTAGGGCAACCACTAAAAGAGTAAAAAAAGTATAACTGATATGCTAAGAAAGGAGGAAAAAATGGAATGATATAAAATGCTCAATTAAAATCACAAAAGACAGAGAAAGAATGGAAGACAAAATAGAAAGAAGAATAAGGGCAGTAAACAGAAAACAGTAAACAGTAAAAAACAGAAAACAGTAACAAATATGGTAGATATTAATCCAATTATATCCATATTCACTTTGAATGGTCTAACTGCACCAATTAAGAACAGATATTGTCAGGGTGGATCAAAAAACAAGACCCAAGTCTATGTTGTTTACAAAAAAAAATTAAATATAAAATCACATACACATTAAAATTAAATGGATGGAGAAAGTTTCATTCTTTGGCATGTGGATATCTAGTTTTCATAACACAATTTACCAAAGAGACTATCTTTTCTTTTATTGAGTATTCTTGACTGTCTTCTCAAATATTAGTTGACTGTACATGTATGGGTTTATTTATGAGATCTTAAATCTGTTCAGTTGGTCTATGTGTCTGTTTTAATGGCACTACCATACTGTTTTGGTTACTATAGCTTTGTAGTATAGTTTGAGATAAAAAAGTGTGATGCTTCCAGCTTTGTTCTTCTTTTTCAAGATTGCTTTGGTTTTATTCAGATTCTTCTGTGGATCCATATGAATCTTAGAATATTTTTTTCTATTTCTATAAAAAGTGCCTGTGGAATATTGATGGAGATTGCATTGAATCTATAGGTGGCTATGGGTAGTATGGACATTTTAACAATATTAATTCTCCCATCCATGAACACAGACTATCTTTTCACTTATTTATGTCTTCCTCAATATCATGCATCAATGCCTAATAGTTTCCAGTGAACAGATTTTTATTCTAAGTATTTTTATTTTTTTAGGATGTTATTGTAAATGTTTTATTTCCTTTTCAGATAGTTTATTATTAGTGTATACAAGTGCAAACATATCTATGGATAGTTGCTAGCTGGTCATCTTGTGAGGAGGACTGAAGTTGGGAATGACCAGTGTTAGAATTTTCTAATTCACTTTTTTAATGTACTCATTATTATATCACCAACAAAAATTATAATAAATGAAATATCATAATGTGGCATTGCTTTGCCTCTAGTGATGCCCCTGGTGGTTCAAAGATGCTTACCCCAAATTAGAAACATTATTCCTCCTCTTGACTCCTGAATTATTTAATGTATTTTATTGAAAGTGCATCTATCTTTCTATAATTTTTGATAGCTATAGTACTCATTGTCTTGTCAGTTCTTCAATATGTCTTTAGAGTACAGTTTTCTTTTGGTTGGTAAATCCTGTGTGTTAGATGATTCAACAATGAAGTTAAGTGCTATGTTAATGTCAAAATGCATCAGGGATATCAAAGAATATGGGAAACACACTTGAGTCTATACATCCCAAGATAATTTGAATGTCAACATTGATAAGCAATTCATAAATCTCAGAATTTAAAGAACAAAATAATAATGCAGAAATAATTTTAAACAAACATCTCTCCAAGTAAATATAAATTAGGCCCTTTGCCAGAATCATAGAGTTATGGCCAAAGCTTAGACTTAGTTTTGTGCCTTTGGCTCCTGGGTCCAGCAATGTTTGTTTCTTCCTGCAAAATACTTATGCAATAGTAACTTTGGAGAAAAAAGTTCCCTGAAAAATATTTTGGCCAGTCCACATATTCAGGTCTGCTGATTTTACATAAGGCTCATTTGCCGAATTAGAAAAAGGCTCCACTTCTGGGAAGATGAATTAGAAAAAGGCACAGTTTTCCTCAGGGCTAACACAGCCTTGCATCAAGTAGCATGTTGAGAGGGTTTTTAGCCTCAGCTGGCTATCTTGACTGAGGTGCACTGGCAGGACACAACTTACATGACCTGTATAAGGTTGGCCTGAATATACTTTTCTTAAATTCACTTTTTTTTTCACAAAGCAATGAGAATAAAAGCTTAGTAAAATACAGAAGTTCTATTTTAGGTAAAAGTCCTGATCATTATATTTGCTACTTGCTAACCTCCTGTTTTCTTTAAAATTTGATTCAGGTATAATCCTTTTAACTTTATCCATTTGAACTAATAGTAAGTTCCATGAGAAGAAAACAAACTGTGAAAGCCAGTATTTACAATTATTTTTACAAGTGTGCTGCCACTGTGTTTTTTAAATAAACTCTCACTGAAAAATGTGCATAATCTCAAAGATTATGTGTCAGCAACATGAAATGGCTAGAATTTTCTTTATTTCAAAGGGAATTTGTTTCTCTATTTTCAATGCCAGGATACAAATATATTTCCTCTTAAGAGAGCAAAATGACAGAATCCATTCCATTGTTTCTGTGAATGATAATTTACTAATCAGAATTACCTCCAAGCAATTTGTGATTTTCACTATTGTAATGCTATCAAATAAATGTCATTATGATTTGCATTTCTCTAATAATTAGAGATATTGAGCATCTTTTCATGTGCTTTTTGGCCATCTGTATGTCTTCTTTGGAGAAATGTCTATTTAGAGAGGTATCACCTCACACTGGTCAGATGGCCATCATCAAAAAGTCTACAAAAAATAAATGCTGGAGAGGGTGTGGAGAAAAGGGAGCTCTCCTACACTGTTGATGGGTATGTAAATTGGTACAGCCACTATGGAGAACAGTATGGAGGTTCCCTAATAAACTAAAAATAGAGCTAGCATATGATCCTGCAATCCCACTCCTGGACATTTATCTGGAGAAAACCATACTTTGAAAACATACATGCACCCCAATGTTCATTGCACCACTGTTTACAATAGCCAACACATGGAAACAACCTAAATGTCTATCTACAGATGAATGGATAAAGAAGATGTCCATCTACAGATGAATGGATAAAGATTGTGTGTGTATATATATATATACACACAATGAAATATTACTCAGCCATAAAAAAACATGAAATAATGCCATTTGCAGCAACATGGATGGACCTAGAGATTAACATACTAAGTGAAGTAAGTCAGACAGAGAAAGACAAATATCATATGATATCACTTATATGTGGAATATAAAAAATGATACAAATGGACTTATTTACAAAACAGAAACACACTCACACTTAGAAAACTAACCTATGGTCACCAAAGGGGAAGGGTGAAGGGGAGGGATAAATTAGGAGGCTGGGATAAACATATACACACTACTATATATAAAAGAGATAATCAAGAAGGACCTACTGTATAGCACAGGGAATTCTACTCAATACTCTGTAATAACCTATGTGGGAAAAGAATCTGAAAAAGAATAGATATATATATATATGTATAACTAAATCGCTTTGCTATACACCTGAAACTAACAACACTGTAAATCAACTATACTCCAATATAAAATAAAAATTTAAAAAGAGAAACTGTAATTCCAATGCATAAAGTGTAGTGTCATAAGTTATATAATCAGACAGCCTAGATTCAAATCCTTGCTTGACAGACGGTCAGCCACGTGACATTGGATAACACCATAGTTTGCCTTCAATAGAAGAGATCTGTGAATAACAGAAGTCCAAAAATGGATTCCAGCATTCAAAATCTCTTCTAAAAGTATTTTGTTTACCTTCTGCTTTTTCTGTATAGGAGACTTTTCTATCTTTCCAGGACCTCTCATTTTGCCTAAATGGAGCAGTAGACATATAACTGAAGTTCTTACGCTTTTAAGAAAATTAATATGTCAAGATTCATTTAAACTTCTATCATCAAGTTATTAAAGCATTTTATACCACAATTTTCATCCGTAAAATGGGGCAGATACCACACCCATCTTTAGAAGAGTTACAAATGTTATGCTTTTGAACTGTACATGGCACTAAATAGTAAACACTCAATAAATCATGGTTATCACTATTAATATTCCTGTATTTCACAGAAATGCAGAAACTCATAATACTTGAGAAGATTTTTGTTGATTTCATAAGAATCAAGTCTACGACGCATTTTTAAATCTACGTGCAGTCATCTGGGTCTTATATGTTTTACAATTTTTTTCTTAGGAATTTGAATAAATGGCAAAAGCAGACGGAGAAATTTCACACATGTAGATTTAGTTCAGAATAAGTGATATAGACCAACTGAATTTTAAAGGGAAAAGTCAGTAAAGGAAGGAAAAATAAAAGTAAATGATTATATGTGGGCATCTGGAAGAAGAAAAATATTATGTTGCTATTATTAGACTCCTTTTAAAATTATCAGGTTTGTGTGCTGCCTTCTCAGAACCCACACACTTTGAGTGTTAAGAGGAGGAGTTTTTAGTTCTGAAGTAATTATAACAAGGGCATAAGCTTCTGTAGGTGGGAGACAACTTATTTTGTGGAGATATTTATTTTAGGTTTAGAATAATATTTTATTGAATTTAGATATTTTGGTAAGGTTCGTGTTCTCCCTTCAGTGTGAGGCACAGGACGGACAGAAGAAAAATGCACGTGATACTTTCACAATGGAAAGTTCTTTCTGTTTATAGGGAATGTTAATCAAGCATATCAAGAGACTGAACTTATCTTGTGGGATATATACAAATCCAACCTTGTGTGAACTGCCAAAGACAATTTTGTCACCTTCCTTTGATTCTTTACTTTCCTAGTATCTTTATTATCATAAAATATTAATAAGAATACCGTAGAGGCTTTAATTTAAAGTTTTGAATGTTGTCAGGGAACTATACTCAATATTTTGTAATAACATGTAAAGGAAAAGAATCTGAAAGAAAAAAAAATATGTATGTATAACTGAATCACTGTGCTGTACACATGAAACTAACACAACACTGTAAATCAACTATACTTCAATTAAAAATTTTTTTGAATGCTGTATAAATAACTTTTCTAAGAAATATCAAATAATATCTTCATCACTCTGTAAATAAGTACTAAATTTTCTTTTTTTTTTAAACAGTTCTACAATCTGATCGCTACGTACTACTGTTCAACGTTGTTTCTGCACTTCTTTAACTTGTATGGGGTACTCTGTTAGTTTTGTTACCCAGAAAAAGAACCGTAGTACCATAATTTGAAATACTCTCACTAGTTTATCATCAGACTCGAAGGGCTCTAGACTAGCAGCTAATAGTAGATTTTATGTGAGGGAAGTATTTTTTTTTCTAATTAAAGACTTTATTTTTTAGAGCAGTTTTAACTTTATAACAAAACTGAAAGGAAGGTACAAAGATTTCCCACATACATCTTGCCTACATGTGTGTAGCCTTCCCCATTATCAACATCATTCACCAGAATGGTAAGTTTCTTGCAATCAGTGAACCTGCACTGGCACATCATAATCACCCAAACTCCATAGTTTACCTTAGGATTCACTCTTGGTGTTGTATGGGTTTGGAAAAATTCATATAGTCTGTGGGTTTGGGGAAACTAGAATGACATATATCCATCATTATAATATTATAGAGTCTTTTCATGGCCCTAAAATTCCTCTGTATCTGCCTATTCATTACTCCCCCAACCCCCACCCTGCACTATTGACACGCTTTTCTCCTAAGGCTCTATGCTGGATCTATTTTGAGATAACTGCTGCTGTTCACTCTAAGAATGTTAGACATGTTCCCTGATCTGCCACCATGGCCTTCTGCTGCCCCTTAGGCTGCCAAGGCCATCCCCTGGCCCTGACGTAAGGCACCACCACTCCCTTCCCTGATCCTGGAAAACTGCTGGTCTCTCCAAGGTGGTGCTCGGATATCTGGAGTCCTTAGTGCTATCTTTATGCTATGTTCTGAGTTGTAAGTGAGGAAAATGCTTATTTTCTCTTTTATGTTACATTCTTCTAGAATGGGAACTAAACCTTTATTTTCTAATGTTTTACAAAGACAAAACTGTAGCCTTTTCTGTCTCTGTATTTCAAACATGAGCCCATGTGAGTGATGAACTGGGAAAAACTGTCCAAAAAACAACAAGGTTTACTCAGAAAAACCAGTCCTTCCCTTAGGATAACTTTTCTCCTAGAAATCTCTTTGATTCCTCATTCAAATGACATTGACAGTAAGAAAAAGAATCCACTAACATTTATTCAAGGATTATTATGTGTCAGACATTGTTACAAATGCTTTATGTGTGTTCATTAATTTAATCCTCATGGCACTTTGAGATTTTTAGTAGAAAGTATTATTTCCATTGCAATGAAAAATGGCTAAGATGTTTCATCCTACCTTATACACTTGTTTTAATACGTGCTTTACTAATATTTCTAAATTATAATCTCATAATTCCCAAGCTAAAATTTAAAATTAGGCCAAGCTGAGTCAAAATCCATCAATGGTTTGCAATGAAAACTGTAGCAGATTCAAAGCAAAACATTATCTTGACACATAATGTGCATAATAAGGAGTGTTACATTTATAATATAAGGAAGAAGACAAATGCAGAAAACCATACAAATATAATCTGAGTAAAGTAAAAATATAGGCAAACACATCAATAATGGATTTCTAGTAACAATCTAGAAGTTCTCATTCCTTTTATAAACTAATTTTTGTTTACCTAATTGATTTGGCATACATTAATTGAATTCAAATTTTAATTGTTCAATTATTTGTTGAGATTATTGTGAGAATGAATATGCAGTGCCTATCTCTTAAAAAGTCAAGAGTATTCAAATGTAAGCTTGTCAAAATTACCACTGTAGGACATCTTATGTTTTATGATAACTATATGTGTCAAATGTTTTTGAATTAGAGTGGATGAAATTATTAGTTTCTTTTTTGTTTTTCTTGCCAGAATCAGGGAAAGCTTCATAGAAAAGGAACCACCTGCACTTTGAATTGAGACATAAGATTCATCAGGTAAAGAAATGTAAAAAGGAATTAGAAGAAAACAATACTAAAAACTAGCTAACAAAAATCAAATTAGGAAAAAACAGATAAAATCATGGACTTTTGAGAACAAAGCACATTAAATCCTATGCTGAGTATGCATCATCCAGCAGGTAATGGAGAGTCCAAAGAATATCAAGTTATTATGTTGTACACTTGAAGTATATGTTATATGTCAATTACATCTCAGTTTTAAAAAAGAAAAAATAAATGGAGAGTCCACAGAGGTTTTAAATATAGGCTTTGTCTATGTCTTTCAAAGTTTTTAATCACAGCAGTCATTACTGAATAGCTGTGTGTCTTAAAAAATCATACGAGTATTAGAAAAAAATTAAACATTTTTCCATATCAGTGACTCCTATTAAACTACCCGAAATTTACTTCACTTCTTTGAATTAAAACCTTAAGGACTTGCAGGAAAAACAACTTATTAACTTACCCACAGTTAATGACATTAATTAGTAAACCAGAATAGCTGAAATAAAACAGACTTGCATGAATAAAGCATAGAAGATACTGTTTTCAGTGAAAAGAAATAAATACACAACATTTAATGTTACCTAGAAAAGCAATGGGGGAGGACTCCATAGTCACATTCAGGTAAGGTATACCAGCTCCAGGCAACAGGAAATGTACACACATCTAAGGCTGGGGAAAATGTATCAGTCACTGACTTGATCGGGAAACAAACAAACAAAAAAAGACACACTCAAAAGAGTGTAACTGAAAATAATTTAATGAAGGGGATAGGAATTAAGAGGTTAAGGGAATAAAAATCAACGAAAGAAAGCAGCTACCAGCTCTAGACCTGAAGGTGCAAATAGAGGGCATGGTGTTCCCAGAGCCCACAGGGAGCAGAGTCTTGGGACAAGGGCTACAGACAGAAGCTGGACCTCTGGAATGCAGCCACAGTCGTGCCACGTGGAGGGAGCTGGGTAATGGAGCATAAATTCAGTCTCTTTTACTTTCCACACACTAATCTCCTGCCCATGCCTCCCACTGGCAAAATCTATCCAGAAATCAAGAACAAGAGAGCCTGGCTGACCAGTCTGCTGAGCTCAACCTTCCGAAGCATGAATCAGGGCAGAGAAGGGCAGGGAGAAGATCTGGAGAAGCAAATGGAGAATAAGCAGCAAAGAGGAGAGGAAAGAGACACAGTGAGAGTGAAGACATTAATGAGGGGTGAGGGCCACTATAAACAAGTCTTTGTAACTATGGGCACTATTAGTAGAGACTGGGAAGAAACCACCAGTAGGTGGGAAAGGGGAAAACATTTGTCCTCTTTGACATTTCTGGAATGTAAAGCAGATAGAGCAATGCATTTGTTTGCACTGTCATTTGCTTATTTAGATAACATTAGTTTTTTTGTATATTACTACTATTAATGACGATCAAATAAAAACAACCTTAGAGCGTCTTCATTTTCCAAACAAAATGTTGAGATTCCTTCCTCAAAATGGCTTTGTGTTTCATTTTAAGAAGAAGTTTAGTATAGCCCAACTTAAACATCATCATGAATTTACTTATAATGTTTAGGTTCTTCAAAACCATGTGATTTTTTAAACTCACATAGCCAAGGCACTTCCAATAATTCTTTTGATTATTTTCACCATGATTTACTAATGTTCTTACATCAGTTCACTTGTTATTATTTTAACCAAGGACATAGTAAAAACATTTAAGGTAAATAAATGTTCTTGCTTTAAACTCACTTTTTTGGTAGTAGGCAACAGTCAAGTTTAATTTAAAAAAGACTGGAAGTAATTACTCATGCTTATAAAATATTCTATGCATAATCTATTATATTGTTAGCCAATCTATTCACTGTTTAATCCATTCAACAAATACTTACTGAATAACTACTATGGGCCAGTCTTAGTTGCTAACGGAGATACATCTCTCATTCCGTCTGTCTCTCTCTGTTTATCTATCTGCGTAAATACCCTAACTAACGTAGCTTGAAATATAGTTGGAGTTTATAACATATATGTATAAAACAATATAAAACTTAAAACAAATTAAAGGTTAGAAAAAATAATATAATAAAAGCTATGTCTTGGATGAAAATGAAACAAAATGCAATAAGCATGAGGTTCTGAAGTTCCCTTTCATCTGATTCTTGTATAGCTCAGCTAAAACTGTTTCATTCTCCCCATTGATGAGGCCAAAAACCTAGGAGTCATCTTATGATGGTTCTTTCTCATAACCCCATATCCAGCTAACTACAAACTATTTCAGCTCTGCATTTAAAACATATCTAGAATTCCACTCGTAAAATGGCTCAAAAGCTGAGAAACATGTAGTGGAGAGAGAAAGTTATAAATGCAAAGAGTAGCCAAGTAAAGAGTTGCAGAACCAAGAACTACTGCAGTTTATCACATACATAATCGTTCTACTTATATATACCTAACTCTTCCCCTCTCTCAATTTCTCTTTCTCTGGAATATAAGCTGTGTTATTATTGATAGTTAGGTTAACATAGTCCACAGATTTTATGCTTTTAAGTCAGGATTGTGAATGAACTAGGGGAAGGATAAAGAACAACTAAAGATGAAAGCAATGACTTGATAAGACATGATCTTTTCTTCTGAAGAGAGAGTTAGCATGTTTTATATTTTGCATATGTAAAGATGCAGTTTGTGAGGCTGGGGCACAATGCTTTTGTTAGTTTATTGTCTAAAGTTAGGCTCAGAAAATTGTGTATATTCAAAAGTGTAGATTCTGGAATAGGCTGAAAATTGGCTCAATAATGCTTCAACCCCAGAAAAGATAAATACATTTCTAAGGTTCCTTTGTAGCCAGAATTTCACATGTTCCCTAGCTTGCTTCAAGTGGATGTTTGTGCAAGACTCCACACAGAGCTTGCAGGTGAAACTGACATAGTTATCTTCAAAATCCAAGTGGCAGGGGTATTGGTCCTTTCATGGCAGTTGGGAAGTAAGTACTGTTGATTTCTAGTTTCATTGATTAACAGAACAGAATCTGTAGGAACAACTCCTTAGTGTGGGTCATCATTTCTGCTGGCTGTGTGTTCTCCAAAATTCTTTTTCTGCATTTCCTCCCAGTTCTGTGACATAACTTAAATGCACTCAAGTATTTTGAGCAGAGCAGTGTCTAGATCTGATATCTGTTTTCAATGATCACTTTGCCATGGTCCAGAGTATATTTTGTTGAGTTGCAGGGAGAAACTGGGAGCTCATAGGGAGGCAGTTACAGTTTCCAGACAAAAGATGACAGTGGCTTGGAAGTAGGTGATGGCTGTAGAGATTTTTGAGAGGTAGGCATATTCCTACATATTTTGAAGATGTTTGTCATAGAAAATAACAAACTAATAGGAAAAAATAATTTAGTCAAAAAATATGAGATTGAGATCTTGAGATATTCTCTACCTTGAGAGAGGATGAAACTTAAACCAAACCAAGTTACAGATGAATTAAAGATTAAACTATACAACGTAAATTATAAAAAATGCCAAAGGAAATAGGGATGCATTAATAACTAATTTGAGACTGCAGAGAGAGTTTCTAAGCAGAAAGACAATAGTCAAAGAACTAATCGGCACAGAAAAGTTTAAAACTTTTGTAAATCAAAAATATTAAAAAGAGGCAAATGTCAAATTTGTAAAAATATCTGAAATATCTATAATGAAATGTAAATGTTACACCCCTAATTATAGAAATACCATCCAACTGGTTCAATCCCCCCGTAACAGGTTTTTCCCTTTAATAGTGCCTTTCTACTATTGATCTGGTCATTGCTTATACACCTTATCCAGCTAAGAGACATTATTACAGTTATTACCTCACAAGTATCCCCAGTTCTCTAGCTCTTTTCTTCTTCTCACTTTAATTCCTTGGCACAGCCATAACCTTAGAAAATCTATCCAGTTACATGTCTTCAGCTGAGCAGCTGAACATTGCTAGAGAAAATAACACATATTAGGGTGACTGGAGCTCATATTCATTATCACTCACAATAAATAATCATTCAACAGTAGATACTGTTACTTAGCCCGTTTTGCAACTAGCAATGTATTATGAACATTTACGTAAGTTAATAAATTCCAGTATATGGATCTATGGGGCACTATAAAGCAACTAACAAATCTATTATCTCATTCATATATTTTGATGCCAATGTTATAAAATGGGTATAATGAATAATCATGTATCTCTTCGTATTGCTTTAGCAAAAATCCTCGAAAGTGGAAAGATGTGACAAAAAATATAAAAAATTTAAGGCTTCTTATATATATTTCAAAGTTTCATTCTATTTCCTAGAGATGAATGAGAGTTCCTATATTATTTTGTGATGACTTTCTAACTTACTGACTTTTTCAAATGCTGTTATCTCAAGTTACTTTATGTCTTAGTTCACTTGGGCTGCTATAACAAACTGCCACAGGCTGGGTGGTTTATAAACAATAGAAATTTAATTTCTCATAGTTCTGGAGGCTGGAAATCTGAGATCAGGGTACCAGCATTGTTAGGTGAGGGCTCTCTTCCAGGTTACAGACTTCTCATTGTATCCTCACATGGTGAAAGGGGCTAGGTAGCTCTATAGGATGTCTCTCTTTCTTTTTTTTTTTGGCCTCGAAGCATGGCTTGCAGGATCTTAGTTCCCCGACCGGGTATTGAATCCGGGCCCCAGCAGTAAAAACGCTGAGTCCTAACCACTGGACAGTCAGGGAATTCCCAAGGATCTCTTTTTTAAGAGAACTAATCCTACTTATGAAGTCTCTACCCTCATAACCAAGTCAGCTCCCCAAATTCCACCTTCTGACATCATCACATTGGGCATTAGGATTCCAACATGTAACTTTTGTGGGGACACAAACATTCAAACTTTAGCGCTTTACATGATCTCAATTACTAGTTATGTTTGATATTTAACATGTATATTAATTATAATATTTTAATTTTAGTCTTTAATAACATAACTATTGTATTTAAATAACTAATATTGTCTTATTTATGTTGCTTTGTTTACTTCAATAGTAAAGAAATTGTTAAAAACACTGAGATATAATACTATTATAAATGAGGATTCTTTTCTTATAAATTTCTCTGTTTTCTTCATTTTTCTGACAAATGTATTTTTAAAATTAGGAAAAAAATTACTATTTAAGAAAAAACTTCAGTTTTGTTTTCCTATATGAAGAAAACATCCTGTAGACATTTAGTTTTTGGTGTTAATATCATTAAATAATTTGGAAGACAAATTGAGAAATTAACCATTTAAAAAGGAAATCAATTATAAAAAACATAGTAGTTTTAATATAATATATAAAAATATAATCCATTCTAAAAAATCCAAATTATGCAGGCCTTCTGAATATGTCTTACATAAATTAAAGCATGTCATATTTAAAGAGATTAGTGGTAAAGAAACTGTATATCTATCTATATGAACATACAGATAGATACATTCATATATATATGAAGGGCTTGATTAAGCTTCAAGGGAGTGAGAAGCATAAAGAATGACAATGAACCCAGAGCAGGGAGTTCACAAAGCAAGTAAGAAGGAGTTCAGAACCTCGAATGGAAATTGCCAAGAGTAGAAAAGGAAATATGTACCTTCAACTTCTGGTCAGTTTTGATCTTTCAGAAATATAATGTTCTTGAAAACAGTCTGATAGGATTGGCTTTTAATTCATGGAGAAACTTACTAATTATAATGTAACAAAAGTTCTTCCATGTATTATTTCATTATTTGGAGTAGCAAGATTTTACAGACTGTCAGCTAGCACTAAGATTTAATAAGGACATTCCATAGTAAGTTCTGACTTCACTATTCTAGCCTAGACTTTCTGACTAGGTTGTGAGTTGGATTTTACCAAATTTAGAGAAAATTTGGACTATAACACAAAGCTTGTTAGATAAATAAAACCCCTTAAATACTTCCCTTTCCTCTAAAACTTGAGATATTGTTACCAAAAGATGTGGCTTATTAACCCTATATATAGTTGATTTACGAGTACTGCATTCATAAAAGTTTTATTCCCCTCACATTTTTATTCTGAATCTCAGAAAGTCTATATGCTGGCGATCAGCAGATCTGATTTTTTTTTAGAGTAAGAAAGGCACAGTAGCTAGGAGATCTGGGATCTGTTAAGTCTCATAATTGACAAATGTTGCTTCATCAATCACAAATAGGCCACAGTCCCAAAATCCATTCTCCATTCTCCACCATGCCATTCTGAAGAGATAAATTACTGCTATTTTTGTAACATGGTCCTACAATGGCTCAATGAGCTGATTTAAAAATCTTTAAAATATCACAACCAAAACCACATCCTAAATTTATAAAAATGAATTAAAGTTTGACTTATAGCTATCAAATGTGTACTCCATGTAGGAATACTTCAAGGAAGTGCAGCAAAGGAAACTTGCCATTGCCTAAGAACATGAAGAAAACTTTTGACCTAGATAATCTACATCATTGGTTTGGGAATTCATTACAGATTTCATTCTCCTCCTAGCAGGTATATTGTCTAATCACATTTTAGGCTAGTACTAATATAAAGTTTTATCCCTTGACATACCTGATTATTGTGAGGAATAGACAGGTAGGAGGGATAGACAGAACCGAGTCTTCAGCCATTCTGCTTTTTTTACATCTCTAACCTCTATTTATCCTCTATCCTTTCTTAAACTTTTTACACTCTCCTTATTTCTTCATTCTTCATTTTTTTATGCTCATTTCTTTTTCATTCATTTTTGTAAATATTTCCTGCTTTATCTGAGGGAAAACCCCCTGCCTTCCGATGCAGCCTCTGCCCTTGGACCTTTTTGAACTGTTTTCCATGCTCAGTTAAGTTTAGCATCATGCTGATCAAATTTGAGGGTGACTTGTAATATGTTTAATGAAAATATTAGTACTTTGAATAATGAATGGAAACTGTCTATTAGAGTGTAAGCTACATGAGGATAGATATTTATTTTACTAATGGTAAATTTCTAGTCCTTCAAAATTTTTTTTGGTGTGTGGTAGGAAAAAATCAAAAGAGTAGAAGCCAAAGAGTTTCAGATCAGAGAATATGAAGATGGAATAATATCATTTTGGAAATGGAATCTGGATATCTGCAATTGGATTTTTGTCTGGTTATTTAATGTGGTCCAGGGTTGGGCTTTTTGATGGTGCCAGATTTGCATTAAGGAGCAAGGAACTACAAACAATATAGACAAATATGATGCAAACTGTAGTGGAACTATGGAAAGGACACGAAGAAAAGTTCTGACACAGGAGTTAAATCTGTCTAGAAGAACGAGAAAAAAATTTCACAGGGAAAATAATATGTGAGAGTTCAAACTTAAGAAATAAGTAGGAATTCACTGGCTACAGAAGGAAAAGGTGCAAGCCCAGAAAGGGGATAGCAAATAATTGATGATATATTGGATGAGACATTTTCCTGATGCTCCAGAATTAGTGAATAGTACGTCCTTTCTCCATTGCCAAGGCTCACTGAGAGCCAGAAGAAGAAGCCTGCCAGAATCTGCTTCCTCTTGCCCGCTTCCAATTATATTTGGAGAAGATCATGCTGGGGGTGACTATGGTGGTGAAAGTCGCTGGGTTTTTATATGGGTGGCAGTGAAGCAGCTTATATTCTCCTCTTGTAGAGGCAAGGATGTGAATGATTCTCAGGGATAGAGTAGATGCCGTAGAAAGAATCCACCAACATGCTCCAGATAGGAAAAGGAGTTTGATGCCTATGGGAGAGTTGCAAACTCCAACCTAATTAAGTAAAGAGAAATGCCCCCACCCCTATGCCACATCTTTCTTTTCTGTCCTCAAACATGGAGGATGCAGAATTTGGAGGAGGAAGACGAGGAGGCAGTAAAAGCTGAATAGCCCTCTTCCACAAGCACAGGTCTAGTTTGCACTGGGTTTCGGGACCAGTTTAGAACAGAATAAGAGATTGGAGTTTAAAGTGGAATGAACTAATTTCAAAGGCAGAAAGTGATTGTGCATTTATGTAAGCTGCCTAGCTGGGAAGAAAAAGTGCAATTTGACCTATTTTAGTTCAGGGCAATGACTGGAAGAAATATAAAATTTTCATATTCATATTCCCAGATAATTGATATTGCTCCAAAAACAGATGGTTTACGTGTGCAAAAACACAAGTATAAAAGAGCATGATGTATCCCAAGTAAATAGTTTGGAATGACTAGAAATCAGAGGATATGCTGGGAAATGCTGAGAGATACAGCTAGAAAGTTAAGCAAGGCTTTCTCTTCCTTCTTTAAAATTTGAATTTTTTTTTTTTTTTTGGTGGAGAATCTCCTGAAAGCTGTTGAGCATGAAAGTAATATGAATAGTTTTTCACTTTGAAAATACTGAATGTCTGATAAATTTATTTTAATCAGTCAACAGCTGGAAGCCAAATTAAATTTTAGGAAATATATTTTGGGAGATACATTAATAAGATGTGTATCATACAGCTTATGCAAATAGAAAAGTGAAGAACTAGAAATCATGTAATATGAGATTTTCTAGAGTAGGAGGTATTCGATTTAGCCTTTGGATACTGGTAGAAGTTTCATAGGTAGAAAAAAATTCAAAGCTGGTAAAGGGAAACAGAAAATAATGAAGTTTGATTTGGGATAACTGATTAAACTTACCAGAAAATAGAAGGCATATAGATAAGATAATTACATATTGTATTGTCCAAAATGGGGCACTTTTGAGAATGAAAAGGGAAATTAATTATGCTGAGGAAAACAGGTGTAAACCAGACCTATGGTCAGAAAGTTGGATGTATATTTACCTATATGTAGAAGCCAGAAAAGATATTAAAGAGTGTGAGAGATACTCAATTCACCTGTTAGGTTTGTACTTTGAGCAATAGGGAAACATTGAAGAGGTTCTATCAAAACAGTGTTTCACTAACATTAATGGAATACAAGGATTTAAGGGTGTAAGGGAGTCAGTTAAGCATCCTCCATTGAAATCTATGAGGGCATAAGAACCTGAATAATGGTGATGACAATGAGAAGTCAAGATGGGTTCCAAAAACAGTTACTAGAGCAAACAAAAAAGTCTGGTTATCAATTCTATGTGGTTACTAAAATTATGGATGGAATCAAATATGACTTTAATATTGTGAGAGTTTGAACTAAATTTTTGTTGTGGACAAGAAAAATGAATGGAATTGAGTGATTTATTATTGATAGTTCAGTGTTATATAATAATATAGCTTTTGGAGTTTCTGAGTTAAACTCAAGAGTTTTCCTTTTTCTCTTCCTTTGTTTTTTCTTTACCTCACAGGACTTCTCAAAGCCTTAATTCACTAATGAACACTGCGAATCTCTAATGTGGAGAATTATTATGCACTACAAAGCACGGAAAAATGGAATGGCAATTCCACAGTCACAGACTAGTTTGTGCCAAAGCAAGATTAGTTCTCAGGTCTCCTGATTCTCAATTCGATAGCTATTTTTTTTTCCTTCTCAGTTGAAGCAATAGCAGTGAATGAGGATATACAAATATTAAGTAGAGAGTGGTAAGAGGGTGGAAAAGCCTGAAAAGCTTGAATCTCCAGCAAAGTATACATATGAAAAGAAAGAAATTAATGCCCTAACACAAGGACCAACATATTCCAGTGAAATAAAATCTAAGTAAGAAAAGTTTCAAGCAGAGGTGTCTTAGGCTATTTAAGCTGCTATAACAAAATACCATAAACTGGGGGGCTTATAAACAATAGAAATGTATTTTTCACAGTTTTGGAGGCTGAAGTCCTAGGTCAGGGTGCCAGCATAATGGGATTCTGGTGAAGGCCCTCTTCTGGGCTGCAGACGGCTGACTTCTTGCTGTGCCTTCACATGGTAGGAGGGGCAAGGGATCTCTCTGGAGCCTCTTTAATAAAGGCACTAATCCTATTTATGCGGGCTCTTCCCTCATGACCTACTCATCTCCCCAAAACCCCATCTCCTCACACCATCAACTGTGGGGGTTAGGATTTCAAAATATCGATTTTAAGAGGACACAAACATTCAAACCACAGCAAGAGTAAAATTAACTGTGTAAAGTATTTCAGAAAGCTAGAGCAGGAGAAAAACTAAAAAGAAAGACGTAATACTTTGGAATGCAGGCTTAGATAACATTTATAGTCAATACAGGAGAATGTATAACATGTTAAAGCCAGGGTTCAGAAGTAGATGGATGAAAATTCACACACAAGAGGTGATCACATACACTAATATACAATGCCATTTCTAGAACCCAGTGCTAACTCATAACTAGTGACTCTTGGTTGAAGGGCCAAGCAGGGCAAGCAAACACACTAGGAACTAATCTTGATATAATCAAATGTTGAATATATGCCTAGAATGTGACATTCCTAGGAGCTGATCTCCAATTATACGTCTATGGCATAATGTATGAATAAGATGATGTATGTGGACATTTCACATTTGCTGTGATGGTAATGGGTATGTATATAATATATCTATAGCTATTTCTATATCTGTATCTATATATCTAATATTAAACAAAGACACATTTTGTTCTAGCTTCATTTTTAATGATTTTTTATAAATATATCTGTAAACAGGTAGAAGGGTAAGTGTAAAGGGGAAATAAACATGCAAGCATGAGGAGTTAAATGCCATTGCAAAGATACAGTAAAAGCAACAGGTTATTGAATCAAGAACATAGCAAACATTGAGAGGGAGGGATTATGAAGTCTGACAGGCAGAAATAAGAAATAGCTGAGATGAGAACAGGCAGAAAGGAAAAGTTGATTAAAGTTTAACAGTGCACTACATGAAGTTGTTCACCATTGAATAATTTAAAATTTCATAAATGAAGTATATTACAGAAAAATTTTAAAGTTCCATGTAAAAACTGGCATCTGTATAATGAATAATTTAAAATAAATGTAAAAATGATAAATACTTCAATTATAGCTATGCCAGTAAAATATTACTACCTTTATTAAGAAAACCAAGAAATATCTGCCTGTTAAAGTTAGCATCTTCACTTCCTTTAACTTGTTTTAAATCCAATTGCCTATATAATATTTCAAATATATTACACAAAGTACTTTTACTATTTTGCATAACAGTCTGATATTCCTGTGTTTATACTTGTTCAGGTGCCTCCAAAACTCTTAATGAATTTTCTGACCTATCTAGGACCCATAATTCTGTTCATATTATCTAAATTTGCTTAGGAATAGACAGATACATGGTCAGAACATAGTTCTTTCATTTACAAATCAGGACTGTATTCAGCATTACAATTTATTCTCTAATACATAACTGATACAAAATAGATTGGTTGAATTCATATCAGCCATGCATAGTAATATCATAAGTTTTTACTGAAGTAAAATAAAAAGCAAGTTCTGCAGTGTCAGACTAATAAAAAGAACGATTTAAATCACATTGGTCTTTCACAGGCATACCTTCAATCAATAAGAACAAAGGAAATTGCATCCATTATAAAGAGAATTAACCTTTCCTAGACATGATTGGTGTTTATTACATGAATTAGAGCTCTAATGTACTAGGCACTATTTACCTGAAAAGAATTTATTTGAAATTAGTACATCACACTCTTGTCTTCTTCTTGGATCAATTTTGCATTAGTATAATTTATTTCATTTTTGTTTATAGACTACCATTAATAGATCAAACTGTTGTTCTGAACTGATGATGAACACAGTAATTCATATAAATAGGCCAATATTTTCATTTTAATGACAATCATTTTTTTTCATGAGATAATAGGAGAGTACAAAGTCTATTCTGCTAACACATTTCAATGTATATTTGGATATATTCTGAGCAAGAGAAGACCAGCTTGATAATAATAATCTTATAAAAACAAAAAAAATCTTTTAAAATTGTAACAGAGCAAGAGGCAAGAGTGAGAGAGGAGACTTTTATCATATTTAAGTTGAGCTTTAGTTAGGACACTGGCGATTTAAACCTGGGGATAAAAAAGGAGATAAATGTTTTTTGTCTCTAAAGGTATTTAAAATCAACATTATGGTATAATTAAGAAGAAAGTACTTGCAAAGATCTGGATGGTTATGAAAAGCTTTCATAAAAGAGATTTAACTTGAACTGATTTTTTTTTTTTTTTTTGGCAGCAGGATAAACAGGCCTAGAGATGTAAAATTTTCTAGAGATGTAAAGCTTGCAGAATAACTTTTTAAAAATGGTCGGTAACCAAGTGTTCTTTCTAAAGAATAGTGAGAATCTACTGTGAGCTGAAGCTAGGAAAGCAGTTTGATGCCAGCTCAAGGCAGTATTTGGATTCTAAGGTGGAACAGAATAAAAATAATAGTATATAACATTAATTGGGTGATTACTGCATGCCATGCACTCATGATGACCCAAAGAGATGATGTACTATTTATAGATCCAGAAAGAATCAAAAAGAATACTGGATCTGGAAGATTTTAGTGACTCACCTAAAAATAAACATCTAAGAGTCCGGATTAGGATCAAATGTAGGCCGTCTAATCCAAGGGCCAGCCTCCTTACCTGTATTCTCTAATGTGTATATGCCTCACAATTTTATTTTCACTTTATTTTATAGATTTTTGGGAAGCATTTAAAATTTTGAGAAAGAGTTAAAAGGAAAATTATGACAGTAGTTTGAGAAACAGGAGAGTTTAAATGTTTAAAAGCAGAGGGCTTCCTTATTTATTCATTCAGCCATGCTAGACAATGGAAATATAGTGGGGCATGTCTAGTATTTTCCTGAAACTTACAGTTTGATTAATTTAAAGACATAGAATCTCACAGACACACCTTAGTTTATATTAGCAAACATTGCCAAGGAATTGGTCTTTTTCCACAAGAATGTTTTAAATGAGGAGTTTTTTCTATCTCTGATACAAACTAAAAATGTATTTTCTGGTTTACCTCCCAGGAAGAAGAAGTGAGATTTGATTTTTTTCAACTGAGATTAGAGGAGATAAGGCATTTAGGAAATTGAAATTCAGTTCAAAATGTAATGGATACAACACATTCTAACAAACAGGATGTATTTTTACTATTATTTGCTTTGTTTAATGATCAATTTTTATTTTTGTTTTTTTAAGTTGGGAAGATGCTTAAAACAATCGACCCCAAACATACAGGAATGGATTCAAATGTGCTTGGGTTAGATTTTGCTTTTGATTTTATAATGAACCACTCATAAAAATGATTGAAATCACTACATATTTTCAGGCTTTTAGCATTTTAGAAAAATTACCACCATATATTGGACAATCTATATAATAAGTAATATTGATACCCAGCACCATGACAACTTAATAGCAATTTGTGTCTCAGTATGTTGGCCACAAGTTGAAATAGGCAGTATAAAAGGATTAGAATTCCAAAATCAATTATGAAAATCACTGATCTTTCAAAACCAGAAAGGAAAATAAACAACAGGCATTTTAATAGTCTTAATTCTAATGAAAAGGAAGACCTCTCTTACAGCATTTTATATACTTTATTTTGCAAAGTTCACATATTCTCCCTATATTCTCTGACAGAAAAAAATTGTTGACAACAGTTGACTTTTATTAGTTTTGGAGGTACTGTGGCTAACTTGATGAAATCTAGGTAAATGCCATGAACAGTTAAGTGGCTCAGTTCAGTTGTTTGTATTTACCATCCTTGACATGTGTTTTAAGGAGTATCTAGTAGGGGAAAGATTATTTATTATTTCCTTTTTGATTTAAGTTTTAATGACTCCTTTTTTTTTTTTTTTTGCGATACGCAGGCCTCTCACTGTTGTGGCCTCTCCCGTTGCGGAGCAACAGGCTCCAGACGCGCAGGCTCAGCGGCCATGGCTCACAGGCACAGCCGCTCTGCGGCATGTGGGATCTTCCCGGACCGGGGCACGAACCTGTGTCCCCTGCATCGGCAGGCGGACTCTCAACCACTGCGCCACCAGGAAAGCCCTAAAGGAGTAATCTTAACTTAGGCTCTCATGATTAACACTGTTCAGACCCAAGCAAATCGCTTACACACATCCTTCCTTCACCTATGTTGTAAAAACAAAAGGCACTGCATTCAAATGCCATGAAGTTTTATAGGTCAGGAACAAACACTGTTTACAGCTGCAGTCAGAATTTCAGCAGTAATAGTCCTTATGTAAGTAAAAGACGGATAAATAGACTTGTCAATCTTTCCTTTCAGATGGCATGAATGGAATATATTCTTGCATACCAAAGTACCATTTCTCAGTATTGTCTAATATCAAATTTTTGCCTTATCTTTGTATTGCAATTTGTGGTTCTGGTATTACTCATGTATGAGTAAGGTATTCCCAACAGTTGTTTGACAGTTGAAGAATATTTTTCACTTCAAAAATCCCCCTACATTTGTGTACATGTATGTATAGACATAACATGTGCAAAGCATAATACTGATTATTTACATGAGCAACTAGATGGGTACTGAATACTAAAATTGTGAATCAATTTATTTTCTTAACCAAAACCAGACAAAGATATCACAAGAAAAGAAAATTACAGGCCAATATCACTGATGAACATAGAAGCAAAAATCCTCAACAAAATACTAACAAAATGAATCCAACAACACATTAAAAGGATCATATACCATTGATCAAGTGGGATTTATCTCAGGGATGCAAGGATTCTTCAAAATATGCAACTCAATCAATGTGGTATACCATATTAACAAACTGAAGAATAAAAACCCCATGATCATCTCAATAGATTCAGAAAAAGCTTTTGACAAAATTCAACACCCATTTATGATCAAAACTCTGCAGAAAGTGAGCACAGAGGGAACCTACCTCTACATAACGAAGGCCATATATGACAAACCCATAGCAAACATTATTCACAATGGTGAAAAACTGAAAACATTTCCTTTAAGATCAGGAACAAAACAAGGTCTACTCTCGCCACTATTTCTCAACATAGTCTTGGAAGTCCTAGACACGGCAATCAGAGAGGAAAAAGAAATAAAAGGAATCCAAACAGGAAAAGAAGAAGTAAAACTGTCACTGTGTGCAGATGACATGATACTATACATAGAAAATCCTAAAGATGCCACCAGAAAACTATTAGAGCTAGTCAGTGAATTTAGTAAAGTCGCAGGATACAAAATTAATACATAGAAATCTCTTGCATTCCTATACACTAACAATGAAATATCAGAAAGAGAAATTAAGGAAACAATCCTATTTACCATTGCAACAGTAGGAATAAAATACCTAGGAATAAACTTACATAAGGAGGCAAAAGACCTGCATGCGGAAAACTATAAGACACTGATAAAAGAAATCAAAGATGACACAAACAGATGGAGAGAGATACCATGTTCTTGGATTGGAAGAATCAATATTGTGAAAATGACTACACTACCCAAGGCAATCTATAGATTCACTGCAATCCTTATCAAGTTACCAATGGCATTTTTCACAGAACTAGAACAGAAAATGTTACAATTTGTATGGAAACACAAAAGACCCTGAATAGCCAATGCAATCTTGAGAAAGAAAAATGGAGCTGGAGGAATCAGGCTCCCTGACTTCAGATTATATTACAAAGCTACAGTAGTCAAGACAGTATGGTACTGGCACAAAAACAGAAATATAGACCAATGGAACAGGATAGAAAGCCCAGAGAAAAACCCACATACCTATGGTCACCTAATCTATGACAAGGGAGGCAAGAATATACAGTGGAGAAAAGACAGCTTCTTCAATAAGTGGTGCTCAGAAAACTAGAACAGTTACATGCAAAAGAATCAAATTCTCTAACACCATCCACAAAAATAAACTCAAAATTGATTAAAGGTCTGAATGTAAGGCCAGACGCTATAAAAATCTTAGAGGAAAACATAGGCAGAACATTCTTTGACATATCGCAGCAAGATTTTTTTGACCCACCTCCTAGAGTAATGAATAAAATAAAATAAAATAAAAACAAAAATAAACAAATGGGACCTAATGAAACTTAAAAGCTTTTGTATAGCAAAGGAAACCATAAACAAGATGTAAAGGCAACCCTCAGAATGGGAGAAAATGTTTGCAAATGAAGCAACTGACAAAGGATTAATCTCCAAAATATACAAGCAGCTCATGCAGCTCAATATAAAAAAACAAACAACCCAATCAAAAAATGGGTGGAAGACCTAAATAGACATTTCCCCAAAGAAGACATATGGCTATCCAACAAACACATGAAGAAAAGATGTTCAACATCACTAATTATTAGAGATATGCAAGTCAAAACTACAGTGAGGTATCACCTCACAGCAGTCAGAATGGCCATCATCAAAAAAATCTACAAACGATAAATGCTGGAGAGGGTGTGGAGAAAAGAGAACCCTCTTATACTGTTTTGGGAATGTAAATTGATACAGCCGCTATAGAGAACAGTATGGAAGTTCCTTAAAAAATAAAAATAGAACTACCATATTACCCAGCAATCCCACTACTGAGCATACACCCAGAGAAAAGCATAATTCAAAGAGGCACATGCACCCCAATGTTCATTGCAGCACTATTTACAATAGCCAAGACATGGAAGCAACCTAAGTGTCCATCAACAGAGGAATGGATAAAGAGGATGTGGTATATATATACAATGGAATATGACTTGGACATAAAAAGGAACGAAACTGGGTCATTTGTAGGGACATGGATAGAACTAGAGAGTGTCATACAGAGTAAAGTACTTCAGGAAGAGAAAAATGAATATTATATATTAACACATATATGTGGAATCTAGAAAAATGGTATAGATGATCTTATTTGCAAAGCAGAAATATAGACACAGATGTAGAGAACAAATGTATGGACACCAAGGGGGGAAGGGGGCGTGGGATGAATTGGGAGATGGGGTTGACATATATACACTACATATACTATGTATAAAAAAGATAACTAATGAGAACCTACTGTATAGCTCAGGGAACTCTGCTCACTTCTCTGGTGGCCTAAATGGGAAGGAGATCCAAAAAAGAGCAGATATATGTATACATATAACTGATTCAATTTGCTGTACAGTAGAAACTAACACAACACTGTAAAGCAGCTATACTCCAATAAAAGTTAATTAAAAAATATTTTCTTGAGCGTATATAAGATTTAATTAAATTTTCTAAAATAAATAGATTTTCAGAATTTCACCTAAATCAAATAATTTTGATATATAAGGTAATATATTTAGACATAAGGTATATGAGCTCTATTTGTACTCCTGCTATAGGCCTAACAAATTCTAAAGGCAGATCTGCTTAATCTATGTCGTTTATCTTCCTAGACTGTAGTAACAGTTAAGAATAAACATTTTATTGATCAGAACTATTACTACTTGTGTTTCTGTAAGTGGGCTTAAATTCCAAAAGGAAAACACAAGAGCAGAGGGTGAATTTTGCTTCTTCATAAGGAGAGAGAAAAAAAAGTGGTAGAATCATTTCTTTCACAAAGAAGTTTAGAAATCTGTAGCTGTTTATTATTGCTTTTGTCTTGAGTATTTAAGTCACACTTCACCCTTGAGCGGAATATTTTAACCTTAAAGTTCTGGAATCAGCTGAGACTACTCCAGTTTGCTTAAGGGAAAGGCTTTTGCTTTTGTGTTGTTGTTTTGGTTTTCTTTTCACAACTGGCCTAGAACTTTGAATGTCTGTAAACTCAGGGAAAAATCTGATTTTCCAGCTGACCTACATTCTTAATATGAGTTAGTTGAGACCCCAGGGCTAAGATTTGTTGAGAGTAGCCTCCATCGACTTTGGCTTTGATTTTCATATTCAAATTTCAGGTTCCCTATGAGACAGCAACAAGTCATAGGAGTGAGGGACATTATACAGTCCTTATTTGCTCTGGTATACTCTCCCTCTTCTGCACTACAATTTTCACTTGAAATAAATGTCATATACTTTATTTCTTTAAAAAAAATATTTTGGTTAAAACTTTTGAGCCATTATTATGTGACAAAAACACTGTTAAAATACTTTCTATGTGTTAGCTCAGGAATCTCGGTAAAAATTAATGAGCTGGTTAAAAGCACAGGCCCTAGAGCCAAAATTCTTGGGCTAAAATCTCACTTGGCAGCTGTGTTACCAGGACAAGCTACTTAAACTCCCTGAATCTATACTCCTCATCTGAAGAGTGGAGACAATAATAGCACCTTTCTCACAGGATGGTTGTGAGAATTATTTGAGGTATTTGTTAGATGCTTAGAACCTTGTCCAGTACATAACAAGCTCTCAGTACATTTTATCTACTCTTATGATGACTCTGCTGTGATGTTGGTTATGTTTGCATGTTGGCTGGTTTCTCGCTTTGCTGGAGACAGTCTGAAGCCAGCAAATCATTTCAATTATGTTTCTTTGTGCAAACTGGAAGCATGCAGTTAAATCTATATAAATCAGTCTAATTTAGCTATTTATAAAAATAAACAGTTAGATTTATGGAAAATTAAGACTTAAAAAATCACTTCCAGGCAGCCACTTACAAAGTATTACTCATCGAGAAGGAGCTCCATGCATGGCCACAGGTAATAGACTTTTCTATAACTGCTCCATCATTTAAATATTAATCCTTTTAAAAATAGTGAAATTCAATTGACTTTAACGATTTTTTTTGCAAGAAATAAAATAATTTCAAAATTATAACCACTAATATCCTAGAGATTTAGATATCCTCAGGGTCCATGCCACATAATTATTAATGATATGTAGGGTAACATTCATCTACTATATTGTTGCATGTAAACGGTGCTCCCTTTTGACTAGTAAATCTCATCTAATGTAGAGTAGTGAATTACAAAATAATAAGGAATGTTTTCCTATTGATTTCATTAAATATTTAAAATCTTTTTCTCCTATAAAAACAAAACAGTCTCTTTTAATGGATAATAATATTTATTCATAATGTTTTCTGAGGCTCTTATTTGAAAAACTAATGGTAAATCTTGTCAGCTCAGTTTTTTGGCAGCCTACAAGTACAATGCATAGATTTAATGGATATCAGCATAATCACAAACTGAGAATATGACTGATATGATTGCCACGTTAATATATTTGTTTTTAATAAAGTAGAAAAGATTAATGTTGAACATGCAGAAAGTCATTGACTTTTCCTTCTGGTTTTTATTTCTTTTTTTTCTTTAAAGTCTGGGTATCTTTTTTTTTTCTTCCTTCTAATGATTGACTTTGAATTGGAACTATCTATAGGGTGCCTTGAATTGCTATTACATAGCTCAGCAGGGACCTTTAACACCTTCTGTAGGGTTGTACAAAATATCAATTTAATCCACTGACAGAATGACTCTGTTGCTTTGTTCTGTTACCTTATTTTGTCTCCTTGCATTATTGTTTTTATTCAGATGGTAAATCACAGTACATTGTGATGGAAAGTCACTATCTCTCAGTGAAGGATCATTCATACCCACATCCTAAATAATGGAAACTTCCTACTGTCTTCATGAAGTAAATAAGTTATTGTGGGTTCCTTCTTCCCATACCAAACTTAATTCTCAGGTAGTATTTTAATAAATTTTATTGGAACATGAAAGTCAGATATTAATTCTTTTTTCAAATTTAGGAAGAAAGGCCAATAGTTTTCAATAAATGACTATACCTTATGCTGGGGATAGGTAATTTTCAATAAAATACAATACAGTTAAAATAGTGCAATGATTCCTCATATATTTATCACCGAGTTTACCTCTTTATATACGTTACCACAATTTCACATCACATCCTCAACCCCAAATCAAAAGTAATTCATTTGTTAATACCATCTAATATTCAATTGTTCACCATTCTTAAATCATCACAATTCAATGAAGAAAACAAAATATGGAATACTCTACTCACACCCAAAATTTCACATGTCTGACTCTTTAAAATCAATCCCTTTCTTTATTGTTCAACCTCTGGCAACCACTGATCAGTTTTAAGTTCCTAAATTTACCTTTCCCAGAATGTCGCATAAATGAAATCATGTAATGTGCAGCTTTTTGAGTCTTCCAACTTAGTAAAAAACAAATTATTTGATCATATATATTGGGTCTATTCCTGCATTCTGTATTCTGTTTTATTGGTTTTTCTATTGTTATACCAATACTACATTGTCTCATTATGTCTTGAAATCAAGTAACGTAAGTTTTTGAAGTTTGTTCTTGATTTTGAAAGGTGTTTTTTTTGGCAGGAAAGGGTATTTTTAATTCTTTTTGTCTCTGTCTTAATTTTAGAATTAGCTTTTACCAAAAAAAAAGAAAAGAAAAGAAAAAGACCCCGCTGGGATATTGATGGGTATTGCATCGAATCTACATGTCAATTAGGGGAGAATACATCTTAACAATATATTCAGTCTTTCCATTTGTGAACATAGTTTTTCTTTTCACTTACTTAGACTTCTTTTATTTTTGTCATTGATGTTTGTAGTTTTCAGCGTATAAATCTTACAGATATTTTTAGCTATATACTTAGATATTCCATGTTACTTGTTATTATAAATAATACCTTTTAAAATTTTCAGTTTTCCTTTGCTAGTGTTTAAAATACAAATGATTTTTTAAAATTAACTTTGTATATGGTGATGTTGCTTTATACTTATTTGTTTAGTAGCTCTTTTTTAGATTCTTTAGCATCTTCTATGTAGATAATCATGTTGTGAACAAATAGAGAAAATTGTATTTCCTTCTTCCCAATACCCATGCATTTTATTTATTTTTCCTGTTTTACCGGATGGACTGGGCCCTGTTGAATTGGAATGACAATAACAGATACCCTTTATTTGTTCTCAATCTTAGGAAAAAATCATCAAATGCTTTTTCTGCATCTACAAGGTGGTAATATTTTTTTTTCTTCTTTAGCTTGTTGATATGGTGAATTACATTGTTTTTTTGTTTTGTTTTGTTTTTGTTTTTTTATGTATACCCAAGAGTGGAATTGCTGGGTCATATGGTAGTCCTATTTTAAATTTTTTTTTAACATCTTTATTGGAATATAATTGCTTCACAATAGTGTGTTAGTTTCTGCTTTATAACAAAGTGAATCAGTTATACATATACATATGTTCCCATATCTCTTCCTTCTTGCGTCTCCCTCCCTCCCACCCTCCCTATCCCACCCCTCTAGGTGGTCACAAAGCACCAAGCTGATCTCCCTATGCTATACGGCTGCTTCCCACTAGCTATCTATTTACATTGTTTAATTAAAGAAAAATGTTTAACCAAGCTTGCATTTCTTGGATAAACTTACTTGATCATGATATATTAGCTTTTAATAGATTGCTGAGTTGATGTGTTAATGTTTCACTATAGATTATCACTTGTATGTTCATGAAGGATAGATACCCTTTTTTTTTTTTTACTTCTTATATCTTTGTTTAGTACAATGATAAAAATATAAATAATCTCTCTGGGAGAACAGAGAATGTATAGTCAACTCAAATGGGGAGGTGGGAAAAGGCTTCAGGGTGACGTAGTTGGAATGTTGAGTCTTGAAGAAGAAAGTTTTGGAAAGACAGGTAATATCACAGGAGAGGGTAGAAAATATTAACTGTACTTCTAAAATGCATACTTTAATAGCTCTAGTACCCTGGAATAGACAAATACATCAAAATTAGAAATGAATAAAAAAGTTTAGAATCCAACAAGGAAAAGGTCATAAAAATAAGTCTAATAAGGAGGATATAAGAATACTAAAAGATGGTGTAACATTTTTTTAAAACAAGTTAAAAAAAGAAAAAAAACATAGCTCCTACTCTAATTTAGTAAAACCAAATTAAGGATACCACAGAGAAAATGAAAACGAATATTCCAAACAAGAATTATAATCCTTCACTATTCATTTTAAATGGTCAGCACACAATATGTAAGAATAGAGTCAAGATCAATGGCAGGTAAGACTGGAAACTAAGTCCTTTTTTGCAGACTACAAACCTTAGCAGAGTAAAATGTTAGAATTTTTAAACTGATTTCATTGCTATGATGAATAAACAATTTATCAGATACTGCTGAATGTATATACTTCCCCCCAAATTTGTGAATATATATACACAAATGAATTTAAATAATAAATGAAGAACAGATTTTACCAATTTGAAATCTGAAATGAGTGCTTATTATGAGAGTTACTATTATCATTAATGTAAGATATCTGCAAAATAGGAAGAAAGATGAAAGGCCAATGGTCAGTTAGTTTGAAAGGAAGCAAGACACTAATTAATCCTTTGAGTATCACTAGAAAATCAAATCAGGCCAAGTTTGGATTATTTATGTAGTTGCGAACTGAAAAAGCCCGAACAGAAAGAAAAACCTTAACAGTTCTTCTAGTACTTGGCTTAAAACAAACAATTTTTTATAATATTCCATAACTAGTTACATAAAGGGATATGCAGAGCTGTGACTATATTCTTGAAGATGATACCATGCAAATGTCTATAATCAATTTTATAGCCCAAGGGGGGGCTGAATTATTTGCATTTGTATCATTTTGTCTTGCTGATAGACAACCTAGCCACACAGATTGAGGCAATTTTCCAAGTTGTTATTTGTTTCTGTCATTTTCAATTAATTTACTATTATTTTGGTAACTGTTTAATTTGGCTGTGGAAAGAACAATGAGTGCTTCTACATTTCCCAGCCAACATTCTCTCTATATGAAGCCATGTGACTATGGCGAATGGATTGCTGATGGAAATGCTCTACACTTCCAGGTATGGTCCACCAAATCTCCTGTGACAGCCACCAATCCCCAATCATTTCACAGCCAGATGCAGAGGATTGAGTGGGAAGACTTGAGAATCTACTAGATGGAAGGGGCATGGATTCCTGAATCACCACATGGAATCCGGCTGCCAGTTGGACTGAGTAAGAAATAAATAAATCTGAGTGAGAAACAAATCTTTTAATTTTAAGGCAAAGAGACTTTGGTATTGTCTGTTTCAGCACTGGTATTCTCTGATACCATGAAAAAAGATATAATATTTTGAATGATAAAAGTTCTGATTTCAAATATAATGAATCATTGGCTGGGCAAAATGAAGAAAAAGTTTTGGGGTTTTTTTTGCTTACAATTCTTTTATTTTAATTTTTGAATTTTATTTTTTATATAGCAGGTTCTAATTAGTTATCTATTTTATACATATTAGTTTATTTATGTCAATCACAATCTCCCAATTCATCCCACAGAAAAAGAAGTTTTCAAGTTTTTACATCGGCTAAATAGTGGTTGCATACTGTATCTAATGTTTGCTTCAATGTTGAGAATAAAATAAAAATTGGATACAGTGTAAAAAAAGAGGCAACACAGGTAAAGGAATAAGACAGGTTTTAAGAAAAATATCCAAAATAATGGGATGATTTCACCTACGGAAAGAATACAACATTGTACCTTCAAGAATATTTTAGGCTAAGCAGCAGGACCATCAATCCAGCTGAAAACAATTAAGATTATTAGTGACCATTAAAAAATAATAACTTAATTAACATGGAGCCATTAGTAAGATACCAAGGAAATAATCCATGACCTAGCCAAAATCTAACTGATGTGGAAATCCAGAATTAAGAATGGCAACATTACCCTAGGCCTTTGCAAGCAGTTGACAAATGCAGTGAATTTAAGCTTTGGTTTAGGGATTACAAGAAAATGTCTAGGATTTGCCTAAGATTGAAAATCAAAAGGCAGAAAGGCTAAAAATGAATGAATTCAAAAGTTAGAAATAGGAAAATGAATAAACCCAAAGAGTAAATGACTGGAAATATTAAGGATAAGAAGTAAAAATAATGAAATACTACAAAAACAGACAAAATGGAATCAACAAAGTTGGTTTTTGAAAGAGGAATCTAATAAAATAGACTAATCTTCAATGAGATTTAATAAATTAATATATAATGAACAACTATATACTAACACATTTGAAACTTCATATGAAACAGACAAATTTTAGAACACAAGTTGTATATTGACAAAGGAAGAACTATAAATTCTAAATAACTCCATAACTGAATTAAATCAAGAGTTAAAAACTTTCTTTGAAGAAAATTCTTAGTCTACATGGCATCACTAATAAATTTTAACTTCTAGGGTCATATGATTCTAATCTTACACCAACTGTTCTAGAAAATAGAAAAGAACATATGTATACCAACAGTATTTATAAGAGTAACATAACCCTGTATCAAAAACAAATAAGGATAGTACATGAAAATAAATTTACATGCAAATTTTACCCATGAACATAAATGCAAAAATGCAAACCTAGCTATTAACAAACCAAACTCAACAATGAATAAAAAAGGTAATATAATCTATGTTGTTAGGTTTATTTCATGGATTCAAGTTTATTTAAAATTAGTAAGTCAATTAATATAATATACCATGTTAAATTTGAAGGAAATAAAACATTATGTGAATAAATGTAAACAAAAAATTAACTATTTTGCTTGTGCATGACTTTTGGCACATGTGTGTTTGATACTGTTGTGTATATGCCTAGCAGTAAAATTTCTGGCTCATTCATGGGGTAAATGTACATTCAACTGTAGGAGATATTACCAAATAGCAAATATCTTTACCTAGTTAGGATGCTATCTTAAGGATGTCCTTTGAGAAACAGAGTTTGTAATTTTAATATAGTCAAATTTGTCAATTTTTTTTCTTTGTGGAAAATTTTATTTTCAACAACATTTCCTCTTCCTCTCTTCCTCCCTCCCTCCCTCTCTTCCTTCCTTCCTTACTTCCTTGCTTCTTTCCCTTTTTCTTTTGGTCTTTCTTTCAGTGTGGCAATACATACTAATGTCTTCTAAGGTGAATTAAGATTGAGTTACAACATTGCCTCAATAAATAAATATCTACAAGACTGCAATTCCATTCTATTGAACATAAATATTCTAATTTCTAAGAAAGTGTATAAGGGGGATGAAATCACAGACAGGAGGTAGAAAAACAATTGTTTAACAAAAATTATATAAAGAAACTATTTTCTTGACAAAGAAAGAAAAAGAAAGTAATATTTAAAATGACTCATTTATGAATTTTGAATCATTGTGCATTTGAAAATAACAGCTCTCCTGATATGCACAGGCATTAGGTAATTGGAAATGAGACAATTTAACGTTGTGTTTAAGACTGTGGGTTCAGAGTTAGACTGAGCTCAAAACTAGGGTCATGCATGTATTATCTGACTGACCCCAGAGAACTTCTAAAATTCTCTGTGCTTTAGTTTCCTCATCTGTAAAATGAAGATAAAAGATATCCTCTTACCCTATGTCAATAAAATGTTCTCTCATGTATTAATATAATTACCTTACAGTTTTTCTTTTCACTTTTAGGTCTTTAGTCTATCTAAAGTTCAAGCTTCATGTGTAATTAGGTAGAGATTTAATTGTATTTCTCTTCATATTACGATACAATTTTTGTAATACCATCTACTACGCAACGCGCACTGTAATGTTTAAGCCCTTACGTGCACTTGGGTTGATATCTTAGCTTGCATTCATTTAAATTAGTCTAATTTTGTGACATTACCACACCATTTTTATTACTATAATTTCAAATTTTCCTGTATCATTTCTTGTATAGAATAGAGTGTATTGTGTTATTTCCCCAATACAATGAAAGCTCCTGAGGTTTGAAACCAAATCTCATCATATTGACTCCCCAACAACTAGGTCACAGCCAAGTACACGGTAGAAAATCAATAAATATGAATAAATGAAAAATGAATGAACGAAAGAAACAGAATGTACAGATTATGTGTATAATGTTCAGTAAGCCAAAATAAATAACCAATTGTGGTTTTGTGCAATTATACCAAAGGGATGTATTTTATAAGAAGGATATAAGATATAAAGAAAATAAATTCTCATAGAACAGCGTGAGATATGTAAAGAGAAGAGATGGTATATATGCTCATTCCTTCTAAAAGGACAAATCATGTCACATTGATACTATAAATCAGACTTTAAACATAATGTTTTTAATATTCAAATTAATGCAATCTTGTATTAGAGTTATTATACCATTACTTTATTGGTGTTATGTTTTATTACAACTAGGACATTGTTGATTTTGAGTTTGAAAATTAGTACTAAAGGTTATAAAAAAAAACTCAGCTTTTAATATGGGGATTTAGTTGTATTGCACTACTAAAATTTTTAAGCTTAGCCAATACTAATTGCTAATTAGACATCGTTTGCAGGTGCAAAATATGAAAACATTTTATAAAATTGTGAACACTTTATATTTTAAATGCCTATATTTTATATAAAAAAGAAACATTTGAAATGATTTGCATTTTAACTTTTTAAATCAAAGAGTCAACAAAATTATAATTTTTCTCCTTTGAAAAAGAATAGTTACATTTCTAAAATTTCTAGGGACTCCTCAAACTGATCCTTGTCTGGCTCTACTTCTATCTACGTCAAGGACCAAGTGTTCCACTGGCACCTCTTCTTGCCATTAGCACCTGTTCTTGTATTGAAAATTATTTACTATACACAGTTTGTATACCCACTCCTCCCAAATGAAGTCACTTTTTTGCAGTTATACAAGCATAAAACAAGGCAATGTGCAAAAATGTTCAGAATGTAAGGAGGTAACTGCATGTATTGACTTACTGATTCAGTTTAAAGGGAAACCAGAGACGTTCAAAGTTATGGTTTCTTGGGGTCTGTAGAGACTATACAGAGCTGTGTATTTCTAGAGGTTTGAAGAGGGATGGAGTAGAGAAGGAAAAAGAGAAGGGAATTAAACTAGGGAACGGGCAATTTATTGAATGGACGTGTTGAATGTCTACCATGAGCCTAAATCCTTGCTCGGTGTTTTCATATGTATTTTCCCATTTAGCAGTCACCCAAATGTTACACAATATTATTTTCACCATTCAAATGCTATTCCTTTCTTAGTGGGATAACTGAAGCTTAGAATCAACACCTGTCTGAGTTTCCAGAGGCTGTCCAGGAAAACATGGGTTAGAACCCAGACCTCCTGGTATTCCACCCAGCAAGCTCTCCACTACAGCAAGAGTTCAAGGCCAGATCTAAAGTACAGATATTTTCTTAGAAGTGGCAGCATATTATCTGTAAATATTACAAAATATTATATTTTATCAGTTCCATGAAATCTATACCCAAATGTTCATCATTTACTCACTAAATTTTAGTTGACTTACCAGTATATGGACAGATTTCTCAATTCTTAACACATACTTTTGCTTTTTGTACATTTCATGTCATAATTTTTAAAAATAAAAATACATGATTGCTTCAAAAAACAAAAACACTGGCTTTGCAAAGACATTCTTTGTGTGTGCATTTTTGTAAATAAAAACAATTTAGAAATGATTTTAAGTTAATGTTGTTACAAGGGAGGGGATTACAGTTAGAGAAAGCATGCTGTACTTTTCTAACATCTGAAGCAAATTATGGTATGTTTTCCACTTGTTCTCTATGTGCTTCCTCAAACTCTGAAAATTCAGTTTAATATTTTAAAGTATTAAGAACCTAATTAGTAGTAAAATGGTAGGTCAGCTGCAGGGTAGATAAAGTTTATTATTAGATTTTGAAATTTGAATATTTTAAATTCTATTTTACTTTTATGTTCCTTTCTCTAAAGTAGTTCCCTTTAAATATACAAGAGTAAATTTCACATCTAAGAGTCAAATAAGATTTTATGTATTTCCCCAGAAAGGATCCATGTGCTCTTTGATATTTCTATGTTTTCTACTATGGTTTTACTTTCAAAGAAAAAAAGAATTTAGTTTGTTATTCAGATAAGCTTTAAATTTTTCTAAGTGTGATAAAAACTTATTTAATCCACTGAGTTTTTGAGGATTATCATTTATAGTAACTAGCCTTGCCCAACTATGCTTGGGTATCTCCATTTTATGAATTAATACCATTAATAAATATTATGTATTTTAATAGCATTCATTTTGGCAGTACTTACTGTATGCTAGGCAATGTGCAAAGAATCTTATACACAGTATTTTACCTTTAATCTGTACATTAGCCCAATATGGAAACTAAATATAGATGATGGGAAAACTGAGGATCAAAGTAGTCATGTGAATTAGATAAATCACATAGTTTGTAGGGAGCAGACTCATTATACCAGGCTCCAGAGGATGAGTAATTACAGTTCTATAACAGGTACACAAAAATAGGTATAGGTATAATGGTGTTGAATAGCCATTCCTATGATATATATGGAAGGTGGTTTTACTAGCAACTAGTTGCCCAGTAGCATTAGTTGATGACCTCAGCTTGAGAATGGAAAAAGGAAACAGACTGGAGAAAGGAAAGAGGATCTTGAAAGCTGAAATGTGAACCCTTGAATTTCTTGCTTCAAACAAATAAAGGAAAACTAGTGTGTCTATTGACACAAACTTGACTATTTAGACTAACACTTAAATCAAAATGCTTGAGTCTGTTGAAAAAAAAATAGTTGTCAGTCAAAACAGGCTAGTTTTTTAGCTTTTTTTTTTTTAGGCTTGGCAGTGAAAACAGACAAATTAATAAATATAGATCCAATCTGAATTGTAGATTTTTTCCTTCTTTTATTCTTATGATTATGAAAGGTAAATGTCCAAAATGTTGTCATATAAACCTAAAAATCTCAGATGCAATGGGCAATCTGACAAGAAGGTAACACTTTTTTGAATAACGAAATGAAACTATTTAAGTTTCTAGCCCTACATTAACATAAAACTCCATAGTAGGGGCAGATTTTATCTGAAAAAGTCACCCTTCACAGGTCTCATTTTTTAACCTCTAATACAGTATATGCAATGATGTTCAAATTTACATCAGAATTTCTGTACTTGGCTGAAATCACAAGGATATGAATGAAAGATCCTTTGTAGAGTTCTGTGTACCCACTGGGCACCCAAATGAAAAAATCAATGGCAATTTAATATGTGTAGTGAGTTTGGCAGGGGTTGAGCAAAGGAGACAATTAAAGGTTGAAACAGAAGGCCTTTAAGAAAAAAAGTAAAATAAATAGGATAATTTAGCCTGGGGAAAAAGAAATTAAGGAATAATTTAAGAATGGCCTTCAGAGATATGAAGTCTATTTTAGAAATGGTGATAGCTAGTTGTTTCCTTTTTCCAAAAAGAAAACAACAGAAAGAAATGGAGTCAATTTGCTGTAAGCCATAAAAAGGGGGAATATTTTAAACTGTAATAGTTATAAAATATTATTTTCCAGACTTTTTAGTAATAATAACTGAATCTATTTCTTTTTTAAATTTTGGTCATGTGGCACGGCTTGCGGGAGTCCCCCTACCAGGGATCGAACCCGTGCCCTCAGCAGTGAAACCTCAAAGTCCTAACCACTGGACCACCAGAGAATTCCCTGGATCTGTTTCTAAAGATATAAACATGTTTGCATACACATAGATACATATATGTGTTTGTGTGTGTATGGTAACATATTAATATAAAGAATTTTAAAATTAGATAGATCCTGAATGATTATTTGTCACCCCCTGGCTGTACTCTGTAATCATTGCTGGTTGAGTAACTATTGTGGACTTGAGAAAATAAAGATTCTTCTTTCCCATACTCAGTCTCTTTAGTGCAGAACTTCATGACCCCACTGAAGGTGAAAATACCATCATCAGCTTCAACCTTGAGTCAGAATAATACCATATGTCCCTACACATTATTTGAATAGAAAGTTACTATCAGATTTTACACAGTCAAGATTATTATCTAGACTAGTAGGAACAGAACTTACTGAGGAATGGAAGATTCAGGGATCAAACACTGAATTGAAAGACCAGTCTTTTTTTTTTTTTCTTTTTTTTCTTTTTTAAGCAGGATGGCTTCTTTTTTTTTTTTTTTTTTTTTAGGATGGCTTCTTATACATAAAATAATTGCATTAAAATAAAGGATTTCCCTAGATGTGGTTTTACAATGTACTTTTAGACTTGGTATGCAAAATGATTTTATTTATGTGATATATTCCTCTAACTCAATAGCTCTCTGGTGTTCCTTTTTCTTTTTCAAACTTAATTTCCTCCCTTGAAGATGGGAGTAATATTTCCTTTTCTGTCTACTTCACAGAGTTCCTATGAGGATTAAATAAGGTAATAATGTGAAAAATCTTGACAAATTATAAACTTCTAAAAACATTAAGCATCCTTGATCATGATTTTATTTGCCCTGTGTAGTAGGTAAAACCGTTCTGAAATCCATGCACTGGAGATATGGGATCAGCTGCCATGCTTGTTTGCTTGTTTCATATTGGAAAAGAATTTGACAATTGTGAGTTATGTTACTCAAACTGAACTAATAAAATTATCGGAAGATGCTTGAGTAATGCTGAAACTAAATCTTTGTAACAAGTCTTTCAAACTGAACTAATAAAATGATCTGAAGGTGCTTCAGTAATGCTGAAACCAAATCATTGTAACAAGTCTTTTCATGGTGTTTTAGTTGCAATTCACAGAGACCTACCTTGGCTAATGTGAGAGAAAGTAGAATTCATTGAAGGAAGAACTGAAGACCTTAACTAGCACAGAGCAAGAGCTAATATAGCCCCACAGGCTGAGGGAGCAAGAACAAATTGAGTCTCCTATTGCTGCGTGGATCAATCAGCTCTACTCCCCCTCCCCCATATGGGTCACTTAACTTATGATTCAAAGTCCTGATAGAGTCTAATAGGCTTCGCTGGGTTTACCTGTCTACATCTTGTCTAGGGACAGACAATGAATATTAATGATACTCTCTGCAAGACTGCAAGAAGAAATTGTCTTTTGGAAGGTTGTTACTAGAAGTGAGAATAGACACTGAATAGCTAAAACAACAACTACAACAATGAATGTCTACCAGTACAATAGGGTCTTAGGGCTACTTGCGGAGTGCATCTGAATAGATTTGATTTCTTGCCAAAGTTTCCAAATACTGGAGGGTATTTTTAATTGATTTTAAACAAATGTATTATTTCTAATAGTGTCTAAGAAATTCTAATATTTAGAAATATTTTGAAGCAATATATATATAAACATAAAGAACTGAGGATGAAAAATACATTAACTGACACACGTTTTCTTCTTTTCAGCTATATTTCCTTTATAATTGCACTGAAGTCTGACACTTTTTATAAATCAGTGGCATAGTGTTTCTCTCCTTGTCTCTGAAATGATTTGTCTGGATCTCAAATGGCTAATAACCTCGGATATTTGGTTTTACTCTTAACGTAATTAAGTGATATTCATCCTAATAGGCTAAATGTACACTTTTGATCCTTATCAGTATCTATCAAAATACCTAATGCACTTATTTTCTAGCAATGCTGTTCTATTTTTAATGAAGTCTGTTAAAATATCTCTATATATATTATTTGTCTCTATAAGAAAATGAAATAGAATTCTAAATCAACTGTCTGTCTTAAGGACCACACATTTACTCACTTCTATGTAAATACTTATCAAGCAACCTAGGCACTGGGATGATACCAGTAAACAGTACTAGCACTTATGAAGTTCAACGTCTATATGGGAGAAAGTAGGGGCATTTTCAACAAAATGATCCTATGCAAAGTATATAGAAGGAACACTTAAATCTGCCCAAGAAAATTTGGTGATGGTTGTCAAATATGGTAGGCTGTAGTACTATATTGTTTTATTTTTTCCAGTTTTCTTGAGATACAATGGACATGAACCATTGTATAAATTTAAGATGTTAAAAGGATTCTGAGACCCAATTTCAATGTGTGGGGGAGAGGTTTTCCCACACCAACAAGCAATTCTCAGACACCAGCTGGCTATCCTACAATTCAATTCAATTCTGACACTATCTCCAGTCCCATAAGACTGCCCTCTGCTTTAGATACCAGTCACATGTCCAAGCTGTTACCTGTACTTTCTGACCTACTGGCTATAAATCAGAGGTTCCTACAACCCAATCCTTGGGTTAGATTAATTTGCTAGACTGGCTCACAGAACTCAGGAAACCGATTTACTCACTATATTAATTAAAAATTACTCAAAATCTAGATTCCATAAAAGGAAATTTTTATGATAAATTTGGTAACACAAACATAAAAAATTCACTTTAGTAAAAAAAATCATAAAGTCAAATAACAAATACTAAACTGGAGAGGAAAATTTTGTATAAATTATTCAGAGTTTTTTATTGTTTGTATATAATAGTATCTACAAATTAATAAGAAAAATACAAATGACCCAATATAATTTGTTCATATTAGTTAAAATACAGATGTTTTGTAAAAAATTACCAAAATAATAATAGCTAAAACAAGATAGCTTTAAAATTAGGGGTTTTATTCTGTCTTATATAATAATGTGTGTATAAGTAGCCCAGGTGTTATATTGTTGTCCAGCTTCCCTAAAAATGTAACTTCTATCCATGATCTAAAATGGCTGTCTCCTCATCTTGTACAAATATTCATCATTACTAAAGAGAAAAGGCAAAGAGACAATATAACCCAGAAATTATACACATATTTGTGTTCACACATTACACACATCCCTCCAGTAAGAATTTAGACATTTAGCTATGAGGAAGGTTGGTCCCTTAATAAATGACAAAGGGAAGTATGGATATTGAAGCCACTAGCATTTTCTTCCTCCAAGGAAAGAGATAAAAACATTTCATAGAAACTGAGTCTTAAACACAGTAAAATATCAAAATTAATTTTTAATAAGAAAATTCTAAATTTTAACTACAAATTGTTTTTCCCCTAGCATATGCACAAAGAACTAAAGATTTTGTTTCTACACATTGTGGGCAAGGGTGAAAGAAAGAGGCATTCTCCTTTATGCCTACACATACTTGGAGGAAACATAAACTGAAATACCATCTACTGCAATTTCTGTAGACAATAACTACAAAATTTTTAAATTCATGTGTACTTTTATCCAGATATTCAACTCCTCATTATTTATCTTCCTCACATCTGAGTAAAAAGCAGATGTGCAAGGAAATTCAGAGCAGCATTGAAAATATAAGTTTGTTAACTGAGGCTAGTTCAAATCAGTTGTGCTCCTATATTCAGTGGAATACTAGAATACTTTTTTAAGCGCCATTAAAAAACAACATGACAGTTCTATTTAAACTGATATAAAAATGAATGCTATGCTATACATGGAAACATTTTTTAAAAGCAAGGCATAGAGTAATAAGTATAATATAGTAATTTTCTGTGTAAAAATGCTAAAATTATGTATGTGTATATGTGTGTTTCTCAAACAATAAATTGGAGGGAGGAATATACAAGAAACTGGTAACAGTATTTACTTCTGGGGAAGGAAACTAGGCTCTGTGGGGGCTAAGGAGAGAAGACGACAATTTTAATTCTATTTTCTTTCACTCCTTCTGAATTTTATTTCATGACTGTACTACCTTTGCAAAAAAAAATTAAAACAGGTTACACTTAAGAGCACTCAAAGATGGGTAAAGCATTCATCATTGGAAAGATATAGCCAAACTAAGTCTAGGATTTAAATGTTATCTAAAATAGGCCTAAGATGTTTAATGTCATCTTAGGTTAATGGCTCTGATTGCCTTGTAAATAACAAGACAGCATCAAGGTAAGTATTTCTTTAAATGAAATCATGACTAGTATGCTTAAGTACTTTTGTGTCTTTTCTGAAAAAAGGTGTAAACCTGCATTTTCCCCCATGATTTAATCCACAGCTTTTAAATGTGTACGCTAATAAACTGAGCAAAAAACAAGAACTTGGAAAACTTATGTTCTACTCCCTCTTTACATTACTACTGATTCACTCTATGGCTTTGAATTCGTAATGTAGTATTTTTCAAGTTTCAGTATGCAATATGTAAATTTGGAAATATTGTACTTCGCATCTATTGACTTCACAATAGTGGATAAGCAAATTTTTTTTTTTTTAATGATAAAGGAAATCGTGAAGTGAAGTGTTTCCCAGGGTGATATTAAATGTTTAATCACAAAGCACAGTGATGATCTTTGCTTACTGGGTGGTGCTTCATGCCTCACTGTGGCTTGAAATTAGGAATGTCTTCATATTGATTAAATTTACATGAAACTGAATTGGTATGATCTTTCATATACAGGTACCAGGATGCTAATTTACTAATTAGTACTGAGAAATATAAATGATGTGTTTCTCCTCAAAGGGAAAAAAGAAGAGATGCTTAGTGAGCTTCGAATTGGGAAAAGGAAGATTAGTTGACAGCTACAACATGATTCATCTCTATAACATAGATATAATTTTTAATTGGGAAGCCCAAGATACCTTTGACAAGGAGCTAGGGTTATTACTAAAAGTCTCTTCCTAAAACTCATATTCACTGCTTCTGTTACTGACGAGAATTGACACAATTTTTCCTCACCAAAATAACCTGACAAATTCTCTTATTGGTTTGTCACACATTCAGCCTTATTCATTGGGGTTCATATTCTCCTGGCCTCTTAAATTTGTTTCAGCCCTCTTCCTTATGTCACTTAATAGGATCTTTTGGCAACAGTCCTACTTCCTGCTAATAGGAGCTCCTAACATTGCCATTTCAATCCCTTACCTCCACTTACCTTAATACGTATCACACTGATCATAAACACCAACCAATATCTTTCAGCATCTGCCTGCAGCAGCATCTACTAACTTATTGCATAAGATTGCTCTAGGATCACCCACCTATTTTTTAGACATAGTTAAGAAGTTTATTTATCCAGTTCTGAATTCAGTGCTTAAAAGTAGAAAAGAGTAGAATCACACCAGGACATTTTGAGGATAACCAAAAAAGTTTTCAGTAATTATACTGTGATAACAGACCTACACAGAGGGTGTCCAAGGCCAACTAGGCCATATGGTTACTCAATAACTCAACACTTCACAGGGGAGTCTTCAAGACAAGCCCTAGTACTTTTTTATCTTCCCACAACTTAAACTGATATATCATAGCTGCCATGAGATGATTAATTGTGCCTAAATAGTATTACATGGACATGAGAAAGATACTGAGAGTAAAGCCTTCCAGTAGCCTTCATGTGTTTGTTTTTAATATTAAAACAAAAATGCTATATCCACTACTGTGAACATAGCATGTGGTCCTGTGAACACTTCAGTGATCCAGGATGTAAGCACCTGGGCTCCAGATGATATGGATGGCCAGCCAGGCAGCTATGCCAGCAGAAGGTGAGCCATGGAGCCAGATGGGCATCTTGACAATTAGAGCCCATAAAATAAACTGGCAAGGGCCTCTACTTCAGGTCCTTGAAAGAACTTCAGCATCCTTCAGAAATTGGAGCATCTTACACCGAAGTAAACTATCAGGTTTATATGTAATTTGCCTTAACTTTCATGACATTTTGTGTATGCTATTAATAAACCTGTTTTTGCATTTTATCACTTATTGAATGTCTTTTAGTGTGAAATGTACTAGACCTGCCATTACCAGAGAGATTTCAGAGTAGAGAGTCAGACTATGAAACGTATAACATTTCACTTTGTGTATTTGATTTCTCTAGCAAAATCTTGTATAGCATATATTCAGGCATAAATTCCCTCTGTATGGAGATTTTAGAGTTTGCCTTAGTGTCCCACAGCTCCATGATATCAGTCACCAAAAAACAAGCCTAAACCCCAGACCAGAAGGGAATGGCAGGAGGGAAGATACCACTGACAAAACAGATAGATTATCTTAATGTAGTTGGCCTTTTCAATGTTAGTGAAAATTATTTGGCATTTACTCAACCGAAGTATCCATTCTGCATCTTAAATGTCACTCTATGCCTATGATCTCAAATCTTATCCAAGTACTGAAATTTCAAAGTGACAGTCACGATACAAACAGTTCTACTTATATATGCATATTCATGAATTCTTAACACTATTATGAAATACAAATATAAAATTCCATTACCACTGTTAACAAAGTACACTGATGGAGGAATCATTTGATTCCATCTAGTTTAATTTGAGTAAAACAACCATAATATATATGGCCATTCCAATCTTGTTGGTCCAATTAAAGAAAAATTTAGATGAAAATTTAAAAATAAATTGGTCTATTTTTGAAGCCAAAGAGAACATAACAATATGGTCCCATTTTTCAAAGCACCTACTATGTGCTGGACTAGTGTGAGATAGGTGATGTGCAGTGTCTCATTTAATCCATAGGACAACCCTGAAAGATGCTTCATGTTATCCTCGTTTTGCAGCTAAAGAAATTTTCTTAATATGTTTAACTAACTTGCTTAATGGTATATAATCAGGAAATAAAAGAGCAGACAATCAAATACAGGTTTAACTTTAAATCCTATAACTTTCAACTGCACAAGGAGATCCATCACTCCAAATCCTTAATTTCAAAGATGAGAGCATTAAGGTCAACCCAGGTTACATGATCAGCTTAAGGTCACATAGCAGGTATTTACTGTCAACTCTTCTGACCCTCTGTCTACAGCAAAAATTTACCCAAGCTAATGACATTCAATCTTAGCTTAAGTAATTTTATGAATCCATTTTATTAAATGACATGATATATGTAAATATCTGAGTACTATGGCTTAAACATAGCTTACTCAAAGACGTTTAGTTCCCTCCCAGTACTAAACTCTTCAGTGATAATATGTTTAGAAAAGTGTTATCCTTCATCACCTCGCTGGAAACCATTACGTGGTAACATTCATTATGAAATAATATCTCTGGGCTTATCTAATATGCTAATTCTAGATGTTATAGAGAAAGAGTTTGTGTTATATAATTCTTGAATTTTTCAGCAGGAATAAATCACTAATAGATAGCTCCTTTGGTCATCATAGGGTCTGTAAAGCTGTTCTTAGATATCAACCTTGCTATTACCATAGAATTTTAATATTGATGTAAACTGTTTCCTGGAAAGCTTCATTTCATTATAAAATTCTTATAAATGTTAAATTGGCTTGGTCACATAGGAAATAAAATTGCATCTTTTACAGCTCATTGTTCTCATTGATATTTTCATGGCAATCAGCAATCAAATAATCTATATTTTCTACTTCAAAATAATAATCATAGAACTGTGGAACTTTGAGAGGCCTCAGAGAGCAGTGAGCCCTAACTTTTCATTTTGTAGTGAAGAAGACAGATGTCAAAAGGGCTAAGTGGTCTGCTCACATCTCTGGAACCCAGATCTCTAGTCTTCTCTTCCTGGGTACTTTCCACTGGAATTTACTGACAAGATCAGAGATTCCTTGTAATTTTGAAAAAGGCCATAAACTGAAATGTTGCACTTTCTGAAAATTCATTGCCAACTACACTATCATTTTAAAAGTAATTATAATCCTCACTTCAATATTGCAAGGTTAAGGTCTTCTCGGCCTTTGAATATCTGTTGACATCTGAAGAAACACTTCCAGTGATAGCATCTAAAACACATCTTTAGTTGTTGCTTTATTCTCAGTCCTTGAAATAGCTTAGCAGATCAAAAGGAAAAAAAATGGCTATTCTAAAGTGAAAGGAACGCAATATGCCGTACCTTACTGTGCAAAACCAAAATCAAAGCACATATTCACAGCCTCAGAAAATTATACTAGTAGGACCGATAAACATACATCACAAAACAATTTTAAGTAATCATTTCTGGCTATCTTCTGTGAGGGACAGTGTTTTTTTTTTAAACAATACCTCAAGAAATATCTCGGTAAAAATAAATTACGTAATATATGACATTAAAATATAATCAATTACCAGACATTTTTTTCCTTGCTGACACACAAACTCTTATGAACTAGTAAAACTCAGACTCCTGTAGCTTATACTGATAAAAATACTAGTCCCTCCCTTTTCTATTATTTCTACTTCCAGTGGCTGAGTCACCTGAGAAAATCTTTTCTGAATTTCAGAGTAAATAGTTCACCTCATCCATTTCTTATAGATTCCAACTCTCTAGTTTTAAGGCATGCCATGTACCTACAATGGGATTAAAATTATTTAGCAACATAAAGATTTATAAAACTAAGAATTATTTTAGGTGGCTGTGATAATTTTAAATTATAACCATGTGAATGAGCCATGGTTAGGTGGATCCTCTCGCCCAGGTTTATTCTTCAGAACACTACAGCACCAGCTGATGTTTTGGCTGCAAATTCATCAGAGACCTTGAGTTACAATCACCTTGCTAAGCCTCTCCCAATTCCTGTACCACAGAAATGTCAAGATAATGAAACTTTTGTTGTTTTAAGCAGCTAGATTTATGAACGATTTAAGAGATAATTAATGCAATAGTCCATTAGGAGTGTATAGAGCCTGTTATGGATTGAATTGAGTTCCCACCAAAATTAAGAAGCCTTAACTCCCAATGTGACTGTTTTTGGAGACAGAACTTTTAGGGAGGTAACTGAGGGTCAGATCATAGGGTAATCTGAATGACTGATGTCCTTTTAGGAAGAGGGATAAACACCAGAACTAACTCTCTCTGCATATGCAGAGGGAAAAGGCCATGTGAAAACACAGCGAAAAGGCGGCCATCCGCAAGCCAAGGAGACAGGTTTCAGCATAAACCAATGCTGCTGTCACTTGATCTTGAACTTCCAACCTCCAAAATGATGAGAAAATAAGTTGTTTCTGTTGTTTAAGTGACCCAGTCTGTGCTATCTCGTTATGGCAAACCAAACTGACTAGTACAAATCCATTCTATAATCAAGCTCAGAATGATTTGCAACCAAATTTAGAGATGTATTAGTCTCAGATGCCAATAGATATAAAATTACCTGATGCCTATAAATTATCAGTGTCCTTCACATTCTCCTTGATTGTTTAAAAATCTTTCCATATTTCTATTCTGTTTCTGTGCCTGGTCTAATTAACTTTCCAATAGAAAGAGAGAGAATGAAGGCAAGAAGGAAGGAAAAAACTAAAAAGCCCATGTTTGCCTTTGTGCTGGGAAAGTGCTGTGATCTACTCTCATGTTGGATTATTATATGCCTTATTAGAGTTTGAGTTCCTTGAGGGCAGAGACTATGCCTTATTTCCTTCTTCATAACATTTTTTTTTATAAAGAAGACACATAACACACAATGAGAATTTATTGAATTGAAGTTAATTAAATTCACACCAAATCTACTAATTTTGATAAAACGGAAAACTCCAAATTACAATTTTAAAATATTGAAATTAAAAAAAAATTAACAGACATAAAATTATGTAAAACATTTTTGCTTATTTTATCATTCGTTCATTTGATATTTTTGTGCATTTGCTATATGCAATGCACTCATCTATTCAATTAATTATGAATTTCATTAAAGATTTTAAGCAAAAAAGAAACAGCATTTGGATTAGATAGGGCAGTACTTATATTTTTTACAAGATAAGTCCCTCTCTATTATCCCCCTGCTTAGAATTGTTCCACGAATTATCATTGCACTTAGAATGAGTTACAAACTCCTGAAGCTGGTTTATATATATCCACATGACCTGACCCCTGCTTACTTGTTTGACTTCATTTCAAATGACTCTCACCATTATCCACTATAAAGCCATACCAGCCAATTTATTTTCTTCAGACAAGTCAAGCTGCATCCTAAATTTGTTATTCCTCCTCATCTTTCTTCTTCTTCTGTCATTTAGGTTCAAGATTAAATGTCATCTCTTAAAGAGAACTCTTCAGATGCCACAATTTCAGAGTCACCCTCGCCCTTTTACATGACCCTATTCCCATGCTGCTCAAAGTCCTTATTACAAACAAGTGTTGTATCCATTTGTTTATTACTTGTCTTTCCCTACTTAAATGTAAGTTCCATAATGGTTGTTTACTACTGGATCTCTAGGGCTCAAAGCAATAGTTCATTGTTACTGCTCAATAACAGTTTCTTTAATAAATGGATGAATGAAAAGTGAATACATGGTCAGATGATAAGAGAGAGGACTCAAGGATGATTCCTAAAATTTTGATTTGAGCCAACGGATGGAAAGTGGTGTCATTTAAGGAGACTAAACACTGAAGCAGGAAAAATGTTAGGGGTGGTTTAAAAGAAAGAATTGTGATTGACATATTAAATTTCACATTGCGATTAGATTTTCAAGTGGAAGTATCAAGTTGTTAGGTAGTTACCAACTCTGGATCTCAGTGGTAAGCTCAATGATAGAATTATAGAAACAAATATCCAAACACTTTTAATAATAACTATCATAATAATTAACATACATATATATATTTGTGTGTGTGTACAGGAATGAGTGTGGGATTACTCCAATAGCAGAGAAATATCATGAGAAGAAAATTAGGTAGAAACAAAACCAGAGAATATGTCTTCTCAGAAACTGAGAGGAAAATTCTTTCAGAAGAAGAGCTTATTTGTGCCAGATATTCCTGAAAGCAGCAAAAGAGGAGAATGGGGAGACCTCCACTGGATTTTCAAAATAGAGGTGGGTGAGAAGTGACCCCCTTGAAAGCAATCTCTGATGGGTGTGAAGTATGTGAAAAACTAGGAGGAAAGCATTAAGGAGGGAGTAGAAAGTGAAGAAGGCAATGATGAGACGTTTTTCAAGAATGTTTTCCCTAATGTGAGTGTAGTTTCCGAGATGAAAAGGGTCGGGTCAGGGGAATTTCTGAATAGAAATTGTAGAGTATGTTTCTTGCTGATAAAATCATAGTGCTGAAGTCATTATACTAGGAGTTCCTTGAGATCAAATTACAAACTAGGAAAATATCAGAATATTAATCACATCTATATGGTAAGTTTACAAGCTCACCTTAACCTTCCAGAAGTCTATAGCTGCACCCTCTTCCCACCCAACACACACTGGCCTCTGGATAAAAAGATTTAATTTAAAAACAAATAGCTTGTGAGCACATTAAAAAAAAAACTACTGCTGGTCTTATTCAATTCTTCTTTCTAGGTTATAGCAAGTTGTGATGATTAAATATTAAATAAGCATGGCAGCACAAAAATGAATGTGAGAGTATGATTTCCAACCCTGTTCCCACAGATAAACACATTTCAAGCTGGAGTTGCTTTTCTTTCTTTTCTAGAGCACAAAAAAGATTGTGTCTTGACTTAGTAAAATCAAAGAAACCAAAAGAGAGAAAAGTGGTGATTGAAGAAGAAAAGATATTACTCTTATCTTGTTAGCATTTGTGGCTAAATTGTACACCCCTGAATCACTTAAAAGTCAGAGAAAGTGACCTGCTTTATTTAGCAAACAGTAAGCATTGGGATGGGAGGAAATGGTAACCTATAGTTCCCATTAAATAACAGTTGTAGGATCTGTCAGATTCAGACAATGCCAATACACATACCCCAAATCTCAGCAAATTCGGCAATTGCGAGTACTATCGTGGGCAGTATATTTCTGTATTTCTATTTCTATATGGAGGCCAGGAAAACATATTCCAGGAAATACATTGTAAATAGATTTTGTTATTGATATCCAATGCCCCAAGTCTCATCTAGGAAAGAAATATGTTTGTATACATAGTGGTAAGTAAATTAGTAGGTATTTTTCTTACTTGAATTGCCTGTTGAATCAGGCCTCAAGTTGAATAGAGCTTGAAGAACTAGGCTAACCACAGTGCATTATTCAGAACCTTGATTCAGCATACTAAGTCTAAAACAAGAAGTGAAAAATAAAAGTTAGTTAATATCTTCCTAAAACAAATCAGGAATGGTAATATGGGTAGTGCTTGTTGTAGCCCAAAGGCAGATTGGTGCTTAAAATCTGTTGCCAGTACTTACATTGGTTGTATTAATGTCATTGCCACCTGTGTATGTCTATTTATGCCGTTGTGCCCATGTACCATGTGTCTGCCCTGTACTTTTGGAATAAATTGCTCTGTTTCCTGAAGCAACCATTACATAGCAAATGATTGCTCAGTATATCACTAAGGCCCAAAGAAATAATACGCATGCAACTCAAAGCCATCTGCTATTCCAAATGCTGTTCATTGAATAAATAAGTGGACATTTATAAGCTGATCAGGTGAAGGAAAGCAGTGCTGAACATAAGAATTGCATTTTCACAAATTGCTATGGATTATTCATAAAGCAATATAAAACTCAGCTTTTTGAAGTCATGTCTTAATCATTGTTTTTTATCCAGGTCAATAAATATTGCTTGTATAAAATATATAGCAGATACCATATGTCTGTAAAACCCAAAGTATGGATGACAATTGTGATAAAAGCAACAATAATAATAATTATATGCTGAGGGCTTTGACAGTGTACTAAGAAATGTAATGTTATTTAATTTAATCTGCAAAGTGACATTAGGGAGAGGATATCATTATTATCTACATTTTAGAGAAGAGATTTAGAAAGATTAAGTAATATGTCCAAGAGACAGTAAATGGCAGTGACTATAGGAAAGGATGGTGGCTAAACTAAGTATCACTAGGCATAAGAATTATGCTCAGGGTCTCACTCAGAATTCTTGGATAAAATATGGAGTCAAAAGTAATGAGTAATTTTCCTATAGGATTTTTGTTTTGTTTTTTAATGAGAAGAGAATAGCAAGTGAAAGCAGGTGTTTTGGTCAATTATTCATAGCTGAAAAAAATATTCTGTCCAATTTTTAGTGATATTGTCCATATACTCTGGATTTATTTTTATTATTTTCTGTGGCAGAGCTTGACCAGAAATAGGTCCAGAAATATATGGAGACCACAAAAAGATAAAAGAAATAGAACAACAGATTGGAGAGTAATGTCTAGTGGAGAACATTGGGCATGGTTTCTGACACATGGAACTTACTCAGAGAGACCAGATCAGAGACCTATTAAGTTTTTGCAGAAAATGTAGCATCAGAGAAATTGGCTTTAAAAGGTAGCAAGGGGATCTTTGACAAATACTTAAAATAACTATTGGGCCCCTACTGTATAAGAAAAAATAAGGCTCCAAAAACATACTTCAAATATGGCTAAGGAGGCTATTGAGCAAAGAGAAGCATCGCAAAGAACTGATCAAGGAGAATATGGGGAAAATTAACACAGGAGCCCCTCCCAGACAGCTGACTTGGTTCCCCAACCCAGGAGAGCAGCTTTTACATAGTCTGACTGGCAGGATTTTCTATTATTAGAGACCAGTAACTTTTGTGTTTTTCTTCTACTCCTAGAATAAGAATATTCTGTGTTTATGTCCTCCTTGTTTCACCATTAAATAACTGAGTGGTTGTTGGGAGGAGTGTGTGTAAATAATATATCTTTTTGACAGTAGGTCTCTAGACCAAAATGAGTGCTATTTGGTCCAAACATTACTTAAAGATCCTAGATTGTCGAGATGGATGCCTGGCTGATGGAATTTGGGTGTTGATAGCACTGGGAAAGGCTGAACGTGTTCCATATAAGAGGAATGATGAAAAAGTTATTGGTGACCAGAAGAGACTGACTGGACACTAACCAATTATATTGACTGTTCTGGAGCACACATTAGGATGCATGCCAACCTTCTTTGCAGTGAGATTGTGACTTTGAATCACTTTCGGCCAATAGAATACAGTAAGAAACGAGGCACTCCCACTTCCAAGGGTAACCCCTTAAATTCCAGATTTTCCTTTCTTTCTCTCCCTGTCTCTGTCTCTGTCTCTGTCTCTCTCTGTCTCTGTCTCTCTTTCTCGCCACAGGCAAATGACTTCAGGAGTGTGGAACCACACTATACAAGGAACTGAAATCCTTAAGTAACCCCTTCAAAAACAGACTCCTAGGAGACCCATGCTACTCACAGTAGACTATGACGTGAGGAAAATAGGTATTAAAGCACTTTGATTTGAGGGAGGTTTGTTAGGTCAGCTAGCAGTATTACTCTTCTAATATGTGACTCATACACCCATCTATGTCTTACCCAAATCCTGCTTACTTTGCTCATGGTTATTGAACCATGCCAACTCCTTCATATCATATAGGGGAAAGGCGTTAGACCTATCCAAAGCAAGTGGCAGGTAAGAGAGAATCACCTTATTCTAGAACCTACAGTGATAAGACATTGGCATTTCCTTTTTTCTCACTGAAAAAAATTTGATAAATTCAAGTTATCCTCTCTTCCTCCCGCCTTTCCTAAACACACACACACGCACAGAGAGAGCGCTGTTCATTCTCTGAGGTATTCTTGCCCGATGGTAAGGGAGCAGAAATAACACCATTTACCCTTGACAAGCTGCTCACACAGCAAGAGCATAGCTGAAAAATTCAGCCACCAGAAATTACAAAATGACCACACTTCCATTTGGTAATATAAAATAGCGAAGAAAAAAAGACCATTAAGTGTTATCCACTCTATATGAATACAAAATTATGAATCATAAAGCAAGGCAGGTCTCTGAGTAAGCTAGAGGAGCTCGGGCTGATTCCCTATACGAGTCTAATGATGAGTCAATGGCCAAACTATTTGTAACAGAGTCGGTCCCAGCAAGAGATAAGAGCCTGTGCAAAGCTTCATTAAAACTGGTATTTCTGCTGGCAGCTACCATATTAAAGAAACAGTTGTGATAACATCAGTGCAGCAGTCCTATGTAATAAACCAACAAACTCTTTGTATTCTTTCAGCATCAGTCTATGGAATGAGAATATTAACATAGTTATATAAACTAACCACCAATTTTGAAAGCTACCTAAACCAGAACTCTCAAAGATTTTTGTCTTTGGCTAAAAAAACATGATTCCAAATCTTAAAAGAAAAGGAATCTTTAACAAACGCAAGAAAGCTAAGCTGATTTAATGTAACACAATATAAATGTGAAGTTGATTATATATAGCAAAATTACATTCCAAGTGCAAGTACATCATAAGGAACACCATAAAGAAAGAATATTGAACGTTCAGTATGGATTGCCGTAATCACACTCTAAAAATTCATTCAATAATTTGAAAACTCCATTTTTGGGGACTGGGTGATTGGTTTGCACAAACCTAATATGGAGTGTAAGCACAATATATAAACAACAGGCCTTCATTTTGCATTTATAGAAAGCTGAACTTCAGTGTTAAGCCATTCTGTCTAATCCAGATAATTATAAGGACCACATACACTGGGTTTACTGGGCTGCTCCTTTACATGCAATTATCTCGGACCCATATCATGTAGCTTGAATAAGAATTATTATGAGTGCTGCTAAAATAGTCTTCTTTTTTTAAGCAGTCTGCACAGTATCCTCAGGATACTAAAGTTAATGAACTACTCGTCCAATGGAACGGGAATTCTCAAATTTACGGTATATCAGGGGAACTTGTTAAATGCATTGCCGGGCTCAACCAACAGAATTTCTGATTCAATAGGTTTAGGGTAAGTTTTCAAAATCTGCATTTCTAATGGGTTCCCCGTGATGCTGATACTGCTGGTCCAGGGACCACACTTTGAGAGCACCATGCTAGAACACTAGGTTATGAATGAGAATACATGACAAAGGACCTTATTTAGTCACCATCCATAAAAAAATCTGTAAGCTAGTGATTTTTCTAACTTCTGAGTTATCTTCCCTAAAGATAATGGAAACATGATCATTTTCATGAAAATATATTAGAAACCTCTCTGGAACCTTCCAGTTTTAAAGTTATAAAATGGGTACCCTATAGGGTTTTTATGGTGGATAAAGGCATAGAAAGCATATGGCCTAACACAGAAGTAGCATTTATTAAATTGAAAAATGTTAAGATAACATAGAATATAAAAATATATAGGTATGCAATATTATTTACTCAGTCTCTTCAAAATACCTAATCCATGTTTCATCTTTATAACACTACAGAGGAGGATCTGGTGATAATACTCTTATCTTAAATAATGGGAGAATGTCACCTCCTCCCCCCAAAACATTTCAGTTTTCTCAAGTTGGAGAATTATCTAAGCCATTCTGGGAACAGGTTTCATGTCCTGTAGCTTAAGACTGAGCTCTCTTATCCTTCTTCATTTTGCAAAAAGTGGAATAGAGAAAACTTTATAGACTCTCCAAGAGCCTATCTTTCCTTTTCAAGGCCAGTGTTCTAAGCTTGAAAAACCTATAATTTGTATTTCAGTGAGTCCATATTTATTTTCTTGGTCAACGATCATCTGCATCTAAGGTGAACCTCTATGCCATGCAGTAGAGAAGGCTATTCAAAGTGCTCATCTGAAATAAACAGATTGGCCTGATAACTTCTCCTCTGTTGCCTCTCAAGGAGAATTAACTGACCTTGTCTCTCAGCTGTTGCAAAGACAGATAATAAATGACCAGCTGCTGTAGATACCCCTCTCTCCTACTCTAAAAGCACAATTTCAAAGAAAAAAAAATGTTTATATAAATGAAGAGGAAAGTATTTTCAGAGAAGTTTACAATATTTGATTCTGGGTTATTTAAATGGCTATTTTAAGCCTTTTTTTTTTTAACCTCATGACAGAATGAAAAATTCATGGAGACACTGATAAAGATAGGAAGCAAATAAAAAAAGCCCATGAAAGTTTTGATAAAATACCTCTATGCCCAGAAAAAGTTGAGCCAGCCTTCATAGCTTTTCTAGACATACATTGCAAATGCACGCAGCCATCAAATTTGAATGAAGTGAATGACCTCTCCACAGGTTTGCCAAAGCAAGAACAAGGCTGCCCAAGGGATCTCGACGCAATGGAACCATTTGGGGAAAGCATTTTTGTCACTATTGAGAACTAAAAAATATACCTGGCCTCTGAGTTGCAGAGTTATATATGTATTTTTATCATTATAAAAAGCTTTTTAAGATGAAAGGAAATCATCTAAGATTCATCTAAAGAAGATAGAGGAGGAAGCAGGACACAGGGAAATACAGCAAGAGAGCAAAAATAGTGACACTGAATAAAACCAGATGAAACCTAAAGTACAAACATATTATTTATTCATTTGACAGTCTCTGGAATCAAACAAGAATTACATGTTCTGAATACATCAAATATTAGAATTTTCCAGGGATAAAATGAAACTCAAGGAGTTTAGTTATTCTTGCTCCCTTGAACACAATGAATTGCTCTAACACCCTCCAAATTCTACTCTCTCTCAACATTTTCTTTGTTGTAAGGAATCTCATGTACTGCACTTACCTATATTGGTCTCTAGGTCGCCCAGGAAGCAGTGATAATTTTATCAAAATTAGCAAATAATGAGATTTTACATATATATCACCTTACTTAAGCCTCACTTATGTTTGAGATAGTCATACAATAATACCCATTTTCCTGATGCACAAATAAAAGTGAAGTTGTTTGACCAGGGGACATAGTAGGTGCTATAGCAAGAATTTGAACACCTGAATCCAGAACTCCTGCTGTAAGTGGTGAACTGCACTGACTCGTGAGGAAGCAGCTACAGGATTCTGAATATTTCAAGAGGGAAAGCAGGGGTGGCAGCAGTAGCCACACAGACACCTAAACCAAACAACTGGACAGACTTTGAGATTTGCTCAGTCCTTTTGGGTAGCTGCCAAGCTATGTTAGAGAAGAGATGGAAAGTGAAGAGACAGCATGGATGGTACAGTAGTATGCACACATCCATACATTTTTCTCCTTAAAGCTATTTCTTTTTTTTAGAATATACTCTTCCCCTATTCCACAAAAGTCTACAGGATTCTGACAAGGCTACTATTGAGTAGACACACTTGCCTAGCTCCTGAGGTATGTTATGACTAAATAATACTTGTTACTTTCTGGGGACAGTTTTGGGGCAGGCACAAGAACCAAGATGGGTTCTAGGAGAAAACGGGTGGTCTTTCTCCATTTTATTAAGATCTCAAACTGAAAAGACAGTGCAGTCTTGAAGGGGTTAGCCGAGCATACTGCTTATTTGGAATAAAGGCAACACAAAAGAAAGAAAAATTGAGGATGAGAGAACCAGTGAAGACTGATATAAACTGATGATATCATCAAACCCGTCAATCTTTGGACCCTGAATTCAGCTGTGCTCAGTCATGTCAGATCATAAACTATTTATTTGATCAAACTGTTGAGTTGATTACCATTGCTTCCAGCCAAAAGTGTGTTGATTACCCTGGTGCCCCTGTTTTCCAAACTTGAAACTAGGATTCATATTTTAAAACAGCAATGTTACCTAAACGGGGTGTTAAGACAAGTATTTTAGATGAAAACAGTTCTTACAACTATAACAATTACATAGCTGACACTTACTATCTGCCAAGTACCATTTAAAGCACTTTACAAATATCAAGTTATTTAATTCTCACAACTGTATTGTCATAATACTCATTTTATGCATAAGGAAAGTGAGTCTCAGGTTATTCCCAAGGTCACACAGATAATATGTAATTGTTCACAAGGTTCTTCAAGATCAGTCCCAGTTACTGCCTTGGTTCAGGCTGCTGTAACAGAATACCACAGACAGTGTGGCTCAAACAACAAACATTTACTTCTCACACTTCTAGAGAGTAGGAGGTCTAAGATCTAGGTGCCATCAGGTTCAGTGTCTGGTAAGGACCCTCTTCCTGGCTTACAGATGGCTGTCTCATTGCTGTGTCCTCATTTGGGGTCGGGGAAGGGAAACAGAAAGAGACAGAGAGAGACAGATTTCAAAAGCTCTGATCTTACAGGGCACTAATCCCATCATGAGGACCCCACCCTCATCTAAACCTAATTACTTTCCAAAGTTCCCACCTCCTAATACCATCATACTGGGGGGTTGGGGTTTCAACGTATGTATTTGGGGGCACATAAACATTCTGTTCATAACAAAAACACCAGTTCTCATCTTCTAGGGTAGCCCAGAGTAGGGGAATGCAGATGTACCAGTATGAATTTCCAAATTTTCTCACACTCTTTTTCATTATATGGGTTGCATATAACTACTGATGCTTCATCATTCCAGAGCTTTGATGACTGGAAGGTAAGTGAACCACATTACAAATAACCCAGAGACATGGAGGAAAAAAGATGGACTCCCAGCTATCTCTATATCTTCATGGCATTATAGAGAAGATTACTTCTGAAACTGAGAAGCATATTGTAGAGAAATATACAAATTTGCAGTCTAGTAATGTATGCATCTATTAGAGTCTGAAAGTGTCCCGTTTACAAATAAACGTATGTCTAAAATGGCCCTATTAGCACTGCCTAAAATGTAGGCCAGATCTTGCAGATATTATAAGTATTCATCATATTAAGCCATAAAACAAAAGATACTTAAGGGACTTTCAATTCCAGAATTAAAAATATTCCACAGGGAAAACTTACATATTTAATGAGAATATATCCAATTTGAAAATGGAAAGCTAGGGTCATATACTGAATAATTCAAAGGGAGGTATTTTGAAGAAGCCTTAATGTAACTTTAGACTGAAATATGATGATGATGATGATGAAATATCCACCAAAGAAAATAAGAATATTCTTTGACATCATTGGTACCAAGTTATCCCATTTTTGTAAAGTTTTAGAAGATTTCTCTCTTTGTTCAGTCTTGTTTTATCTCTTTTGACAAGGTCATAAAGTAGAAAATGTCTAAATGGACAATATGTGGGCAAGTAGTAAGTACTACTATTCAGTTTTTTAAGTTTTTTATTGTCATTTTCACTGAAGAAAATTTATCAAAATATTTAATAATCTTACAAATTAAATATTTTACAAAAAATTAATACAAACCTAAAAAAATAATCACTGGGATTTTAGCTTAGGGAAATAGGTCTAGTTTAACTGGCAAAATTCTATTATTTATTTTTATATTTATGATACATATATAAAAATAGGATGAACTTTTGGATTACTTTTCTCAAATATGCACTAAAAAGGATGTCATGGGAAAGCTAAAGGCACATTAGAACTTTGCAGAATGACTTACACAGTGATGGTAAAGTGGGAATATGAAGGAATTCAGGAGCCTGAAGTTTGTCATATGCTCTCTGGACAGTATTCTCACGAGGACCGATGAGAAATGTATATGTAGAAGCACATATTATGAGGTCATTGTACATACAAATATATATAATACTCATAATTATTTAATATTGGAACCTAACAACTAGAAAAAAATGTGACAGACACACAGACTGCTACAAAATAGGGGCTAACTGCACTTTCTATTGTTTTTGTTTTTTGGTTGTTTGTTTAATAAGTATGCAAAGAATAAATAGCAATAAGTCTCTGGCACTTAACTTCACCACTATTCAGGTTTTGGGCTTTGACACATGACACCCAAGAAACTACAGTGCATTAGAGGAAGAGGCAAGGGTTCTAAATCTGCCACCATCGTTCACCATGTGTGACCAGAGAGAGGCAATTGGTTTATATAGTTTCAGTTTCATCGACATAAAAAAAACTATATTAAATATTCTTTTGTTCTCGTAAGTAATAGATCTACAGTTTGAAATAGTTCTATAAAATAGAAAATATTCGTTTAAGTACGACTGGTTCTAGAGGTGAAAACTTTTTTTGTCTTTCTCTCTCCTATCCCTAAGTTTTCTTTCCTCTCTGTGTTTGCATCATTATGCAATATCATGTGATATACATCATATTCTTAATGTGACCAGGGGAGGCCGCTGTCAGAAGCTCCGGGTTTACATAGTCCTAACAGCTTACGATCCCAGAGGAGGATAAATCTTCTCTCTCCCATGGCCTATGCACCAAATCCTAGCTTAAGCTATGAATTAAGCTGTTGGAGTGGCACAGCCATTCCTGAGTCAGTTACCAGGGTCAGGGATGTATACTACTCTAAATCACAAGCCTGCAGGCATGGCTACCCCTATGGCCCGAGCAGAGGCACAATGTGATTTCAGTCCCAAAGAGTCAATGTACTGGAAAAGTGTGTTCCCGAAGAAAACAAGGAACAGGGAAAACTTCCAGAATTATAAGTGAAAATTATTTGTAATTATACCCAACGCACATCAAATAAAGTGTGAAAGTGGAGCAAAGATGTTTTCAGGCACATGAGTCTCTTATCATTTATTTTCTGTATCCTGTTTTTCAAAAAACTATTGGAGGATATATTCCAGATGAAAGAAGGAAAACACTAAGAAAACAAACAAGCATGGGAATGAGGAAATAAGGCTTCCAATAAGAGAGAGGTAAAAGAAACCCTCCAGATGCTGGCAAAAGATATCCCATGGCAAGCTCTGCACAGCTGTCCTAGAAAGTTTGCAGAATCAGACAGAAGAGTTATGAAACAACTTGATAAAATACATAATGTATATGAGGAACTTGAGAATAATTTTACAATTCTGTCAGAAACCTTAGCTAAATTAATAAACAATTTGTAGAAAATCAAGAGGAAAAATGAGACAGTTAATACACATTGGAAAAGAAAGTTTTAAAGAAAGGATTTTTTTTTTCTATTTCTAGGAATTTATCTCAAGGAACAATTAGACAAACGTGCAAAGACATATGTAAAAACTATCCATTACAAAACTGACTATATTAGTAGAAAAGTGAAAATCAGAAAAGTAGAAAATCAAAAAGATTTTGATTAAACTATATACACTTATGTAGAATTATTACGTACAATGTTCTAAGCACTTCAAAAGCTGTAAGTCATTTAATCCTTATAACATTATGTAATATCATAGCATGCTGCATGGCTTTGCTGTGAAAAATATTGCATAGTCATAATAATGCCAACACTGAGTACTGAGTGAACTGAAACTGGTGATATAAATACATATAGGCTCATGTAACTAAAATGGAAAGAGGAGGGAAGAGGAAGCAGATATGGGTGAAGGGAATGTAAAAAAAAAAAATCATCTTTCCTTGAAATGTGGAATGATGCCTTAAGCTGAAAAATAAAAAAAGGCAGGCTAATCATGTTGTTGATAAACATGGAGGTAAACTTGTAAAGAAAACTAAAAGACTTAAAAATGGAAGACTTGAAAGTGGTACCTCTGAGGAGTGAGAATTGGGAACAGAAGGGACTAAGAAAGATGTTTTCAATGAGACATCGTGAGTGTTTAAACTGTGAATATGTATTACTTTGATTGTATATAAAATATATATGATACACTCCATATATGGGGTATATTTTCATAAAGATGAAAATTGAAATTTCCATAAATAGAAACATTAAAATGAATAAATAGATGAGTTTGGAGAACAGGGAAAGGGAATTTTCAAAGATAATGTGAAGATTTCAAAAGTTCACTCATGTTGATTAAGGAAACAAGGAATATTCGTCATGACTCCTCTTTATCTCAGTTACTGCATTGCTCAAAAAACTCTGCTTTTAATTTCTAGGGACAAATACCTCCTAAAAATCTGTAATTATTTTAGTTTATGATTTCATCATGTTAATCTCCCATTTAAATGTGGCCAATTAATATAATTTATTGTATATGAATTTCAAAAAGACTTGATTCAAAATTGGGTGTGTGGGGTGACTCTTTTGAATGGCCAGATAAAGGCAATCATGGCATGGATGTTATTTAACATTTGCTGATGTCTGGGGTAGATGAAAAAATTTGCACTACAAAGGATTCTATGTATCACTGCATTAAATAGTGGCATTCTAATTAGAATTGTAAAATAGTATTTAAATTCCGCTGTAGTAGAGATTCCAGAGAAAAGTCATTTCATTTTCATAGCCCCTTTAGAATGACATGCTTCTCAGCATGGGCATCAAAAAAGTTTTTTTGCATAAAGCCATTATGGATACTTTGAGAGGAACTGTTAGAGTTGATGGTGAATCCCCTGATGGAGAGCTCTGAATTAAATAATTTGCAAAGGCTTGTCCTTAACTTTCAGGAAGTTGTACCTTATGAGAAATTCAATTGTCTTTATCCCAGACTTAAAGAGGCAGAATAATAAAAGTTCACATAGCCAGGTTGGCCTGCTTTAAAATCACAGCTCTGCCCCTAATTAGCTGTGAGAATTTGGACAAACTGTTAAGCTCTTTGTGCCTCAGTTTCCTCATCTGTAAAATAGGGATTAATATTCTCATGAAGATTAAATGTTAATGTAGGTAAAGCACTTAGAACAGTGACTTGCTATAAGAACTGCTCCCTCTATCATTGCTTTGGGTGAATACTTGACATAAAAGTGTTCATAGCCCATGATAAGACAGAATAAGTTTGAATACTGCACTACAAATTGCTATTTATATTATCTTCTAGTTCATGTCCTAGTGGGATGTGTGAATAGTTTCAAAAAGCAATAGAGAAGGATGAATAAGTATTACATCGAAATAATAAAGTACTAGCACCAAAAATGTGGATTACTCACAGAAAAAAAAAAATCATGGTCCCTGTTTGAGTGTTTAAAGAATTGTTAGCTCTATTAATGAAATCTTCACCCAATTTCAGTGCAGTGACTGAAAAAACTGGAAGAGACACTAGAAAGTTAACAGGAGCCACAACATTGTTTAAAAAAAAAAATTGGCTTCCACAATAGTTACTGTGCCAGCCCTGTGTCAACATGGTGATTGACAAGAAAACAACAGCCACACTCAAGGTTAGCACAAAGGTGAGCCAACATCAGCTGCAAAGACCACAGCCTGCAGCACCAAGGCTACAGGAAGGTGAGGAGGGAAGGCTGGCATCAGTGGAATGAGAGCAAGACATCATTAGCCGAGATGAGAATGTTTTAGTAACTTGGGGTTGCCAGTAAGAGAAAGGGGGGACATGGAACTGGACTACTGTGTGAATCCAATAAGAAAGTGCGGGCGCGGGGGTGGAGGACTTCTGAGCCAGAGGCTGCTTTTAGGGTACTTTTGATATACCCTTGTCTCCTAGCTTCTCCTTTTCCTATTTGGGTCACACTAGGAAATATAAATGATGCAATTATAGAGAAATGTCAGAGATACTAGGTAAATAATTTGTATAAATTACATCCTATCTATACAGCAGCACTCTTTTATCTGGGGATATAAAAATGTATCTGTACTTTGTTTACAGATTTTTGTCTATAAAAGATGACTTTCTCTTTAGCTAAATTTCTGTTCGTATATGTATACTTAAATTTACACATGTTCTGTATTGTCCATGGGACAAAATAATTTTAAAATGCTCATGCCTCTGTCATTTATTTACAATGCACCAGTGGAATCATTAATGACAGAGATGTTAGAGATCATCCATTACCACTGTTGTCAAAATAAAAAAAAAAGAAGACACCTTTAGAATAACATTATAAACGTTATGAGAGTGAAATTTTTACATTGGAAATGATTTAGAAAAACAGAGTGGAGGAATGCAATAGACTAAATTTTTGTGCTCCCCCCAGTCCCCCACCACAACCAAAATCCATATGTTGAAATCCTAATACCCAATGTGATGTTATTAAGAGATGGGACCTCCGGGGGTGACTAGGTCATGAGGGTGAAACCTCATGCATAGGATTAGTGCCCTTATAAAACAGATCTTAAAGAGCTTCCTCACCCCTCCTGCCATGTGAGGACACAGCAGAAAAACGACAGCTTATGAACCAAGAAGCAGGTTTTCATCAGATGCCAAATCTGCTGGAATCCTGATCTTGGACTTCCCAGCCTACAAAACTGTGAGAAATACATGTTCGCTGTTTATAAGCCACTCAGTATAGGGTGTTTGGTTATGGCAGACCAAATGGACTAAGACAAGGAAAATGGAATTATTTTTTAAAAAAACATAATATCTAATTATGTTTCTAAAAAGTTAGACATGTGTGTGTGTCTGTATGTATGCATATGTGTGTTTGTGTGTTCAACGTTGTTGTCAGTCTTAGGAACTCATTATCTTCCATTCATGCTATTTCCCATAACTGATGCTGTATATTCACTGAAAAAGCTGACATTATTACACAGTCGGTTTGAAATTTTCCATGCACCACAGTGTAAAACCTTAAAGTTAAGCTCTGTTTCCACAGCAACCACAGTTTAGCTCCTCAAGCACAGTTAGACTTTTTTTTTTTGTGGTCTTAACCTACATGTACCAGTAAGGCTTGCTGATCTTTGATGCGGCATTTATAAGTTTTATTGGTTATATAAGCCTATGCCTGTGGTTTCTTTCCTGCATTTGAAAATCCAATGACAGTTTTACACAGGACTAATTTTTGAGGTACAAATTGGGGGAAAAATAAAAGCATAACTGTAAGCAACTGGACATTCAGCTAGTTTTACATTTTATGTAAAACTAATGACTAGTTCTTTCAAATAGATGTGGATTTGACAATTCATCTATAAAAACAGCAAATCTGATCCAAGTTTTTTTTTTTTTTTTTTTGCGGTACGCGGGCCTCTCACTGTTGTGGCCTCTCCCGTTGCGGAGCACAGGCTCCGGACGCGCAGGCCCAGCGGCCATGGCTCATGGGCCCAGCCGCTCCGCGGCACGTGGGATCTTCCCGGACCGGGGCACGAACCCGTGTCTCCTGCATCGGCAGGCGGACTCTCAACCACTGCGCCACCAGGGAAGCCCCCGATCCAAGTTTTAAGAGGCCTATGGTTTGCACACAAATACATACATGTACCCTCGAGTAATTAGGGTTTCTCCTGTGCTACTGATGCTCTTCCACATGCCTGTCTCATGCATCTACAAGACTAAATGAATTGTGTGTACTGTGGACAATAGCCTTTAATCACTCTTCTCTAACCAGCTAAGTCTCCTGGCTTCCCACTTAATCAACCTGAGTCTATAACACTTATACTTTTTTATAGGGGTACTTCATCTTCTGGAAAAAAAATTCCCAATTGTTTTAATCACAAGAGATTTCCTTACACACACACAGAGAGAGAGAGAGAGGGAGAGAGAGAGAGAGAGAGAGAGAAACAGGAACAACTGAATTGAACCTTTTGACAGAGTTTTATTATAAGCATGGAAACATTCATGCCGGAGCAGTCAAGAAAATGACTCTCCAAGGATTTGGGGGAAAGGCTTTCATAAACTTAAAAAAAGTAACATTAGGTTGTTTACCAAATATCAGACTGCTTGCTTCCTAAAGAATGACACCTTGTTTTGATCTCTATCAGCATATCTTAAAGACACAGTTTTCATTTGGATTATGTTCACTGTATGTTCACAAGACTTCATGTTCAGATGTTTTGGTATCAAGTTTGAGAATTATTAGTTACCATTAGATTGCAAAATTTCTTCTCAGTGAGTTTTTTCTTACTTCTATGTTCATGACTACTATTTACCATTTGGAATTGTGTTTTGTGTACACATATTGCTGAGACAGGTTTTGGGACCTGGGGTCCTTTGCTGCTGTGCTTGCACCTGGGCAAACTTCTCCTCAAGCAACAAAATACAAAGAAACTATAAGGGACTAAAAATAACTGTGTCCATGTGTAGTTGGGGCAAATTATGACACCAGATTAAAAAACAAAACAAAACAAAAAACCCTGCCACTTCTGAAGATCTGGGAGCAAAAGCAGGGTACTGCGCATGATCCCTGCACACAGCACCACCAAAGGGGTGGGCAAACCACCTAAGTCACCCTTCCAGTCTGACCCCTGGACACATCCCTACCCTCACCCCATGTAAGGAAACAGCTCTCCCCCCTGCCCCACCTCCAGCGAGCGAGCTAGTGAGCAAGGGAAACTGTTACTTGTTTTCACTACCCCCTGCTGCAGCAGGGGCCCCAATAAAGCCTTGCTTGAATTTCTTGTCTGGCCTCTTATATTTCTATTGATTAAGGAGGCCAAGAACCTTGGTTGGTAATATTGCCAACACACACACACACACACACTCATTGGATTTTCTCTTGAATCACCCAAAGTAATGGTCAGAGTATGTGAAAACCAATGCTGGGCCAATGCACTAGCCTAAAAGATGAAGGCAAGCATTTCCATCTCAGATGTCCAAATAATCCTGTTCATTGCTTGAATACTTCATTTATTTTTTGCACAAAATAACTGGCCAAAATCATTCAACTGTGCAGTTTGGTAACTCTTCAAAATTATGGTTCATAAATATATATGACTTCTCAGTGATTCTTAGTGCTGCATCCATTTTTAGCCATTCACAATCATTCACATTACTCAGAGCCAGTATTCAAAATTTTCCATATCCCCTTCTAGCTTTCTAACACTTCTCCTTCAGCATAAAAACTTCCTTTCTATTTTACATGAAAGATGGATGCCATCAGGTGTGTCCATCACCAGCTGCTTCCACCTATTCAGCCTACAAACTTTTGTATACCAATAATTCTTTCCCTCTTGTCTCAGAAGAAACAAACTAGTTACAACTAAAGTATGACACCTCTACTCTGCATGCTATGTTCATTACCCTTTATTGACCTTGGGAATTTTCTCCAGCCATCAGCCGTAAGTTATTTTGTTGTATATTGACAGTCTTTTTCTCCACTGCTGGTTTCTTCCTCTCTGCTTATAAATACACATAAGTGTTTTTGCACTTAAAAATTAAAATATAATAAAATAGAAAGTTAAAGCTTTACCTTTGAGTTTCTCTCCATCTATTATTTCTTCTTTCTTTCACTTCTAAGATGACCAAAAGAATAGTCTAAACTCATCATATTCCTACATCACCTCCACCCATTTGTCAGTCCACAATGCTTGAACTTTTACTATTACCTCATTATTCCAATAAAACTGCACTCGTTAAGCCTTGCAATAATGCTCTGATTTCTAAATCCAAAGTCATTTTTTATATCCTCTTCACACTTGACTATAGCTTTCAATAGTGTTATTATCCTTTTTTTAAATCTATCTCAACCCTGGGAATCCAGAATATCATCATCCCATCCTCACCTGGTTCTCCCCCTAGTTTCTTTGCAATCTCATTCACAAGTCTTTTTTGCCTTACTCTGCCCTACTCTCTCATCAGCCGTTTTTTCTTTCACTATCGATTCTCCTCTTTGCGGATCTCATACATTCTAATGGCTTTGGTTGTCCAGATTTGAACTACTTACATTCCCTCTCCTCCACCAAACTATATTTTCTAGTTTCATCTTTATTTGTTCAGTGATAACAAGATGCAACCTAAGGGCCAGGGTAGAGTACTGGGGTTCACAATCAATCCAGTTATATCCACGATTTGTTTCATAAATTGCTCAAAGTTTTATAACTTCTTTGCTCCTAATTATAACTTAAATGTGCCCTCCCATCTCAATCCCCGTACTGATCACCTTGCTTTTGCCCTATGTAGGTCACCTGGAATATTAAATTTGCCTTTTACTTGGACTTTCTACCTCCAATTTTGTTCTCCTCCAATACATTCTTTTTACTTTTCCCAAAGTCATTTTTTCACAAGTGCAAATTATACAGAAAACTTAGTAAATATTTGCTGAAAGAATACAAAAGTGCACAAAAGATGCACACAAAAAAGAATACAGACCAAGAGAATTTTTCATATTTCAAAGGAAGAGACAAGCATGAGACCCTCTTTGCCAATAGCCAATCTCATTTTTAGTAATGTCCCTATGAGTGATTCTATATATGTCTAATCTCCACCCCATATTCCTGTATTTAGGGCATCTAACATATGTCTTACGTTTAGTTCTTCAGGAGTCAGTTATTTTTTATGCAGGTGGTTTTTGGGGAATGCTCTTAAGATCAACACCTCTAAGAGAAGGAGGGAACTAGGGTAGGTTGGAGACAGAAGTTGGACTACAATGAAGTTGTAACAGGCTTCAGACAATTCCACAAGGAGATCTAGAGCTGGGATGGCCATTCTAAATTGTCCTGAATTGAGGCAAGAGAACTGGGTCTTTGTAGCCCTAAATAGACCAGTCATTGGATGTGGGCTGCTTAGTGTACCCCCACTGAGGGTGCATAACTTCTAGTGAAGTAGCTCCTCTTGTCAATGGAAAGCTATGAGCCACCATCATTCATACTACTGGTAGCTGGAGGAATGAGCTGGGTCCCTTACCCTAACAAGGACTGTTCAGTTTTCTGACGGATAACTCACTCTCTTCCTCCCACTGTAAATGCTATCTTTTTAACTTCCTAAACTCCATATGAAACAACAAACTCTCTATAACTTTCACTAACGCCCTCTGGCCACCAGTTAACCCACTCATTCCAGAACACACAGATGACAGAATTATTTCAAAATCACAAGTATAGTTTATCTAAATAACTTTCTTGACTCCTAATGACCTACAGATTAAAACACAGACTTCTGTCTCATCATATCAAAAGTACTCAGGTTTGCCTTTCCTGCCCTATGGCATCTTGGTCCCTGAGCCATAGTTTATCTGGACTTTTTTCATGCCCAAATCAACAATGGCCTTTTTTTTTTTTTCTTTTGTAAGTAAAATCAATTTTATTAATAAAGATCTTTCCACATGTGCAGAGCAAATAATTAATGAATTCCGAGGAAAAAACCTACATACTGTGAAATTAGAAGTATCCCAGGATGACAAAAAATTAAATAACCAATCCCTATTTTGCACACGTTCTTCTCTCTGTTTAGAGCTGCAGAACCCCTCCTTCTTCAAGAGGCACCTTACAACTCTCCCTTTTGTAAAGTCTCTCCAGCATCTTCAGGCAAGATCAAACACAATCTCTTCTGTGTTTTCATGGCTATGTTCATCAACACTATTAGAATATTCAGTGTTGCATTTCCCTAATCTGCTTAAATGGTGCTCTCCCTTCGTATCTTAACCTCTGTAATATCAGTGCTGCCATATTTGCCAACACAGAGTAACTGCCAGATATAAGTTCATTGAATAAATGAAAGAATAAGTGAATAACATAGTTTTTTCATTCTAGCATATACATTTGAATATCAAGTAAGCAAATATGCCTAAGAGATCTGTGTAGGAGTATGTGTCGAACACGCTTTCTCTGTTTTACTTTTGTTTGTATTCTTTTTTTCCCCATCACTCGGAAAGCTGGAGAATCTATTGTTTCCACGTACAATTTCTCCAAATGCTTGAGAAAAACTAAATGTATGAGCAATATTTTTCAAGCAATGATCTAGAAGCAAATCACTATATTGAGACATTAAAAAATTTTTCTAAGATTATATCTTTTGTGTTATAATCCCTGATTCAGCTATTCCTCCCTATAAATGCTATATACTTATGCTTATTTTTGTTTGATCATTGAATAGCTACTTGGATACCTGTGACTTTCAATATCTCTTACAATTATAATGTAAACAATAATAAAATATATTATTCAATATACCTTTTTGAAAGTTTCCTGTAGAAATCAATTATTTAAACAAATATTTTATGATGTTAATGTCTCACACTTCTTTTCCAGTATTCCCTACACTAACACATAATATTACAACAATTTTCATAGAAAATTATCAGAATTAACCACATCTTTATCTTTGTTCACAGTAGTCATAAGAAGCCCAAGACTCAGCTTGTAACTACCTCTGATCAGAAAGCTCTCTCAGCTCTATTATCAAAAATGTCTACAACTTGACCACTTTTCTAGTTCCATTGTGATAGCACTAAACAATGTCACAATCATCTTTTTCCAGGATACTAGAAAGGTTTCTTTCTGCTTCCAACTGTGGCCTCAGATCTTCTACCAGATATTTAAAAAATAATAATTGTGACTCTCCATAAGAGCTATATATGTTGTAATGATCTGTAATGTATATGGTGGTAGAACTTCCTTATTTGTTTTCTAAACCAAATTTTGACATCATCTGGCCACAATCATACACTGAACATCTTTGAGAAACCTTTATCCAAGAAAAAAATTATTGTTGTTCTTATTGTTTTATTTTTAAATGGGAGAAATATATGTGTATTTATAGCACGAGGAGAAGGATCAGCTGGATTTGAAAACATTAAAAGTATAAGAGGGCTTCCCTGGTGGCGCAGTGGTTGAGAGTCCGCCTGCCGATGCAGGGGACACGGGTTCCTACCCCGGTCCAGGAGGATCCCACATGCCGCGGAGCGGCTGGGCCCGTGAGCCATGGCCGCTGAGCCTGTGCGTCCGGAGCCTGTGCTCCGCAATGGGAGAGGCCACAGCAGTGAGAGGCCCGCGTACCGCAAAAAAAAAAAGTGTAAGAGAGACCAAATAATTGGTTACACACATGTCCAGAGAAATTCGATAGGCTTAAAATCAAGAAAAAGCTAAAGAGTTTACTATTTCAAGAAGGAAACATCTAGAGACATGAGGGAGGAAAATTATGTGTTGAGAATGTGGTTAGACTTTAATATTCCCTAGTTGTAAACGATGTAATAGGATAAATTATTCAAACACTTTAAGTCTCAATATTGTCATTTGTCATTTGTTCAACAAATATTTATTGATCATCTGTCATGTATTGTCACTCTGCTAGGCACTGAAAATAACATGGGGGGAAAGTAGTAAGGATATTTGCACTGATTTATTTTATAATCTTACTGTAATTGGGACAAAAGAATTACAGAGATTATGTTTAGAGCTAGCATGGGAGAAGTACAATGTGTTATGGAAGCAAAAGGGTGGGGTATATAACATATAGTGGTCAGAACAGCACTCTTGAAAGACCAGCAAGAGAAAAAGAGACTTGAATAAAAGAGTTTGACTTTGGAAAAGATGCATTGTTATGAAGGTAAGTATAGTGCTGCAGACAAACCAAACAGTATATGCAGAGGCCTAGAAGAAGACAGAGTTGGTTAAATACATATTAAATACAATAATTTAAAAAATCATTAGGGCTGCATCACAGTGTGTCAAAGCATAGAATTGGAAAAGATGAAGTTGGAATGGTAGGCAGAAGCTAGATTAAAAGACTATGTAAGTCAGTACTTAAAAATTGATGTGCATAGAAATCATCTGGGATCTTGTTAAAACCTAAATTCTGAGTCAGTAGTTTTGGAGTGGGGCCTAATATCTAATAAGTTTACAAGTAATGCTAACACTGCTGGTCCATTTGCTGGCCCACGTTGAGCATCAAGGATTTAAATCAAGTTCGGGGGTTTGAATCTTACATCTATTCCCATGAAGACTCATTAATAAGTTTAAATAGGAAAGTAACTTATCAAATTAATCTTTGATTTTTTTTTCATAAGGTCCTTCTCATGCCTTATGAAGACTGGATTAGAAAGTGAAAGGTCTGCAGGTAGGGAGACATATTAAGAGGCAATTATAATATTCTAAATTATACAACTATCTGAGAGATGATTGTAAACTTGGAAAGTCACAGTGGGGATAACAAGATAAATTTAGTAGCTAGAATCAAGAGAACACAGTAATAAATTGAATGCACGTAGAGAGGAAGGGAAGCATTAAGTATGATGCCCAATTTTATGGTTAGAGCAAATGCACGGAGACTGATGATAATAATGATGTTTGTAATAAACAGCTAAATGTATTCAATATTTATTACATGCCATGCACTAATATTTATGCTTTTAAATTACTTAACTCACAAAAACCCATGAGCAAGGTTCTACTGTATTTCCATTTTACAGATGAGGAAACTGAAGCATGGGTTAAGAAATTCAGAATTAGTAGAGTGCATGGCACAAGACAAATTTTCAGAAAATGGCTATTATTATTATTATTCAAATGAATCTGGAGTTGGAAAAGAAAATGATTGAATGAAATCTTTCCTGACAATGCCTATTTTCTTGACATTATGGGAGGCAGAGTCACTCTCTAATACAGAGAAATAAAGGTTGGGTGTGGAATACATGATAGTGATGAAACAATCAACAAAGTGAAAACATAATCTATTGAATGGGAGAAAATACTTGCAAACTCTATATCTGATAAAGAGTTAATGTGCAAAATATACAAGAAATTCCTACAACTCAATAATGTTTTAAACCCCAATTAAAAAATGAGTAAGGACTTGCATAGATATTTCTCCAAAGAAGACATACAAATGGCCAAATGGTATATAAAAAGACATTTAACATCACTAATCAATAGAGAAATTCAAAACCAAAATGAGATATTACTTCGTACTTGTTAGAATGGATAGCTTTAAAAGTTGATGATTTCCACGATTCAAGCATTCAAGCCTTCCTTATTTACTTTGTGCTCATTTAGTTCACAGATTGAGTTCACTAGAGAAAAGTATTTTTCTGTTAGTGTACAAGAAGAAAGCCTGATAATCCCTTCAATTTGAAGAGAGAGTTCCCATGAAATGAAATTTAATATTTTGAATTATTTTACTTTACATGTTTCTGACAACTATTGGATATGCTTAATTATAGGGCAACACAGTGAAACTGGAAGGATTAGTTCCTTCAAACCAGTTTCTAATTTATCTTATATCTCATTTTAATGTTTTCATATTTTATAACAAAAGAAACCAGGATGCAAATGTGTGTCATATGCTTATTTCCCATTCAGAAATACAATTTCATATTATTACCGACTTTCAATTGAGCTCATCATTTTTCCCTCGACAAAGTGATGGGAAAAAGTCCTTCTTGAAATTTAGAGTTGAATCCACAAAAGGCATTGAGCTTCCTAATGTGATATGAGAGGCAAATTAATAAATAAGAGAAATATGTAGCTCTTTTGACGGTGCATTAAATATGTGCTTAATTCTCTTCATTTTTCTGCTTCATTTGATATTATTTATTGATATACACTTTTTCCTCTACTGTTCTCCATAAAATGTAAATCTCCTTCATTATAAAGCAAGTATTCTTGCCTTCTTGCAGAGAGCATCTTCTTTTGTATCATAAGCTTATATACCCTGTAAAAGTAAAGAGCAACTACTTTTACATATATGAAAGGAAATAAACAACATGGATAACTGTTTCACACTTTAATCAACTGGTTGTTATAACTGTGATTTCTTTTTTTTTAACATCTTTTTTGGAGTGTAATTGCTTTACAATGTTATGTTAGTTTCCGCTGTATAACAAAGTGAATCAGCTATACGTATACCTATATCCCCATATCCACTCCCTCTTGCGTCTCCCTCCCACCCTCCCTATCCCACCCCTCTAGGTGGTCACAAAACACCGAGCTGATCTCCCTGTACTATGCGGCTGCTTCCCACTAGCTATGTATTTTACATTTGGCAGTGTATATAAGTCAATGTTACTCTCTCACTTCGTCCCAGCTTACCCTTTCCCCCTCCCTGTGTCCTCAAGTCCATTATCTACGTCTGTCTTTATTCCTTTCCTGCCCCTAGGATCACTGGAACCATTTTTTATTTTAGATTCCATATATATGTTAGCGTATGGCATTTGTTTTTCTCTTTCTGACTTACTTCACTCTGTATGACAGACTCTAGGTCCATCCACCTCACTACAAATGACACAATTTTGTTTCTTTTTGGGCTGAATAATATTCCATCGTATGTATGTGCCACATCTTCTTTTTCCATTCATCTGTTGATGGACACTTAGGTTGCTTCCATATCCTGGCTATGGTAAATAGTGCTGCAATGAACATTGTGGTACATGACTCTTTTTGAATTATGGATTTCTCAGGGTATATGCCCAGTAGTGGGATTGCTGGGTCATATGGTAGTTCTATTTTTAGTTTTTTAGGGAACCTCCATACTCTTCTCCATAGTGGCTGTATCAATTTACATTCCCACTAACAGTGCAAGAGGGTTCCCTTTTCTCTACACCCTCTCCAGCATTTGTTGTTTGTAGGTTTTTTGATAATGGCCATTCAAACCGCTGTGAGGTGATACCTCATTGTAGTTTTGATTTGCATTTCTCTAGTGATTAGTGATGTTGAGCATCTTTTCATGTGTGTGTTGGCAATCTGTACTGGAGAAATGTCGATTTAGGTCTTCTGCCCATTTTTGGATTGGGTGGTTTGTTTTTTTGATATTGAGCTGCATGAGCTGCTTGTATATTTTGGAGATTAATCCTTTGTCAGTTGCTTCGTTTGCAAATATTTTCTCCCATTCATAGGGTTGTCTTTTCGTCTTGTTTATAGTTTCCTTTGCTGTGCAAAAGCTTTGAAGTTTCATTAGGTCCCATTTGTTTATTTTTGTTTTTATTTCCATTTCCCTAGGAGGTGGGTCAAAAAGGATCCTGCTGTGATTTATGTCATAGAGTGTTCTATGTTTTCCTCTAAGAGTTTGATAGTGTCTGGCCTTATATTTAGGTCTTTAATCCATTTAGAGTTTATTTTTATGTATGGTGATAGGGAGTGTTCTAATTTCATTCTTTTACATGTACCTGTCCAGTTTACCCAGCACCACTTTTTGAAGAGGCTGTCTTTTCTCCATTGTATATTCTTGGCTCCTTTATCAAAGATAAGGTCACCATATGTGCATGGGTTTATCTCTGGGCTTTCTATCCTGTTCCATTGATCTATATTTCTGTTTTTGTGCCAGTACCATATTGTCTTGATTACTGCAGTTTTGTAATACAGTTTGAAGTCAGGGAGCCTAATTCCTCCAGCTCCGTTTTTCTGTCTCAAGACTGATTTGGCTATTCGGGGTCTTTTGTGTTTCCATACAAACTGTGAAATTTTTTGTTCTACTTCTGTGAAAAATGCCATTGGTAGTTTGATAGGGATTGCATTGAATCTGTAGATTGCTTTGGGTAGTATAGTCATTTTCACAATATTGATTCTTCCAATCCAAGAGCATGGTATATCTCTCCATCTGTTTGTATCACCTTTAATTTCTTTTATTAGTGTCTTACAGTTTTCTGCATACAGGTTTTTCTCTCCTTAGGTAGGTTTATTCCTAGGTATTTTATTCTTTTTGTTGCAATGATAAATGGGAGTGTTTCCTTAATTTCTCTTTCAGATTTTTCATCGTTAGCATATAGGGATGCAAGAGATTTCTGTGCATTAATTTTGCATCCTGCTACTCTGCCAAATTCATTGATCAGCTCTAGCAGTTTTCTGGTAGTATCTTTAGGATTCTCTAGGTATAGTATCATGTCATCTGCAAACAGTGACAGCTTTACTTCTTATTTTCCTGTTTGGATTCCTTTTATTTCTTTTCCTTCTCTGAGTGCTGTAGCTAAAACTTGGAGAGCTAAAACTATGTTGAATAATAGTGGTTGAGAGTGGGCAACCTAGTCTTGCTCCTGATCTTAGTGGAAATGGTTTCAATTTTTCACCATTGAGAACGATGTTGGCTGTGGGTTTGTCATATATGGCCTTTATTATGTTGAGGTAAGTTCCCTCTATGCCTCCTTTCTGGAGAGTTTTTATTATAAATGGGTGTTGAATTTTGTTGAAAGCTTTTTCTGCATCTATTGAGATAATCATATGGGTTTTCTCCTTCAATTTGTTAATATGGTGTATCACATTGATTGATTTGCATATACCGAAGAATTCTTGCATTCCTGGGATAAACCCCACTTGATCATGGTGTATGATCCTTTTAATGTGCTGCTGGATTCTGTTTGCTAGCATTTTGTTGAGGAGTTTTGCTTCTATGTTCATCAGTGATATTGGCCTGTAGCTTTCTTTTTTTGTAACATCTTTGGTTTTAGTATCAGGGTGAAGGTGGCCTTGTAGAATGAGTTTAGGAGTGTTACTCCCTCTGCTATATTTTGTAAGAGTTTGGGAAGGATAGGTGTTAGCTCTTCTCTAAATGTTTGATAGAATTCGCATGTGCAGCCATCTGATCCTGGGTTTTTGTTTGTTGGAAGATTTTTAATCACAGTTTCAATTTCAGTGCTTGTGATTGGTCTGCTTATATTTTCTGTTTCTTCCTGACTCAGTCTCAGAAGGTTGTCCTTTTCTATGAAATTGTGTATTTCTTCAAGGTTGTCCATTTTATTGTCATATAGTTGCTTGTAGTAATCCCTCATGATTCTTTGTATTTCTGCAGTGTCAGTTGTTACTTCTCTTTTTTCATTTCTAATTCTGTTGATTTGAGTCTTCTTTTTTTCTTGATGAGTCTGGCTAATGGTTTATCAATTTTGTTTATCTTCTCAAAGAACCAGCTTTTAGTTTTACTGATCTTTGCTATAGTTTCCTTCATTTCCTTTTCATTTATTTCTGACCTGATCTTTATGATTTCTTTCCTTCTGCTAACTTTAGGGAATTTTTGTTCTTCTTTCTCTAACTGCTTTAGGTGTAAGGTTAGGATGTTTATTTGAGATGTTTCTTGTTTCTTGAGGTAGGATTGTATTGCTATAAACTTCCCTCTTAGAACTGCTTTTGCTGCATCCCATAGGTTTTTAATCATCATTATAATTGTGATTTCTATGTTCATAAATTATTCTGGACATTTTATAAAATGAAAAATAGGTTTTTCTGTATTTTCTCACATCTGGAAATGTGATATATATCATTTCTAAGCATTAATAGTGAAAAGAATCACACAGTTTCATTTTAAATATACATATGAATATGGATGTACAAATTATAGGATTTCTCTCTGTATTTTACATTTAAGTGTGACTATAAAAGGAAATATTTAAACAAAATAATATTATTTTAATATTTTTTATTTCTAAAGTGTTTTATAGAAACATAATATTAGAATATTAAGACTATGTCATCCCATTTCCATACTGAAAATTGGGAAATAGACAGTTTTAGGCTATAAAATTGCAATAATGTTTATTTTTATTAACTACATTTTTATGAAATGTAGTTCAGTTTACCTTGATCACTATATTAAAAGCAAAATTAAAAATAAGGGTGAAAACAGCCAATGTTACAGTCAGTGAAATAAAAATACTTTGTGTGGGGCTTCCCTGGTGGCGCAGTGGTTGGGAGTCCGCCTGCCGATGTGGCGGACGCGGGTTCGTGCCCTGGTCCGGGAGGATCCCACATGCTGTGGAGTGGCTGGGCCTGTGAGCCAGGGCCGCTGAGCCTGCGCGTCCGGCGCCTATTGCTCCACAACGGGAGAGGCCACAACAGTGAGAGGCCCGCATACCGCAAAAAAAAAAAAAAAAAAAAAAAAAAAAAAAAACCACATTCATTACAAAAGAATGTTCTTTAAGTTGAAAAATAAAAAGAGTGGATATATAATTTTTTTAGTTGTAAAAAGCCTTTGTTTTCCTTTTCCTTTAATATATTTTCAAAGGTAGCAACAGAAAATAAACTCAGCAGAAAACTTCAAATATATTACTTACTCTAGGCTTGGGTGTAACAAGGTAAAAATATCAATTAAAAATTAGGAATGACTTTGACTCTTTGCCAGTTCCTTCAACATCCTGATTTGTGAAATTTTTAATAATTTAAGATTTAGTTTATTTGTGGCTTTGCTCCTAGTATTATACTGTCTCTGACCACACAGGTCAAAGAGTTTTGTGAATGTTTTGCTAAAAATGTCTTCCTGCTTTTTACAGTTGCATTTAATTTGGCATAAAAACATGACCTTTTACTCAGCAGTATAAATGAAGAATGAATAGATGTTACTCATAAATTAATGGTCTTGGCTTTGCTTAGTTAATCTTACAATGAATCCATTGCCAACTATAATTTAGGAGGGACAAACTGATGAAATGAAAGCAGTTAGGGAATTTTACAGAAAGAATAATCATTTTAAAAGATGAACGTTAACTTTCCTTTATTTTTTCCCTCTGTATTACATTTAGCTTTAAACTGCTTCTCTGTAATGAAAACATTTAAAGACTGAATTAGGGTTTATGGGCTTATAAGAAATTAGAACTTGGAGGTGATGGTATTAAAAACTCAAAATAATTTTGGTAGGAAGGATCAAGTGATGCAAAGTGTACTGATAAAATAAGAAAGATGAACAGCCAAATCAAAGAATAGGCAGAAGACTTAAATAGACATTTCTCCAAAGAAAACATACAGATGGCCAACAGAAAGATGAAAAGATGCTCAACATCGCTAATTATTAGAGAAATGCAAATCAAAAGTGCAATAAGTTGTCACCTCACACTGGTCAGAATGGTCCTCACCCAAAAGTCTGTAAATAATAAATGCTGGAGAAGGTGTGGAGAAAAGGGAGCTCTCCTACACTGTTGGTGGAAATGTCAATTGTTGCAGCCACTATGGAGAACAGTATGGAGGTTTCTTAGAAAACTAAAATTAAAGCTACCATACGACCCAGCAATCTCACTACTGGGCATACATCCAGAGAAGATAAAAACTCTAATTCCAAAAGATAACATGAACCCCAATGTTCATAGCAGCATTATTTACAATAGCCAAGACATGGAAACAACTTAAGTGTCCATTGACAGATGAATGGATGAAGAAGATGTGGTATATATATACAATAGAATATAGAATATTACTCAGCCATAAAAAAGAATGAAATAATGCCATTTGCAGCAACATGGATGGACCTAGCGATTATCATACTAAGTGAAGTAAGTCAGAGGAAGACAAATATCATATGATATCACTTATATGTGGAATTTTAAAAAGTGATACTAATGAACTTATTTACAAAACAGAAATAAACTCACAGACATAGCAATCAAACTTACAGTTACCAAAGGGGAAGTGGGGGGAGGGATAAATTAGGAATTTGGTATTAACAGATACACACTACTGTATATAAGACAGATAAACAACAAGGACCTATCGTATGGCACAGGGAACTATATTCAATATCTTGTAATAACCTATAATGGAAAAGAATCTGAAAAAGAATATATATATACATACATATATATATATTTATATATGTATATATATAACTGAATCACTTTGCTGTATATCTGAAACTAATACAACATTGTAAATCAACTATGCTTCAATAAAAATTGTTTGTTTTGGAAAAAAAGAGATGAAAAAAATCCAGACAATAATTTTGAAAAAATGATAAGTACAAAATAGAATACAAAGCATTATAATTAATAGTAAGTGAAAGGGGATGAATTCGATGAGGAAAGCAATATTTTGTGTAATCCTTTCATCACCCAATTTTCATCTCTTCTATTAATTCAAAATCAACAAAATCAATGTCTACTATTGTAGACATCTGCTACTAATGTCTACATCTGCTATTCCACACACATTATTTTCTCATTTGACACAGGCTCTCCATTGCTCCTTAAATGATCCATATACGTTCTTGCTGCTGAGAAATCACTGGTGTGCTTTCTCTCTAAACCAAACACCTCCTTGTTCATTTATTTATTTATTTATTTATTTATTTATTTATTTATTATTTTTTACTTTGGGGGGAGTGGATTAGACACAGATATTTATTTTCTGAGTTCTGGAGCCTATCCTTGTTCCTTTAAATCCTGCATTTCCTTTTCCAGGCCATGCCCCAAGTCCTCTAATAAATTTGTATCTATCACTCCAGCCTTAAAATACTATACTTCTTTCAGTTATGTCATTTAATTGGGTTTTGTGTAGATTATTTTTTAATTTATGAGGACTCGCTAAGCTTTAGTTTTCTCATCTGTAAAATGGAAATAATAAGACTTACTTTAGAGGGTTCTTGTGAAAATGGAAAAAGCTTGTATAGGTGTATAAATATAGTAAGTTTTATGCCAATGTTATTTTTATCATAATATTAACCTTGTATCATCATTTATGCTTTTGAGTATATGTCCTGCTTCAGCAAATATAATGTAGACCATTGAATATTTGCTGTGTTTTCGGTATGTTTTTCATGGAAAGTGTTCAATAATGTGTCACCATCATTTTCCATGCCCCGTTTTGTGTTCCCTATCTTTAAGTGGTCTATTTGTTCTATTTTGAGCTTTGTTCCTCTTATTTCTCTACACTGTACCAAGGAAGTATGATACAAAAGGCCATCAGCTGAAACTCAAAGTTGCTCTCCTGCTATATCATAACTCACACAGCAATTTCCTCTGCATGTAATCTTGTTTCCATCTCTACAATCAAGTCTTATTGTTCAGTGTTTTTCCTTGCTCAGTTCTAGAATGAATAGAATCTCGTTAGCTTCGGGGAATTCTAGTTGAATCATTTATAGATAAATTCAGGCTATAAGCATATATTACTCTTTTCTCTCTTGGAGGACTGGTAATTGATGTGGGATTGGATGGCATAGTTCAGTGGAAAGGACCTAGTTCATAATCATACAGAGGTATGTTAAATTTCAACTCTTTTATCATATAACCTCAGAAGAAAAGCTCAGACTCTGTACCTCACTTAACATATTATTGAAAAAATATTCAAAATATTGATCATATCTGGTAAGAAATTATTGATTTTTACACTTGTGGCACATCCTCTGACCAATTTTCAAGAACATAAAATGCAAATGCTAGGATACATTTTGTTTCTACAGGATCATGGGCCCTCTTTTGCAATAGTTGACTTTTGTATCTGGATGCCTGTGGTGTCTCCTCTCTTGGAAAGTTTCACTTTCCAGGTCTTGCCTATAACATGTTAAGGTGATTGATATCTCCTATCTACTCACATAAGTAATTTGGGGGTCTATCTTAGGCTTTTGGCTTTATGATTGTGTAATTTATATATTTCTAAATAACAGATACTCCAAAACTTAATGGCTTAAAATGACAGAATTTATTCTCCATAGGTCCTCTGGCTTTGGGTTTTTCACAAGGCTGTAATGAAGATGTCAGCCTGTGCTGCAGTCATCTTAAGGTGTGAGTGGGGGTGGATACTTTTCCAAGATTATTTTCACGCTGTTGACAGGATTCATATTCTCATGGGCAAGCAGACTGCGGGTCTCAGTTCCTTACTGTCTGGTGACCAGAAACCACCCTTAATACCTCTCCATGTGGCCCTTTCCATAGAGCAATAGGGCAGCTCGGAGTTTATTTCATCAGAACTTGCAAACAAGAAGGCAAGAGAGAAAGTAAGAGCAATATAGAATTCAAGGTCCTTTTAAAACTAATATCAGAAGTGACATTCTACTTATTTTGCCATATGCTATTTTGTAGAGGCAAGTCACTTGGTCCAGTCCACACAAGGGTATGGGTCTGAGAAGGCAGGAGTCACTGGGAAGGATTTCAGAAGATGCCTACAACAGTGATATTCTCTTAACACAACTTTAGGAAGTTAGTTCAGTTAAACAACGGTTACTAAGGTGCATAATACGTGTCAGGAAGTAGACTAGAATAAAATGAAGAAGAATATAATGCCTGTCTTAGAAAAGTTCATAATCTATTTTGGAAACCAATGGGTCTGATTTTATCATGCACAGGCTACTGTGGGAAAATAAAGATTCCTAATCCAGTCTATGAGATCAGAAAAAGCTTCCCAGTGGAGGCAATTAAGTTAATTTTTGACACATAAAAGGTGGAGAAGAGACAGCATATCAGAGAAAATAGCTATACAAATGTACTAGGGCATGACACATACATTATGGTGCGTGTTCATAATAGTGTCCATGCTGAGCTCTTTAGAAGATGTTGCAGCACAATACATTCCTTCCAGCATGTGCACAAAGTGCTCTACAGTAAAACCATATTAGGTGTTATTAGTTCTTTCCTGCTCACTCTCCCCTGGCTCATGGTGAGCTCTCCTGCTCCTTAGGAGGCATTCCTAGATGGTTACTCTAGAACTTATGGCTCAAAACTGACAAAATCCAAACTCAGCCTCCCAGGGGAATTGGCAATAATCACAAATTATTTCCCCACACAACCCCCAAAGTCTTTGTAGAGACTAAGTGCCACTAGCAGTCATAATACCCCTGCTTATTCTCACAAGCAAACATTCAAATTAAAGTATAATCATGTTAGACAATTTCCCTATAAGTAGGAATTTTTACATTTGCACCAATTATAAAACCTATTACTGTTGCAGAAAAAGTTTGTTAATGAAAGAAAAATATTAAAAATAAAAGTATTAGAAATAAAAAATTCACAACAAACTTGTATGAAACAACTTTAAGTCTTTTCTTTATCCCTGAAGAAGTTTGTGTGTTATTGACTATCCCTGCTTGAAACGTTCTCTTCCTTTGGCTCTTGGGACATAACCCTTTGCTGATTTCTCTCCTTCACCTCCGAATGCTCATTTATGCATAAATATTTCCAGGTCATTTATAAATCAGTAGATGCTAGTGCTTTGGAATGAAGCCAAATATCACACATTTACCTAGAATTTAGGAAATAAATCTAGGTTGTATTTGAATTTGAATTTGAATTTGTATTTGAATTTGAATCAAATACAATTTGATTGTATTTGAATTTGAATAAATCTTAGAATTTAGGAAATAAATCTAGATTGTATTTGACTCATTTCAGTGGAGAGAGGAGTCTCCCTCTTTCTCAGAGATGAGGGTTTTCCTTGTAAATGTAACTATTTCCTTTTTGCATATCTGCTTGTTCTGGAAAGTTTTAAGTTTTTATATCTACTAACACCAACTTGCATATGGTTCTAGAATTCCATGGTATCAATTATTTCCCCATAACTCCATGACTTAGCTACAGGACTTCTGGGGTTATGAGCAAGAGCAGAGACACAAAGAACTGGCAGGAAACAGTGGTTTTTATCATCACAAAATCTTTAACCGTCAACTCGTGCTTTATATTTTTAAGGAAAGACAAACTTCCTATAAGCATAGTAAAATTTACTATAGCCTTAGAATTAGAAGGCGGAACACAGTATGGAGGAACACACTTTATCACTGAGTAGCTCGAAAATTGTAGCTAATGATTTCATCTGTCGTAATACTAAAGCAGACTAATTGCATGACCCCTCCAATTATCAAAAATTGTGTCATTAAAATGTCCAAAATTAATGGTTTTCTTAAAACATAATAACAATAAAAAATATACAAACAAACAAAGAATGCAATTTAACTTGGATTAGAGGCAGAGAGCATTTGGGGATACAGACTAAGGAGCCAGAATGCCCTAGTGCAAATCCAGATCTGCGATTTAGCTGCATTATTTTGGACAGATTACTTAACCACACTGGTTACTCTTCTGCAAAGTGGGGAAAATAATACCACCCATCAGAGGGAATTTTGTGTGAATCAAGGAGCTAATACTTGAAAAAGAATGAAAGGGCAGCTGGCATACAGATGGTGTAATAAGCCTCAAAGATTAAAAATAAAATATATCTTCAATAGATCATGATCACTACTTTCAAATAGTAAAGGTAATAGTTAAAAATGACTTAACAAAAGCAAGTTTGATTAAGACTTTGGAGGTCCCTGGGGTGTGGTGATTATGCTCTTGACTGCAATCATTTCCTTACTAGGGATTTATCTGTCAGCAGTAGCAGCTGAAGTGGGCAATTATCCACATTAACTCCTCTACCAATGTTTATCATTATTGTTGTGCTAAAACAGGGTTGAGGAATTCATTCGACAAAATATAAATACACATGGTCACCAATTCGATAGCTTATATATAAATAAAATATAATATTTTACAGATTTTTCTGAAATCCTCCTTTAAATTCCTTTTAATAAATCTCTTTTATAAAATGAATGATTGTAAGCAAATTTCAAAAGCCCTTTCAAAATATTACAGATGTGACACCTAAATAAGTTTGGTTTTTCCCAAGGAACTCTCTATGTCATTAATTATAGAAAATAGTGTCCTTTTTTGCTATTACTATTATGGCCTGAAGTATGGTGCAAATACTCTCACCACAAAGTGAATGATGAGGGAATCTGTTTCAGAGATCTAGTGTGGACACCGAGTGAACACTATCTGTTCTCAAACTACAAGGCTCCATGAAGGTCCATGCCTGTATTGTTCATCACTGCATCCTCAGCCCTTATCATACTGTAGTCTAGCACACAGCAGGAACTAAGTATATAACAAATGAATTAATGCATGTTTAGCCTGTTCTCGTCTAAGGCTCAAATTTTCCAAAGAAATCCTTGTTTCTCTGGGTGAAAGGAAAGATTACTTTCTTCTCCTTTTTCATTTCCAAGTCATTCTCATTTCATTTTTCATGTCCACCTCAGTAATATTCAATCCCCAATGTCATATTTCTTTCATCCCAGCCCCGTATATTTCCATGGGGTATTGCCTTTCTGATAAGTCATGTAATCATTCCAACTACTTTATACCTCTGAACTCTAGTCCTCTTTTTATTGACAACTCTCAGTTATCAGATATGATAGAGAAGAGCTGATAAAGATATTAAATGACATGTAATTTACAGATCTGCATCTTAACTGTTTTAACCAAAAATCTTATTTGAAAAAATGACTGGGATTTCTTCTTCTCATCTGTATTTTGCCATTCACCTTGTTAGAAATGCTACTGAGAAATGGGTGGGAGGGGGGAGATATGAAAAAGAGAAGACCAAAATTAATAATTTACTGAAGTGTTGAGAGCTTGAGTTCGATTATTATGACAAGATGATCTTAACATTTTTGTTCATTCATGTTTTTTTAATCTGTGTCTCATATAAAGTTGTGACAATAGCAGTAGTTGGTCATTGAACATCATAGATGCTTCATATGGACCATGATTCAAATTATGTATTTTAATATGATCCTCACCACCACCACCCCTAAACACAGTAAACTTGGCAATAAAGACAATGAATACCATAAAACTACTGGAATTACCTGCCTCTGAGAATTGTGCTAATAAAGAAAAAATTATTAAAACCTGAAATGTTCTGATTATACTTGTCAGGATCTCAAAGAGATATTTACAGTGATAACAATTCATTTGGGTAAATACCCCAAAGTGGAATTAATGAATCATGTAGTTGTTCTATTTTTAATTTTTTAAGGAACCTCCATACTGCTTTCCACAGTGGCTGCACCAATTTACATTCCTACCAACAGTGTACAGATTCCAATTTCTCTGCATTCTTGTTATCTTTGGGTTTTTTTTTTGTTTTTTGTTTTTTTTTTTTTGCAGTACGCGGGCCTCTTACTGCTATGACCTCTCCCGTTGCGGGGCACAGGCTCCGGACGCGCAGGCTCAGCAGCCATGGCTCACGGGCCCAGCCGCTCCGCGGCATGTGGGATCCTCCCGGACCGGGGCATGAACCCGTGTCCCCTGCATCCGCAGGCGGACTCTCAACCACTGCGCCACCAGGGAAGCCCTGGGGTTTTTTTTTTTTTATACATCCTAGTTGGTGTGAGGGGATATCTCACTATTTTTAATTTGCATTTCCCTCATGATTAGTAATGTTGAGCATCTTATCAAACACCTGTTGGTCATTTATGTATTTTCTCTGGAAAATATCTATTTCAGTCCTTTGCCTATTTTCATCTAATTATGTGATTTTTAAAATGTTGAATTGTAGTAGTTCCTTATGTATTTTGGATATTAAACCATTAATCAGATATAGGGTTTGAAATTATTTCCTCCCATTCTACAGGTTGCCTTTAAACTCTGTTAATTATTTTCTTTGCTGTAGAGAAGCTTTTTAGTACAATGTACTCCCACTTTTCTATTTTTGCTTTTGTTGCTTGTGCTTTTGATGTTACACACAAGAAATCATCACCCAAACGAATGTCAGGATGCTTTTCTTCTACGTTTTCTTCGAGGAGTTTTACAGTTTCTGGTCTTACATTTAAATATTTAATCAATTTTGAGTTGATTTTTGTGTATGGCATAAGATAAAGTTTCAATTTTATCCCTTTTCATGTGGCTATCCAGTTTTTCCAACACCATTTATTGAAGAGAGGATCATACATCATGACTGTGAGAGATATCCCTGGGATGCAAGGATGACTCAACATGTGAAAATCAATTAATGTGATATACTATATTAACAGAATGAAGGATAAAAATCACATGATCATCTCAATAGATACAGTAAAAGAATCTGACAAAATACAAACTCTTTGATGATAAAGAGCCTTAAAAAGCTAGCAATAGAAAAAACTTACCTCGACATGATAAAGACCATATATGACCAAACCCCCACAGTTAACATAATAATCAACTGGAAGAGCTGAAAGCTTTCCTCTAAGATCAGGAACAAAGCAAGGATGCCCACTCTTGCTATTTCTATTTAACATAGTACTGGAAGCCTCAGTCAGAGCAATTAGGCAAGAAAAAGAAATAAAAGGCATCCAAATTGGAAAGGAAGAAGTAAACTTATCTCTGCAGATGACATGTTCTTATATATAGAAAACTCTAAAGACTCCCCCAAAAAACTATTAGAACTAATAAATTTGGTAAAGTTGCAGCATACAAAATCAATATACAAAAATTAGTTATGTTTCTATACACGAAGAGTGAACTATCCAAAAAGAAAAGTTAAGAAATAATCCCATTTACAATTGTATCAAAAAGAATAAAATACTGAAAAATAAACTTAACCAAGGTGGTGAAAAACTTGTACATTGAAAACTACAAAACACTGATGAAAGGAATTAAAGAAGACACAGATAATTCAAAAGACATCTGTGTTCATAGGTTAGAAGACTTAATATTGTGAAAATGTCCACTCTACCCAAAGCTTTTTATAGATTCAATATAATCCCTATCAAAATCCTAATGGTATTATTTACAAAAATTTTTAAAAATCCTAAACTTTAGGTGGAAGCACAAAAGACCTGAAATAGCTTAAGCAATACTGAGAAAGAACAAAGCTGGAGACATATTTTCTGATTTCAAAATATATTACAAACCTACAGTAATTACAACAGTATTGTACTGGCAGAAAAACAGACGTCTACACCAATGGAACAGAATAGAGAACCCAGAAATAAACCCATGGTTACACTGTCAACTGATCTTTGGCAAGCGTATGAAAAATACACAATAGGGAAATGAGAGTCTCTTCAACAAATGATGTTAGAAAACTGGATATCCGCATGTAAAATTATTTAAATACGACCAGTTCCCTGCTGCATCATTGGTCATTTCAAAAAGTACACGTCCTTTAATTTGCATAGACATCAATGACGTTTACCTCTTAAATTGTCTTTATACCATCTTAATTTCCATCCCAGTAATAGTGGTATGACAGTGTCTGCTTTGCATAAGCTGAAAATTTAATAATTTGGAGTGTCAATCCATTGCAAAACATTCCAGGAAAATGTACATGTTAAAGGGGCTATCTTAGAGGAGACATTCCAGATGGCCGAGGAGTAAGATGTGGAGATCACCTTCCTCCTCACAAATACATCAGAAATACATCTACATGAGGAACAAATCCTACAAAACACCTGCTGAACGCTGGCAGAAGACCTCAGACTTTCCAAAAGGCAAGAAACTCCCCACTACCTGGGTAGGGCAAAAGAAAAAAGGAAAAACAGAGAAAAAAGAATAAGGATGGGACATGCACTACTGGGAGGGAGCTGTGAAGGAGGAAAAATTTCCACACACTAGGAAGGCCCTTCACTGGCGGAGACGGGGATGGTGGGGAGAAGCTTCGGAACCACGGAGGAGAAAGCAGCAACAGGGGTGCAGAGGGCAAAGTGGAGAGATTCCCATACAGAGGATCAGTGCTGATCATCACTCACCAGCCTGAGAGGCTTGTCTGGATGGCTGGGGGCTGGGAGCTAAGGCTCTGGCTTCGGAGTTCAGATCCCAGGAAGAGGACTGGGGTTCGCTGTGTGAACACAGCCTGAAGGGGGCTAGTGTGCCACAGTTAGCTGGGAGGGAGTCCAGGGAAAAGTATGCACCTCCCTAAGAAGCAAGAGACCATTGTTTCGGGGTTTGCGAGGAGAGGAGATTCAGAGCACCACCTAAACAAGCTCCAGAGATGGGCACAAGTCACAGCTATCAGCGCAGACACCAGATACGGGCATGAAACGCTAAGGCTGCTGCTGCAACCACCAAGAAGCCTGTGTGCCAGCACAGGTCACTATCCACACCTCCCCTCCTGGGAGCCTGTGCAGCCCACCACTGCCGGGGTCCCATGATCCAGGGACAACTTCCCCAGGAGAACACATGGCGCACCTCAGGCTGTTGCAACGTCATGCCGGCCTGTGCCAATGCAGGCTTGCCCCGCATTCCGTACCCCTCCCTCCCCCCAGCCTGAGTGAGCCAGAGCCCCCTAACCAGCTGCTCCCTTAATCAGCTGCTCCCTCCTGTCTGGGTGGGAACAGAGGTCCTCAGGCAACCTACAAGCAGAGGCAGGGCCAAATCCAAAGTTGAACCCCAGGAGATGTGCAAACAAAGAAGAGAAAGGGAAACTTCTCCCATCAGCCTCAAGAGCAGCAGATTAAATCTCCACAATCAACTTGATGTACCCTGCATCTGTGGAATACCTGAATAGACAACGAATCATCCCAAAATTGAGGCGGTAGACTTTGGGAGCAACTGTAGACTTGGGGTTTGCTTTCTGCATCTAATTTCTTTTGGTTCTATGTTTATCTTGGTTTAGTATTTAGAGTTTATTATCATTAGTAGATTTCTTTATTGATATGGTTGCTCCTTTTTTTTATGTATAGATATATATTTTGTTTTTTCCTTTTTCTATTTCTGTGAGTGTGTATGTGTCGGCTTCTTTGTGTGACTTTGTCTGTATAGCTTTGATTTTACCATTTGTCCTAGCATTCTGAGAGTCCGTATTTGTTGTTGTTGTTGTTTTACTACAGTTTTTAGCGCTTCTTATCATTGGTGGATTTGTTTTTTGGTATGGTTGCTCTCTTCTTTTGTTCTTTCTTTTTTTGTTTTTTTTATTACTTTCAATTTTTTTATTTTTAATAATTTTTTTTATTTTAAATATTTTATTTTATTTATTTTTTTAAATTTTTTTCTCCCTTTTCTTCTGAGCTGTGTGGCTGACAGGGTCTTGGTGCTCTGGTCGGGTGTCAAGCCTGTGCCTCTGAGGTGGGAGAGCCAAGTTCAGGGCATGGGTCCAACAGAGACCTCCAGGGAAAATGTAATATCAAACGACAAAAGGTCTCGCAGACATCTGCATCTCAATGCTAAGACCCAGCTCCACTCAACGACAAGCAAGCAACAGTGCTGGACACCCAATCCCAAACAACTAGCAAGACAGGAACACAACCCTACCCATTAGCAGAGAGGCTGCCTAAAATTATAAAAAGGTCACAGACACCCCAAACCACACCACCGGATGTGCACCTGCCCACCAGAAAGACAAGATCCAGCCTCATCCACTAGAACACAGGCACTAGTCCCCTCCACCTGGAAGCCTACACAGCCCACCGAACCAAGCTTAGCCAGTTGGAGCAGACATCGAAAACAGCCTGCAAAAAGTAGACCCCAAACATGGTAAATTAAGCAAAATGAGAAGACAGAGAAATACACAGCAGATGAAGGAGCAAGGCAAAAACCCACCAGACCAAACAAATGAAGAGGAAATAGGCAGTCTACCTGAAAAGGATTTTGCAGTACTGATAGTAAAGATAATACAAAATCTTGTAAGTAGAATAGAGAAAATACAAGAAATGTTTAACAAGGACCTAGAAGAACTAAAGAGCAAACAAACAATGATGAACAACACAATAAATGAAATTAAAATTTCTCTAGAAGGAATCAATAGCAGAATAACTGAGGCAGAAGAACGGATAAGTGACTTGGAAGATAAAAGAGTGGAACTAACTACCACAGAGTAGAATAAAGAAAAAAGAATGAAAAGAATTGAGGACAGTCTCAGAGACCTCTGGGACAACACTAAACGCAACAACATTCGAATTATAGGGGTCCCAGAAGGAGAAGAGAAGAGAAAGGGTCTGAGAAAATATTTGAAGAGATTATAGTTGAAAAATTCCCTAATATGGGAAAGGAAACAGTCAATGAGGTCCAGGAAGCACAGAGAGTCCCATACAGGATAAATCCAAGGAGAAACATGCCAAGACACATATTAATCAAACTATCAAAAATTAAATACAAAGAAAAAATATTAAAAGCAGCTAGGAAAAAGCAACAAATAACATACAAGAGAATCCCCATAAGGTTAACAGCTGATCTTTCAGCAGAAACCCTGCAAGCCAGAAGGGAGTGGCAGGACATATTTAAAGTGATGAAAGGGAAGAATCTACAATAAAAATTGCTCTAATCAGCAAAGATGGCATTCAGATTTGATGGAGAAATTAAAGCCTTTACAGACAAGCAAAAGCTAAAACAATTCAGCATCACTAAACCAGCTTTATAAAAAAATGCTAAAGGAACTTCTCTAGGCAGGAAACACAAGAGAAGGGAAAGACCTACAATAACAAACCCAAAACAATTAAGAAAATGGTAATAGTAACACACATATCGATAATCACCTTAAATGTAAATGGATTAAATGCTTCAACCAAAAGACATAGACTGGCTGAATGGATACAAAAACAAGACCCATATATATGCTGCCTACAAGAGACCCACGTCAGTCCTAGGAACACATACAGACTGAATGTGAGGGGATGGAAAAAGATATTCCATGTAAATGGAAATCAAAAGAAAGCTGGAGTAGGAATTCTCGTATCAGACAAAATAGACTTTGAAATAAAGACTATTACAAGAGACAAAGAAGGACACAACATAATCATCAAGGGATCAATCTACGAAGAAGATATAACAATTGTAAATATTTATGCACCCAACATAGGAGCACCTCAATACATAAGGCAAATGCTAAGAGCCATAAAAGGGGAAATCGACAGTAACACACTCATAGTAGGGGACCTTAACACCTCATTTTCACAATGGACAGATCATCAAAAATAAAAAAAATAAGGAAACACAAGTTTTAAATGATACATTAAACAAGATGGAGTTAATTGATATTTATGGGACATTCCATTCAAAAATAACAGAATACACTTTCTCCTCAAGTGCTCATGGAACATTCTCCAGGACAGATCATATCTAGGGTCACAAAGCAAGCCTTGGTAAATTTAAGAAAACTGAAATCATATCAAGTATCTTTTCAAACCACAACACTATGAGACTAGATATCAATTACAAGAAAAAATCTGTAAAAAATTCAAACACATGGAGGCTAAACACTACACTACATAATAACCAAGAGATCACTAAAGAAATCAAAGAGGAAATCAAAAAATATGTAGAAACAAATGACAATGAAAACACGACAACCCAAAACCTATCGGCTTCAGCAAAAGCAGTTCTAAGAAGGAAGTTTATACCAATACCATCCTACCTCAAGAAATAAGAAACATCTCAAATAAACAACCTAACCTTACATCTAAAGCAATTAGACAAAGAAGAACAAAAAAAAAAACCCCAACGATAGCAGAAGGAAAGATATCATAAAGATCAGATCAGAAATAAATAAAAAAGAAATGAAGAAAACAATAGCAAAGATCAATAAAACTAAAAGCTGGTTCTTTGAGAAGATAAACAAAATTGATAAACCATTAGCCAGACTCATCAAGACAAAAAGGGGGAAGACTCAAATCAACAGAATTAGAAATAAAAAAGGAGAAGCAACAACTGACACTGCAGAAATGCAAAAGATCAAGAGAGATTACTACAAGCAACTATATGACAATAAAATGGACAACCTTGAAGAAATACACAATTTCATAGAAAAGGACAACCTTCTGAGACTGAATAACGAAGAAACAGAAAATATAAGCAGACCAATCACAAGCACTGAAATTGAAACTGTGATTAAAAGTCTTCCAACAAACAAAAGCCCAGGTCCAGATGGCTTCACATGCGAATTCTATCAAATATTTAGAGAAGAACTAACACCTATCCTTCTCAAACTCTTCCAAAATATAGCAGAGAGAGGAAGACTCGCAAACTCATTCTACGAGGCCACCAGCACCCTGATACCAAAACCAGAAAAAGATGTCACAAAAAATGAAAACTATAGGCCAATATCACCGATGAACATAGATGCAAAAATCCTCAACAAAACACTAGCAAACAGAATACAACAATACATTAAAAGAATCATGCACCATGATCAAGTGGGGTTTATCCCAGGAAGGCAAGGATTCTTCAATATATGCAAATCAATCAATGTGATAAATCACGTTAACAAACTGAAGGTGAAAAACCATATGATCATCTCAAAAGATGCAGAAAAAGCTTTTGTCAAAATTCAACACCGATTTATGATACAATCCTCCAGAAAGTATGCATAGAGGAAACATACCATAACATAATAAATGCCATATATGATAAACCCACAGCCAATATCTTTCTCAATGGTGAAAAGCTGAAACCTTTTCCACTAAGATCAGGAACAAGACAAGGTTGTCCATTCTCATCACTATTATTCAACATAGTTTTGGAAGTTTTAGCTACAGCAATCAGAGAAGAAAAAGAAATAAAAGGAATCCAAATCAGAAAAGAATAATTAAAGCTGTCTTTACCTCTGTTTGCAGATGACATGGTACTATACATAGAGAATCCTGAAGATGCTACCAGAAAACTACTAGAGCTAATCAATGAATCTGGTAAAGTAGCAGGATACAAAATTAATGCACAGAAATCTCTTGCATTCCTATACACTAACGATGAAAAATCTGAAAGAGAAATTAAGGAAACACTCCCATTTATCATTGCAACAAAAAGAATAAAGTACCTAGTAATAAACCTACCTAAGGAGACAAAAGACCTGTATGCAGAAAACTATAAGACAGTGATGAAAGAAATTAAAGATGATACAAACAGATGGAGAGATATACCATGTTCTTGGATTGGAAGACTCAATATTGTGAAAATGACTATACTACCCAAAGCAATCTATAGATTCAATGCAATCCCTATCAAAATACCCATGGCATTTTTCACAGAACTACAACAGAAAATGTTACAATTTGTATAGAAACACAAAAGACCCCGAATAGCCAAAGCAATCTTGAGAAAGCAAAACGGAGCTGGGATAATCATGTTCCCAGACTTCAGACTATACTAAAAAGCTACAGTAATCAAGACAATATGGTACTGGCACAAAAACAGAAATATAGATCAATGGAACAGGATAGAAAGCCCAGAGATAAACCCACGCACATATGGTCACCTTATTTTTGATAATGGAGGCAAGAATATAAAATGGACAAAAGACAGCCTCTTCAATAAGTGGTGCTGGGAAAACTGGACAGCTACATGTAAAAGAATGAAATTAGAACACTCCCTATCACCATACACAAAAATTAACTCAAAATGGATTAAAGAACTAAATGTAAGGCCAGACATTATCAAACTCTTAGAGGAAAACATAGGCAGAACACTTTATGACATAAATCACAGCAAGATCCTTTTTGACCCAACTCCTAGAGAAAGAGAAATAAACACAAAAATAAACAAATGGGACTGAATGAAAATTTAAAGCTTTTGCACAGCAAAGGAAACCATAAACAAGATGAAAAGACAACCCTCAGAATGGAAGAAAGTATTTGCAAAGGAAGCAGCTGACAAAGGATTAATCTCCAAAATATACAAGCACCTCATGGAGCTCAATATCCAAAAAACAAACAACCCAATCCAAAAATGGGCAGAAGGCCTAAATAGACATTTCTCCAAAGAAGATATACAGATTGCCAACAAACACATGAAAGAATGATCAACATCACTAAACATTAGCGAAATGCAAATCAAAACTACAATGAGGTATCACCTCACACCAGTCAGAATGGTCATCATCAAAAAATCTACAAACAATAAATGCTGGAGAGGGTATGGAGAAAAGGGAACCCTCTTGCACTGTTGGTGGAATGTAAATTGATACAGCCACTATGGAGAACAGTATGGAGGTTCCTTAAAAAACTAAAAATAGAACTACCATATGACCCAGCAATCCCACTACTGGGCATATACCCTGAGAAAAACCATAATTCAAAGAGTCATGTACCACAATATTCATTGCAGCACTATTTACCATAGCCAGGATATTGAAGCAACCTAAGTGTCCAACAATAGATGAATGGATAAAGAAGATGTGGCACATATATCCAATGGAATATTAGTCAGCCATAAAAAGAAACGAAATTGAGTTATTTGTAGTGAGGTGGATGGACTTAGCGTCCGTCATACAGAGTGAAGTCAGAAAGAAAAAAACAAATACCATATGGTAACACATGTATATGGAAACTAAAAAAAAAAGAAAAAAAATTGTTCTGAGGAACCTAGGGGCAGGACAGGAATAAAGACGCAGACATAGAGAATGGACTTGTGGACCTGCGGAGGGAGAAGGGTAAGCTGGGACGAACTGAGAGTGTGGCATGGACTTATATATACTACCAAATATAAAATAGATATCTAGTGGGAAGCAGCCGCAGAGCACAGGGAGATCAACTCAGTGCTTTGTGACCACCTAGAAGGATGGGATGGGGAGGGTGGGAGGGAGACGCAAGAGGGAGGGGATATGGGGATATATGTATACATATAGCTGATTCACTTTGCTATATAGCAGAATCTAACACACCATTGTAAAGCAATTATACCCCAATAAAGACGTTAAAAAAAAAAGGGGGCTATTATCTTAAAGAATCAAGGACCTGTGTGAACTACTCTCAGTAGGATAGCCACCCAAAGACAAGTTGTCTTCTCCCTAGCACATGCAATAGTCATTTCCACTTTGAAGCTAAGGATCATGATGTTTCATCTGCTCACAATTACTCTATCTTCCTTCATCTTCTTATTCACAACCGGTGATGCTTGCCTTTCTTCTAGGACCCACTCAGGCTCTACTTTCTCAATGACTGGCCTCAAAATGCATTAATGTTCAGGAACATTCACTTTATTTCATATGTCTTCAAAAGTTCTACCTGGACATTTCCCTCACAATGTCCATCAATTCCTTGACTTTCAATTATGTTTACCCTAATGATGAATTTAAAGATATGGGAGAATTATACTCTTCAAATTGAAGCTGAGGTCACTGTCTACCACCAAGGGTACTGAAATTTGCCATATCTGATTATAAAAATATATCTTAACCTGGAGAAATCCAGGGATCCTTAAGGGCTGGCAGTGAGGAAAGTAGAAATAGGTGTATCTCAACAAGGAGCCAGTGAAAAAGTGAACACACCATTGTCAGATTGAAATGTAGAACCCAGTCTAAATTTGTACTTTAAACACAGGGCCAGGAAGTTGAAAGTTAATAATGGAGCCAGGTTTTGATGAGGCAGTGAATCATTAAAACCAAGGATGTAGACAAGAAACAGCTCAGATTGCTTCTTGTATGGATGGACTATAGTACAGTGGTGGTGGGTCTTAAAATTTAGTTCAAGACAGTCCATATTGAGGGCTGAAACCAGCCTATATTCAAGCATTTCTCAATGCAATTGAGTTCTATATTTTCTAATGGGAAACTAAACAATTATAACCAGGAGATGGAACTAATATTACCTGAATGCCTTCTATATGCCAAGCACTTTCTACATGTCATTTCCACTAACTCTCTCATTGGCTTATGATATAGATTATATTAACTCCATTTAACAAAATAAGAAGCTGAAGTTCAGAGAGGTTAAGTGATTTGTCAACACTAGTAAGTGACGTATCTGCAACAGGTGATTTTGTCCAACTCCAAAGTACGTTTTATTCCCACTACTCTAGTTTGTCTATCTATGAGGGAGTTATCTCAAGGAATAAGGTATATTTATTTCTTGTTTGTGGTCAGATAGACATACGTTCGCGCAAAGCATCATTGCCTCATGTCTCATGTTTGCATGTTTATGTGTTTGACTGTTTTAATCTGAGGTTAAAGCTCCAACCTCTAAATCTTTGGTTTGGAATGCCTCTTCTCAGCATCAGTTCCTGACTTTTCTGTTTAACATTTATAGAAATTAATTTCAATACAAATGAGACAAATGAGTGTGTGTGTGTGTGTGTGTGTGTGTAAATAATTACAGTAATGTCAAAACAAACTGATAAAGGAATTAATATGACCTGCATATACTGGACATCAGTTTAGCCAAATATTTTTGCAAGAAGAAGCAGCAAATTAAGCAGCCACCCTCTTCTTCCACCTCCTGCTTTTATTCCAGGACCTTTTATTATCCCCCTGGTGATTTTGAAAGCAGCTATAAAGTTTCAGGTAGTCCGCCTTTACCTAGGTATTCCCCAGCCTCTGAATTGCTTTACAGATTCTGGATGGATCTGTCACAAAATGAACACAAATAGAATGAAATTAATAAATAGAGATTAAAATTGGTTAAAAATACTACTATAATGCTGTAATAGTGTCAACCCATTCCTTCCCCAGCAACCAGAGATTACAGTTGCTTGAAAAAACAATAAAAAATAAATATCATGCTTTAGAACCTTTGGGAAGTAGCTAAATCTTCACAAAGCAAATGTTTCTAGAGAAACCTTTGGGTACAATGAGACTTTTGGAAAAAATAATTTGATCCAGTTTCTTTTTATAGATTCTCACCATGGGGAAGGGATGATTTCTGCTACCATCATGCTCACCTGGGATGAAGGAAGACTAGAGTTTGCTAGCAAGCCCTGTTACAACTACGGTTATATCTTCCTTGCATTCTTATGATGAGACTGTTTTTATATGGTGAACATATTCCAAATGTAAACAAAGAAAAATTATGCTGAAAGCTGCTAATGTTAAGTTTAGAGCTTGCAGAAAATATCAGCTAGTGAAGAACAGCTGCCAGAATAAGACACTTGTACTCATAGAGATGATTTTTCTTATAAAATTTGAAAGAAATTGTAATGATGAATCATGAGCCCTGATATAAATAAATTATGACTGCAAACTGCCAGATACAGAAATATTCTCATTAAAGTCCATTGTCTTTGAAGACAAAATTGCCTCATTTATTATTTCAGTAGACTCAATCCAATTTAGAACAATTAAAGCCCGCATTATCAAGCATGCTTGATATGCACCGAAAATACATTAAAAAGAGAAACAGGTGCTGTTCCAATTTAATAGGATCAATCACTGACTATCTACTCTATGAAGCATGCAACTTTGTTGTGGAAACAATTTAGAGAGTCTCACTGAATGGATGCCAATTTCCAATCAGCCTAGGACAATGTGGCATTATCCTACGCCAACTGGTTCATTCATTCATTTATTCATTTGTTCAATCAACCTTCTACATTTCTACTGCACCCATTTACAGACAAAGCAATTGGCCAAGCATGATAGGAAATGCAAAGATGATAAAAGCATTGTCATTTAAACTCATGTGTATTCTCTAGGAGAGTTGAAATATTGGGTGGGCCAAAAAGTGCCTTTGGTTTTGTAAGTAAAAATAAAAGACACATTTTTCATTTTTGCCAAGAACTTTATTGAACAACATATTCACCCTTTTGTTCCACTACCTTCTGCCATTTTTCAGGCAACTTCCCAAAACTTTTTATCTTTTTTGAGCAAAGAACTATTCCAGGTGCCTTTTACAGTCTTCCAGGGAACTGAAATTTTTTCCATTAAGAGAATTTTGGAAAGACCAAAGTTAATGGAAATCCAAAGGTGAAATGTCTGGTGAATACGGCGGATGAATCAGAACATCCCAGCCAAGCTGTAAGGTTTTGCCTGGTCATCAAAGAAACATGCGGTCTTGCATTATCCTGATGGAAGATTATGCATTTTCTGTTGACTAATTCTGGACGCTTTTCATTGAGTGCCACTTTCAGTTGGTCTAATTGGGAGCAGTACTTGTTGGAATTAATCATTTGGTTTTCTGGAAGGAGCTCCTAATAGAGGTCTCCCCTCCAATCCAACCATATACACATCACCTTTTTTGGATGAAGACCAGCCTTTGGTGTGGTTGGTGGTGGTTCATTTCACTTGCCCCATGATCTCTTCCATTCCACATTGTTGTAGAGTATCCACTTTTCATCACCCATCACAATTTGTTTTAAAAACAGAATGTTTTCATTACATTTCAGTAGAGAATCGCATGCCGAAATGTGCTCAAGAAGATTCTTCTCGCTTAACTTATGTGGAACCCAAATGTCAAAGCGATTCACATAACCAAGCTGGTGCAAATGATTTTCAATGCTTGATTTGGATACTTTGCGTATGTCAGCTATCTCCTGCGTGGTATAACGTTGATTGTTTGCAATTATTGTTTCGATTTGATTGCTATCAACTTCAACTGGTCTACCCAACCATGGAGCATCGTCCAGCAAGAAATCTCCAGAACAAAACTTCGCAAACCACTTTTGACACGTTCAATCAGTTACAGCACCTTCTCCATACAGCGCACAAATCTTTTTGTGTGTTTCAGTTGCGTTTTTACCTTTCTTGAAATAATGAAGCATAATATGCCAAAAATGTTGTTTTCTTCCATCTTCAGTATTAAAATGACTACACAAAAATTCACCAATTTTGATGTCTTTTTAAAATGCACGCTGATATGACAGCTGTCACATACAATCTAACAAAATTGTTTCATATGAAGTTAAAGACAACGAAGTGCTACTAGAGCCATCTTACGGAAAAAAACTGAACGAACCTTTTGGCACACCCAGTATATGTACTGAAATAAAGGTAATTTAAGATTGAAACTGAGTTACATATGTAGTGCCAAGAAGTTGAAAGGAAGGGAAACTAAGTTTTTGATTGAAGAGGCCAGGGGAACCTATCAGAAATTGACATTATGTTAACTGGGGACTGAAGATTATAAGATTACTACATTTTTTTAATATTAAAGAAGAATATTACAGGTGGAACCAAGAGTGGAAAACAGAGCAAAGAGGGAGTAACAGTGAAGAGTTCAATCTAGAATGATGGAGAATTTAAAGAAATTTGTGGTAGATAAGACTGAAAAAGTCAGCCAGATCAGAAGTTTAAAATCAAGCAAATGGTTCTAGATTCATATTAGGCACAACTGAGAGTGTGTAAACATATTAATGATGTGATCAGAATGAGCAGGAGTGTATAGGAAGTTATGCATGTTCTAAGTACTGGGGTAAACTTTAAAAGAATAAAAACAGGGCTTCCCTGGTGGTACAGTGGTTGAGAGTCCGCCTGCCGATGCAGAGGACACGGGTTCATGCCCCGGTCCGGGAAGATCCCACATGCCGCAGAGCGGCTGGGCCCGTGAGCCATGGCCGCTGAGCCTGTGCGTCCGGAGCCTGTGCTCCGCAACGGGAGAGGCCACACAGTGAGAGGCCCGCGTACCGCAAAAAAAAAAAAAAAAAAAAAAAAAAAAAGAATAAAAACAGTATATACTTCTAAATTAATATGTGGAGAAGTGGGGTATAATGGTAAAAAATATACAATCAATCTGAAAGCAAAGAAAAAAGTAACAAATTTTTAAATTAATTAATTTAAATGGAATGTTAATAAAAATAATATACAATAAAATTGTGGAATTAATTAAAAATACACATATTAGAAAAAGTAAAAAATTTGGAAATTAAAGAACTTAGCTGCCAGAATTCACAAAAATAGCAGATACACCTGGAGAATGTTGAGGGGAGAAAATCATAGACATGACACTTACTTATAAAATAAAAAAGAAACAATGGTAAGGATAAACAAAATTCATATTTTGAAATATCTAATTAAAATGACATAATTCTGGTAGGAGTGAACAGTAAGAATGTGAGAGAAGGTTTAAATGACCAAAGTCAGAAGAGACAAAGCAAACATTGCTACAGGTTTTTCAGATATTAAACAAACCAACCAATGAAAGGGTATTATGAAGCATTTTATGCCAAAAATCAGAAAATGTATATTAAATGGATTCCCTGAACAGTTTTCAATTTGCCACGAATATCATATGCTAAGTATAAAGGACTGTGCCTTTAAGACCCAAGTAGACTATCATCTCTTGGCCAATTAAGATCCCCCACAAAACTCTAGGTAACAAAACTTTCGAGGAAATTATTTCCTAGACTGATCAGCAGCCAGCCTTTGCCTGTGGGTCTTATTATCTTGATAGTTTCTGTTAGTTTAGAGTTTTAATTTTCCTACAGACCTTTATGTTTACACTTCCAACAATATTACAGTTATTTCCCTGTGGACAGGCAGGACTGTGAGACCAAAGCAGGTAAGGTGACCAACTATCTGGTTTGTTCCAAACACTCCCTGATGTAACCCTCATAGTCCCACCTCTTGCAAAACCCTCAGTCCCACAAAAACTGGGGCTATGATCATCCTTGAAGTAGGATGATATGTATTTTTAGAAACTGTGGTTTCTGCTATGGAAAAACACGTTAAATATATCTATAAATATTAATAACTAATATTTTAAGGTGTAATGAATATGAAATAGTGCTCATCAATCTTACCTGTTCTAATGCTTTTCAAGTCAAATTATTTACTTTTTTGAGATCTCCTTTTGTAATTTGGTGTATTGCAACATCTAATTATATAAATACTCAAATATTTAGTGAATCCCTCACTTGGTAACCTAGGAAATTTAAATTTTTCTTCACAAAATCTCTGTGCATGTACGCTGCCCTGAAAATATCCATACAAGTTATCAGTGGAATAGCTAGCATTCAGACAAATGTATCTGCCATTTATCACATCTGACTGAGGAATGAGCTTCATTAAATGTTACTGACTTTGCCTTCTGAAATGTTCCATCTTGATCACCTCTTCCTACCTCCTGTGAGAAACAACGAAACAGTATGTTCATTTTAAAGCTCCCGGAAAACTCAGCAAGAGGTGAAAATTCAAGGGCTTTTGTGCTTCTAATTTTTATTTAGGCAATGGAGAGGGTTATTCATATAGACTACTTCTCACCACAGGATGGAGAAGATCCCTTTTTAATATGACATTACTAAACACAATGAGAAAAAAACCATACAGGAAAGATTCTATAAATGATTCTGTGGGATATGTGATAATATGGAAAAGAGGTCCTGATATATTACTAAGTGGAAAAAATAAGGAGATTATAAAGCGGTGTGTGAATTCTGATCTTGTTTTTTTTAATATATGTATAAGTGTGTTACCAAGTCTGTAAGAAAATTCACCTAGGTGTTAACATGTTATTTATTGCTAAGAGGTGTGATGTAACTGGAGAATTTTACGAAATTCATTTTGCTTCTCTATTGTTAAAAGTCTATAATTCATATAGTTTTATATAAAAATAATGAAAATTACTCGACTAACCAAATTATAAAAATTACTCATTTCTGAATATTTGCATGACTAATTCAAAGCAATACGGTATCATCCAAAGTGCACTGGATAACCAATCAGGTGACTTTAATCCAAATTCTGGCTCTAGTTCTTAGTGACTATGTAAAAAAGGTGAGCCTTAGATTTCTAGGGGGCTTAGATTTCTCATTTGCAGAAATTAAAATGTCTCATATGGTTTCTGGAATATGAAATGAGATTACATATGCAAAGATACTTTGAAAGCGCAACTGCTTTTTAAATACCTAACATTGTTTTGAAATAATTGCTATTTGTGGTTTTTTGGCTGGATTCAATTTTCTTAGATTAAGATTTAAGTTTACTGCTGGCTGCTTTGTATATTTGAAAGAAAAAATTTGAAAGCTATTTTAAAATACAGAAAACTTCGTATAAAAAGTCTTTAGTTAAATCCTTAGTGGAGAATAATATGTTCCCAATAAGGTATACATGTATTCCTTTCCTTAATTTTTTTTATTTTTTAAATTTTTGGCTGCGTTGGGTTTTCGTTGCTGCACATGGGCTTTCTCTAGTTGTGGCAAGCGGGGGCTACTCTTAGTTGCAGCGCGCAGGCTTCTCATTGCGGTGGCTTCTCTTGCTACGGAGCATGGGCTTCAGTAATTGCAGTGCATGGGCTCAGTAGTTGCAGCATGCGGGCTCTAGGGCATGCGGGGTTCAGTAGTTGTGGCTCGCCGCCTCTGGAGCACAGGCTCACTAGTTATGGCGCACGGGCTTAGTTGCTCCCCAGCATGTGGGATCTTCCCGGACCAGGGATCAAACCCATGTCCCCTGAACTGGTAGGCGGACTCTTAACAACTGTGCCACCAGGAAGTCCCATATTCCTTTTTTTAAAAAATCCTAAGTATATTCTCAAAAGGTATTTTTCCAAGCATTATGTATTTTTTCTATTTTGAATATATGAATGAATAATTATTTCACAGAGCTATATGGTTTTAAAACAAAAATGAATCAGATTAATTTAGATATTTTTATTCACTATCAGATTAGCAAGAAAACTGTATGGAAATTTGAAATACGTTCCCAAATTTCTTTGAAATTTTTGTCTTAAAAAATAACTATCACATCTTCCACAACCACGTTACTTGGTACTACTGGTAGAGACGGGGATGGCTGTGCCATTTGTCCTACTGTGCATGTGTTTAACTCCAAGTGAACATAGATATATTATGCAATGAAGCCTTGGTTTTATAAATATTTAGGAGAAATATTTTGAGAATCTGGTCCCCAGGCTGTTGAATGGCAAATTTTTTTTAATTCAGGCTGATTTTACTGGTTATAACCATAATGTCTCTCTCAACCTCATGTCTATTTCAGCTTTTAATATTCTAGATCTATAGCAAAAAAACTCATGTCTTCTGATTTTATGCTTTTCCCTAATAATTGGTCAACAACATGTATTTGTATGCAGAGGAATTAGAGTACTTCACTAATTGTGAGAATAAAAAGAAACAGAATGTGAGGTTACTGCCATTTACAAGTCACAGATCTATAAAACAGTCAGATTTCCCCATGTAATTAAGGAGAAAACATCCTAAAGATTTTCTTTTTCCTGGTAGTCTACTGATATTGATTCAGTGCTTCACTGAATCTCAAGAGTTCATCCTCTATCCCATTATTCACCTTTCTACAGAGTATATATATAGCCCTGATTGTGTTATGTCTAATTTAGGTTCTAAACTTGCTGGTCTGGGACTAAATCTGAATTCCTTATGCAGAGGGGAGCTGTGTCAAATGGAGATATTTGAAGATGCTGAAACTCCTAAGATGCTGTTTATGTGGTCTCTAAGCCATGTTCACTAGAGACACTTCCCAGCGGTATTTTATCAGATTCCCACTAATTGACAAAAGTTGAGAGCTGGATTGCCATGTTTCTTGATGTTTATACAAACTCAAATCTACTCAATAACCTAAGTAAATATTCTTTCCACCTTGTAAAGAGTTCTTTCTGATTAAAAGCATGTCCCTAACATGATGTAGAGGTGACGCTATATTCATTAGAGAAAAATGGTGAAATGTTTCCACCCCCATCTCTATCTCTAAATATTTAGCAGAAATCTTGATGATGCAAAGTAGCTTTTCACACTGTCCTAAAATCCTTCATCTGCACTAATTTTTACCCTTTGGTAATGTGCCATTTGATTCTCTTTCATGCTTAAAATAGAATTGCATTGAAAAGGAACAAACATGGGTGGTTACAATTAATGATCTATTACTTGGGTATCTGAGCATAAAGAGACTTCATGACTCAAGGGAATAAAGAAAAGTACAAATGAACACTTTTAATCACAGCCCAATTATACTTGTCCAGGAACACTGTATTGTTTATAGAAAGTTTCTTGAATACCACATTACTGTTTGAAAATTAAGTCCTTTTTTCTTTTCAGATGTATCTCATATTTCATTTCTTTGCAGTGTTATGCATTTATCTCTCTTCATGCTGGAACGCATGACTAGCAATAGCATCAATAAACCACATATGAAAGAATCACTAGAGATCCATGAAGTAAAAGAGAGAAAATTTCACAGCGATATTCCCTGTGCCTAGAACAGCACCTGGCACTTAGCTGAATAAACGAACTCATCATACTCCATTTGCCTCCTGTACTCCAGGGATACTATACACTGTTTAAATTCAATATATGTATTTTCCATATGGGTGAACTCAGCTTAAAGATATCCTACATGCCTAGCTTTTCATCAACAGATGCTCACACTTTTTATTGTAACTTTTTAAATTTAAGTTTTTTCTTAGGTTGTGCCTACTCAGCTATATTCATTGGCCATTCCACAGGTAATATTGGTTTTATGAATTAATCATATTATTCATAAAGTTTTGCATGGTTTTAATAGATTCTTTGAAGCTGTGCAGTTTAATCCTCAGTCTTGACCTACTATAACTATCTAAAAATCCTCTTTGAGTACTTTGTGCAAAAATCTTTCTAAGCAATTTTGGTGAAATGTTACCACTCAGTGGAATGCAAGCAGGCGAGTCAGACATTTTTCTCACTGTTAAGCATTCAAGATGGGGGCTTATTCACAATGTTAGTACTCTGTTTGCAAAAGAAGGCCCAGATATAAAGTGAATATTTTAAAAATAGAAACCAAATTTAATATATAGAGTAAGAACAGGTAATATACCTATCCTGTTCTTTAGCCCTTAGAAATCTTTGTGTTTATTCAATGATACTGTAAAAAACAGAATTTGTGTAAATTTGGCAAACACAATGTCCTATACATTCTCTAAAATAGAATACATGCGCCTCTCAAAAAGAACTATTTGAAACATGACTAGAAAATGGAAGAGTCTCTTTTCAATTTTCAGAACCTCCCATTAGATGTGTGCTACACAAAGGCAGCCGGGTTTCAAGCCTCGGATTTAGGAAGAAATTGTCTTCACTGACCCTGTGAATTACAATGCCTAAAGGTTCAGTCTTCTTTGACATTTGGTTAACAGTTTATAAAATCTTCATCTTTTATTTCTGATATGGACTAGTTGTATCATGAAATGAAAGCTGTGTTTCGTACTCTAAGGGATACAGAGATGACATGGTTAGCTTTCCTTAGGTGATATCCTGTAAAGAGAGAGGCCATGTAGAGAGAGAATATTTATGTACTACTGAATATAGAAAATGCCAACAACGTGCCAGAGAGTCCAGAGAAGGAAAAGGACGAGTCTCCTGGTAAACATCTCAGAAGCATCTGAATTTAGTGATGAATGGATTGGGAAAGGATTAATGAACATTGTAGTAGGCATGCCAAAAGAATCTCGTGTTTAGGAGAAGAAACTGGTACAAATAAAATCACAGAGGTGTGAAAGAATCATGGACCACATTCAGAAAAATAACAAGAAGCTAACCTAAAGGAAACATAGCCCTAGAGAAGTTGAAAAATGAAGAGACTAAATGACATCCATAAATATGTATGTGCCTTCTATAAATCAGGAAATGAAAATAACTGCTTGGGCATTGCATACAGATATCTCTGTATGAAAATATCCACATGTGAGTGCAGGAAATGTGGAGAGAAAAAATGACTGCATCTGAAATAGGTCAGCTGATTACGCAGCACCTGGCAAAACCTTGGTTCATAAGCTTATTTTGGAAAGTTTTCATTCTGTCCAAAGGAAAGGATAAGAAGGGATGCAACAAAGGAGACTGAAAGGTCTGAAAATAGCTTGGTACTTTGCCAGAGAGTGAAGCAATGCAAGTAAATGTGGAAAAATGAGAAGAAAAGGAAAGACTGAATATTCTAGAGTAATAGCATCAATTCTGTACAAACTCAACAGTCTACTACAACCAGAACTATGGACAGATTTATCAGGAAGAGTGATTTGCAAATGTCAATTTGAAAAAAGTGGCCTGTATGCCCCTTGCATAAATAAGGTTCATTAATTACAAACACTGATTCTTCTCACAAGTTATTTATATGAACCTAAAAACAACCTAGTTAAAGAGCTAGGGGAAATTTTCTTACCATCCAGAAAGAGAGGTTGTGATATTCTTGCTTTTTTTTGTTGTTAGTGTATAAAGTTGTTATTCACAAAAATGCAAGTGTAGCTCTCAACGAATTAAGTGGAGGGAGATGAAACTTCCCTGAAGTACTCTGCAGGTGAGAATGACCCTAAGTTAAAGCCCAACCCAAATTCACATACCAGTACTGTTTTGATAATAACTATGCCTGTCTCTCAGCTCTCCAAACTAATTACTTTCCATATTAGTAAAGAGAATTGCCTAAGAGTTAGAGAAATCCATCCCCACCCCATCACTCTTATATTGACGTAAAAATGTTCTCAGTTTAAAATAAGGTGCCAAAAGAAAGAAAAAGTCTCAGAATCCCACAATTCAGAATAAAATTTGGGGAGTATATAGACTATCAAATGTTCAATCCAATCAATAGAAAATGAAAATTAAATATTTCACATATATATGTGTTCAATTTTGTACAAATGTGAAGTTCCTGGTAAAGACTTACTGAAAAACACAGTGAAAATTAGAAAAGAAAAAAAAAAAATCCTCACTTGCATGAACTCTTTCGGCTGAAGCAGTATTTACTTTTCAACTATGCTAACAATGGAACATATCTATGAACCACTGAAAACATTAATGCAGTAAACCTTCACTAATTAAAGTAAAGAAAGAAGAGGAAAAGGAAGCACTGCCATGAGTAGAAATAATTCCAAATTGTATAACGATTTTAGAAGAAACAGATTTTCCAATTACTCTTCATTTTAGAGATGAGACTATGAAAGATCACATCAATGTAAAGAAAATATGGTAATAATTTCATGTGATATTCACACACAGCTGATATAAATTATTATCCAATATTTATTTTGTTTAAAACATTCCTTAAAATGAGCACCCAACAGTACATTTCATATATTACACAGAGGTGTGTTTCTTTGAGAAATTGCTATCAATATAGTAGTATGATTATTACATTATTTCAGGTTGCATATTATTGATTTCAAAGTTAAATATTTTAAAAGTTCAGATGATAATTGCACTTTTAATATTTAAAAATTATATATTTCTTGTTCTTCATACAAACTTTTCATTAACGAAATTGAAATTGAATTTGGGGAGATACACTAGTCCAAGGAAAGAAGGAAAACTATGCAAGCGGCCACGTTTCAACAAAGGATATGCAAGTAACAAACATCAGCGAAAAATTCTGAATAATCAATAGTCTGTAAATATCAGCCAAGGCCTCAGTTTCTTGACTTGAAGATTAAGAGACCCTGGAATAAAATCTGTGTTTTTATGCCAACTCTGCACATTTCTTATCAGTAGAGAGACAGTCTGTAGATTAAAATGAGCACTCTGATGCCAGACCACCTGGGTTTAAATCCTGGCTCTGCCAGATACTGGCTGTAGAGTCTTAGGCACAGGGCCTGCCAAGCCATGCTGGAGTCAGACAAAAATGAAAATGTCTCTATGTACATGTATCTAAATATTCCTCCCTATTCTGAACCAAGCAGAGAAAGTTAATACAGCTTTTATATGTATACACACACATAGGTCTTATAGATATACTGTATATATGAGTTTATATATATATACACGTGTGTATGTGTGTATGTGTATAGATAGACGATAGATACATAGAGATATATCTCTGAATTACCAAATCCATTTGAACACCACTGTCAACCTTCATGAACGTGCCCAGCAAGAGGACATGACAACCACGCACACTCAGGGAATTGATTGGAAACACCTGCTCTGGTTGTACAATCTGTACAATCACACTGGGTCATAAGACAAACACAACCTGTCTTTATTTTAAATTTGGATATTTTGCTTATCATGGATTTATTTTTTGATTTTTAATTCATTGCTTTAAATATTATTAATGTAGATTATTGGGTTTGTAGGCATTATTACATTTTTCACGAGAGTAAAGTGCCTCACTTGACTCAGCTACTTCTCGTCCCTATTTAGACAAGTTATTTAACTGTTCTGTACCTTATTTTCTTCATCTAAAAATGAGTTAATGCTTAGAAAGCACTTAGAACAGTATTTGCCAGCACTTAGTATGTACATAAAAGATGTTATCATTATATTATTATTCCATTAACCTTTTAATTAATATGTCTACTATTATTTTTAGAAGACTTGATTTTCCAAGGAATAGCTTCCTGGAGTTCTTCATTTACTGGAAATATGACTCAAAGTAGAACTGACCTCAGAACAAAGATTAGGATTATAAGGAGACAATATAGCCATTCTTAGCATGTCCTCAACATGCATAAGAAACAGACTGTAGGCTATTGGATTTTCATAAAAGTCCCTGGTCATAGCTCCTGAGAATTTAATGGAAGAAATACAACAAAGCTTAGAAAGAAGCAGAGGAATCAACCTCTCCTTCTGGGAACATTCTCCCAACAGGTTCTTTTTAAATATTTTCAAAGTGTATGTGATGATGTGATAATTACTAATACTATGATGGAAAGATATTAGAGGAAGGAGTATGAAAGCAAGAAAATGACACACCTAAAGAAGGTAAAGTCTAGGCTTCTTCTATGGGCTTAGCTACCTCTTCCTGCCCCCAAGCCATCCAGGCTCAGGGATGTCAGAGCCTGGCTAGGCTTCTGTGGAAGAATTAGAATTCAGGCCCTTCCCTTTGGGGAAAACAGGCTCTATGACATGATTATCAGCCTGACAAGAACATTTAGTGTAATGTCAAATAAGATATTGTTTTCCAACAGCTTCTACAGGGAAATATATTATTCTTAAGAATTTAGACAGAAATAAAAGTGTTATTTATGTTTTCTGGCAGATCTTATTTCTTTATTTTCTGCACTTTGAATAGCAGAGTTCCCTTTCATGAATATTCTAATCAGGTTGAAGATTACAGCCATAGCAGAGAGTTCCCCACAAATGGCAATACCCGAGTAGAGTAAAGCAACAAATATCTGCCTTTGGCAGCAGGAGAAACTTCTGATTTTTCATAAATAGCTCCAGTGCATCTTGGGTATTCATATCAGGAACCCTAGACAGTTTTAAAGAAAGAACTGTCATGTTTTGCTTCCACATTTGCCATTACACCAGGCTGAGTTTTATATTATCTGGCTGTTCTCTCAGTAATTAGATCATTTAAATATATGAAAAATGTAAACTAGGACTCTACTGCTTCTAAAAGAATGAACTAACCTTGTGAATGACTGAATAAATGAATGACCCATTGACAGAAAAAGTACAAAAGTCTGACATGTTTTCTTATTCTTGACACCACCTGTTAATCTTCCTTGGCAATAAAACCTTCTCAGTGAAAAGGACAATTTTTTGACTGGTAAAAATAAAATTAGCCTAAAATGTCACTGGAACATTTTTGAACTGGGAAAAATATGCCAACTTGAGGAAACATTTTTCTGTCAAATATTTAGCTAGAAGAAATGACAGAACCAGCGAATAATAAAAAGCTCCACATTTTTAAATAATAGAGAAAATGTTCTGAACACCTAAAAGTATACAGGAGAGGTTTGCAGAAAATCAATTACCTTTAAATAATCATTTAAAACAGCCATTTACATTAAAGTCATTCAGTATAGATTCATAAGGGGTGTGTGCCCTAATGATAGTGTTTAATTAATACTGCTTCTTACCCTTTGTGGCAGATAATGAGTTGAAGTTTTTAAACATATGAAATTACATAGCAAATCGATGTGTTTTCTGAATAGTTACTTCATGGATATGGACAAATCAAATACGTTTTATCCTCTGTACACATTCAAGGTTATATATATATATTATATAATTATATATATTATTCATATAATATATGTATATATTACTTTCCATATGGTAGACATACAATAGGAGTTTAGTAATAAATATAACATACTCTCTGTTCTAAATTAATTTATATCCCAAAGAAGGGGACACCCAGGCAATTACAAGGCCACCTGACATGTGCTGTGACAGCACCTAGGAAAAATTAATCTTGGCATGAATGGGTAAGGAAAGTTTTCTTGGTGTACATAATGGCTAGAAGAATCATAACAAATGAGAAGCTAATTAAAAGTCTGATTAATAAGTAGATAAGAATATCCCTAAAAATCTCAAATTGTGTTAAACATGCCAATTGTGGTGCTTGTTACAACGACAGGGTCTTTTAAGAGAAACCACCCCAATCCATTTGTCAAAGCTACAGCTGTGGCCCAAGTGCACCCATTTTCTGGACTCCACTGTGGCCTCTGCCCTGGCCTGGCAGGGTGACCTCTACAATAACAATGAGACGTCAATCTTGTCACTGCTCTTTAAAAAGTAAAACAGTTGGCAGTTTGAAAAGCTGCCCAGAGAAAGACCAAGAGAGAGAATAGAAGACATACGTAATCTGAGATTGTAAGAAAATACACAATGGATGTTGGTAAAATCTCTGTGTAGATACCAAGTTGAGGGTGAGGCAAAAGAGAAGCAGTGTCAGAAAAAGTAACTGCTGAGCCAAAGGCAGAAGAAAAGAAAGAAGGTCTCAGCTTTGGGTCTAGTTTTAGTCTCCATACGACCCTCTCACTTCAATCTCCCTCACGTTTCCTAAATTCCCTGCCTCCTGACTGATCGTTGAAATAACTTTCCAATATTTAAAGTAACGTGAGTGTCAGTCCCTTGAAGCCAAATAGGTCTAACTCTAACAGAAGTTATCAGCCTTCATTATAATCTATAGAAATGTATTTTAAGATCCCCAAATCATTTAAATTACCTTACTGAGAATACATTTTAAGGAAAGGGAGAAAAAAAGAAAGCTTAAAACAATAAAGATGTGGGACAAGATCACATAACTTAGATTAAGGGAGATTATATGTGTTCAATCTTATTTGTAAAAGGAGAGGAAACATATCTCTTGGTAATATCTTGGTGCACACACTGACATTTAAATGGGTATGGAAGAACCACGTTTATACTGAGTTCCTGCTCACTGGTCAAAACTGCTAGGCATCACCTCGGAAAATGGCTCTGCAGTTCATCTGGCCAATCTGCATAAAAATATCAATTATCATGGTCCAGTGACCACATATTTTCCACAGATGCTTTGAAGTTGTCATAACAAATGAAACATTGAGTTTCTCACTTAAGTAGACAGAGACAGGCTCACTCCTGATGCTTGTTTATTTAGCCTCAAAGGGTAAGAGAAGGGAAATGGATTGACATTGAGCAACTACTGTGTTATACGCTGGGTGCTTTTCATTGGCCATTTTACCTAATCCCAACAGTACCTCCATGATTTAGTGTATCCTTTCTCTGCAGATGGAAACAGTGACATCAGAGAATTGTCCAGAGGTCACATTATTGGCATTTGAACTCAAGTCTGCCTAGCTCCAAATCACCTATACCATGCTGCCTCCCAAACTCCTGGACAGATTTTCCATTTTCATGCTTTGTTTAGCCTCCACAAATTGCTTTATCCTGAAACGCTAGAGACAAAGGGCACCAGGAACTGAGGTTGCCACTATGGGTCACACAGGCACAACCATGACACTGAAGAAGGAGATGTTTGAAAAGAGACTAGAGAATGTTTAGCTACTGTGGACAGACTCTGCTGGGGTGACTATTAAGTCTGCATATAGAAATTCTCATCTAAGAAGGGAAGACTCATAATCCAACACAAGCCAAACACTTTTGGATAATGGCTGTTACAAGTTAAAAAATGCATATATTACTCCCTCAACTTTCCCTCCCTTCTCTAAAGAGAGAAGAAAGGGAATAGGATAGTCTTTCTTTTCCATTTTTCCTGTTTTACACTGACAATGTCCCTATGTCTGTGAGGGTAGGGAGACACAGTCAGTCTTGCCCAAGCCTATCCCTTGAACTCTATGTTCTGGCTCCCAATTCTGGGGAACAAGAATTTGGGCAGGGTACAGTCAGTATGGCCTGTCTCTGTACCATGATAGCTAGGTTTCATCTAGGTAGCACAAATGTCAGGATATGGCTGAGACAGCCACATGTCTTGGACTTCAGTTCTTTCCCACGTGGCATGTTCTGGGTCTGGGAAGTCCAGGATGACTACCTCACACTCATCACTGGTATCTGGACTTAGGCGGCAGAACAACTGGCAAATAACCAGTATTGCTTTCTTTTTGTATATCCTCTCCACAAGACCATTTTGGAATTCCTCACCAAGATGGTCTCAGGTAATTGGACTTCTTTTTTTTTTTAATTTATTTTATTTTCGGCTGCGTTGGGGCACGCGGGCTTTTCTCTAGTTGCAGAGAGCAGGGGCTACTCTTTGTTGCGGTGCATGGCTTCTCATTGCAGCAGCTTCTCTTGTTGTGGAGCACTGGCTCTAGGTGCATGGGCTTCAGTAGTTGTGGCACTCGGGTTCAGTAGTTGTGACTCGCAGGCTCAACAGAGTGCCGGCTCGGTAGTTGTGGCGCATGGACTTAGTTGCTCCGTGGCATGTGGGATCTTCCCAGACCAGGGCTTGAACCCGTGTCCCCTGCATTGACAGGTGGATTCTTAACCACTGCGCCACCAGGGAAGCCCAGGTAATTGGACTTCTAATGTGGTGTCCAGTTTCCCCTAAAGAGAGCATTTCAAGGGACAAGAAGTAAAACACAGCAGATTATTAAAGCCTGAATCTAGAAACTGGTGAGACTTCTGCTCTAGTCTGTTGGTCAAAGAAGTCATAGGACTCACTCATATTCAATGGAGGTGATATAGACCACCCCTCTCAATGGAGAGGTTGTTCAAAGTGCGTTGTTAAAACTGCCATACCTTATTTCCTGCAACTTTTCCCTCCATTCTGCCTGTTTCACTATTAGTATGGATTCCTGACTTAATGAATATTTTTAAACTTCTTTTAAAAATTAAGAACCTACTATGTACTACTCACTGTACTAATATGACAAGGGAATGAAATAGTGTACATAATTGATGGTTCTACCCATTACTAACTTAGTATCTTTGTAACAAATCTATTAAGCAATTCACGTCTCCTTCCCTGATCCATTTTTGTCATCTGTAATAAATATATATGACTGGGATGTTTTGACAACTAAATGAGATAAAACAAGTAAATTGCCTAACACAGTTCCTGGTATAAACTAGATTGTAAATTGTCAACCTTCCCTTCCCTAAATTAGAGTTAGTTGTGGTTTATGTGTGTAGTTTGGGTATCATAAGTGTGATTTGAGGATGGAGAAAAAGGGAAAGTAAAATTTTATTTTGTCAATGCCAGTATCATAACAGAAATAGAATCCTTCATGCTCCATTTCTAGGGAGTATGGAGTAGTAATGGATGGGTTTATTTGAGGACATTGAGAACCCAGCAAATATACCATCATTGAATAAGGGCATGAGAGAAGGAGCTTCTGAAAATACTCAAATACTAATAATTATTTGGGTCTAATACACTGTGTTGGCTTATGCACAGTTCTTTTCTTTTTTATTACAGTCTTCTTACATTATAGTGATTTTAGGTACAAATGAGTCCAAGTATTTTTTTACACTTTAGTATCTACAATTAAAGAATAGAGAGCCTACATATTTATTTTATTCTGTTTTCTACAGGACTTATTATTGTGGTACTTCACACATAGTAAGAACTCAATAATTAATTGGTCAAACTCCTAAGGCTTTTTACTTTTGGTAAATGGCAATAAGACATGAATAACATTGGGCTTCCCTGGTGGCGCAGTGGTTGAGAGTCTGCCTGCCGATGCAGGGGACATGGGTTTGTGCTCCAGTCCAGGAAGATCCCACATGCCGCGGAGTGGCTAGGCCCGTGAGCCATGGCCGCTGAGCCTGCGTCCAGAGCCTGTGCTCCGCAACGGGAGGGGCCACAACAGTGAGAGACCCGCGTACAGCAAAAAAAAAAAAAAAAAAAAAAAGACATGAATAACATTAATCTAGATACTGTATGACTTTGCAGAAATGGATATATTTCTCGATGATAAGGTGCACAGTTTCATAGGTACAAGTTAAAGCTCTACGATATCCACTGGATTGATACTGAAAAACTGTAATATTCTTCCTCCAGCATAAATTCATTTTTATAAACAGACAATTTGATCATGCATAAACAAGTCTGAATTGCTTCCTTGCTTTTTATTTTCAAATTTAATAGTGTGGATTCCTATGGTTTGCATAATTTGTAACTAAAGACATTTGCCTAAAAGAAAAGTAACTTTCTGATGAAATTCCAGTTATTGTATAAATTTAATATATACATTTTGTATCACAAAACTCATTTCACAATTTCTTATTATTGAAAATTTAATTATGAGATGTAGACTTTAGGAATAATGTGTATCATTTATTTCCAAACCATGAAAGAGCCATTAAAACAATGTAATTTTTATATTTCAAGAATATTTTTAGTGTGTGTACATAGCTTCCACAACCACAAAAATCACATCAGCATGAAGCAGAAAATAGAAAATTTTAGGTAAAGTAAAAAGAATATTAAAAGAAAATTTTTATTATTAAATTTTCTTACATAGGCTGTGACTTGCTACCTTTCTGTGGTATTTTTTTTTTAATTAGTCCAATTCTATATGGGGTATATAGAAAATTTAGCTGTCATTGAGATATTGAAATACAGGAGTCTACTATTTAACAAATGAAATGCTAAGCAATGAAAATGGACTAATAATTTTGAGGGTTTTTATTTGTAGTATCTGTCAATTAGAATGAATGCTCCTATTGACAATTAGTAATAATGTAATCCTTTTAACTGATATTTTAAAACTTAAGTTACATAATAAAATTATTTATTTAATAGAAAAAAGAGATTAAACATGGACACTGTCAAGCAGAAATCAGATGATAACGTTAGGAATATTATAAGGGAATCCTTTCCATTACTAGACATGTGTTCCCTCTAATTCTATGAAACATTCACAATACACTGGCTAATGAACACTATATGAAATTTAAACATAGTTCCTGCCTAATAATTATCTAAAATAATTTATATGAAAAATCATCCTCTTATTTAACTAAAAAATTGTTGGTATGCCAGAAACAAGATGATTAATGTAGAAGGAATTGCTAAGAGCCTTGAAATGGCTGGGTTACAATTACAGAAATATGACCCTGAGTCTAAAATACAAATAGAATTGCACATAATCAAAGTGTTTTCTATTTGAATCCGAATTTTTAGAAACCAGGTCAACTGTACCTAGCAGTTTTCTGTTGAGTCCAAAGAGACTTACTTCAGCTGAGTCTGTCATTGTTAGTTTTCATAAGTGAAAAATGTGCCTTTCACTGTCCCCTCATTCCTGTTGTTCACTCACTTTTAGATAAACTATTCAAATACCACCAGAGCTACTAAAATTGAGAATTCAAAAACAAATGTCAGTCCTAAACAATGAATTAATCTACACCTTTTTTCCCCAGCTTTTTTGAGGTGTAGCAAATATACAAAAACTGCATATATTTAATGTATCCATTTTCATGAGTTTGGACATATGCATACACCTGTTATATCATCACCAAAATCAAGGTAATAAATACATCTGGTACCTCCAAAAGATTAATAACACCTAATATGATGTCTACCCTCTTGAGTTTTAGAATGCACCACATTGTGTTAATTATAGGCACAGTTTTATAGCAAATCTTTTGAACTTATTCATCTTGTATAACTGTGATTTCAGACCCACTGAACAACAAGTCCCTACTGCCCCCTACATCCAACCCCTGGCAACCACCCGTCTACTCTCTATTTCTATGAGCTTGATTATTTTATGTACTTCATATAAGTGAAATCATGAAGTATTATCTTTCTATGACTGTTATTTCACGTTAGAGTAACGTCTTCCAAGTCCATCCGTGTTGTCACAAATGGTAGAATTTCCTTCGTTTTTAAAGCTGAAGAATATTTTCATTGATTTTTTCTATTGTTTTCTTGGTCTCTATGCCATTTATTTCTGCTCTGATATTTACGATTTCTTTCCTTCTGCTAACTTTGGGTTTTGTTTGTTCTTCTTTGTTTAGTTGCTTTAAGTGTAAGGTTAAGTTGCTTATTTGTGATTTTTCTTGTTTCCTGAGTAAGACTGTATTGACTTTCTAAGACTTACCTCTTAGAAATGCCTTTGCTGCATTCCATAGGTTTTGGATCATTGTACTTTCACTTGCATTTGTCTCTAGGTATTTTTTGATTTCCTCTTTGCTGGTTCTTTGACCAGATAAACAAAATTGATAAATCTTTATTGAGACTCATCAAGAAAAAGATGGAGAGGGCTCAAATCAATAAAATTAGAAATGAAAAAGGAGAAGTTACAACAGACATCACAGAAATACAAAGGATCATCAGAGACTACTATATGCCAATAAAATGGATAACCTGGAAGAAATGGACAAATTCTTAGAAAGGTACACTCTCCCAACACTGAACCAGGAAGAAATAGAAAATATGAACAGACCAATCACAAGCATTGAAACTGAAACTGTGATTTAAAAAATACTCCCAACAAACAGAAGTCCAGGACCAGATGGCTTCACAGGTGAATTCTATCAAACACTTAGAGAAGAGTTAACACCTATTCTTCTCAAACTATTCCAAAAAATTGCAGAGGAAGGAATACTCCCAAACTCATTCTATGAGGCCACCATCACCCTGATACCAAAACCAGACAATGATATCACCAAAAAAAGAAAATTACAGGCCAATATCACTGATGAACATAGACACAAAAATCCTCAACAAAAATACTAGCAATCTGAATCCAACAATACACTAAAAGAATCATACACCATGATCAAGTGGGATTTATCACAGGGGTGCAAGGATTTTTCAATATTGGCAAATCAATCAGTGTGTACACCACATCAACAAATTGAAGAATAAAAACCATATGATTATCTCAATTGATGCAGAAAAAGCTTTTGACAAAATTCAACACCTATTTGTGATTAAAAAAACTCTCTAGAAAGTGGGCATAGAGGGAATATACCTCAACATAATAAAGGCCATATATGACAAACCTACAGCTAACATCATAATCTATGGTGAAATGCTGAAAGCATTTCCTCTAAGTTTAGGAACAAGACAAGGATGTCAACTCTCTCCACTTTTATTCAACATAGTTATGGAAGTCCTAGCCTAGCCATGGCAATCAGAGAAGAAAAAGAAATAAAAGGAATCCAAATTGGAAAAGAAGAAGTAAAACTCTATTTGCAGATGACATGATACTATACATAGAAAATCCTAAAGATGCTACCAGGAAACTACTAGAGCTAATCGATGAATTTGGTAAAGTTGCAGGATACAAAGTTAATACACAGAAATCTGTTGCATTTCTATACACTAACAACAAAAGACCAGAAATAGAAACTAAAGAAACAATCCCATTTACCACCACATCAAAAAGAATAAAATACCTAGGAATAAACCTACCCAAAGAGACAAAAGACCTGTACTCTGAAAACTATAAGACGCTGATGAAAGAAATCAAAGACTACACAAACAGATGGAAAGATATACCATGTACTTGGATTGGAAGAATCAATATTGCTAAAGTGACTATACTACCCAAGGCAATCTACAGATTCAACACAATCCCTATCAAATTACCAATGGCATTTTTCACATAACTAGATCAAAAAATCTTAAAATTTATACGGAGACACAAAAGATCTCAAATAGCCAAAGCAATCTTGAGAAAGAAAAACTGAGCTGGAGAAATCAGGCTCCCTGATTTCAGACTATACTACAAAGCTACAGTCATCAAAACAGTATGGTGCTGTCACAAAAGCAGAAATATAGATCAATGGAACAAGATAGAAAGCCCAGAAATAAACCCACTCGCCTATGGTCAATTGATCCATGACCAAGGAGGCAAGACTATACAACAGAGAAAAGACAGCTTCTTCAATAAATGGTGCTGGGAAAACTGTATAGCTACATGTAAAAGAAATGGAACTAGAACATTCTAACACCATACACAAAAATGAAACTCAAAATGGATTAAAGACCTAAATGTAAGACCAGATACTACAAAACTCTTAGAGGAAAACATAGGCAGAACCTTCTTTGACATAAAGCGCAGCAATATCTTTTTTGATCCTTCTCCCAGAGTAATGGAAATAAAAACAAATGGAACATAATTAAACTCAAAAGTTTTTGCACAGCAAAGGAAACCACAAACAAAATGAGAAGACAACCCACAGAATGGGAGAAAATATTCACAAACGATGAGACCGACGAGGGATTAGTCTCCAAAAATTACAAACAGCTCATGTGTCTCAATATCCAAAAAACAAACAACCCAATCAAAAAAATGGGCAGAAGACCTAAATAGACATTTCTCCAAAGAAGACATACAGAAGGCCAACAGGGACGTGAAAAGATGCTCAACATCACTAATTATTAGAGAAATGCAAATCAAAAAACTACAATGAGATATCACCTCACACCAGTCAGAATGGCCATCATCAAAAAATCTACAAACAATAAATGCTGCAGAGGGTGTGGAGAAAAGGGAATCCTCTTACACTGTTGGTGGGAATGTAAATTCACCCAGCCACTATGGAGAACAGTATGGAGGTTCTTTAAAACAGTGGTCCCCAACCTTATTGGCACCAGGGACTGGTTTCTTGGAAGACAATTTTTTCACAGACCAGGGGGAGGGGGGATGGTTCAGGTGGTAATGTGAGTGATGGGGAGTGATGGGAAGTGGGAAATGAAACTTCTCTCGCTCGCCCACTGCTCACCTCCTGCTGTGCAGCCTGGTTCTTAACAGGCTGTGGACTGGTACCGGTCTATGGCCTAGGGGTTGGTGACCCCTGCTTTAAAGAACTAAAAACTGAACTACCATATGATCCAGCAATTCCACTCCTGGGCATATATCCAGAGAAAAACGTGGTTCAGAAGGATACATGACCCCAATGTTCATTGCAACACTGTTTATAATAACCAAGGCATGGAAACAACCTAAATGTCCATTGACAGATGAATGGATAAAGATGTGGTACATATATACAATGGAATATTACTCAGCCATTAAAAAGAATGAAATAATGCCATTTGCAGCAACATGGATGGACCTGGAGATTATCATACTAAGTGAAGTAAGTCACACAGAGAAAGACAAACATCATATGATATCACGTATATGTGGAATCTAAAAAAAAATACAGAATGAATTTACTTATTAAACAGAAACAGACTCACAGACTTAGAGAATGAACTTATGGTTACCAATGGGGAGGGGTAGCAGGGAGGGATAGACTGGGAGTTTGGAATTGACATGTACATACTGCTATATTTAAAATAGATAACCAACAAGGAACTACTGTAAATAAATAAATATAAAGCTGAAGAATATTCCATTGTATGTATCTACCACAGTTTCTTTATCCATTCATCGATCAGTGGACATTTAGCTTGTTTCTATATCTTAACTATTGTGAATAATGCTGCAATAAATATGACAGTGCAGATATTTCTTTGAGATATTGATACCAATTCTTTTGGATAAACACCCAGGAGTGGGATTGCTGGATCATGTGGTAGTCTTATTTTTCATTTTTTTGAGGAACCTGTATACTGTATTCCACAGTGGCTGCACCATTTTACATTCCCACAGTGTACCAGGTTTCCAATTTCTCTATGTCTTTACCAACATTTGTTGTCTTTTGTTTGGGGGCATTTAAAAAATTTTTTTAAATTTTTTGTTGAGGTATGGCTGATTTACAATGTTGTGTTGGTTTCTGGCATATGACAAAGTGGTTCAGTTATATATATATATAAAATTTTTCATATTCTTTTTTATTATGGTTTATTACAGATATTGAATATAGCTCCATGTGCTATACAGTAGGACCTTGTTGTCTATTTTTATATAGTAGCTTGTATCTGCTTATCTCAAACTCATAATTTATCCCTCCCCACCCCCTTTGCCCTTTGGTAACCATAAGTTTGTTTTCTATGTCTGTGAGTCTGTTTCTGTTTTGTGCAGCCACTATGGAAGACAGTATGGATTTTCCTTAAAAAACTAAAAATAGAGTGAGCATATGATCCAACAATTCCCCTCTGGGCATATATCTGGAGGAACTCTAATTCAAAAAGATACATGCACCCCAAGGTTCACAGTAGCATTATTTACAATAGCCAAGATGTGGAAGCAACCGAAGTATCCATCAACAGATGAATGGATAAAGAAGATGTGGTGCATATATACAATGGAATACTACTCAGCCATAAAAAAGAATGAAATAATGCCATTTGCAGTGACATGGATGGACCTAGAGATTATCATACTAAGTGAAGTAAGTCAGACAGAGAAAGACAAATACCATATGATATCACTTATATGTGGAATCTAAAATATGATACAAATGAACTTATCTTTTGTAGAGTTTGTTTTTGATGACAGGTGTGAAGAGGTATCTTATTGTGGTTTTGATTTTCTTCTCTCTGAATGTTAGTGATGTTAAGCAACAACAAATTATAACTGCGAGAGAAACATGAAATACCTCCTGTGACCATGAGATGTCACAAATATAATACTAAGATTGACTGTTAAATGCCAACTCCCTTTACTAGTACAAGGGAAGTGCTTTTATTTATATTGCACACAATTATGTCCCTTGGCAACATGAAACAAAACTCAACCATTATAATGTCTCCTTAGCACTGAGAAAAAAAAAAATGTGGCATGTCCCTGGAACTGATCCCTGAAAAGCAAGAGAAAGTCCAAATATTTGATTGAAAACAAAAAGGAAAAATAAAGTTGTATTGTAACAAAGAGAGATTGAATTGCAGGCAGTGCTCCAATTTGTAGCTAAAACCATTTGGAATATATGCTCTTAAAATTCAGCCAATTGCTCCTTTAAATTGAAAAATGCTTTGAAGACAATGGTAGAATGAAGTAAGTAAGATTTAGGTAAGTAAAATGTCTGTTATGTTCTTGGAGAAACTAGACTGATATAAATGAAGCAGTTAGAAAATCTAGGATAGTTTGTGATTTGGTGCTAAACTATTTAGTACAAACTAAACTCCTAGGTCCCTAGGAGTTCAAGAAAAGGAAGAATTAATGTAGCATAACATGACTTTTGAAGACTCCAGAGGCTTGAACTCTGAGTCTTAAAGATGACTAGAATTTGGAGAAGAAAAAAAGAGTCAGAGATGTTTTTATACATCTTCTGGATGGAAAAGAGTCTGTGGGAGAAAAAAGAAAGAAGGTAACTAATTTTTTCATATGTATAATATCTTGGTTTGCTTATCAATAAAAAAAGAAGAATTTTATAAAATTGTTGTGAAAATTTAAGGGTGACAATATGTGCAAAGTATTAATACTATGTCTGAGACATTTAAGTCTAAGAACTTAATAAGACAACTGGCTTAATAGGATTTCTTCAATTAAGAACCAGCTTAATATGAGCAGCCAGTGTTAACTAGTTGCCACATATAAAAAACTAAATATGTTTTCTGTTAGGTAGCTGAGTTTTCTGTTACTAAAAGTGACAGAAGCTATTTGATTATTTATTAGATCAGTGTGTGAAGCAATGTCAGTGTTGGGTGGAAGTTGGATTGATTGATTTCTACCAGTTCTTCCTTTAATCTTGCATTCTTCGAGTTAGTATAGCTCTATTATGGATCAGCCTGATGTTTCCTGAGAATAAGAACCATCCTTAAGCTCTGGAATAGACTGGACAAAACAGTGTTTCTTATGACAAACTTCCTCAGAAACTTACAGCATTTACTTTGCTGAACTGCTGTGTGTCTTTACTTTGCTGAACTGGTGTGTGTGTGTGTGTGTGTGTGTGTGTGTGTGTGTGTGTGTGTGTGTGTGTGTGTGTGTGTGTGTGTGTGTGTGTGTGTGTGTGTGTGTGTGTGTGTGTGTGTGTGTGTGTGTGTGTGTGTGTTAGTGGGGGAGATGATTACTAAGAGAGAATTATTGTTTGGGGTTGAATCTACATTTTTAGAGGGAAATGGTTCAGTTCTACATTAAGCACTGACTAAAATTTTTCCTCTCCATTTTATCCAGATTTATTTTCATAACATTGAAAATGTTTTTCTAGACTCCTTTCAGAAACAACTAGTCTAAGAAAAAAATCATGATGTGATTAAAAATGTCTAAATATGAATAAAAACTCTTCTTGATTAAGTACAATAATTAAATGACCTACTCACAAATTGAATTAATGAATACATTTCACACGGATCCTTATTGAAAAACCTGGGGTTTCAAATATTTGTATTTATTTTATTGAACATAGCCTAATAGGTTTCTAGTTTTATATGACACACATATAAGATAGCTATATCCAGTTTCCAAATAGGACATGACTTTAATTATAATTCCAGAATTCCATGTCAGTAAGGGATTCATTGATAATATGTCTAATATGGATTACCATATTCAACAGAATATTATAATATTAATCCAAATATAAAAAAACTGCAGTTAGGAGCTATGAAGACTTAATTCACTGTTCTCTTTTTTACTTACAAAAGAGAGGAATTTTCTAATAAAAATTTATTATGGTGTCAAGGTATTAACGACAATAATACACCATGGAAAAAATCTTAAGCAATACTTTTTTTAAGTTAATATGAAGTATAGATGAAAAGAATGCTCTAGGTTAGAGGTATATGAACTTTTTTCTTTACGGGGCCAGATGGTAAATATTTTAGGCTCTGTGGGCCATATGTCTCTGTTGCAACTACTGAATTCAGCCATAGCTAACTGAAGAAAATACATAGATGCATAGGTGTAGCAATGTTATAATAAAACCTTATTTACAAAAGCAAGTGGTGAACCAGATGGATTTGGCCCACAGGCCTTAGTTTACCTTAGTTCACTTAAGGTGAGCAGTTAAACATATTTCTTATACAAAATAATGGATCCTTAGATCCATAGTTTGAGTAGTATATTCTGCCAAATCCCTGAGGGTTTAGTTGGGAGGAAAGGTGTTTTCTTCAGATACTTGTACACCAAGGCCTCAAGGGTTTCTCTGCCATAAGCTAAGACTCCCTTTTTAGAAGTAAATGCTTGACTAAGTCTGCAGAAACCTCTTTAGAAACTAGACTCTCACAATTAGAAAACATGGAGGAAGAAAAACACAGCTGCATAGGGTGCTGTGGACCGGTAATCAGTGGAATTGCTGGTTATTTTCTGTGAGGACAATAGATCTTAATTTAGTTCTGCTATCTTCTCCGATCTTTATGCTACATACTCATCTTTATCCTAGAATAGCGTATACTGAGTATAACATTGCTGCTTTATCAAAATTCCATGATAGGTATATTTTTTGAGGTTGATTTGGCTGTTAGAATTTAAATGTTTCGTGATGTCAAAAAAAAAAATTCTTTAAAACTCCCTTATCCTAGATTCTGTGTTATGAGTCTATAATATCTCTTTCAATGTCTCCTAACACAGAACCACAGGCTCCCAGGAACTTAGGAAAAGCTTTCACAGCATAAAGAGGTAGAATTTTTATTTGAACTAAAAATAAGATCCTGTTGAATAGAATATATTTAACAGGATAAAGGATAATCTTTCTCTCACCTCTGGACAAGAGAAAACATCTTGATGTATATCCTTCTGTCATTTGAAATGACTCTTATTCCATATTAGAAATATTTCAACCAATTTCCTGCTGTTGACATAAAGGTCATTTCCAATTACTTACTAAACCAAGTAATGTTATGATGAATATTTGTACACAAATCTTGAATGCCAAAGATAATTCCTAGAAGTAGAATACATCAGACTGATATTTTGAGGCCTTTCTATGCAACTTTGGATCAGTACAGGATATTTTTGTTTTAATTTTGCCATTTTAACATACAATAATGGTAATTGAATGGTTTTTATATCCATATTGAATTGAGTTTAAATTTTATATGTTTACTTTCCATTTGCATTCCTTTGTCTGAAGATTTATTCTTCCAACCAATGCTTGTCATCATCCACTTGTGCCAAATACATCAGAGGGTCCTGGAAAATACAAGACTGCTATTCCTCTAGGAGTCTAACTTGTGGTGTATATGTCTGTCAACTGATCAACAAATATTTACTGAGGGTCTTCAAAGCACTGAGTATATAGCAATGTATAAGACAGAAAAGGTCTTTGTTCTGAGGCGGTAAGAGAATGATATAAAACACAGTGAGTTAATATATATTTCAGATATTAATTCTACAGAGTAATATGGTAGAGGACAAGCAGATACAGTGAGGTGTGGAAGGGGAAACCTGCTTTATTTAGAGGAGTCTGATGAGGCAGCATTTAAGTTGAGACGAATGATTATAGTCATGTTAAAATCTAACTGGAGTATCATCCAGCTTGGTGAAAAAAAATTACAAAAGGTTCTGAGATAGGAGTGAATTTTCTATCCTGGAGGGTCAGAAACACAACCAATGAGTCTAGAGTATGAAGAACAAGGTAGTGAACAGAGGGGAACGAAATCACAAAGTTAGGCAGTGAACAGATCATGCTGGATCTTGTAGGTTAACGTAAGAAGCTGGATTTTTATTTTAAATATAATAGGAACCTATTGGACAATTTTGAGTAGGGAAGTGATAAGAAAGGGGCTGATAAATTGTTAGAAGATGGAGTAAAATGATTAGAAACCTTGATGAACTAGCAGATCTGGTGGACAAAATAAATTCATAAAGTTAAAGATACAAGATTGATCTCAATGCTTTTGGAGGTCATATATTTACAGTGTGTCCATGGTGTGGCTACTTGAAGTGAAGTCGAGGTAGAATTCATTGTATCTGAGGAGGTCAAAGAACTTTGATGGGACATACAAAATGACATTGAAGTGAGAGAGGATATCAGGCCTCAGAAGGGAGAAAGGATGAGAGGCAGGTGTACGTGATGTGATAACAATAGAAGATAATCAAAGATGTTAACCAACAGAATGTGCCATAGCTAATTAGCATAAGGGTTCATTACATGATGGTGAAGATGGATGAGTGATCAACTGGAAATATAAAATGTGAGCTGGGAGAATACCACCTTACCTGGCATTTCTATAGTACATAGCTGTTAGTGGAGCATGGATCTTCAACTTGATATGGCTGAAGGGGTCATGTATTCTGGGAACCAGCATATTTTATTTATAGCAAGAAGCAGCAGTCTGTTCTGCAATGAGACTGAAAAATGAAGGGAACACAGTTCCCTAGGAACGCAAGTGTCTGAGGCACTTTAAGAGGGCTTGGGATGAATGAGAAGTGGAGAAGGAGATTCAATAAGTGTAAAAGAATGAGTTTGTAAGAATGGGTTATAATTGACTTTGATTAGGTTCCAAACAGAAGTTATTATAAAACCTTCACATAAAGCATAAAAATAAAATTATCTCAGGACTCTCATCTCGTGGTGAAGACAGCCACAGGTCTTAATACCAAAAGGATTCAGGTTTTTATTCATGTATTATTTATTATTAAAAACCACTGAGGGCTTCCCTGGTGGCACAGTGGTTGAGAGTCCGCCTGCCGATGCAGGGGACACGGGTTCGTGCCCCAGTCCGGGAGGATTCCACATGCCGCGGAGCGCCTGGGCCCGTGAGCCATGGCTGCTGAGCCTGCGCGTCCGGAGCCTGTGCTCCGCAACGGGAGAGGCCGCAACAGTGAGAGGCCCGCGTACCGAAAAAAAAAAAAACAAACATTGAAGCATTTGCCAGGCACCGCTGGGTGCTAGAATTATAAAACAAATAAGAATCGATCCTTTTCCTCAAGAGGCTTACTGTCTAGTAGAAAGAGGCAGAATGCATTTTCTAAAAGTGTATGTAAAGTAACTAAGTATGTGTAAATTCATAAAATATTAATCATCTTTTTTTGCTCTAAGATCAAAAGTTCTTATTTTTAGTATTTCAGGAACTTCATACTACAATAATATTTGCTAAGTAGTGCAGAATTCTAGGCTGAATTTCACACTGGGTATGGCATATAGAGGGCAATGAAGTATGTATTTATGAAAGGTCTTAAGCAAGGGACTTTTGTATAGAGAATCTTCCAAGACAAATCTCAAATATACCTGGATCAGGAGCCAGGTCTTCCTGCCCAGTCCTGCCCTTTACAGTGCAAATGTCCTGTTATATTATTTAAGGATGGTTTGGTCCCTATTCAGAGAAAACTGAGTAAGGTTGTTTGCTTAAAATGTACGCTGGACGTGTCAGAAGTAGTCAGATTTTGTCATGCACTTATTTTATGACAGATCCAGGCCATAGACATGAAGCTTGGCAAGTGCCTTATAAATTAGAGCTGTGCTGAAGCCTACAGCAATGCTAACTGTAGGCTAACTCAAGCCCACCTTCCAAATATTCTTGCAAAAATAAAAATGATAGTTACCTAACACAGGAAAGGAAAAAGCAATTCCTCCAAAACACTGTCAAAGCATCCAATAACAGTCTTAGATTTTTAATTAATCTGCTTTATTTCTCTTTTTAACAAACCTAAAACTGTCACTATTAATAGAAAACCATGTAATATTATGTAATGCTTTTCTTTAAAGTTTAACCAGCCCTAATTCTAAAGTCCTGGCACAGTTTTTATTTGACAAAATTTCACCCCAAAGAAATGCGATGCTAATGTCACTCTTTGCTTCATTTTGAATATTGATTTGGTAATCTTTATATTCTAAATGGAAATGTTCTGCATTATCTGTATTCTACCTTCTAAGAGGGCAGAAAGGAAAATGCCATCATTACTTAGAAGTAATGTCTCTCTTCATTCACTAATTTAGAATAATTGTTCAGTATTATTAAGAGACACTTCATTATAATGGCAATAAAGGTTCCAGTATAAATCTAATATTCAAACTAGAAAGAAATCTGTAATAAATCAATGAAAGATTTTTTCACCTCAGACAGTGTGACACATGAGCCCATGTGTTTCAACAGTAGATTAAACTTTCACTATTATATAAAATTTATATAAACTCTTATAGCACCATTTATTTATAATTTGTGAATAGTATAAAAAAATACAATAAATCCAAAAAGTCCCAAAGAATTTTGATTATCTATTTTTTAAATTACCAAAATTTTCTTCACTTTTGGGTAATTAATTATCATGGACTTATTATACATTCTTATTGACTTTCACAACTTTCATATTCTTTCTAGGAAATACTTGCCAGTACATGATTCCCCTCAGACTACTAAGAAGATGAATTTCTCTTTTCCTGGCCTAGCGCTGCAGAATAGCTTCTATGGGCAAACTTGAAGCTTTTGTAATTATTCAATTCCAAAATTCCTTAGTAAAAAAGCATGTTGCAGTCAATATAAACAATTTTTAAAATATGGTGCTTAAGGTAGAATCATTTACTTTGTAATTGTATGGACAAATATGAAATAATGGCAATAATTCTAATTGTCCAGCCCTATGAACCCAGTATACGGGTACAAAAGTTTTCTCATAATAGTGTTGAGGAGAGCATATTACATCTAGATTCTGAAACATTTTCTTCCAAAACAATAGTATGAACAGAGGTCTGATTTATTTCAAAATGAAGAACCTTCCCAAGAGAAATACTTCCATAAAGCTTTATCTTTTTGGTGAAGATAGATAAACAAAGACATAGAAAATGATATGAAGAAATTTTTTTAAATAAGAAAAATAAAACTAGGATCTTGCAATTCTCAGCATGATGGGAAAACTGTGCCCTTATAGCTGTGCTGAAGCCTACAGCAATGCCTTTGAACTCGAGCCCACCTTCCAAATATTCTTGCAAAAATAAAAATGAAGTTATCCACACAGGAATGAAAAAACAATTCCTCCAAGAAACTGTGTCAATTATCCAATAATAGGAGCTAGGAACTGGACAAGATATATGAAACAACTTTTTTCGGACACTGGACAAAATGCAACTCAGAACTCTAATCCTTGAGCTAAGAGAAACAAATGAGATGATCGCTATGGTCACCCTGTCTTTCTGCCTACAACTACATTCCAGACCACGTGAAGGCAAAGGGAATCCAAGCAGAGCATAGTTGTATCACTGAATTTAGGAGATAGAGAATCTAGTTTGGGAAGGCTGAGAAGAGCTTCAGAAATTTGAACGGAGGTTGCCTTGAGTCTTTGGATGAACACTAAGTTGTGCATGACCAGGTTTAAGCTCCATAAGGCTCATCAAAGAATACCATGGAGCTGTAAACTTAGCCATTCCCAAGGCTCTCACAGGACAGAGAGATACTCAAATTCCAAACCGAGTAGAGGAACTTTAGTGAGTAACCAAGCATTCATTAGAGACCCAAGAAGGTCATAAAAGGGCCCAAGAAGGTCATACTTTAGTAAAAGGGCTAAGATGGTTTAGTAAAAGGGCTAAGATGGTTAGGGGTTACAGCTATTCTAAATGCATCCTAACAAATGTTAAAATCTTCAAAAAAGCAAGTTGACCCAAGATTAACTTAAATTATTGTAAAACAAAACAAAATGCCCAAAATCTTTAAAGAAGAACAACCAAATCCAGACATCAGACAATTTAATATTTACAATACTCAGCATACAATAGAACCTTATTAGACAAGGCAAAAGGCAGGAAAATGTGAGCAATAACCAGGAGAATGACCAATCATTAGAAATAGACACAGACGTGACAACAATGGTAGAATTAACAGATAGTTTTAAAAAACTATCATAGTTATGTTTAAGAACTTAAAGAAAAATATGAATATAATGAGAAACAAAATATATTTATAAAACCAAATGGAACTTTTAGAGATGGAAAAATACCTGAAAAAAAATTTACTGGATGGGTTTAATATCAGATTAGACGCTGTAGAAAACAATAAAAGACTCTCCAAAGGTAAACATAAAGAAAAAAAAGGTTGAAAAAGTAAAAAAAAGCCTAAGTGGCATGTAGAACAATATCAGGCAGTCTAAAATTCTGTGGTTCGAATCACAGAAGGAGAGAAAGGAGATTCGATGGTGAAAATATTTGAAGAAATAATAAGTTTACATTCAGAAGATTAGATTTCTATCGACTTCTTTTTAGATATAATGCAAACCAGAAGAAAATGGAATAGATTTATAATGCTGAATGAAAACAACATTAAATTAAAATTTAATATCCAGCAAAAATACTTTAAAGAAATAAAGTTGATACAGAGACATTTTCAGAAAAAACAAAAGATGAGGGAATTAATCGCCAACAGCCTTGCACTACAAGGTGTGCTAAAAGGAAGTCTTCTGGCTGAAGGAAAATAATCCCAGATAGAAGATCAGATCTACACCAAAAAAATTTAAAATTCCAAAAATGGTAAATTAAAAATAAGACTTTCATTTCTTGTTTTATAATTTATTTAAAAGATAATAAAACATCTGCTATTTTACACATTCACCACAAAAGTTTATTAAGTGGAAACTGGAAAGAGAGTGTTTAGTTTAAAATATGCAAGTTTCAATATCAGAAACAACCAAGCAAAATCTGACTTCATGGACTTGGTCAGGCTATTTTAAGTGGAGGAAAAGTAAAAAGAAAAATTAAGACAGGAATTAATTTGCAAATTTTGAAAACCAAAACTCAAGTCTTTTCACAACATGGCCTCAAACTAATTTTCTAGAGTTATCCCTCGCCATTTCCCAACATGTTACAGAGAGTTCATGCCTTCTGTATTGTTTTTATTGGTTATACTTTCTCAGCACTTCTTGATATTCTCACTACCTAGAATGAAAATTTCACTAGCTCAACAACCTTTAAATGTCTCCTCTTAGCCCAAACCTATCTATTATTTGAGGTCTGTTTCAAAAGTGACTTCCTCCATGGAGCCTTTCTTAATTCTCCTTGACAAAAATAATAGCCTCTTTTTTGAACCTCATGATACATTGTAAGAAACTCTTATACACATGGTCTGTGTTTATATTACTTTTGTGCTCAGCTCATCTTCATTGGTCAGGCACAAGCAGAGAACGTACCTTTCTTACTGTGGTACCATCTATCTCATGCAAGATGAAAAGGGAATTAACATTTACTGAGTACCTACAATGCATCTTCAGGGAACTAATCATTTGAGAAATACTTATCTCTATCACAACCCAAAGAAATGGGAATTAATATTCCTGTTTTACACATGATGAAATAAAACCTGTGTAACTTGTCCAATATCACATAAATACGAAGGCAAAGCCAGAAGGATAACCTGTGATTCTATGACTATGAAGCATAGTTTTATTTCACTAAATATTCTATATAATTAACTGGCAAAAATAAATACAAACAACAGTTTCAGTTCAGGTAAGTTGTTAATGTACTAAGTATTTCAAAGATAAAAAGAAGGAAGGAAGGGGGTGGAGGAAAGGAAAGAAGGGGGAAGGGAGAGAGGAAAAAGAAAGTAAGAAAAGAAAGGAGGAGGGAGAGAGGGAGGAAAATGGCAGAAGTGGAGGAAGATGCTAACACATATTTCAAGCAGAAATGCCAAGCATTTTCGTTTAGAACATTTCATATAGAATACCCAAGGGAGTACAAAAGGATAAATCAAAGTAACTTTCAGCTCAATACAAGACAGCCATCTTCTAGGGGAAAAAAAAAAAAAAAAGCCAAGCTACTACTAAAACTGACAATTGTAGAGATAAAATTTCTATTGATTTAGATTTCTTAGAGTTAGAGTAAGTACCATGAATAAACAATGCCCTGAATTGCTGCTGGCAACTCCAAAAGCCATCTTATGAATGCCTGAACGAGAAAATATATTTATTTCAAGTAGATCAACTTTCTTCAACAGATGTTGCATATATATATATAATTAGATCTACATCCTTGGAATTAGCATGATGATGATGAGAGGACTTTTATTTTGTTAATAAAATACACACATTAGTTAAAGCCTTAGTTACTACAAAAATGTCAGGAACACTTTTGTGCTATGAAGCCTCAAAGAATATTATTTCTTGCTCAATGACAGTAAATTTTTAGATAAATAAAGCCATGGTCTCCACCTGTTCTTTTAAACAAATGGTTTGGAGCAAGTATCGCATAAGTTGTTAAAATATTCACAAGTATTATTTGTGTATGTAATCTATGTCTATTTATGTGTGTATACATATATTTACAAAAACATACATATATATACAAATGTAGAATAAATCTATTTACAAATACCTCTGAATCTTGCTACAGAACAATATAAAAATGCTGGAGATTACCTACGTTGATAGATACATATCACTGCCAATAAAAACAGTTGCATGATTTACTAACATACTTCAAAAAGTAAAATGCGCAGGTGTTATTAACCTCCATTTTGGTCACATTAAGTCACAGACGTGCATTGTGATGACCACCACCAATGCTCTGTAGAAATGCGTTAAGTGCTTAGGCATATGAAGTTAATATCTAAAAGATGTATACATCTCATAAAAATACATATGTAAATCTCTCCCTGAAGGACATTAACAGAGTTTCTCCAATATGAAATTTTAGGATATTGAACCATTTAAGAAATGTGTTTACTAAGGCTCTCTCTTCAACATACATTCCAAAGTGGTTCATAATAACAATAATTAAAATTTAAAACAATGATGATCTTCAATAATAGGAAGCAATTATTGAGGTAATAATCTGTGGAAGATAACTTCAAGCAGCTAACAGCAAAGGCAAAATTATAGGGACTGAATAATAGTAGTAATCAAATGAACAATTTCTCTACTAAAAATGCTTATTTCACGGCAGCCTGGTTAATTAATATTGTTGGCTGCAAATCAATTAAAAAAACAAACAAGTATATTAGCTAAAATAATTAAGCAGAACACCTTTCAAAATAACTGAGAAAACTATTCCTGAGCATCACACAAAAGACTCAGCTGACAAATATTTGTGGAAACATATCTCAATCAGGTAAGTAGATAAGAGATTTAGATGCAGTGGTGAATTATGGATCATAATGCTAATTGATATAGTTTGCATCACGTCACAAATATTACCTAATGTTTAACCTCCATGAGATCAGTGACTTTGTTTACCACTACATTCACAGATCTAGCACTTGTGCATTGTACTTCATTTCACTGAACAACATGTAGCCCAGAAGGAACTGGAAAGCTTAACGTATGCGTTAAATGTTCCTTTTGATGTTTCACTGTAGCACTGCACAGTAAAGTTTTATAGGTTCTATGAAAACAGTAATTCAGATTCTGGTCTAACTATCTTTATAACCTTAATTTTTGTTCTCATTTATGGCATAGTCATCTTGGGAATTCTTATTACAAAATTTAATTGCTGAAGCAACAGAGCAATTCAGAAGCAAAGATGTTCAACCCATCAAAAAGGTTTGTGCTGCAGAGGGCAGAGGAAAGGCAGGAACCTCTTTATGTTCATTCATGTGGTCTTAAGAACTGACACATTCTGTCTGGTATCATAAATTCCTTGCCACTAGAGCCAACGGAGGTCTTATGTTAAACCAGGTTAGTTCTCTTACCTGTTCAAAAATGTCCCTAGCCCCAGCTCTAATACGTACGCTCAAGATTTCATGAAAAATGAGTTGTCAAAGCTACCAGCTCCTTGAATATGATAAATAGGCAAGAGATGAATACTGGGACTTCCCTGGTGATGCAGTGGTTAAGAATCCGCCTGCCAATGCAACACGGATTTGAGCCCTGGTCCAGGAAGATCCCACAGGCTGCAGAGCAACTAAGCCCATGCACCACAAGTACTGAGCCTACGCTCTAGAGCCTGCGAGCCACAGCTACTGAAGCCTGCACGCCACACCTACTGAAGACCACGCGCCTAGAGGCCATGCTCTGCAACAACAGAAGCCACCGCAATGAGAAGCCCATGCACCACAACGAAGAGTAGCCTCCGCTGGCCACAACTGGAGAAAGCACGAGGGCAGCAATGAAGACCCAACGCAGCCAAAAATAAATAAATAAACAAACAAACAAATAAAAATAAAACTTAAAAGAAGATGAATATTGTCAATGATTATGGGATTAAATTTTTTTTAAGAATATTAAAAAGGTCTTAGAAGAATTCTGTCCTAAAAAGAAAAAAAAAGAAATAACAGACTCAAGATAAGTGAGTAAAGACATTCATCACTGAAGTTAAGGGGCAGATCAAGAAAAGTGATGACCGCAGGAGAGGCTGAAATAAAATAAAAATACAAAGGTAAATTTTTGATTCAATATCTTGTAACTAGCTAGCTCTAGCTCATATGTGTAAAAACAACGTGGGAGAGACCAGGATAAATGTGGTGATCTATGGTGCCTGGTTCTGGAACTTCAAAATTCTTCTGTATTTTTTAATGCTTCAATTAGATGTGAAGGGCAACAAGTGGTACAGTAAGTGTCAGGGTTGAATGAAGAAATTATGTTATATGTATTATCCAGGATACATATAAAACTTCCTGCGATTTCTCTTTTTAAAAATCAATATTCCAGGTCATGTGAAATAAAATGACTGGGATAGACTCCCAGTTGGCATTCTGGTTTTCTATTCCTGGATTGGAAATGTCAGGGCTGAGCTATGTGTTGAGTCTTGTCTGCTTCTCTCTATGAATAAGAGAATAGTATAAAGAAAACAGCTTTCTTGAAGTTAATGGAAAGGAAAGGTGATTAAAGAAAGCAACTTAGGGGCTTCCCTGGTGGCGCAGTGGTTGGGAGTCCGCCTGCCGATGCAGGGGACACAGGTTCGTGACCCGGTCCGGGACAATCCCACATGCCGCGGCGCGGCTGGAACCGTGAGCCATGGCCGCTGAGTCTGCGCTCCGCGGAGAGAGAGGCCACAACAGTGAGAGGCCCGCGTACTACAGAAAAAAAAGAAAAAAGAAAAAAAGAAAGCAACCCAAGAAGGAACAGTCCAGGTTCCTGAGATCTAGCCAGGGAACAGTAAACAACCAAGGTGTCACCATCTCCAGTTACATGAAACAGAGCCTGTTGCCAAAGATTCCAAGGATGATTCAGATCCTTTGGGAGAATTCAGTCTTTGAATAAAGAAATATTGCTCTATCTTTTGAGTTATTTGATACATATAATCTCAGCTTTGAGACATAGAACAGTCACATAATCCTGGATTTTCTGAGTCAGTGACAAATTAAAATTTTCTGTTGTTGATGTGCGTGCCCTAGGTTTGGACTCAGGAAATAATGTCCCCTTGAACCTGACATCACTGGCATTAAAAAAGCCCTACCTTAACTCAGTCAGGGCAGGGAAAGGAAGAAGGGGTTTTCTTAGAGTTCTAAGTCCCACACCAATTTTTAGCTTCTTAAAAGAAAGGACACAGACTTTGAAATATCACAGAGATCAGGATAGTGAAGAGGTTGGCAGAGAATATGGATTATTTTTAGATAAAGAATATTTGCATACCTTTATCTTATTTATTATCATCGGAGCAGTTAGAAAAGACCCTAAAATAAGCGTAGAAATTGAGAGCAGACATAATATAAATGCACCTGCTTTTATCTCTTCCATTCACTTGTTATACTGTGTGAATGTATGTGTGTATATGTGTGTTTTCTCAGCATTTCCCCCACTATATTGTGAGCGTTCTTCAGGTAGGGGTATATTTTTAAATATCTTTATGTTCTAGAGCCTGATTTAGAATAGGTACTTAATAAACGCATATTTGTTGCATCAATGCATGCATACTTGAATGAATGAATGCTATTCCCAAGACAGAAAGATTAAATAAAACAAAACTTACATTCGTTTTAGCTAACATGCTTAACTACCGTGGTGAAGAAGATAAAATCTTGGCTTTTAAATTGGAATGTAATTTGTTTCTCTAGCTCGGATGTAGGAAGCAGTAGGGGTCTAGGCTTGGAATCGTTGCCTAGCTTATCACTGCTTATCACTAATAAGGAAAGGTCTCAGAGACAGACCTGAAGAAAGGATTCTAAACCACTGTAGCACAGAATTTATTTTCTAGCTCAGGTACAGTTAATTCTTGATTATTTAATTCAGCTTCATGATCTGGTTTATGACTAGCTGTGGACTACAGGGCTTGCCTACGAGGAACGTAGAGCAAGCAATATTCTCTATTTGCCTTATTCAGTCAAGCCTTTGCACCCCTCTCTGCTACACTCAGTGCCGAAAACGTAAAGCTGAGTCAGCTCTTTAAAGGAAGAGGTGAAAAGAAAGGCATATGGAAAACATGGAGCCAAAAAACCTGCTTGTCTGGAAGCAGGTCAGGTATGGGGAAAAGCCACATGAAACAAAGATGGCCACTCTGGATGCTTCTGGGAGCTAATTTCACCCAATGGAACTGTGTCACTCACTTAGCTTAAAAGCTGGAGAAGCTTGCATTGCTTATACCAACTCAAGGCCTTCAGACTGGGTGTATCTGACAGACATGTTTTCTTAGGTCTATTCACTATTAGCCTTCATAGTATTTTAAAACTATGGTTTATCAACAGTTACGATTTGGATTTGGGATACTTCACAAACAAAATGTGTAAGTCTACATTTCTTGAAAAATTGGAAGTTGTGGCAACACTGGGTGATTACAGTTTGTGCTTTGTAGTAGCCACTTTAGATAATAAAATATTCTCCAGTCTACCACAATCCTCATCACTCCTAAATAATCAAATGACTGTCAGGTCAGGACTCCTTTCTGGTATACGAAGGTAAGACTGAGGCAGTGGTATGCTGGAGCTGGCTAGTTCTGGCTCAAGAGAAAGAGTATGCACGTCTCTTCCAAATTTCAGGTTCAATGGCACCTTGCTGGTAGCTTGAACGGTCAGGTTCTTTAGCCAACCTTGGAGACCAGTTGTTAAACATTTATCAGTGCACCTCTGGACTGAGGTGAAATGAAGAGCAGCTGCAATTCACAAAGCCTCTTCAGTTAACATATGTTACCTGCTTTATAGAAAAAAAATCACGATCCACAATAAAAATATACCGAATCTATCATGATTGACCTCTATACTTATTTTTTAAGCATAATATCAAATGCTCCATTCCAGCCCTACTGAACTGTTTGCTATATCTAAGATGGAACACCATTTTTTCTTTGTTTCTTTGTAAATATTGTTCCCTTTTTCTGGAATAACCTTTCCATCTTCTCCATCTGACCAGTGCCTACCTGTCCTCTAAGATTCAACTCAGGTAACATCTTCTGCTGAGTTATCTCTTTAACTGGCTTCCATCTCTGTGCACTTGAACATGGAGCACATTTTTCTAATAGTTGTTCAACGTTTGGCCATTGCCTCTTTGATTGTCTCTTTCCCCTCCTGGACTTTGTGCCACTTGAGAATGGAGTTTTGCTTTTTTTTTTTTTTAATATGCTTATAGAAAGAGACCTGTTTTCCAGTAAACATTCAATAAAAGTTTCTTAATTTTAATATTTAAGAATATGAATTTCTTTGTATTTTGAGACATTTAATGCCTGCTTGTTCTAGCTATTAGTACTTGCTGTCTGTTGATCAAAATGTGACTCTCAAGCCTTAAACACTGGAGATAAGTTATGGTGAGGGGTTAGAATGGCAGAGAAGAGAAATAGCGTGGGTCACCAAGACCACAAGGCTCTCAGTAACTGACTGAATCAGAACGCTAGCCCAAGGTTACTAACAACAAATCCAATCTTTCCACTGGTTGCCAGCTTTCCTTTAATCCTACTATTTAATCTTATTACTCCAGTGTTTTCTCCCCACTGCTAAAAATTCCAGCACTGGTATTATCGTCTTCCTAAAGGCACTGAGATTCAATAAATAATGTAGATACCTAATTTTATAATTTAACACCTTAAATTTCTACTTATGAGTCCATTTCCACCTTTCCTGGAGTTCCTCACAGACATCCCCTATCATCATCTTATCATTGAGATTTATTGATATCGTTTCATTTACCAACTGCCCTTTTCAATTTCTGTCAGAGGCAGATGTTCAATCTGGCATCTTCCCCAGCTACAATCAATGTACATAATGCCACAGCTCCTTGATTGGCTTCAAAACATTTTCCTGTCTACAGAAAGGAAGACAGTTTAAGGTTTCTGATGGCACATTTCAAGTGATGCTGCTTAATTCGTCTCCAGTTCTCAATATCTTGGTTGTCTTATACTGATCTTTAAAAACAGACTCTCTGATGTTACAAGCTGAAAAGTGGTCCCAAAGAAAAGGAGATTAAAACCATGATGGTGCAGTATAGATACTGGACATCCTATTGCACTATGAGTACTAAAATGAATATGTAGGAGAAAAATGTAGATGTTTTGGCCCTGAGAAGTTAGATAACACCTGCTAGGTGATAAAGTTGTTTACTGTGTTTGTTCTTACTTTCCTATTCAGTTTTTTAAAAAAACTGCTCTTAATGTAAAAAGGTAATGATTTTCTTGGCAGTACTTATATATGATATTCATGATCCATAAGAAAAATTATCAATTAAAGAATGTTTTTAGAATAATTGTTATATGGATTCTCTTATGCTGAATTAAAACAAATTGTTCCAAACACACTTAACAAAATAAATGTCATTTATCCAAGACCTTTATAAATTTCTCAAATAGTGTTTTCATTTTTTTAATTTTTAAATTTTACATATTTTATTTTTTTAACATCTTTATTGGAATATAATTGCTTTACAATGGTGTGTTAGTTTCTGCTGTATAACAAAGTGAATCAGCTATACATATACATATATCCCCATACCTCCTCCCTCTTGCATCTCCCTCCACGTGAAAAATTTTTTTAAAAAAGAACAAGAAAAAAAAGAGAAAAATAGGAATTAAAAAAAATCAGGTAGTGTTTTTAAATGATTTTACTTATAATAAAATGTGCAATCTATCTTCATTGAAATATTTCCATTAATATTTTCATATGAATGCTGTTGTCATTTTTATCATTTCTTTGCTGTCCATTGATCAAGTACATACAGCAAAGCCAATGTTTTTGCCATTCTCCATTGAGTTTGGCTCTGCTCTGACTCCTCCTCCCTCCCCAACTTCTGAGACAATTAAACCAAGACTACCTTAAAACTTCAGCTGTAGTTGATGAATTTTGAAAATGGGGTAACTTTTAAGAGAACTTTTTCACAAAAATCATAATAGAAAACACACAAGTGATTTTTTTAAAAATTCCTCTAGCTTCTAGAGCTGTGTTCACTTTGCTCACTTGTTATAAATTGTTATTTTTTTAGGTAGATTAAAGCAACCTGGTATTTGGAAAGTCTAATAGACTGGCTTTTCCATTTCTACTGTTCTATTTAAAGGTATTTTAAAGAATTTTTAGCAGTATTTGTACCACAGGGGATCCAGGATATATTAGGAAGGTGGAATGAGGTAAGTGTTTCTCAAAGTGACAGTTATAAGTGAGTAAGACATAGGGAGATGAGTCACTTGGTCATCATATTGATGTGCATTCTTTGAGGACATAGATCGTAAATTTGAAGGAGAAGGGCGATGCATTTCTGCAAATGGATGGTGCATAAGTCTCTAAAATGCTCCTTGAAATAAATGGGACACAAAGGAGGTTGCTTTACCCTAAAATGATCTCACCTCCAATCTTAGCAGATTTCAGCATTCTTGAGACTTCCGGACTACCCTCTTAGATCAGTGTGTCTCTAAGGCGGTAGGCAATGGGGTACTGACTGGATGAGAACCAGAGGCCTTAATCAAGTCACTCTAAGCAAGCAGGTTACTCTATTAACTGTGCCATCTGTAAAATAGACCTTGTTGAAGAAAAATGTTCACAGATCTCAAAAATCCTGTGACATACAACACTGCAATGCAGCCTCAAACCAAAAGCCATTCTATTTTCTTCATAGACCGCTGTCTCAGAAGCTAGTGGAAAATATTCCAGTAAAACATCTAGTAATTCCTGAAAATTCTGGTGCTGTATATACATTATGTTTTTATATGATAAGGCACTAAGCATGTAGGTTAGGTCTCAGTAAAATTCGTAATTGGTTTATTGCCAGAAGAAATTGGCAAACACATATAAATACACAGAATTTTGAATTTCATCTTTGCTACTTAAGATTTTCATCTTAGCTAAATAACCTTGGCCATCTCACAAAACTCCTCTGAGTTTCATTTTCTTCCTTCTATAAAGTGGAAAGAACAATCCCAATTCTGACTATATCATGGGTTATTAAAAGTAAATTGAACAAGGTAAAAAAACTAGCTATTATATTACCTAGGGATGACTTGTGTATATGAGTAGAAACCAAGAGTCTCTCATAAGCAGTGAATTGCTTCACTGGCATGCTCAGAAGAGGGGCTGATTTTTAAGTGAGTTCATTCATTCATTTACTCACTCAAGCCACACTGATATATTTCAAATATTATACCAAGGTGGAGGATACTGAGATACATAAAGCACCTCCTGTACCTTCAAGACAGGTATAGTGCAGAAAGGGTTGTAGGCTCAGCTCCTTGTGGGCCACAGATATATTTTGTTGGTTAGCACAGTTTAAAGTTTGATTTAGAAGACATTTTAATATACTCTCCAGTTAGCCACATGCTCAACCACTTCCTTTCTTCTTACATTAACCCACTTTATTCAAACATAATATATGTATTTGCCTCCCAAAGTTCATGTGATAGAGGTGTGATACAGGCATGATACTCCTTGCCTTAGCCAAATGAGCACCGTAGTATAGACGCCTTATTAATTTTGTTGTTTGACTCTCAGGCTACTTTCAAGAATGCATGTTCCCATGCAAGCTGTTGGAATAACATTCAGATCATTCTTTCTTATAAATGTGCCCCAAAAGCCTTTTTTTCCATTTTTCTTCTGGATCATGCATATCTCTAAATATCTCTTAGATTTTCTGTATTTCATTATAGTTTTGCTGAAACATAGCCCTGCCATACAGGGTATGCTTCTGTTACATTCTTCTGAGGCCTGTATTTCCCTCAAACTCAACAAAGTGAAATCTTCACTACTAGACTAGTTTACTCTTTAGTATTTGCTCCCTCTTCTGAATTCTTGTAGCATTCTTAATGCCTATACCAGTCATTTGGGAATGGAACCACATTTGGAAACATTTCTTTAGCTACTTCATATCTTTCTAAAACTGCTTTGTTTATTTTTTGAGAACAGGCACTGGGTGTTACATTCTCTTGTTTCCAGACCTTCTCCTAGTGAAATCTTGGTGAAGTATATTAACAAATAAGCAGTGAAGGATGACACAACTCAAAATGTTACCTCAAATACATAGGTCTAATAATGTACATGGCACAGTTATATGAAATATAAAATTATATATAGTAAAAATTACTCTTAATTCTCAGAAGCAACAGAATCAACTAAGAGTAACTTGTATGTCTACTTTATTCATCCTTAAGCACAAACAACCACCAAAAAAATAAAAAGCTCCAAACTCTCACTCCATAGTTACCTGCAATAGCAATTATAATAATATTATCTGTGGTGCTATATTATACATTAGTTTTCCTGGAGGGCTAGCCTTATCTTCTGTTGCACTTGAGAACCTCTTGATTTTATGTATAAACTTATTTTTCTGAGGCTAAGTGTCTTTACCTTATAAAATCACACTTTAATGCCTCTGGAAATAAAGCTTGTTGTGAGAAACTGTATGGAAACCTAGAGACTATTATCTTAATAGTTTCACCTGATACATAGCTATATAGTCCAGTGCAACCTGAGTCTCCATGTAATTCCTAGGAGACTACATTACTTTGATGTGCAAGATTTTAAGACTACATTTAACGATGCTCAGGCAAGTCAGTTATCCTTTGTGGCTTTATGCCGCGAAAGACTGGCCTCTTTTGGTACACATTCATTTTTCTTTCATTTTCTTTAATGGCTCACTGCATGCTGGTCAGATATTCTCAAAATGATTTCCAAGTAGAAAAAATGTAGATTTGGGATCTTTTATAAATGTCCCCAAAATGGAATGATATTTTTATATATAAATTGAAAAGAATTAGCAGAAAGTGAAATTATTACTGAAGAAGCATTGAACTTCAAATGAGAACATCAAAATTTGGCTTCCAGGGACTTCCCTGTTGGCACAGTGGTTAAGAATCTGCCTGCCAATGCAGGGGACACAGGTTCAAGCCCTGGTCTGGAAAAACCCCACATGCCGCGGAGCAACTAAGCCCATGAGCCACAACTACTGAGCCCACGTGCCACAACTACTGAAGCCTGCACGCCTACAGCCTGTGCTCTGCAACAAGAGAAGCCACCTCAATGAGGAGACCGCGTACCACAATGAAGAGCAGCCCCCACTCGCAGCAACTAGAGAAAGCCCGCACACAGTAACTAAGACCGAATGCAGCCAAAAATAAATAAATAAATAAATTTATTTTTTAAAAAATGGCTTCCAGTTTTGTTAGTTAATAATGATAAAACTTTGGTTGACTACCTTTTCTGAATTTAATTTTCCTATCCAGGTAGTATGATAATTATAATCCTACCACTCGTTAAGAGTAATTGAGAGGATCAAATAAAATATTTTAAGTGAAGAGATTTGCAAACTTTTAAACACTACACAAATGTCATGGTATAATTGCTAAGCATGAATAATGATTGCTAGAGCCTCATACTTGGCACCATTAATTCTTGCATAGCCACAGGACAAGCCATTGTTGATGGAAATAATCAATAAACAAACTATAATAGGAATAGGAAAGAGTTTTATTTGAACCAAACTGAGGACAATAAGCCAGGAAGACACAGATTCAAGAAACTCTGGACTACAAAATGAGGGAGGCTTATAAAAGGCAAAACCTGCAAAATTACGTAGACTATTTTTCAAGAATTAGGATTGGAGCTGGCAAAAAGTAAGGGTGCTTATTAAACAAGGATTGCTTGGGGTCCGAAATGGTTGCATAGTTACAAGGGGTGAACTTGAGAGCATAAGCTTGCAGCTAGCAGCTGCTAGCAATATTGTTTTAAGAATGCCTTGCCGCTAGCAGCTGCTAGCAATATTGTTTTAAGAATGCCTTGCCGTGTCCTTGAGTTTGATATAGTTCAGAAAATTCATGTTCTCAGTGATGCAGGAACATGTCTGAAACCATATCCACAATGGCCACCCAGCTCCATTCTGAATGCCTGAACAAGTTACTCCATTTTGATTTTTAAATGCACTCTTTTCTTTAATGGTTAAAACAGATACACAATGAATGTTTAATAGGCTACAAAACAGGTTGTTCTAGTTGCAAAAACTTTAGGTTAAAGCATGTATAATTCATAATGCCTTCCCTATACCTCAATAGCAGAAAATTCCTTCCATCACCACACAGTATGGGAGTTGAGTGTACTGACTGACCGGTGGAATTATGCAGAGTCAAAATACAGTTTTGAATACATGAGAAAGAGGCCAGAGTTAGATATCTGAATGGTGAATAATCAGAACAAAGTAATTTTGAGAATAAGTTCAAAACCAGGAAATTCCATGTGAGAAAGCAGCAGATAGTACGTGAACAAATAAATAATACAGTGGTGGTGGTTGTGATTCTAACCTAAATTTTCAATCAGCATACAAAATTCAGATAATCTATCCAAGTAGAAATGGAGCAAATAATCAACAAAGAGCTAAGAGCTATGCATTTGGTAGCAGTCAAGGCAAGCAGATAAGCAGCTGGCATTCATGTAATCTCACAATAAAATTTCAATCTAGTCATGATAACATTAAAGTTGATTGGAAAAGATCCAATTATTAGAATGATTGGTTAATCAACAAGAAAGAAAATGGAAAAGGAGTTTTGTTTGTTTGGGTTGTTTAAAGTAGTATATTGCAGTGGTTAAACAATATAGCTAAAATCTCTGTTGGACAAACCACAAGGCAGATTTGACTTTTGGTCATGTAGCAATGGCCAAAAGAATCTCTTTACTTCTTACCAGCCACACTCTCAAAATTTAGGCTGCTACTTGCATATATTTCAGGATGAGACCAAGGATGGCATTAATAGGCTAATCTACTAGTATTAGAGGAGTTTCATGCAACTCCATTGTATTTTGTATCTTTAGAGAGCTCACCTTGTATTCACTGAGAAATCAATCTAAGCAGCATACAAGGCTGTAAAATTAAACCTGTGATAAAAGCTATGTCAAAAAGCTGGTGATACTATTAAACTTCTAAATTGGGCATTTACTTGCTTGTATATGCCAGGGAAATTTCCCTAAGCAAGTAATAACCGAATTAAAATATGAAGAAAAAAGAAATTAAGTGGTGGGGAAGATGAAATCGGCAGGAAGCATTCAAACAGAGGAACAGTATAACCTCTTCAAAGGTAAATATCTTCTCCCATTCAGTATAGGCAGCCTTTGTGTTTTGTTGATAGTTACCTTATTTGCAAATGATATGTCTGTTAAGAGGTTAATAGCCAATAAAGAACTCGTACAACTCAACATCGAAAAAACAAACACTGTGATAAAAAATGGGCAGTGGACTTGAATAGACATTTTTCCAAAGAAGATATACTGATGGCCAACAGGCACATGACACGATGCTCAACATCACTAATCATCAAGGAAATGCAGCTCAAAACCATAATGAGATATCACCTCACATCTGTCAGAATGGCTGTCATCAAAGGCAGGAAATTACAAGTGCTGGGGAGGGTGTGGAGAAAAGGGAACTCTAGAACACTGCTGGGGGGAATATAAATTGGTGCCACTATGGGAAGCAGTATGGAGGTTCCTCAAAAACCTAAAAAAGAGCTACCATATGATCCTGCAATTTCACTCGGGTATTTATCCAAAAAAATGAAAACATTAATTTGAAATGATATATGCACCCCAGTGTTCATCGCGGCATTATTGACAACAGCCAAGATATGGAAGCAATCTAAGTGTTCAGTGACAGATTAATGGATTAAGACGATGTGGTAAATAGATATTACTCAACCGTAAAAAAAAAAAATGAAATCTCTCCATTTGCAAGAACATGAATGGGCCTGGAGGATATTACACCTAGTGAAATAAGTTAAACAGGGAAAGACAAACGCTACATTTTTTCACTTATATGTGAAATCTAAAAAACAAAACAAGGAATAAAATAATAGAAACAGGGGGAAAGGAACTTCAAAATGGCGGAGGAGTAAGACGCGGAGATCACCTTCCTCCCCACAAATACATCAGAAATACATCTACATGTGGAACAACTCCTACAGAACACCTACTGAACGCTGGCAGAAGACCTCAGACCTCTCAAAAGGCAAGAAACTCCCCCACGTACCTGGGTAGGGCAAAAGAAAAAACAGACACAAAGAATAGGGACGGGACCCACACTAGGGGGAGGGAGTCGTGAAGGAGGAAATGTTTCCACACACTAGGAAGCCCCTTCGCGAGCGGAGACTGCGGATGGCGAAGGGGGAAAGCTTCAGAGCCACGGAGGAAAGCACAGCAAGAGGGGTGCGGAGGGCAAAGCGGGGAGATACCCGCACAGAGAATTGGTGCCGACCAGCACTCACCAGCCCGAGAGGCTTGTCTGCTCACGCGCCGGGGCGGGCAGGGGCTGGGAGCTGAGGCTCGGGCTTCGGAGGTCGGATGCCGGGAGCCGGGAGAGGACTGGGGTTGGCGGCGTGAACACAGCCTGCAGGGGGTTAGTGCGCCACGGCTAGCCGGGAGGGAGTCCGGGAAAACGTCTAGAGCTGCCGAAGAGGCAAGAGACTTTTTCTTACCTCTTTGTTTCCTGGTGCGCGAGGAGAGGGGATTAAGAACGCTGCTTAAAGGAGTTCCAGAGACGGGCGCGAGCCGCGGCTATCAGCGCGGACCCCAGAAACGGCCATGAGACGCTAAGCCTGCTGCTGCCGCCACCAAGAAGCCTGCGAGCAAGCACAGGTCACCATCCACAACTCCCCGCCCGGAAGCCTGTGCAGCGTGCCACTTCCAGGGTCATGTGATCCAGGGACCACTTCCGCCGGAGAACGCACGGCGCGCCTCAGGCTGGTGCAACGTCACGCCGGCCGGCGCAGGCTCGCCCCGCCTCCGTACCCCTCCCTCCTCGCGGGCTGAGTGAACCAGAGCTCCTGAAGCAGCTGCTGTTTTAACCCCGTCCTGTCTGAGCGAAGAACAGATGCCCTCAGGCGACCTACACGCAGAGGCGGGGCCAAATCTAAAGCTGAGCCCCGGGAGCTGTGGGAACAAAGAAGAGAAAGGGAAATCTCTCCCAGCAGCCTCAGAAGCAACGGATTAAATCTCCACAATCAACTTGATGTACCCTGCATCTGTGGAATACCTGAATAGACAACGAATCATCCCAAATTGAGGAGGTGGACTTGGGAGCAACGATATATTTTTTTTTCCCTTTTTCTCTTTTTGTGAGTGTGTATGTGTATGCTTCTGTGTGTGATTTTGTCTGTATAGCTTTGCCTTTACCATTTGTCCTAGGGTTCTGTCGGCCTGTTTTTTATTTTTTTTATTAAAAATTTTTTTTCTTTATAATTATTTTTATTTTAATAACTATTTTATTTTACTTTATTTTATTTTATCTTCGTCTTTCTTTCTTTTTTTCCTCCCTTTTATTCTGAGCCATGTGGAGGACAGGCTCTTTGTACTACAGCCAGGCATCAGGGCAGTGCCACTGAGGTGGGAGAGCCACGTTCAGGACACTGGTCCACAAAAGACCTCGCAGCTCCACATAATACTAAGCGGCGAAAAACTCCCAGAGATCTCCATCTCAACGCCAAGACCCAGCTCCACTCAACAACGAGCAAGCTACAGTGCTGGACACCCTATGCAAAACAACTAGCAAGATAGGAACACAGCCCCACCCATTAGCACAGAGGCTGACTAAAATCATAATAAGGCCACAGACACCCCAAACCACAACACCAGATGTGGACCTGCCCACCAGAAAGACAAGATCCAGCCTCATCAACCAACACAGGCACTAGTCCCCTCCACCGGGAAGCCTACACAACCCACTGAACCAACCTTAGCCACTGGGGACAGACACCAAAAACAACGGGAACAACGAACCTGCAGCCTGCGAAAAGGAGATCCCAAACACAGTAAGTTAAGCAAAATGAGAAGACAAAGAAACACACAGCAGATGAAGGAGCAAGACAAAAATCCACCAGACCTAACAAATGAAGAGGAAATAGGCAGTCTACCTGAAAAAGAATTGAGAATAATGACAGTAAAGATGATCCAAAATCTTGGAAATAGAATGGAGAAAATATAAGAAATGTTGAACGGGTTGCCCTGATGGCACAGTGGTTGAGAATCTGCCTCCCAATGCAGGGGACATAGGTTCGAGCCCTGGTCAGGGAAGATCCCACATGCCGCGGAGCAACTGGGCCCGTGAGCCACAACTACTGAGCCTGCGCGTCTGGAGCCTGTGCTCCACAACAGGAGAGGCCACGACAGTGAGAGGCCCATGCACCGTGATGAAGAGTAGCCCCTGCTTGCCACAACTAGAGAAAGCCCTCGCACAGAAACGAAGAACCAACACAGCCAAAAACAAATAAATATATTTTAAAAAAAAAGATCAGGAACAAGACAAGGTGCCCACTCTCACCACTATTATTCAATATAGTTTTGGAAGTTTTAGCTACAGCAATCAAAGAAAAATAAATAAAAGGAATCCAAACTGGAAAAGAAGAAGTAAAGCTGTCACTGTTTGCAGATGACATGATACTATACATAGAGAATCCTAAAGATGCTACCAGAAAACTCCTAGAGCTAATCAATGAATTTGGTAAAGTAGCAGGATACAAAATTAATGCACAGAAATCTCTTGTATTCCTTTACACTAATGATGAAAAATCTGAAAGTGAAATTAAGGAAACACTCCCATTTACCACTGCAACAAAAAGAATAAAATATCTAGGAATAAACTACCTAAGGAGAAAAAAGACCTGTATGCAGGAAATTGTACGACACTGATGAAAGAAATTAAAGATGATGCAAATAGTTGGAGAGATATACCATGTTCTTGGATTGGAAGAATCAACATTTTGAAAATGACTCTACTACCCAAAGCAATCTATAGATTCAATGCAATCCCTATCAAACTACCCATGGCATTTTTCACAGAACTAGAACAAAAAATTTCGCAGTGTGTATGGAAACACAAAAGAACCCAAATAACCAAAGCAACCTTGAGAAAGAAAAACGGAGCTGGAGGAATCAGGCTCCCTGACTTTAGACTACACTACAAAGCTACAGTAATCAAGACAGCACAGTACTGGCACAGAAACAGAAATATAGATCAAGGAAAAGGATAGAAAGCCCAGAGATAAACCCACGCACATATGGTCACCTTATCTTTGATAAAGGAGGCAAGAATATACAGTGGAGAAAACATAGCCTCTTCAATAAGTGGTGTTGGGAAAACTGGACAGCTACATGTAAAAAAATGAAATTAGAACACACCCTAACCCCATACACAAAAATAAACTCAAAATGGATTAAAGAACTAAATATAAGGCCAGACACCATCAAACTCTTAGAGGAAAACATAGGCAGAACACGCTATGACATAAATCACAGCAAGATCCTTTTTGACCCACCTCCTAGAGAAATGGAAATAAACACAAAAATAAACAAATGGGACCTAATGAAACTTAAAAGCTTTTGCACAGCAAAGGAAACCATAAACAAGATGAAAAGACAACCCTCAGAATGGGAGAAAATATTTGCAAATGAAGCAACTGACACAGGATTAATCTCCAAAATGTACAAGCAGCTCGTGCAGCTCAATATTAAAAAAACAAACAACCCAAACCAAAAATGGGCAGAAGACCTATACAGACATTTCTCCAAAGAAGATATGCAGATTGCCAACAGACACATGAAAGAATGCTCAACATCATTAATCATTAGAGAAATACAAATCAAAACTACAATGAGATATCATCTCACACCGGTCAGAATGGCCATCATCAAACTATCTACAAACAATAAATGTTGGAAAGGTTGTGGAGAAAAGGGAACCCTCTTGCACTGTTGGTGGGAATGTAAATTGATACAACCACTATGGAGAACAGTAGGGACATTCCTTAAAAAACTAAAAATAGAACTACCATACGACCCAGCAATCCCACTACTGGGCATATACCCTGAGAAAAACCATAATTCAAAAAGAGTCATGTACCGAAATGTTCATTGCAGCTCTATTTACAATAGCCAGGACATGGAAGCAACCAAAGTGTCCATCAACAGAGAATGGATGAAGAAGATGTGGCACATATATGCAATGGAATATTACTCAGCCATAAAAAGGAACGAAACTGAGTTATTTGTAGTGTGGTGGATGGACCTAGCGACTGTCATACAGAGTGAAGTAAGTCAGAAAGAGAAAAACAAATACCATATGCTAACACATATATATGGAATTTAAAAAAAAATTGGTCATGAATAACCTAGGGGCAAGATGGGAATAAAGATGCATACCTACTAAAGCATGCAGTTGAGGATACGGGGAGGGGGAAGGGTAAGCTGGGACAAAGTGAGAGAGTGGCATGGACATGTATACACTACCAAACGTAAAATAGATAGATAGTGGGAAGCAGCCACATAGCACAGGGAGATCAGCTCAGTGCTTTGTGACCACCTAGAGGGGTGGGACAGGGAGGGTGGGAGGGAGGGAGATGCAAGAGGGAAGAGATATGGGGACATATGTATATGTATAACTGATTCACTTTGTTATGAAGCAGAAATTAACACACCATTGTAAAGCAATTATACTCCAACAAAGATGTTAAAAAAAATAGAAACAAACTCACAAATAGAGATAAGAAATTAGTGGTTGCCAGAGGGGAGGGGCATGTTGGTGATGAGCAAAATATGTGAAGAGGATTAAAAGGTACAAACCAGTTATAAAATAAATAAGTCACAGATATGTAAGGTACAGCACAGGGAATACAGTCAACAATATTATAATAACTTTGGGTTTTTTTGTATGCTATATCCTTGCACTTTATTTATTTTATGTATTTAATATATTTATATTATTGAAGTATAGTTTATTTACAATGTTGTTTTAGTTTTAGATATACAGCAACGTGATTTAGTTATGTGTATATATATATTTATATATATATATATGTTATTTTTCATATTCTTTTACCTTACAGGTTATTATAAAATATTGAATATAGTTCCCTGTGCTATACTGTAGGTCCTTGTTGGTTATCTATTTTATATATAGTAGTGTGCATATGTTAATCCCAAACTCCTAATTTATCCCTCCCCCCACTTTTTCTCTTTGGTAACCATAAATTTGCTTTCTATGTCTGTGGGTCTATTTCTGTTGTATAAGTTCATTTGTATCTTTTTTTAGATTCCACATATAAGCGATATCATATGATATTTGTCTTTCTCTGTCTCGCTTATTCACTTAGTATGATAATCTATAATAACTTTGAATGGTGTGTAATCTGTAAAAATGTCAAATCACTATGTTATACTACTGATATTAATATATTAAAGTCAACTATACTTCAAACAAACAAACAAATAATCAAAAAAAATGTTAAGTAAGGCTAGAGTTCTGATAGCAAAGGGAAAAATGGAGAAAAATGAAGCTGTGAAGGTAAGGTCAGGTCTGGAAGGCCTTGTTTATGGGCCCTGCCAAATATGTTGGAACATTTGAAGTTTTAAAACAAGAGATCATATGTCTAAGTTTACATACCATACAGCATGTGGCTTCAGTGTGAAGAAGAAATTTAATGATGCAACACTGGTTTTGGGGACAATTGCAGTAGGAAGGAGACAATACTGTGTTGACTAGGGCAATGGCAGTGGAGATGGAGAGAAGACCGATTTGAGAAATATTTAGGACGTAAAATCTATTCACAGTGCTGACTTCTACATTGGAGGAAAGGAGAGGGCAATGGAAATTTATGTTGGAAACAGTGGAAGAGATCCAACTTAGGGGGACAATAGTGAGTTCATAGATGTTGACTTACAGGTGCCTTTGAGGCATCCAATTAAGGATATTGGAACCCTAGTTGGAAATATATTTCTGGAGTTCAGAAATTTCAGGATGATATAAATTTCTCAGTGATTTGCATATGTTCGATAGTAGAATGGTTGAATTGCATTCAGACCTGTTTTAATTTGGTGATCACTTTGCTGTGTTGTGGTACAATGTGGCTAGTGTTGCCAAATCTGGCTCCCTGTGCACCAATGCCAAATCAAAATACGGAGACAGAGAATTGGAAGATAAGAAATAGAGAGGCTTTTTATTTTCTTTGCCAGGCAAAGGGAAGACACAGTAGGCTAGAGCCTCAAGAACTGTGCCTCACCTTCCTGGGGAATTACAGGGATTCTTAATGGGGAGTTTGCAGTCCAAAGTGACTGATAAGGATCAAAATGGTGAAGGTCTTGCATTCTTCTTCTTGCATTATTTCAAAATAGTCATCGCTGGAGTCAGGCAACCCGGTAATTGGGTCCTTAGCCTCTGGGTTATCGGTCTACGACCTCCCCTCTGAAATGTAAACAGCTACACGGGTGATTTGCTACAAGAGTTTATAGGGAGAGTAAAGAGTAAATACCAGGTACAGGATGTAAATTATTTAAATTACACAGGGTTAGGGGTGACAGATTAGCTTTGTGAAGGACAAATCTAACTACAGACACAACAGATTTGTAACAGTTAAAATAAAACTAGGACTGATTAACTCAGGCCAGTTTATGTTTCTTCTCTAGCCTGTTCACTGTTCCCTTTATTTTCCTGGTTATCAGGAGAGGAAAAACCTCATTTCTATTTTTGCTGCAACACTAGTCTCAACAGTATGTGACTGGTGAAGTGCATTTACTGAGAAAGCGAGTGGTTGAACTTATTCTCAGTTGGGGGTTTGTTTGATGCATGTGACAAAACAGCCGAAGAGGCCAAGGAATTGAGAGTATTATCAAGAGTGTGTTGAAATATGGATAGTAGACTCTAATGAAATTGGAGATATTTGAAGTCAGGGAAGAAGTACAGGGGATCAGTGGCCTTGAGAGACCAATGAAGTCATAGATCAAAGCAGCTAGAATGGGAGAAGTTTTGAGATCAGAGTGTGATGCGCTTTAATTCTGACTGAAAATGAAATAGTTACAGGTGGCAGCAAGATGCCCCCTCAGAATGAATGAGGTGGTGGAGCGGAAAGGAAACTCATTGGTAGTGAGGTCAAAGAGCTGGGGAGCTGCATGTTGAACATTCCATGCCCTCAAAGCAATGATGAAGAGAAAGAATGAATTGTTATGCAAATAAAAACACAAAGACTTGACTTGCATACTATTTCCTTGCTTAAGAATATCAAAGAAACTAGAGCATATTCTGTTCCAGGAACTTTAAAAACATTATCACAATAAACACTTTGGGGTGTCTCAGTTTTTGATTTCAGTGCCAAATATTTGTACATAAGAACCTAGTGCTTTTGGATATTTCACATTTTCGCTGATATTACATACTTGTCTCTCATTATCACACACACAAAAAAGCCCAGAAAATATAGCACAGAAAAATATCTATTTTGACAGTTTTGATCATTAAGAAGCAGTGACAACAGTCACAAGATATTTCCTAGTAGGCTCTTGGATAGAGAAAGGAAATGTAATTAAGATGTTGAATAATTTAATGATGTACTAATAATTTAATGGTATACTCTCTAGAGCATACCTACTTTTACTGTGGTTGCTATTTCCAGATCCTATTTTCCAGCCAGCGATTTTTTCATGAGTTGTGATATTCACTTGAAACCTTAATCATTCTCAGAGATCCAGCTTTAAAATGGAAGCTAGGGCTTTTCCCTCTACCTGAAGCTCACTTGAAAGAACTACAGCTGCTGTCAACTGCTTTCAAGAATTATGGAGGGCAGGCCAAGGGAAAGCCTTAAGAATAATGTAATAGTTGCTTTTTGTTTGTTTTTTAAAGGCACTGGTTATCCAGACTTTCCCTAAGAAAATTTCAGTGCTGAATTTTCAGGCCCCAGATTAAGATGCTGGTTAGATGCACAGTATGATCTAGGTAAGACTCTCTAATAAAGACCCTATCATTGTAAAATGAACCATAGACAGCATCTAAAATAGTGTAACTACAAAGTAGGAAGCAAAATTTTAATACTCAAAACTCTAATTTGAAGAGTTCTATTAATTAAATTTCAATTTGTTTTTAATGTTATTCTACTGAATTTATTTACCAAATTCTACAATTTTTACCTTTATTTACCAAATTCTATCATTTTTACCTAACTGTACACACACTTTTACCTTTGTTCCTGACTTTAAAACATAATCCTCATTCACTCCCAATTTGCACCCTCAAATTTGTCTCTATCGGTCTCCTGGCTATATCATTGTTTCCATGCAGTCTTTACTTTATGATATTTCCCAAAGTGACTCTTTAATTTTGCAAATGCTTTCCTGCCCCAAAGGGAAGATACAATGATTGATCTCATTCCATTCCACCATTGTTTTTCAAGCTGTAGCAGAATAATTTCCCCCCATAGATACATATGTGATAATTCCAGGAACCTATGAATATGTTATGTTATAATACATGGCAAAGGGAATTAAAGTTATAAATGGAATTACATTTACTAATCAGCTGATTTTAAAGTAGAGAGATTATTCTAGGTTATGCCAATGTAATTGCGAAGGTCCTTCGAAGTAAAGGAGGCAGAAGAGTGTCAGAGTCAGAGATATTTAGTGATGCTACACTGCTTGATTTGAGGATGCAGGAAGGGGCTTTGAGCCAAGGAATACAGGTGGCCTCTAGAAGCTATAAAAGGCAAAGAAAGAAATTTCCTTCCAGACACCTTAGAAGGAACACAGCCCTGCCAGCACCTTGACTGTAGCCCCGAAAGTCCCACTTTAAACTTCTGATCTCCAGAACTGTAATATAAGTTTGTGTTTTTTAAATCACTGCATTTGTGAAAATTTGTTACAGTGTAAAGGTAAACTACTACACAAGCTTTTACTTATGTGTCTGTCAGCAATTTTCAGCTTCTGAATTCTCACCTTCATTAACAACTCGCACAGATTCTCCACCCACATCAGTGACTGGCATTGTTATCAAATCCGCACCAGTTAGTGCACAGTAGATAGGGTTTTCCATTACTCAGTGGCAATATCCTGAAATAAAAGCACTCCCATAAAGGAAACATTGGAAAACCCAGCATTAGAGATGACAGAGCTTCCAGTAAAGCTGCAGTGAAGGATCACTTTGCTTAACCTCTGCTCATATCACTCACCAGGCTTTCTCATCTACAGGGCTGTTTTTCCCATATTCCCAGATCCTCTTCTCTTAGTGCTTACCAGATCCAGAGTCAAACCCATTTGAATGTACCTATATGTTTGCCCCAAAGTCTGTATCTAGGATTCCTCCTAGGACTGTAATATCCCTTATTGTTGTTGCTAATTAAAACAGCTCGTGAAGTATCTCTTCCTCCTAGGTAGTTCACAACTAATTGGAGGAGATACATTGGTCATCTAACTAATTTGTCTAAATAAATAACAATTTCCCAAAGGCATATAACTTCCAATTATTTCTAATAATAATCTGAATTATTGGTCCTGACTAGTCCTGAGTGTTAAAAAGATGGAAAAGACTAGTCTGAAGATGAGAAAATCTGAATGATATGATATTTCTAAAGGATAAAGTTTTAAATTTGTATCATTGACCTAATTATGTTGCAGCTCTCAAGTACTGAACTATTTTTCTTAAAATGATGTCAAAGTTATGAGCAACCTATCAATGTTTCTATGCTTATAGATGCTTCTAGTGTGAAAAAAATAGCTTGTCCTCCTAAAAAAAAGAAAAAGTTGAATATCCTTCTGGAATGTTACTCATTTTCTCATCATGTTTTTTCTTTCTGAGAAAGTAGAAAATTAAGTTTGTGTGCCCAGAGATGGCAATTTCTAAGTTAATGAACAACCAATTGGTTGGGTTTTTATTTATGAAACTGATGTATGTAGTACATAGTAAACATACTTGTCTACATCTGTAGATTTTTGTTTTTTGGGTTTTTTTAATTCCCTCCCTCTTGCGCCTCCCTCCCACCCTCCCTATCCCACTCTCTATGTCGTTGCAAAGCACCCAGCTGATCTACCTGTGCTATGCTGCTGTTCCTACTAGTTAATTATTTTACATTTGGTAGTGTATATATGTCGATGCTACTCTCACTTCACCCCAGCTTCACCCTCCCACCCCATGTCCTCAAGTCCATTCTTTATGTCTACTTCATTATTCCTGTCCTGCCACTATGTTCATCAGTATCATTTTTTTTTTTAAATTCCATATATATGTGTTACCATATGGTATTTGTTTTTCTCTTTCTGACTTACTTCACTCTGTATGACAGACTCTAGGTCCATCCACCTCACTACAGATAACTCAATTTCATTTCTTTTTAGGGCTGAGTAATATTGCATTGTACGTATGTGCCACATCTTCTTTATCTATTCATCTGTCGATGGACATTTAGGTTGCTTCCATGTCCTGGCTATTGTAAATAGAGCTGCAATGAACATTGTGGTACATGACTCTTTTTGAATTATGGTTTTCTCAGGGTATATGCCCAGTAGTGGGATTGTTGGGTCATATGGTAGTTCTATGTCTAGTTTTTTAAGCAACCTCCATACTGTTCTCCATAGTGGTTGTATCAATTTACATTCTCACCTACTGTGCAGGAGGGTTCCCTTTCCTCCACACCCTCTCCAACATTTATTGTTTGTAGATTTTTTGATGATGGCCATTCTGACAGTTGTGAGGTGATATCTCATTGTAGTTTTGATTTGTATTTCTCTAATAATTAGTGATGTTTAGCATCTTTTCATGTGCCTCTTGACCATCTGCATGTCTTCTTTGCTGAAATGTCTATTTAGGTCTTCCACCCATTTTTTAATTGGATTGTATGTTTTTTTGATATTGAGCTCCATGTGCTGTTTGCATATTTTGGAGATTAATCCTTTGTCTGTTGTTTCAGTTGCAAATATTTTCTCCCATTCTGAGGGTTGTCTTTTCATCTTGTTTATGGTTTCTTTTGCTGTGCAAAGGCTTTTAAGTTTCATTAAGTCCCATTTGTTTATTTTTGTTTTTATTTCCATTGCTCTAGAAGGTGGGTCAAAAAAGATCTTGCTGTGGTTTATGTCAAAGAGTGTTTTTCCTATATTTTCCTCTAAGAGTTTTATAGTGTCCAGTCTTACATTTAGGTCTTTAATCCATTTGGAGTTTATTTTTGTGTATGGTATTAGGTACTGTTTTAATTTCATTCTTTTACATGTAGCTGTCCAGTTTTCGCAGCACCACTTATTGAAGAGGCTGTCTTTCCTCCATTGTATGTTCTTGCCTCTTTTGTCATAAGTTAGGTCACCATATGTGTGTGGGTTTACCTCTGGGCTTTCTATCCTGTACCAATTATCTATATTTCTGTTTTTGTGCCAGTACCATACTGTCTTGATTATAGTTTGCAGTATAGTTTGAAGTCAGGGAGCCTGATTCATCCAGCTCCATTTTTATTTCTCAAGATTGCTTTGAATATTTAGGGTCTTTTGTGTTTCCATATGAATTGTAAAATATTTTGTTCTAATTCTGTGAAGAATGCCATTGGTAGTTCAATAGGGATTGCATTGAATCTGCAGATTGTTTTGGGTAGTATAGTCATTTTCACAATATTGATTCTTCCAATCCAAGAACGTGGTATATTTCTCCATCTGTTTATGTCATCTTTCATTTCTTTCAGTAGTATTTTATAGTTTTCTGAATGCAAGTGTTTCACCTCCTTACATAGGTTTATTCCTAGGTATTTTATTCTTTTTGTTGCAATTGTAAATGGGATTGTTTCCTTAATTTCTCTTTCAGATTTTTCATCATTAGGGTATAGGAATGCAAGAGATTTCTGTGCATTCATTTTGTATCCTGCAACCTTACCAACTTCATTGATGAGCTTTAGTAGTTATTGGTGACATCTTTAGGATTTTCTATATACAATATCATATCATCTGCAAAGAGTGACAGTTTTACTACTATGCTCTAGCATCTGTAGGCAAAAGCGCTGCATTATGGAACATGGATAGGGGTTTGAGAGATGCATTCTTTAAAAATTAGCAGTAAAAATAAACATAGTAATCAATTTTTTCACCTTTCAACTCAAAAGCCCCAAATTCACAGGCGGAATGTTTTAATTAGAAAACAAGGATAAAATAAACAGATTACCTTGAAGGACTATCATGAAAACCATTACCCTGATTGTGTACCTCAGAGTATACTTTCAAAATCTATTTGGAAGAATTAATATATTGATGATCCAATTAGAAAATGCATGGTTTTGGAATGTCCTTTTGGTGAAAAGGAAATGCCATGCCATAGTTTACAGGAAACATGAGGGATAATGAAACCAACACCAAAATAAATAAATAAGCAAGCAAGTAATTCTTGCCACCAAATATGGGCTATATTCCTCAGATTGATGATGAACCTTTTTAAAAGGTTAACTTTTTTTTAACATTTTTAGAAAGGTTAAAAAAGAAAAGGTCTTTCTGAGAAACACAATTTCACAATATTTTAAGAGATATTTTCTTCTGGGCTGGTAGCCTTTGAAAGAATCCATCAGGTTGTCAAGTCAGGATGAAATAAACCCGGATCAAATGGAAAAACAACAAAGCCTAGCAAAAATATTCTGAATCTTCTCTTATTACTCTTTCTTCTGGAAAGTTCAAGCAAATAATATTAGCTTTATTCTATTTGTGGAAAACAGCTATCCACTTACAATAGTTACACATTGAAAAATATTGAAAAGTAAAATGACTTGTTTTTCATTATTTTAAGTAAACATTGTACTGTTTTACTGATAGCCTTACCCCTATGGCCAAACATGAGAGAGAGAAAGACAGAGAGAGAGGGAGGGAGGGAGAGAGAGAGAAAGAGAGAGAAACACAGGTGAATACTGTGCCTGTATGGAACTGGGTTGTGGCAGTTTGATGGTTTAAATAAAAATGTCCAAAAGTCAGGTCTTTTTACCTATGTATAGATAACCATTGTGCCTAAATAAACTTTTCAAGAGGAATATTTGATGCCCAATGACCTCATCTGAACTGCCACGTAAACCAATATCCTTTATATTCTGTTTGTAAAAATGGAGCTCATATAAGGCTCACAATTTTGCCATTCTGAGTCATTAAACAGTCCACAACACTTGAGATAAAGAGTTTTTAGAAAATAAGCATATTATCTGTCTTTATACCATATTATTTCAGTAGTCAAGATTCCTTCATTTTTTTATGAAGCTTCATATATGCCACACAATATAAGCAATGTTTCATTATTACTCAAAGTTTCCTACTGCAATTTGGAAATAAAATTATTTGTGTCCACCTTAGGGGTAAATGTAGCTTCTTACGTTTTCACTTACAGAATTGAATGGCCCTAAATCCTTTGAAATTTAAATAACTTCAATAGCTAGAATATTAATTTCATTTTTGAGAACTCATACTCTTGAAGGGAAAGACCACTAATGCCAAATATGGTATTGATATATTGCCCACAGGATTATAAAACAAATTTGCTTCTGGGTTACATAATCAACTACAAATTTGGGGAAATTTCCCTTTTGGCTACTACCATACATTTCTGTAGCCTCCAAACCAGAGAAGGATTTAAGGAACATTAGGAAAAATAAGACTAATTTGGATCTAAAAATTGCATCGTTAAATCATGGCATAAAAAAGATCCAACTTTTATTCAATTATGCTCCAACAGTATAAATCTACTTAAAGTGAAAAAAAGGCCTAGAATATGATCTTTAAATATTTCATGTTGGCTCTATGTTATATTCTTTTCATGAACAGGTGAGAACATTAGCAGTTATTTTGGGTTGTTCTGTCAATTAATTGTAATACAAAAATCAGTGCTTTGGGGGCTTCCCTGGTGGCGCAGTGGTTGAGAGTCCGCCTGCCGATGCAGGGGACACAGGTTTGTGCCCCAGTCCGGGAAAGATCCCATATGCCGCAGAGCGGCTGCGCCCGTGGGCCATGGCTGCTGAACCTGCGCGTTCGGAGCCATTGCTCCGCAATGCGAGAGGCCACAACAGTGAGAGGCCCGCGTACCGCGAAAAAAAAAAAAAAAAAATCAGTGCTTTGGGAGAAGACCAAGGAGCTGATGATTTGTGTTGCTTTTTTTAACAGCCAATTTGAGAGTTTTTAAAATTTTTTAAATATTAAGGTTTTATTTAAATTTTATTAAAGTGATTAATGTTTTTAAGTAGTTGTGTTCTAGAGCATCAGCTTCACAAAGGAAACAGTCTTTAATCTGTTTTGTTCACTGACACCAAAGCACTTAGGAGAGTACCTGTAAAATAGTAAGCAATCAGTAAATATTTTTACCATACCCTGAACTAAAGTCACCACATACGCAACAGAATTTGCAGAAAATAGTCATCTCTCTGATCTTTGGACATTAACCTACCAGTGTTTGTTTATTATATTCAGATTTATGTAAATAAAGTGTATTTTATTTAATAAGAATATAATGAACATTTGGGAATATTTTTTTTTTCTAACTTTTTTCTTTTTGGTGTCAGATATCAGAAATTCAAAATATAATATTACAATATGCGTTCAATATTACATTCAAATTACTTCTCAATTTTATTTTAAGTTCAAGCTATGCATCTTAAAGAGCAAAAGATTTATAATTATCTCAGCAATTCACATCAAGAGAGACAGTTTTCTAAAGTTGAAATCTCAAAAGATAAAGGTCTTTAAATTTTGCCTTTGAGGGTACTTCCATTTATAAAAACAATGTACTTGAACGTTTTATGTAGCACAATTTGGATATAGGAGGGATTTTGCTTCTGGCTTAGGTTTACACCTGCCATTCCCACCCCACCCCCATCCTTGCCCACGTCAAGAAAATGATAGCTCTGATTCTTTAGTGAATATTGCTTTCTCAAAGAAAATGACACAAGCTAAGGCATCTGGTTCTGTCATGTCTTTTGTTTTGTTTCAGAATAAAGCTATCAAGACTTGAGAATAAACTGCAAATTGAAAACTAAAACGGTCCTTTAAAAAATGCATGCCTAAAAATTATACCCTTTTTATCATTGATATTTAATACAGAAACTCTAGATACTGCTTTGTAAGCCCAGAGTTTATTCATATGAATATATATAACATAATCCTAGGTAAAAGAGAGTGAGTGCATGTTTTATTAGTAATGTGGTAATGTAAAGAGAGAAGTTGCATAATTAAATTATTCCATTCCTTAGAATATTTCATTCCTCCATTAGCAACAAATTTTATTTTTATAGTGTTGAGGGTTTTTTTTTATAGTTTATATATATGAATGTGTTGGAAAAATGCTAAAGAAATGTATTTCATGTAGTTTTATTCAGTCACAAATATTGGAAGAGTTCGCTTATCTAGTATGTCGTTTCTTTGTTAAGTAGGACATGATCACCATTCTGATATTATCTCAGAAAAGAACAAACACAAAGTCTTGTGTTACTGTTGTTGTTAACAACATTGGCCACTGCTTCCCCCCTTCCCAAGCTAAATGAGGGCATTGTTTTCCATTTTCACAGTATTGTGAGAAATGACTAAGAGAATAACCATGTTATTAAAACCATTACTTGAACCAGTTCAGAATAAAACTTCCTCCTAATGTGAAAAATAAACAGATAATTCCACTTTTGTGGATTTGGTATTTTCTAAAGAATTCTTAATAGACTAGGGAAGTACCAACACCACCCAAAGATCATGTCTAATTTTGGGTGGTCTTAGTGTGACCTGGGGGTAATCTTGGAATCTCTTAAGCCTACTTTGCAGAATTAAATAGAAATTATATATACATATAATATTTTTATATTATTCAGGAAATATGCTAAGACTTTCCAATCATATTGAAACTTTAAATTACCAAAGAGATTCTGCCGACTTCTATTTGCTGTTATAAAATGTAAATACCTCCATCTCTGAGATTTAGTCTGTAAACAATTTTTTAAAAACCATTAAAAGTATGTTCATGTTGATGCCAGGATGAATTTGAAAGGAAGATTTCATTATCTTTAAAGGCAATTGGAAATGGGTTTAGAAACTGTTGTCAAAATTTTGTCCCATGTCTATCACATACAAAAACATCAACACTAGAGAAAAAATTACAAGTTACTACACTATAAAAATTCTTTGTAAAAAAAAAAAGTAATAATAATTATAATCATAATTGCAGTTCACATTTACTGAGCAGAATCTCTGGATACAATACTGTGCTAAGCATATTACATGCATTTTCTCATTCAAAATTCATGACAAAATTATGTTGTAGATATTATTCTCAGAAGTTTACAAGTTTCTATGAAATTTATAGTTTAAATTACTTGTCCTAAATCATATAGCTAGTAAAGGATGAGAACAAGATTCCAACTCAAATTTACTTTGACTCTAAATACCATTTGATTTACCATAGGTTAAGTAGGTTTATCTACAAAGCACAGTAGGACTTAATTACTTGTGCTAATTAAGGGGAGAGGGCACCAGAGGAGATCTGTAAAGTGAATTTCTGATCCTGGGAGTTAATTCTGGCATTGCTGTTGAAAAAGTTTAGATAAATATAAAGAGGTTTAAAATAGAGTAACCATAGAATCTGTGGCAAATTGAAGTTTAATCCAGATAGTTATTAGTGTCCAAGAAGGTCCAGACCAATAGGTGAGGCAGGGCTGCAAGAGGTCCAGGGACAATGGTGAACACTGTGTCTACCATATCCTAGAGACTCTGTGAGGCCCTGGAGATACTGAACAAAGGAACCAAAGAAAAGAATAAATTGTTGACTATAGAGAGGTAAAAAGAAGCCAAATGATAAAATGTCTTAAATGGCAAGCTTAAAAGTTTGCATTTTACTCTGATGTTGATAGATGTACAACTAGGAAAGAACATAGTGAGATACAAATTTCAGAAAAATGAGTCTTACTAACAGTTCAATTTTTTTTGTTTGTTTGTTTTTTTGCAGTACGCGGGCCTCTGACTGTTGTGGCCTCTCCCGTTGCGGAGCACAGGCTCCGGACGCGCAGGCTCAGCGCCCATGGCTCACGGGCCCAGCCGCTCCGCGGCATGTGGGATCTTCCTGGACCGGGGCACGAACCCGTGTCCCCTGCATCAGCAGGCGGACTCTCAACCACTGCACCACCGGGGAAGCCCATAACAGTTCAATTTAATAAATATGTATTGAGATTCTTCAGTGAGCCTGGTAGGGTGCCAAGCAGTAGAAATAGAGTGATGAATGCCTGCTGGGAGACTCCAAGGGACAGTGTCCAGAAAAAGAGCAGATCTAATTAGATCATTTTATCATATTTTTGGCAGTAAAATGAAAAGACATGAATGGCAGCAACTTACCAGTTTACTTACAGCTGCCTTTCAGTTTAATCCTTTCAAAAAAGGAAACTTAACTGTTTCAAAAAAGGAAAGGAGCTGATTTTTATTCATTTTCAAATTATATTTATGATATTATTAAAATCTTCTAAAGATTTATTTCAAAATTAAAGTGACTAACAGAGTGGTTGGAATTCCTCCCCACTCCTGCCCAACCCATGTACGTCCTCAAAGTTTTTTTTTTTTTCTGTGATTCACCACAACTTATAATATCTACCAAGGAACTGTTAAAGACAAATTGCGTGGTACTAGTTAGGCAGGGAAGATTTTATTTAAGACTACTGCAATAAAGGAAAGAGATGGAACTCAACTACACTGAAACAAAAGTGGTAGAGATTTTAAGCCCCGGGGTGAGCTAGTGAAAAGTACCAGAGGACATTAGAGGGGAGTTTGGTTAATGTGATTCGGCCATCGGTGTTTGCTAATTGGCACTTAAGAAAGTTAGGCTCCTACCTTCCCACAGAGTTAGAGGTGCTATCTTTCATGATTATTACATTTCAGAGAAATGGCTCCCGGGCCCTTGAGAAAGATATTCCTGGGTTGTAGAACTGGCAAGAGCTAGGAGAAGACTTACACTTCCAAGGGGCAGAGAAAGAATTTACACTAGCAAGTTTTCAAAAGTAAATGCTCTAAGAAAAAGGTTGTCAGGGGCCGATGGCCAGGAAGAAACATGTTTTGTGGACTTGAGGGGAATGTTAAGGCATCTTGGTCATAACCATCAGTTGGCAATTCAAAAGATAACATTCGTGTCATGAAACAGTCTCATAGTTAAACCTAGTTTAGTTGGATGAAGGATTATTCAATGGTGTGAGGCTGTAGAAGTTACTGCCTATGGCTCTCAAGTGAACCACTTAGGTCAGAAGATGCTTTCTAAGGAGTAATTCTGTGTGTCCTTTTTCCACAGGTCCAACACACCGCATGTCAACACAAGAACATTTGGTGCCAAGAAAAGATGATATTAAAGGCAAATAATCTTATTTCCCCTTAATATTTTGACACTCAATGTTATGGTTGTTATGCATTATCAGTTCTAAAAAACAAGTAGGTAGATCTGAGCCTGAAGAAATTTAATTTTGGAAAATAAACCTTATAATGATATTTTTCCTAGGAATCTCATTTGTGTCATTAAGGAGTTTCACATTAAAAGGCAGTGTGTTCTCAGTAGTACTCTGTCATGTGGTGCTCTTATAATAAATTTTTAAAAACTTGTACAAATACATTTTACACAAATCAAAACAAATATAAAGCTAGTGGTATTTTATATTTTGACAGTCATCAGTTGGTTCTGAAAACATTTAACCTTAACATTAATGTAAAAGTAAAGAAAGGATATTTCTTTGTCAAAACTGAAAGAAGCAAATAAAAACAGAGCATCTAAGAGAAAATTGTCTAAATTCATTCTTCGTTAGGGAATGTGAAAATTGATGGTCTCTTCTCTAGCCCCCTGTGATGTAATGCAAACCTTTCAAGGTCTCCAGTGAAAAGAATGTCTGGTCCTTTTGTGCAGAATTTATTCTAACATGGCTTATGAAGCAGAATTACATAATTATTCCTTTACCTTTGACTTGTCCTTTTGTTTATTTCACACTAAATGACCTTGCTTCAGGCAATATTCACCGTTTGCTGCTCTATCTTTGGCTTTTCTTTGTCTCTGAATATCCAGCGGTATATACGTGTGTTTTAATCATTACTATCTTAGGTTCTGATGCTCTCTATCAGCCATCTGTCCAGAATTCCCATGATTTTTTTAATCTTCCTGCCAGCACCCAGTGTGATAAGGAACAGCTACTGCAACAGGAGTAAACATCATTGTAGAGTGTTTAAACTGGTGCCCTTTGTTTCCAGAGAGACCAAATTACTGGTAAAATGTGAGCTCTCAGGGAAAAAAAGAAAAAAATAAAGAAATATACATTCAGTCCTTAGGTACTGCCTTCATGCTTAATCCTTTGCAATAAAATTACAGGTTTTGTTTTGTTTTATTTTTGATCAGAAAATTAGGCATATCTTTAAGTAATATACTTTCTCTTGGCCATTAAGAAAGAATTGGTTTTAAATAAGAGTTCAGTTCATTGCTAACAGATCTCAAAAGGAAATAAAGACACTGAGCCCATTGATTAAAGAAAGGTTTAATCAAAGGTTTCAGAAACTACCACCTTCAAATTACATTAAGAATCCTTTCATATGCTAGCTGTTTCATGTCACTATTCACCACTCCTAAGATAAATGTGAATTTTTCACTAATGCCAAAGAAATTTTAATCATTTTGGTGTGACGACAACACTTCCTGGCTCATAGACAAATGTCTAAGTGTTTATCAAATTTATAACAAAAATCAAAAAATTGAGTTTCCCTCAAAAATAAGTTACTTGATCTTGAGTTACATGGTATGTCCTTAAATCATTTTTTATTATAAGAAATATACTGAGAAATGAAGATTTAAACTCTATGGATTTATAATACATGCACAAAAAATTTTTTAAATGGCTCCTCAAATTTGGAATCACATTTAAGGACTATGGAAAAAAAAAAAGAATTTCCTAATGAAGTACTTGGTTGGTCTGCTAGTAAAAGACTAGCTATACAGTAAATAGGGGCATGATATTTCTAAACTCTATAATAGCTTAATTCATGCTAATTTTTTGTTTGTTCTGTTACATTTGTTAATAATATATATGCTAAGTCTTTTTTAAAAACAGTGTATGTCTAGGACTCATCTCCAGATATAATTTCAAAAGTTTAGAGTTGAGCGCTGGCATTAGTTTTTTTAAAGGACACCAACAGTTTTTCTGATGCAGAGCCAGAATTAGAGATCAACATAGTAGATGAAGTTTTCAATGCTAGGAATGATGTCTTACTCATCTGTGTTGCCCTGGGATGCTTCCATGAACATGCACATAGTTAGAACACCGTACATGAGAGAGAATGAACAGAGGCTAGAAAGGTAGTAGGCCAAATTGCAGCATGACTTGAATGATAGGTTAAATACACACACACACACACACATACACACACACACACACACGAACACACACATGAGTATTATAAAGTAAAAATAACAAAAGGGAAAAAAGGCAAATTGATAAAACAAAAACATTTGATTTGTTGAGTGGAAAATTATGGAATTATAGTTAATTTTTTAAACTTTTTTGATTTCTATAAGAGCTTTTACTATTTTTTGTAAAAAAAAATTACTTTTACAGAGAAAAATCTGTTGGTGGATAATCAATCAACATATTTACAGCTTGAAGTGAAGTGACAGATTTATAAATAACTCCTGTGTGGTTCACATGATTGACAGTAAGAAGATGAATTAGGAGAAAAGTAGTTCTGATAAATGTGTCAGGGGACCAAATAAAAAAAAAAATGAGTGTAAATAGCAGCAGCTGTGCACCTTGGTATTTACCCAGATGAATTGAAAACATATGCCCACACAAAACCTGAACACAAATGTTTGTAACAGCTTTATTCATAATTGCCAAAACTTGGAAGCAACCCAGCAACTTCAGTAGGTGACTGGATAAACTATGGTACATCCAGACAATGGAATATTATTCAGCACTAAAAAGAAATAAGCTATCAGGCCATGAAAAAACATGGAGCAACCTTAAGCGCGTACCACTGAGAGAAAGAAGCCAATCTAAGACTACATCCTATATGATTATAACTGTATGACATCTAGAAAAGACAAAACCAGGAAGACAATAAAAAGATTAGTGGTTGCCAAGATGAGGGGAGGGGTAAATAGAGCACAGAGGATTTCTAGGGCAGTGAAATTATTCTTCAATAATTGATTCCTGTCATTAGACATTTATCAAGTTCCATAGAATGTACAACACCAAGAACGAACTCTTGGGCTTCCCTGGTGGCGCAGTGGTTGAGAGTCCGCCTGCCAACGCAGGGGATACGGGTTCGTGTCCCGGTCCGGGTAGATCCCACATGCCGCAGAGCGGCTGGGCCCGTGAGCCATGGGCGCTGAGCCTGCGCGTCCGGAGCCTGTGCTCCGCAATGGGAGAGGCCACAACAGTGAGAGGCCCGCGTACCGAAAAAAAAAAAAAAGAATGAACTCTAATGTAAACTATGGACTTTGGATAATGATGCATCAATGCAGGTTCATCACTTGTAACAAATATCACTGGTGTAGGATACAGATAGTCGGGGATGTTGTGCGTGGTGAGGGGCAGGGGATAAATGGGGACTCTGTACTTTTTGCTTAATTTTGCTGTGAATCTAAAACTGCTCTAAAATATAGTTCATTTCTTAAAAATTGAGTGCTAGGTACCTGGGATCCTCAATGGAAAATCCATAGTCTTTGAACATTTTAATGTTCAAAATGCATATTCAGTGATCTGTCACTTTGCTGTGACAGTTTGATAAGTAAAAAAAGAAATCATGTAATACTAATTCAATTAAATTATTTAATTTTTAGACAATAATGAAAACAATTATTTTAGGGGAGAACAGGAAGTAACAAAATTTAAGATGAATATTAATGACACAGCAACCATGTTAGAGAAAATTTGTATAAATCTATAGTTTAATAGTGTCCGAGTATTTAAACAATTCATTAAATTTTGGCAGGGGAAATTGGAAGGAAGGATGACAATTTTTTTCAGTAAGGAAAATTTTAAACCACATATTTTAATCATCATAAACTGCTAAGGATTTCAATTTTTTAACAGATTCATTTAGCTCTAAATGTCTTCAAGCATGTTATAAATCCTCCAAAGTCCCTGCTTGGTACTATAGCCTTTTAATATATTCATTGTCTCTTTCCAAGTTAAGTTCGCTGTTGCTATTCAATTCATCTGTCTTGTGATTTATTTCAAAGATAAAATGAATATCTTCACTTTTCATTCATGGCTATTTAACCTTGATTTTTTAATCAAAATTTGATGTCAATTATCTATTAAAATGTATTCTTTCCCCATCCTACATATTTTTCCCTTTCTACAGTAAATCCTACATCCTGACACAATCATTAAAAACTTTTTATCAGTAATTATATTTAGACAGATTTCCTTTTCTGAATCTCAGTTTCTTAATAGTCTCTTAATAATCAACACTGAGCACTTTTAGACCTAGAAAAGATTCTGTTGATGCATTATGGGAAAGTGTTGGATTACCCAACCTTATTTCTCTTTTCCATTTTACCTTTCCTCTAATCCTGTTGGCATCATAGAATTTACAGGATAAATTTACACATAACCCCCCAATACAAATGGAATGTCAGCTATGTGTGGTGCGCTGCTGAAACAGTGGTCCATTACCCAAAAGTGAGACAGAAGCCATCTTTGGAAGGTAAGTATTTACAACAAGAGGCTCAGTAAATATTTAAACCATAATAAACTATGACAGGGGAAATTATCTGTGGCACAGTTTTGCCTCTGTGATCCTTCACTTCACCACCAATAAAATGAAAACAAAAAATATTTACCTCCAGAATCTCTGTGATGATTAAGTTGGAAAGTGTAAGTGAAAATTCAGTATTAGTCATAAAATGCCATATAAAAATCAAATACCATAATAATTCATAATTTTACCACTTCTGAATCATAAGAGAAAAAAGCACTTAGAAAAGGAAGACACATGCCTAAGACTTAAATGAAAATGTGAGCTATTATGTTTATAAATCCTTTCATCTCAAATTTTTTATAATGTATGAGTATTAGGTTTGGTATCATGATGCATAAAAATAGTAAAGCCTGTTGAAAACTCCAAAACAAAGAGAAGAGCCAAGAAAAGAATATGAAGAATTTAATCAGATAGGATTCAAGTTTATCCCCAGCTTATTTGCCTTTTATTCTTCATTTCAGTTATTTACATTTCCATCAATTATCAACAAGGATGTGCATGCACCTTGAGATGTTCACAAAAGGTCCACGATACAGAGGTTCATAATTAGGTTATATGTTATATTCAGAATCCCAGGGGAACTAATAGATTCTGGAAATACTGATTAAGCAAGACGAAGAATTCTTATACGGTTTCAACTGCAACATATTTAAAGACAAGTACAAGCTTAATTTGCCACAAAACACAAAAAAGTAATTGATTGAAGAATATCTCTTTTATGCAAAATATACATTTTAGGATATAATTCAATTAATATTCTACTATATACTGACATTGTTCCTTGATCATTTAATAAAAAAATACTCTCATTGCCAGAATTTTATTTTTTGTCATATTAATAATTGAGGTAACAATGACAAAACACTTAAACTATAAGTAATATTAGTGAGTTTTTTAAGTCAAACAATTTTTCAGAACTTAAACAAATGTGGGATTCAAAATAGGTCAGTTTTGATAAATAGGCACTGAAAATTTCACAACGTAACCTGACAAGCTGATCATATAAGTGGTTTATTAAAAAAATGATACAGTTAGTGTTTGTGGATCCAACCAACAAAGGAGAAATAAGGGAAATTAAGACAGACCTATACTACACCAATATCACTGCTTTTATGATTCACAGCACAATCTACTGCAACTCCATGAGGTGGTAATTCACAGAGGTATGGGCCTTACTTGAAGCTCCAGAGATGTTGATCATGAATTTGGCTTCCTTTGACGTGAGATGGCCAAAGCTGTTGATCCATGCACACACGCTGGTATTTACAGTTGTTTCATGGACGCTGGCCAGTCCACAAGCAGACCACTCATATGGGGAGCACCAAATGAGTTCCATCCACAGTTCTTTTACGAACTTTTAATGCCTCATGAAGACGGGAGGATCTCTTCCAAGTGCAACCTGGTCACATCAGGGCACATTCAGCAGCAGAAATCTGTTTCCAGTACAGTCCTTGGTATGGCTAAATTCCACAGTCCCTTTTTCAGCAGTCAAAAATCCATGATAAATTCTGTACAACACTGCAGTCAATAACAGCAGCACCAGACAGTATATTAATTTCTTTACCATAAAGCTGTGTGTAATTATAACTTTCTATGTGTGGTGTTATCAAAAGCATCACTGAATTTCTAAATATCAGATGTTTATGTCTGAGTAAATACATTGCTGTACAAGGTCTTTGACATGCAGATCATGCTCTAGGACTTAGGAATATAAAGTAGTACTTGTTATGTGGCCAATCATAAAAGTGGCAATTATCTTCCTAACTGAAAATAAACATGAGCATTAGGAATTAGCAGTCTCTAGGATCCTAAATGCCTCAGAAATATTGTTTATCTCTCAATTTATAGTATGACATTTTTCCTCCCTCTCATGCCCAGTACACCAGACACACTACTGCTATTGCATTTGTAGGGATGTGTAAACAGAATTTCTTCCACTTGGACTGAATAAGACACCCTGGGGGTTTCATTGGAGTGAACAAGCAGAGAGGCTTGTTCCAAGTAACCAAAGAAGGCAAGGGGCAGGGGAGAAGACCCAGTACTAAAATCATGAACACCTTATCAAGGCATTTCTGTGCTTCATGGAGACAGATGGCATATACACTTAAGACAGGGAGCTAAGACAAACGGACAGAACAACATACAGGACAAAGCACCTGATTAAATACTGCCTGAAAATCTGATTAATCCCGTGAGTCAGAAATTTAAGGCTGGTCAAGAAAGCTTCCCGTGAACAACAATGCTCCTTGTTGTTTGCAAAAAAAATAATAATTAAAATAAAGGAAGGGGGTAAAAATGACAAGAGCTTTGAATGATATTTGGCACTCTGCCTCTGAAAATGATGACAAATTCTGGGATTTAAAAAAAATATATGACTCTAGTACCAAGCAGCAATTCCTATCTAAACAATGCAAGCCTGGCTGGCAGTTACCTTTCTCTCATGTTTTGTGCCTTCCCCAAGCCATTAAGTAAGAGATCTGGCCTCAGCTTGCGTGTAACCAGTAATGACAACCTCTTTGCAGTTATCTGTGTGCAAACAACCAGAGATATTCAGAACTCCAATACAGCATTTTGGAACAAAAGTAAATCAATCAAGAAATTAAATCTTTTAAAACAAATATTTTTTTCAAAGAATAAGAAAAAAAATATGTCAGGGAGAAACTCGCCCTCCATGCCCCACAATTCAACATGCAGAACAGTCGACCAGTACTTTCACATCAGCAGGATGGTTCAATGCAAGTACACATATCCCGAGCCATCCATGGTCCCCGAACTTTGTGACATTGCTTTCAGGTGATAGAGACAAGATGGTCCATGCAAATGAGCTGACCAAAGTCATGTTGTGAGCAATCAAAATAGAATCCCAGACATCTTCAGAATGGTTTAGAGAGTCACAAGAAATGAAGTTCCCATGAAGTGGTTGGCATTTGGAAGCACACTGGTTTAAATATATCTCCCTGAAGATATGTTTATGTATTAGGGTACTGGCCAATATCTGATGCTATCTGTCATTTTATTGCAAAAGGAGATCAGGGCAATTAATATGGAGAAGTAGTAGCACTACCAGGATAAGATTCATTTAAAGCCAGGATAAGATTTGTTGGCTACCCAAATGGCATTTCTGATTTCAGATAGTAGTATCATGCAGGATTGGTACTGTATTAATGGAGCTTGGAGTAAGTCTATGTTTAATTATTTCCATTATGGGATAAACAGTACTTGAATTAAGACAATTAAGCCGACTGATGCAGTTTGGTTTACAAGATAGATGGGATGGGAGATCGAGAGCGCCTCAGAGGACAAGGAGAGTTGTAGGGTGATGTTACTGGAGAGAGCCTCAGAGCATTGCCTGCCAAGCCCGCTATGTTGTTTAAGCTTCGGGATTTTTCATATCCTTTTATGAAAAAATGCACAGACATCAGTTGAATTCAACCAGAAAATAGACAAAGACAAACAATATCATGCAGGGTAATCAAAAGTGCTATTTTTGAGCTCAAAGAATTTGTTTACAAAGAATTCAATATTGAGACAATTTACAACTCTAAAAAAAAAAAAAAATGAAGCTCACTGTAGTTGTCACTTCCAAAAGATTAAACCAGCTATCACAAATTACTGTTGCAATACTTCAAAATCTATTTGTTCGCAGATTACAGTCTGTATTGATGTAATTTTGGCATACACAATATCAGAAAGCTTTTAAGAATCAGGCAAAGCAACTTAAGTAAGATATAAATTTGGCAAATATTTTTAAATTTCAGAATATGTTCCTTAAAAAAAAAATGAGCTATTTTTTCTCTTTTCACTTTTTATTATTACTAAGCTAATAAAGCATGCTTAACTTTAAGTGGACAACTCTTTTCCAGCATATTTAATCTTCCAGCCTTATGGGGTTAAAAGGATGATTCCTAAATAATGGTTTTTAATGCCATTATCTAGATGATGTAGAATGAATGCCCATTTCTAATCCCTTGTATTTAAAAAAAAAAGTAAAAAAAAAAAAAAAAAGAAAAGAAATGAATATAAATTGAGTCATAATTTTAGTAAATTAAAGTCTGATTTTGATTATATATTTTCAGCTGACTCTCCCCTGCCAGGAATTGAGAACAATTTGATCTTAATCCACCTTTTCTTTCTATTATCGTGCATTCTAATCTTTTGTTCATGATCATCATGAATTTACAGAATGAAAGATACTTCCCACAAGCTCTAACCTATTGATTTGCCTTAGCTACTCAAGCAACACCCCATCAAGGTCACCTTTGGAAGGATTCATATATTGCAGTATTTTTTATTAGGAAAGATTAGAGGCAGGTAAATGAGGAAGGGAGTACCTAGTATAAAGTTAGAAGTAAAATTGTCTTAAAAGCCAGGCAACTATTAACTGAAAAAGTAGTTATACTATACAGCTTAGCAAATAAATGTTCTGACAGCTCCACTGAAAAAAGTGTTGTAGATAGGAAAACTAAATAGCTCTACTGTGGGGTAAGATTGGAATAATAGGAACCTCTCCCTACATATACACCCACAAACTTTCAGCAGATTAGATGTCTTCTTTGATATTTTGTAGATGGAAATTTATGTCCTCCATTAACTACAATGAAGTTCTCTAGGACATAATTTCTGCTAATTATCTGCCTATATATTTTGTTAGTATTTTGAGCTATAAAGCATGGGAGGTGGTATATATTTCGTTCTCCTTTGGTAGCTAATGGAGTAGTTAATGGGAGAATGTCTTAAATAATTAAAAAGGAATTGCAAGTCATTTTTTCTTACATAGGGATCTTCACGTGCCTGGAGGGCTAGTTATCACTACTCTTCTGTAATGCGATTGGAAATATAACTGGAAATTGTAGAAAGAATAATTTATACAAGTTGACTTGGATTTTTAGTGTAACCGAAAAATGTAAACTAGACTATAAACATTGATTGGTTTTGATTAAAAGCAAACTAGTGAATATGTATGAAACAAAGAGGTTGTTAACAACTAAAATTCATCCTTATAAAAATGTACCTTTTGTCCTCACTGTCACCATGTTCTCTATAAGACTTCCAAAAAGGTAAAAAATCTGTTTGACAATTTACATTAATCATGCTAGTTACATGTAAATCTTGGTTGCCATTCTCAATGTTTACTTTTCTGAATTATAGTTATTAACATAAATATTATTTATTCTATTTATAGGTCTTTTATTTTTAATAACTATGATTTCAATGTCCATTTGAGAAGGCTTCCCTTATAATTTAGTAACAAGTATTTAATTAGTAAAATTATAAGTTATTCATATAAATATATTGTTCCTTTATTCTGGAGGTTCATTTATGAACAGAAAATTTGATAAAATTTTGCCTTATCAAACTTCTACTGAATGGAATGACTAAAAATATAATTCATGAGAATAAACAATGTTGAACCCAATACATGGTATACACTTTATACAGCTTTTAAGAGCACATATTAGTTTGGGACAGTATTGAAACTTCCTATTCATGTACTATCAATGGGTATGTTTGTGTTCATGTAAAATGATTTCATAAAACTACTATATAAATAAAAACACAGGTTCTAAGTTTTGGGAGTTTACTCTTTTAGGGAATCCACATGTTTTCTTAATGTATGCCCAACTACATTTACATTTGTTGATAGAAAAATAATACAATGGGAATCCAGTCATTTATCTCATGTACATAGGGGAGAATTTTCATAACTCTAAAATCAGGTTAAGGTAGAAACCAATTTGAAAGGCCAGGAAGAAATCATATAGGAAATAAATATCTGAGTAGGAGTAATAGGAGACATCTCTAATCTACATAAAGGAAAAAGGAGAAGAAATGAATGGATTTCTAATAGACATGACAAAATAAGACACTGAGAAGATTAAGTGAAATTAGCCAGAAATGTTATCAGACCTAGGAAAAGAACACAAATCTGCAAAAGAATTGGGCAAGAATGAAAACGAAGTTGATTATGGTGAGAAATGACAAAGAATAAAAAGCTCATAGATGAGTTTTCAAAGATGTTCTCACTGATAGAATTTGTATTTGTGAAATAAGATTGAATGTATGGTTTTCTCATATAAACTGAATATCTTATGAATTGCTTTGCTCATGAAAGTTTGCTATTTTATGGAAAAATTATATTTATATAGTGCTTTATAACTTGCAGTCCTTTTTCAAATGTGATCCCCTTTGACAGTTTAAAATTCAAAATATTTTCTAACCTAGAAAAAAAAATTCTATCTAGATCCTTAAACATGTAACCCTAGTATAAATATTGCATGTGATACTTTATTGAATGATGCTCAAAATGCACATAAATCTAACCACATATTACATAAAAATACATATATACATATATAAGTATATATGTATATACACGTATAGTGATTTAAGATTACAATGCACTTAAAATACTATGTTCTATATTATTAGTTAGATATTATTATTTAATATATGTACATATATTTTGCTCAAATACTATGACAGAATATTAACTATCTTTATAAAATATTTAAAAATTGTTGTAACATGATATTTAAATGTAAAATAGCAAAAAATCAAATAAATCTATTAAGATGATTGAAATACATTTTGGTGCAAGGGATAGAGGTAGAGATTGAAAGTTCTTAGAATGAAGAAGGATTTAAAATATTACATATTAAAGAAACAAAAGAAGAGTCCTTTGTCTTCTCTTTCACGACTCACAGGTATGGAGACAGAAAGAACAATGTAAAGTGCTCAGAAGAAATGAAAGAGAAGCACAACATGGGTAATGAGCTATTTCAAAGAAAGCAGTCATCACAAAATAAATATTTTAGGCTTAAAATGGTAAAGTATTCAATAGGAAGAAACTGCAATGAATAGCAAATAAGCACAATATTTTAAAAATGCACTTGCACTAACGTGAAAGTTTTGGAGTGGCTTTTCGTTCAAATTCAGTCAACTGCATAAGAAATTATTATTTCTTCATAAGAAATTAATAGTTCTTTCTCTATTCTGTCAATAAACAGAGAAAAATAACCATGACACTAAAGCCACTGGAATTCTCAAAGTAGGAGGTAATCTAAGAGCATACCAGCACTTTGACAATGGTGGGTTATAAGTGTCACAAAACTATTTCTTAAGGAGAAGAAAAGGGTCCAATTGTTGGTTCGTAAAATTTACTAAAACAAAAACAAAGACAAAAACTAGCACCTAAGGAATAGTCATAGATGCCTGGCACAATCTAGGGAAATGAAACTGTGCTGGAGTGGAGCTTCAGTATCTTGTTATATTCCTTAACAAAGATGTCTGTCCGATACAATGTATTCATTCAACAAATATTTATTAAGTATCTTCTATGTGCCACGTACTGTTCAGTGTCAATTAAAAAAATAATAAACTTAGAATTATTACTGCCCTGAAGAAAAATTCCATCAGTACATTTTGTAAGTACACAAGTAGCCTTTCCAGTGATTGGGTATATTGTTCTATATGGCTGAGGATCTTGTACCTTAGCAACCTTCTGACATTCAGGTAAACCACTAGGAAAAGTGGCCCAAATACTGGATAAGAGACAACTAGAGTACGTTTAATGTTTTACTTTGAAAAAAGCTTTATTATTGTTTTAAATTATTAATTACTTATCAAATATATGCATAGTGTCAACTAGTGAGTTTAATTCATTGTAGGAAAAAAGATAACTTTTAAAGACTGCTGAATCCATTGTATTAAAGTAATTAGACGAGTGACTTAATTTTTAAATACTTCATTACAATTCTGCCCATAGACAAATGAAAAAACAAAATGTAAAAAAAAAAAGAAGGGTGAAATGCCTTTTAGATATGACAATCAAGTCGGCTGTTATGATATGTATTTTTAAATGTTTATAAAGAGAGAAGATATGATGAGGAAAAGAGCACCATGATTGCACAGTTGCTCCTAGAAAATGATGAAAGAGCATTTTACAGCACTCCATATATTTGCAGCATTTAATTGCTAAGTCACCTGTTAGGATCTGATTAAATGCATGCCTACCTTTCCTGATCCCTCCATCAGAAGCACACGTGTAATCACCTGTCGTCAGTAGGAAACATGTTTCCCCTCTTCTGTGTTTGTCTCTGGTACTAGAGCGTCTGATGGGGAGCCTTTCTGGGGGTGATAATGGCGGCTCACTTCCTGTACTGTCGTCACCTGATAACACTGGTCACAGCACCATGCCCATTGACAGACAGTGATGGATGAGGAAATGAGACAGTACAAAGAGTTTACGCCGAATGTCCATAGTACAGTCACTCGATATACAAAACACAATAATCACATCATGATAAGAAAAAGAATTTTCATCACTCATTACAAAAAATTTATGTGGAGCAAAATGGAAATGTACTGAAAAGGAGAGAAATGTTGTTTGGGAAATTTTAACTTCATTTTGGATTTTATCTAATAGGACAATAACTTTTACAAAATTAATGTGAATTCAAAATAAGTGTGATAATGAAGTAGCACACAAGTTAATATCTTTCCATTTTTGACGTGTTATCTAGTTAATGCAAATAGACATCTTTGAAAGTGGAGCCTACTGAAGGAAAAACTCCTAAGTAAATATTTGTCTTTGCAGTGCTTTAAGACGCATGCTTTTATTATTTTCTGAAAGTAATTTTCCCCAATAAATTGTAATGAAAATAATCCTGAAGTTCACAAACTTCATGTCCAGGTTCTCTATTTTGAGGTGACATAATATTTTTGAGCATACCAGTGGAAAAAGATCAACTTCTCAAATGCCCTTGAAACAACTGTTTACTTCTATATGTTTTTGCCAAAGACTTTCACATCCTATCAGCCTAGATACTAACTTATAACAATGTTTGCCCAGGCTGAGAGTGTGTCCTCATTTCCATGCCCTTCATACGGGCTCTGCGCAAGTACGTGAGAGCAGTCTAATGAGAGCAGTAACACCAACTAAATTTCATCTTTCATAAAGACATTCCTGGCGTAACAATTCTCAGATACATATTGACAGAATTTGCAAAACAATCTACTAAATAAACATAAGGACTGCGAATAAAATCTTTGAAAAAGCAGTTCAGTTCCAGCCAGTTTTTTTTTTTTCCATGTACCCCATAATAACTTTTGGAAGCTAAGGAGGGAACCTGTGAAAATGTCACTTGCCTTTTCTGTTTGTTTGTTTCCTTGCTTGCTTTGTTTAATTGTTGTTATTTCTAAATAACGCAAAATTATTCACATGGGATTCTAGTAAGTCATTTTTCTACAAGAAAAAGTTAAGGTATATGCATATACCTTAACTTTTCATAGTGGACAAAATCTAAATTGTGTAAACTACAAAATATTTCATCTGTAGTAGACATAATAGACTAGAGATGACACTATTGACTATCACTTTGGCAAACTGAATGTCAGCCTACAATCAACCCTAGATTATTTATGACAATAGAGAGGAGTAGCAATTCAACTAATTCAAGCAGTAAATCATCCAAAACTGAGTTCTGGGAGGGAACAAAGCCCAATGCAGAGTGCATAAAAAAGGAAATCCACAGAGAAATTCAACCTTGCCATTGATTAGCCAAAGCAGATCATCTAGCCCCTGAATAATGTTGGGCTGATTATATTACATAGCACCTTACCCAATCCAAAGGGATTATATTGAAATATCCTAATTTAAGAATAATGAAAACTTAATGAACCCTCCGTAATATTACTGAGGAAGCTATTTACTTTGAAAAGGGACATCTTACATATCACCTCTTTGGTGTTTAGGCCTTTGAAATGTAAACGTCCATTCTTCTTACATATCTTCTTCTTGTGAATTAGGTTAAAATGCATGGCCCCATGTGGCAGAGATAAAACTGAGACAAACACGCCAAGCCAAATGATATGGAGATCAACATTTTGAGAATGAAGGATGGAAAATGTCCAGTATCGTACCATCACATCGTGCAGGGAAACAAAGAAACATTGGCACAAAAGCAACAAACAGGCAAAAGAAAATATTGGTACCATCAGCAAAGGGCATTCCCACTAAAGCAGGAGAGCTCTATAGCCAGCTATGCAGACTTCTACTTAGGATTCATTTAGAAAAGCTATAATCTAGCTATCTACAAGCCTGACACAAACAAATTTTTTGTGAAGGGGTAGAATGGAAAACTCATGAAAATTTGCGGAAAATGAGAATGCTTGCCTTCTATTTCAGGGACATACTGGTCTATAAAGTATTTAATGGCATGCATTTGAAATCGTGCCTTACCTGATCTGTTATGTTCCGGAAGCCGATTGTCTTTGCCCAGACACGTGTCACCCTGTGTGCTATTACAGGCCATATTTAATTCTGTCTTGCAAAATGTAGGCGAGGTTGCCTGAGGGGCAGGAGGGATGTGCTTCTTTCTTTTTCTTGGAAGTTTCTGCTTCGCCATTGCCAAGGAGTAGTACATTCCAAAATTGTTGACAATGACAGGCACCGGCATGGCTATTGTCAGTACTCCAGCCAGAGCACACAGGGCTCCCACAAGCATCCCTGACCACGTTTGGGGGTACATATCTCCATAGCCCAAGGTAGTCATGGTCACTACAGCCCACCAGAACCCAATAGGAATGTTTTTGAACTGCGTGTGCTCACTAGCTGAAGGGTCATTGGGTTGAGCTCCTACTCTCTCCGCATAGTAGATCATAGTAGCAAATATCAAAACTCCTAGAGCCAGGAAGATGATCAGCAGCAAAAATTCATTAGTACTTGCTCGAAGCGTGTGTCCAAGCACCCTCAGACCTACAAAATGGCGGGTGAGCTTGAAGATTCTCAGGATCCTGACAAACCTGACCACCCTGAGGAAGCCAAGTACATCTTTAGCAGCTTTGGATGACAGCCCACTGAGTCCCACCTCTAAGTAGAAGGGTAGGATGGCCACAAAGTCAATGATATTCAAGAGGTTTTTGATGAATTCAAGTTTATTGGGGGAAAAAACAATACGGACTAAAAATTCAAAAGTAAACCATACCACGCACACTCCTTCTACATACGTCAAGGCAGGATCTGTTTCGATTTCATACTGTAGAACGACACTTGTGCCATTGATGACTGGTTCTGTCTTGTTTTTAACAATATTGAAAGCTTCGTGTGTCTCCAGGCAAAAAGTTGTGATTGAAACCAGGATGAAGAATAAAGAAGCAAAAGCAATAAACTGTAGAGAAAAAAAAAAAAAAAGAAATAAAAGAAGAAACACAGAGTGATCTAAACATAATATATTTCAATCCAAATCTAAATGTATCAATTCCTGTAGTAGAAAAAGTATAAACATATATTTGAAGATTTCACTTGGCATGTTTCTCAAGTGTAAGAAGACGTGTAGGGAACATTCATTAGAGTTGCACTGATGATATGTTTCAAGTTCTGTTTTCAGCTTATATAGGCAAAAAGTTTTGATTTATGTTGGAAAATAATTTGACTCTTTTGTGTAAGACACTATACCTGTGAAAAGAGCATAAAAATCCTTGCAAAAGAATGTTAAAGGGCAACAGGCTGAAAAAAAAATAAATGTAGACAATGGCTCCAGATATTTTTTACCATCCTAGAGATCTTCACATATTAGATCAAGATTTACAACCATAAATAAAAGGTACAGTCCACACTGATAGAAATTTGGTAGCCACCCATATTTAACTGTAGGTTTCTTCTATAATGTTCAGATTGTCATGAGGTATGAACATGAAAAAAAAAAATTTGAGCTATGTTACCATTTATATTATATCAACTTAAGGCAGAGTCTTGTCCAAAAAAGCAAATCTAGGAAGAGGAGGCATCGAGACTGAAGAGAGAGAAAGAGTTAAGGAACAAATTAAAAGGCAGTCTTCTTCCTGTCCTGAAAAAGAACTCCAAATGTTAAAGTAATATGTTATAAAGTTGCAGGATTTTTTTTAAATTCAACATTTCTTTGGTCAATAATATATGAATACACACCTACTAATACAGAATAATAATAAAAGCTCTCACTTATATAGTTCTTACTAGCGCCAGACAGTCTTCAAAGCAATTTACGTAATTAACTCACGTCAACACTCATAACAACACTACACCAACACCTTTTACAGTCATAGAGTTTGTCACTTCTCCAAAGTCATAAGATTACAAAGTGATAGACCTGAGACACTAACTTGGTAAGTTTTGCCCCCGATTCTGTTCGCATAACTACCAAACTCTCAAATGTAGAATACAAATATGTTGAAACCTTTATTTATCTTGGGATCACATACTTCTTAATATTAAAGATCTGAAAACTTGAAACCCAGTTGTTTTAGTAAATGGCACTGTTGCCATTTGTCACCACCAGAGGCTTTCAAAGAAGCTGGCAGATTTCTGGTGCTCTCTGATAACGCTCTTAGATTGAGCATGCTTAATGAATACCAAGAGACTATTCCTTGAATGTCTAAACAAATGAATTATTCAGCAGGAGGGGGTCATCAGTCAAGTGGAGGGAGGCCATTATTTAGAAATAATAGGGTATATCCCAAACCCAAAGCTCTTCCCTAATATCCTGCATCTCAACCATGACACTGAAAAGATCTAAGTTTCAAGAAGAGATTGAAACCACCTCTTTTTTTGCCCCTGGTTGATCTTCAATGGACGAGATATACAGATCTCGCCAAATACATAAGAGATACACAAAAAGACTAAAAAAAAAAAAAAACAAAAAACTTTGACCTGAGATTATCTGCTTTAAAGAACTACACAAATACCTGTGAATAAACAAAGCAACGGAATAGTTTCTAAATATACACAATTCTAAGACACAAAACTTTAGAAACCAAAAATTGTCTGTTTTTATGTCATTGGAACTTGCATTTATAAATATTTTTTTAGCATAATTTAAAGAACTACATGATGATTTTTGTATTTGTATTATTCTTCATTGTAATCTTTATAACTCAGTATATCTTTAGCTTTTAAAGACTTTGTAAATCTGCTGGAGTGTGATAGTACTATAATCGGAAACTAAAAAGAGTATAAAGAATGGAAACAAACTTTGATATTCCTGGAAATATACAACATTCATCTTAGAAGTACCTCATTATTTTGCTTAAAAATCAGCTTGATAGGTCATTTTTTATTTATAAAGGCTAAGGACACTAGGTATGGTCTAGAACAAGAGTTGTAACTGAGAACCAAAGTATGCTTCATAATAACACGGTAGGAAATTGGAAGTTGGCCTCTATCAGCCTGCAAGTGAGGACCTTGGAAGGAAGTTGAATTCTGAAGAGAAGGAAGTGGAAAATGTCTCTAAAGTGAAGGAGGAGAGGTCCATAATATGAGCACAAACAGTTGAGAAATCCCCCCACAGGTACAGCAGCAGAACTTTGGGAGACCAATGGAGAATATTAAATTCTAAGATGATGCTTGCTCTGTTAGGCCTTCAACAAAAGGTGGTTGTACAAAACAGCTTGGTGTTGAAGGTGCTTTGAGTAATGAAGGCATTGGACCATGGGAGAACAAAAAGAGGACATCAGTCAACCACGAGAGGCAAAATACGTACTGAGATTCAAAACCACAAGAGAGTAACAAATAAAAGTAAAACGTAATAAGGAGAAATGCAGCTCCCAATAAAGTCCTTGGAGATATTGGGAGACAGAGCTTCCCATGGAATGAAGAATAGGGTCTCAGTTTATTAGGAACTTAGTTTGAGTATCAAATGAAAGGGTGACTCCAGAAACCTTGAAGATCTAGAATTATCCAGAGGCCACATTTGGATTCCTTTAGCAAGGAACTTGTGTACTTTACCTGAACTTAAATCTAAGAGTCTTGGATATAGAAAATGTCTTCTTTTGTTCCTGACTCACTGAGTTAAGCCGAGATGGGTAAATATGAGGTTAGATTGAATAATATTTTTTAAAAATTAAAAAGGAAATAAATGGGGAAAAAGAAGGTTTTATTTGTTTTTCCTCTTCACTGAACTGGGAACTGTTTAAGGACTGGAATGATGTCATATTCATTTCTGTACCTCCTGCTTCTGTCACAGTAGTTAGTATTTAGTATGGCTGGATGGAAGAATAGAAGGATGGAAAAATTAATAAAAGAATGAATAAATTAACAAAATAAGGTAGACTATATTCTAATGAGGATAAAAATGATGTGAAAAAAGGAAAAAAGGAAATAAAAAGAAATGAAAAATGAAAGTCTGCATATTGAAGCAAAAAAGCCAAATTTACAGCTGAAGCAAACTGAATTGGCTCACAGGTCCAAATGTTGCCAATGTTAGCTTCCATTCATTCTGTTAATGAAGTTTGTATCTTACCAGGGAGTTGGGGAAGAAACTTATACTGCCATCTTTCTCTTCCTTTTCCCCTGTGATAAGACCACAGACTCCTACAAGCATTAAATGAAAATAAAAAGAGGCATGTTAAATACTAATTAAAATGTTAGAAAGCTTTCCAGACAAAATGTAGCATGTTGACTGAATTCACAGAACTGATATTTCACCCAAGGCAGTTTCAGACTGGGAATATCCTACTAAAATATTGGCTTGTGCGTCCAGTGAGTAGTTACTTTTTCCCCATAAGCTCAGTGCCCATGCTTAGCAACATAGAGTGCCCCAAACTCTCTCTCTCTCTCCTTTTTTTTTCCAATTAGCAATTATGAAGTAGAAGTCCTCAAGGTCCAGATTCTACATAGAAGGTATTAGGTCAATCAACCTCGAAGCAAACATTCAAGTAGAATCTCCAGGTATATATAATAGGCTGAGAGAAACAGGGGGAAAGTGTGGTATATTTTTATGTTTCATCATTTTCTCTTTCAGGTTAGCATTAAAATATATGTAACTGAACTCAACAACTAACATTCTCTAACACCATACACAAAAATAAACTCAGAATGGATTAAAAACCTAAATGTAAGGCCAGATACTATGAAACTCCTAGAGGAAAACATAGGCAGAACATTTTATTTTTTTATTAGAACTATTCTTTTTTTCTTCTAGTTTTATTGAGATATAATTGAAGAACACTCTTTGACATAAATCACTGCAATATTTTTTTGGATCCATGCTAATGTAAAGGAAATAAAAGCATAAATAAACAAATAGGACCTAATTAAACTTAAAAGCTTTTGAACAGCAAAGGAAACCATTGACAAAACGAAAAGATGACCTAATGAATGGGAGAAAGTACTTACAAAAGATATGAACAATAAAGGATTAATATCTTACATATATAAACAACTCCTACAACTCAACATAGAAAAAACAAACAACTCAATTTAAAAATGGGCAGAAAAACTGAATAGACATTTTTCCAAAGAGAAAATGCAGATGGGTAACAGGCACATGAAAAGATGATCAACATCACTAATCATCAGGGAAATGCAAATCAAAACCACATGAAATATCACCTCACACCTGTCAGAATGGCTACCATCAAAACACAAATAACAAGTGTTGGGAAGGATGTGGAGAAAAGGGAACCCTTCTATATTGTTGGTGGGAATGTAAATGGGTGCAGCTGCAGTGGAAAACAGTGGAGGTTTCTCAAAAAACTAAAAATAGAACTATCATATGACTCAGCAATTCCATTCCTGGATATATATCCAAAAAAAAGAAAACCCAAAACATTAATTCAAAAAGCTACATGCACCCCAATGTTCATAGCAGCGTTATTTACCATTGCCAAGATATGGAAGCAACCTAAGTGTCCATCAACAGATGAATGGATAAAGAAGATGTGGTGTAGAGATACACACACACACACACACACACACACACACACACACACACACACACACACACAATAGAATACTACTCAGCCATAAAAAAGAATAAAATTTTGCCATTTGCAAAAACATGGGTGGTCTTATAGGGCATTATGCTAAGTGAAATAAGTAAAACAGAGAAAGACAAATACTATATGATACCACTTATATGTCAAATCTAAAAAATTCAACTAGTGAATATAAAAAAACAGAAGCAGACTCACAGATATAAAGAACAGACTAGTGGTTACCAGTGGGGAGAGGAAGGGGGGAGGGGCAATATATAGGGGTAGGGATCAAGAACTACAAACTATTAGGTATAAAATAAGCAACAAAGATATACTGTATAATACAGGGAATATAGGCAATATTTTATAATAATTGTAAATGGGTATAAACTTAAAAAAGTGTGAATCACTATATTGTACACCTGTAACTTATATAATATTGTACAGCAACTATACTTCAATAATAAATAGCTAGCTAGCTAAATAAATAAATAAATAAAATTGAACTCAATAACTAATTCAAAAGCTCCAGAACTTACAAACATAATGAGAACAAGACTCATTAAGTGACCCTTCTCCATGCTTCCCTAGCCCAGGATCACTGATGATATTGTAGCAATTTTCACACACTTTTGTTACTGATTCTACATGCCCACAAGTTCTTCAAAGAGAAGAATTTAACATCTATCCTTAGAGCCAAGGATAAGGCCTAACCCATGACAAGAAGTAGGTGCTCAGTTCTTATGAAATTAGTAAAGCAGCACTTTTAAAAATATTTGTTACATAAAAATTCTGTTGGCCACAACACGGAATCTCTCTTTAAAAGTCACTTCTTATCAATTCACAGTCAGAAATATGGACCTTCATTGCAAAACTTAAAGGGAGAAAAAATCTGAAGAAAAATTAAATTCACCTCTATTTTTTAATGAAAGTCAATGAGATAATTTAATACTTGGAAATAAACTATGAGAAGATTTTTAAGACAAGTTACTTAAACATATGCTAAGGAATTTGTTTTCACAATCCCACATGAGGTACACCTGTTTTTAGTTTGTATTTTGAGAGCTTAAATGAAATCAATACACGAGAAGAGCAAGGACTTCCAATGATGAAGTATCAGAGCGCATAGTGCCTCCTGATCCAAAACCTCCACTTTTAGAAATTTACTCGGGTAAAATATGTATATAAAAGTACAAGGATATATGTAGGGCATTAATTTAAGCATTACTTGTACCCGAAGAGACCCAGAAAAATGTAAATATTCCTAGTCATTGTATTGTCATAAAATCGCATCACAAAGAATGATGTAGTTCAATACATACTGACACAGAATGATCACTAATGAAACATATTAAACAACAACAAGTGGCTCATAGTAAATACTAAGTATCTGATTCTATTCTAAATGGCTGTGGCACAACAATACACAGAGTCCAATCCCATTTCTTTCTTTATGTACAACTAGTGTATGCAAATAAATAGAAACACTATATTCTCAGCAGTGGTGATGTCTGGGTATAAGAGTGGCCTCAGGTGAGTGTGTTGCTAATGGAGAATCATAACTGATTTTATAAATGCCTGCAAAGTTTACATGTTTCACAAAATTTTTATCATGTATTTTAAGTTTAATTTTAAAACAAAATTCAAAGAAAGTAATGACCAAGAGAGGATACCTGGATCTTCATTCTCAATGACCATTAAGCTGATTTTATTTGTCCATAGAAATTATACATTTGCAAATTTCCTTCTTTTCTACAGCACCTGAAACTCAGCAGATGCTCTTAATTATGTACTATTCAAGTCCCTTGTGCTACTTTTGCCGTAATTAACAAGTGTGGTGGTGGTTACAGAAATGTGGTCTCTAGAGAGAGAAAAAGTCTCTTTCATTAGTAAGTCTATCCTCAAAGGCCAACCAAACAGGGAAAACTAGAGACCAGTGTCTGCTGGTTCCATGCAGAGTTGACAATTACTTTGACCTCTTTTGAAGCTGGTAAAATCAATTTCTCTTCATCCAAGTTTCACCATTTAAAAGCAGTTCCACAAACTTAACTGCATTTATTGTACTGAATTAGATTGAAGAAAGCTGATCACACACATGGTTACTAAACTCAGAAATCAGTGAAGAAGATTAAGCTACAGGTAACTGTACATAATCATGTGTGTGTTTATAACAAGTTATATGTTTTATGTCTATATCTACATATAAAATGTGTTATATGTATGGATATATGTGTATTATACACAGTAGGTATAGATTAAATATAGACACAAATATATTATATAGATAGGCATAGAAACAGACAAAAAACCCAAAAGACATAGAACAATATAAGATTTAGATTCTGTAAATCAAGAAAATATACCCCAATATTTCTTTTGGCTACTGAGACTTATGTGGCCCCTAATAAATATCTTCAATCATGTTTTTGGTACCTTTATCCAATATATATACCATTCTCCTACATTTTTTTTTTCTATGCCACAGACTGATTTCATTGAAATTTTAGTTGTTTGTTTACAGTCAAGGCCTATCCACTCACACCCAAGTATAATTTTCCAGGATACAGGCAAGAGAGGCCTGTACATAATATTAGTTTTATCATATTGGATTGTTATATTCAAAGTTAGGGAACTAGAATTAAAAGTCATCAAATATGAATATACAATATCATTTACTTCTCTAAGTCTCACAATGAAATGTAAAGTGTACAATTAACATACTTCATGAAAATAATTTTTATAACTGTTTCATTAGACTGAAGAAAAATTCTATACCTTTTGAGTCATAAGAATAACAGATTATATATAGTCATTTCACACCATAAACATGAATTGTATACCCTAAATTCCAATTATTGAAAACTCTCCCCAAACCAGATTTTCCATCTTTAGCATATATTAATTTGTCTTAAATTTATTTTTTAAATGATTCAGTTTGTCTTGAAATGATATGATGTACACCACCATGATCTAGGATTTTACATAGGGGGCACATTTTAAGCCCTATGTACCCCAGTATATCTTTCCTTAGACCAGCAATTACTTTCCAAAATGAATTATTTAAGGATCCTTGATTTTACTCAGTTGAAAGTGAGAGAGATTAAGGGAGGATTAGTTGAAGGTGAAGGGAGGTGACTAGCTTTCAAACACCTGCCAAAGATTCACTGACTCATAAATCTGTTTCTTTCAACACTACGGTGCTGTGGTTAAAACACACTCTACCCAGTGACATGAATGGCTGTCTACCCTGCAGTGTCACCTCTGCTGTACATCACAGAGTGTCCCAAGCTTCGGTCTCAAATACATTGTTCTCTTTTTGCCATATCTGCTTGCTCAGTAATTCTTTCTATAAACGGGACCTGTGCCAAGGTAACTGGGTCCTGAGAGTCTTCCAAGCCCAGGCATAGCTCCAATGGATCTGGCCGTTCCACAAACAGATTAACATATTTGTTAGGGCTTTAGTATTCCCTCCTCCTCAAGATGATTTTTTTTTAGTGGACATCTGCTCTTCCTTGCTACAAAGCCTGTGTCAGGACCTTCCAGTCCACTCTAGTCTACCTCCACAGGTATCCCTATGTGGATAGAGGACACTAGAGTTTCAGTTCCTCCTCTACCTGAAGATCTTGGGCATCTTGCAAATAGTTCAAATTCTTCCCAGAGGGCAGAGGCAAATTTTCTATATTCCACAAAACAAAAGCCTATGTGTAACTTGTAATTTCGTTACGAGACGCAGAAAACCATATTTAAAATCAGGAGGGGATTGATTGGCTGTGTAATTGGAAACCCAGTAGGGTCGACCTTAATGCTGCTTGCCTTAGCGATTTAACTATATCAACAGCTATCAAAGTGTGGCCTGGGGACTTCTGGCGGTCCTCAGAACCTTGTTTGGGTCTACAAAATCAAAATTAGCTTTGTAATGATATTAAAATGATTTTTGCCTTTCTCATTGTCACACCAGTTTACAGGGAAGTTTTCCAGAAGCTACATGACATGTAGTATTACAACAGACTGAATGCACAAGGAGATATGAGAATCCAGACATCTTCTATTAAGTCAGACATGAAAGAGATTTGCAAAAATGTAAAACAATGCCACTCTTCTCACTTTATTTTTTCTCTTTCAGAGATGCTATTCTTTTTAAAAATTTATTTTTTATTAAAAATACATTTGCTCACATCACTGAGTTACATCCTAATCCAGGAAAATAGATATCTCCTGACCCTTCTATATATAGCTAATAGGACCCAACAGTGACTCTATACAAGATCACAAGGTCTCCAATGTGATTTTCAATACAATTAGCTGCTTTACTAGATAAAAAACCATGCATTTGTCATATTAACACTTTTAAAGCTGTCATGAATGAACTGAACTCTAACCAAAGGAATTCTCGGTATTTACAGAAATCTGGAATAATCAGAAATATCTGCGTCCACAGTTTAAATATTGAAATCTCTGGAAATCTGGTAATCTCATCTACTTCCACAATTCCAACTGCCATCAATGCATGAAATGTCAATCTTCAGGTTATACCTTTTCTTTGTGATTTATAATCATAATTCTCCAAATCCATACAGTTCTTCAGTCTCAGTAAATTAACAAATAATATGGAGGTAATCAGAACAATGGCTCTATTAGTCCAGGTTCTCCAGAGAAACAGAATCAATAGGATATTTATAGTATATAAAAAGGGATTTATTATGAGGGATTGGCTCACAAGATTACAGAGGTTGAGAAGTCCCATGATCTACTGTCTGCCCCCTGAAGGCTTAGAAAAGCCAGTGGTGTAGTCCCAGTCCAAGCTTGATGGCCTCAGAACCAGGGCAGCCAATGATGTAAGTCCCAGTCTGAGTCTGATGGTCCAAGAACCAGGAGTGCCAATGTTCGGGGGCAGGAGAAGATAAACGCCTCTGCTCAAGCAGAGAGAACTAATTCACCCTTCTGTTTTTTTGGCCCTCAGCAGAGTGGATGATGCCCACCCTCACTGGTGAGGGGATCTTTACTCAAGTGGACGGACTCAAATGCTAATCTCTTCCAGAAACCCTCATAGACACATCCAGAAATAATGTTTTACCAGTTATCAGGGCATCCCTAGCCCAGTCAAACTGACACATGAAATTAACCATCACACTATTATACATTTTATTATTGAAGATTTTAAAGGAACTTCAAACTTTACCTGCCTAATATACTGCTCAAATCTGATCTTCCTGTTCCCTTATATTTTCTGTTATTATTATTTTTGTGTGTGTGTGGTACGCGGCCCTCTCACTGTTGCGGCATCTCCCGTTGCGGAGCACAGGCTCCGGACGCACAGGCTCAGCGGCCATGGCTCACGGGCCCAGCCGCTCTGCGGCACGTGGGATCTTCCCGGACCAGGGCACGAACCCGCGTCCCCTGCATCGGCAGGCGGACTCTCAACCACTGCACCACCAGGGAAGCCCTATTTTCTGTTACTTTGACCATCATTTACCCATTAACCAGCTTGGTACCTAGATTCCTTATTTATTTTCCCAACACCTTTGGCTGTTGAATCACTGAATTGTGTAGATTCTCAGACTTGAAATACCTCTAGTTAGTATTCTTCTCCCTTCTCTCCATTCCCAATGTCAGTGGCTTATCTTTTAATTTTCCTTTAATTAGCTTGTCTTGGATTACTAGGAATAAGCGCTCCTTTAAGGGAACAAATGTGATTATGTCACTCATCTGCTTAAAATAATTTAATGGCTCCCAATTACAGGATAACACACAACGTTCTTAGTATGTCATTCAAGAAATTTCTTTATGTGGACCTTACACACCTTTCTGCTGTGAACCTCACCATCTTCTATGATGTACGATGCCTTTGTACATGCAGTTCTTCTGTCTGAAATACACCTCTTTGCTTTGTGTGACTGGCAAAGAACTACTTAACATTCAAGACTCAACTCAGAGATCACTTAGTCTTTGAAAGAAATCCCTGAAATCTAAGGCAAAATTAAGCACTTTCTTGTTAGGTTCCTATTCATATCTCTACTATAGCACTTCCCTCATTTCTGTAATATTTTATTTTTTCTCCTTTGGTTGAACACAAGCTTGTGACAGCAGGAATTTTTATTCCTATTTTATGTCAATGGTACTGAGTAGTGCTTAATAAATATTGACAATAGCAGACTATGGCCACGCCAAACAAAGTTTAACACAACTTTGGTTCACTTATTTACACCCAACCACTTCCCCCAAATGGATGTTTAAGAAGGCTTATGAAAACAACAAACATAATAGATTAGGAAGAAAAGTATAAACTAAGACTAATAAGGGACTAATAAGGGAACTAATAAGGGAACAGATTGTCAGTTTGAGTGACAAGAGCAGGACAAAGCAAGATAATGCTTCAAGGAAGAGGGATTAACAATGCCAATTTCTGCAGAGTTCAAAGAAGATAAAAATGGAGAAAGGACTTTTGAATGAGATAATTAGGCCATCCTTAGTTTCCCTTGATTAAACACTTTTAGTGAAGAAATAGGAGAGAATCCAGATTGCAAGGGATTAACAAACTAGTGGGTGCTGAAAAGTACGAGTCGCAAACACACACACACACACACACACACACACACACACATACACACACACATTACTGCATTCACAAGGGTAAGCCAGTTTTATTCATAGAGATCATTACCAATTTTTAATTTTTTGGCTTTATGTGCTATAAGAATAAACAAAATGGGCCAATTCTAGAAAATATAAAAAGTTATTCAGCTAATACAGCACCAGACCATAATTCTGAAATTGTGAAGATAAGAGCTTAGTAATGAAAGCTAATACCAAACATTCCCAAGTACTATAAAACTGTCTAAATCATAGACATTTTCTATCCATAACCAATCAGCAAAATATGGTAACTACACAATTGTTTTATACTGTTTTTAACTAATTCTACCTCCCAAATCTAATTCGGTGTCCGTTGTCCTCAGAGACATCAGGAAACTAAGAAATTCCAGGCTATGCCACCAATGACAGTTTATATGATTAATAAGTGATACTTTAAAAAACTAGGGATAGTTTTAAGATGCCAAAAGCAACACTGCCTTTGTCATTTAAAAATAGCAACCAAAAAACAATAAAAATAACAATCTAAAACCAAAGCAATAATAATATTAACAGGTAAAATTCAGTGAGGGCATCTGTCCTAAAAAAATAATTTGCATCTCTTCTAATCCTGCAAACATATTGCACAGTGGATTCCACTAACCCATTTTAAAGAAAAGTGAACCGAGGTGTAGAGATTAAGGTCAAAGCTCTCTGTTTTGTAACATATATTGCTTCTCTGAATTCACCTTTTTTTCAACACAAGAATCTTAAACCCTACTGAACACAAATATTTAGAAAATAAATATTACAGTATTCCAATAAATAGCATTTTATACACATATATGCATGCAGACACTCATGCACGCACACATGCTAAACTTTTTTCAAGAATAGTGCAAAAGCAGCAAAGCCAGGAAAATGAAATTCCTAAGCTTTATTCCTGATTTATCTTATGGATCTTTATATATAGTACTTTTTCAAGGTCCTTATAAAATAACTGATATAATAACCAAATGCTGATTCTACATAAGCAAAAATAACTAAGAAAACAGGTGTCAGGATAGAAAGCAATTGTGCGTTCATTACTTGGACAAAGTCAACTATACATTTTGTTCCTAAAGTATCTAAAAATGTCTGAAACTTGCATGAATGGACATGTATGAGCTGGGTTCTCCTCCTTTACATACTTTTTTTTTTGCGGTACGCGGGCCTCTCACTGTTGTGGCCTCTCCCGTTGTGGAGCACAAGCTCCGGACGCGCAGGCTCAGTGGCCATGGCTCACAGGCCCAGCTGCTCCGCGGCATGTGGGATCTTCCCGGACCGGGTTATGAACCCGCGTCCCCTGCATCGGCAGGCGGACTCTCAACCACTGCGCCACCAGGGAAGCCCTCCTTTACATACTTTTAAAAAATATATCTTCTAGCTAGAGAAAGAAATGGTGGTTTTCACAGATTATTTAGCTCATTTCAGAGCTTCCAAAGCAAGGTTTACAGGATTTGCCCTTGATACAGAGACAACAGAAGGGAAGCTTCTGAATATTTAATAGAGCTAGAAAATCCTACAGTTAATATTCTCTTGAGCTTGCACAATGCTGACTTAGAAAGAAACCCAAAGTATCTCTTTTCCACACTGTAGAATCTTAAAAATGCTGTAAGCCCTAAAATGACACTCACAACTTGAATTGCTTTCATTCTTAAAGGTAAAACATTTCTTTTAAAATATGTGCTAAAAGTTTTAGTCAATCAGGAAAAGAGAACTGTGACTGTGCTTTAGGTTTTTGTTAACATCCCATTTTTTATTACCTTATTTCTTCTTTTTAGAACTTCAACCATTTGGCAACAGCCCAAATTTTATCTAGGTTTTGTTTTATTTCGTTCTGCTTTGTCATTTTTGTTTTGTTTTGTTTGCATCAGGGACACATTTTAGGAATACTAAGCAAATCAGCCATCTAATGCCATTTAACAGTTTTTGCATATCCAACAGGCTTTGTTGATTTTGATTTTGCAAATGTGAAAATTTCTTTAAGACAGGATAAGCTTTTGAAAGAACTAGGACTGGAGAAGGACCCCCCGTACCTAAAAGTCCGTCTCAAATGGTTATAGTAATCCTTCATGGGATGTTTTTAATGACTTACAGTTTTCTTTCTTGTCTGTTCTATAATTTTGTTGGTTGTGCAAGAGTCTAATTCAATTCAATAAATATTTCTTGTTCAACTATTAAGTTGAAGGCTCTCTGCCCTGAGATTCTGGAGAAACCACAAGTTCTTATGTACAAAGAGCATTAATCTATTTGGGGGGAAAGATAAAAAGAAATAAATGCCTCAAATAAAGGTAGAAATTGTTCATTCAATAAGAAAGAGACAAAATGTTTAAAAGTCAGCCATCCACTCACTTCAGTCTGTCTTCCATTCATATTTCTCCAATTACAGCAGCCGGCTCTTGTAGAGGTCATCAGTTGCAAGTCAGTGGCCAATTCCAATGGATATTTTTATGTTCTCACTCTCAGAATCAGTAAACACTAAAGGTCCTCTCCCTTTGAGACACTCTCACTAAATGATTTTCCACGTTCTTCTGATTTTCACCCTACTTCTCTGGACAATACTCTCAGTTTTCTTTGCTACTTCCTCTCTTCCACTTGATCTCCAAATGATAGAACAACATACAACTTGGCTCCAGATCCCTTTCTATATTTAGGCGACCTGATATGGTCCAGTGATTAAAACCTACATCCATTTGCTTCTGGTTCCAAATTTATATTCCCAGCCCTGACCTCGCTGAGCTCTAGACTGCATTCTTGCTCAGTTGCTTTCTTGTCATTGTCACTGGACATGGTGTCAAGTAGGTTCACCAAATTTTAAAATTTCTTTCCTCTCAAATCTGTTCTTCCCTTCATCTTCTTTATCTCAGTAGATGGAACACAAGTCAAAACTGAGAGGTCATCTTGGCGCCTCCCTTTCCTCCTCACTTCAGAGTCTAATTCACTAACACACTGGAATCCAAGTGACAATCATCTCTTTGAGAAATCACTACAGCCTTCTAATTAATCTCCTTGCTCCCATGCTTCCAGACATGAAAGTCATAATTATCTACTGCTATGTGAATATTACCCCGAAACTCAGCAACTTAAAACAACAGATATTTATTATCCCAATTTCAACAGTCAGGGTGGGTCTGGGTGGGTTCTGACTCAGAGCCTCTCATGAGGTTGTAGTCAAGATTTCAGCCAGCAGCTGTGGTCACCTAAGGTTTAACTGGGGCTGGCAGATCTATTTCTAAGGTAGCACACTCACAGTCTGTTGGTAGGAGACCTAAGTTCCTACTGTCTATTGAGAGAAGGCCCCAGTTTCTTACCATGTGGGCCTTTCCATAGGGCTCCTTGAGTGCCTTCATAACATCACAACGTGTCAGCTGCCCACACCAGAGTGAGGAATCCAAGAGACAGAAAGAACAAGGAAGGAAAGGTGATGTCTTTTATGACCTAGTCTCAGAAGTTACTTTATGTACCATCACTTTCTCCACATTCTATTTGTCAGAAACAAATCACTAAATCCAGCCCACATTCAAAAGGGAGAAATCAAACACTGCCTTTTGAAGGGAGAAATATCAAGAATTAGAGGAATATTTTAAAAGTACCACAGCCTTCCTTTGCCCAGAGTGCAGGGCCTCTACATAAAACAGCTCCAAGGCCATCGAATAACATATGGAGAGTGGAATTAAAGGGTTCTGAAAATGATTAATTCAAGAACTGTGAGTTTCTGCAGATATTGATTCAGAGAATAGCATTTACTAAAAGAAATCTAGGTGAAAAAGTCTAATGTTGACAAGAGGGATTGGAAGAGGTTCAAAAATTCTGTGGGTAATTTCAGTGAAAAGGGATGGCCTAAATGCATAAACTACAGGGGCCAACTTTACTTCAAATAAGGAAAGCTTCAAAACATGGTATGAACTTGGCAGCAGGGAGGAAAGTGAAAAGTACTTTTCAAGGCATGGCAAAAGCAGGCACTGCTAATTAAAAGCAATCTCAGGAAAAGTTAGGTTTCACTTAGGCAAGGAGGTAGAAGAATGATAGGAAAATGAACTATAATCTGGGTTTATTAGTCTGGTCTAGCTGCCATAACAGAATACCACAGGCTAGGTAACTTAAACTAGGGGCCCCCAACCCCCGGGCTGCAGACCGTAGCCTGTTAAGAACGGGGCCACACAGCAGGAGGTGAGCGGCAGGCCAGCAAGCAAAGCTTCTTCTGCCGCTCCCCATTGCTCACATTACTACCTGAACCATCCCCTACATCGTTCTCATTACTGCCTGAAGCGTCCCAACCCCCCATCCCCCGACCCAGTCCCTGGAAAAATTGTCTTCCACGAAACCGGTCCCTGGTGCCAAAAAGGTTGGGAACCACTGACTTAAATAAAATAACAGAAATTTATTTCCTTGCAGTTCTGGAGGCTAGAAGTCCAAGATTAAGGCAGGTTGTTTCTGGTAAGACCACTCTTCCTGGCTTGTAGATAGCTACCTTCTCCCTGTGTCCTTACGTGGTCTTTCTTTTATGTGTGCTCATTCCTGGTATTTCTTCCTCTTCTTATAATAAGGTATCAGCCTTATTGGACTAGGGCCCCACCCTTATGCCTCATTTAACCTTAATTACTCCCTTAAAGGCTGTGTCTCCAAATACAGTCACATTGACAGTTAGGACTTCAACATATGAATTTGCAGGGTGAGCAAGAGACACAATTCAGTCCATAATACTGAATTAGTTAATTTATACTCAAAATGGACTGTGGGTTTCTTGGGACCAGGTGAAAGAAGAGAAGAACATCATGGTCCAGGTTGCTGTAGGCACAGGAAGGAGTTAGAATAGATGCTAAGAAGGTGGAAACGTACAATGGGGAAGGAGATCTGAAAGCAAGGACGCAGAGTCAGATTCAGGAGTGAGGGGTAACTGAGGAATAGTGGGGTGTTGTTCTCGAAGCAAGAAAAAATTGCAGGCAGTGCAATGAGATAGAGAAAACTCTATATTAAGTGAGTATTATGAGAAGTTGGAAATTAGAAGTTATTCAATGTTCAATTTATATATTAGAAATTAGGCTTGAATTGGTGCCAAATTATCAGCCTTCTCAGAGCACCCACCTGCCTTTTCTGATACTGGAAGGGCAATTATTCTGCACACAAAAATGATTTTCAAAACCCAGAATGAAAGAAGGAGGAACTTGATAGGAGTGTGTTAGCAACAGGTTGAGGATGGAAGGGGGAGCAGAGCTGAATAAGCCGTAACTTGTCATGTCATGAACTAAATCACCTCAAATACTTCATTCAATAAACAATCATTGAGTCATTGGTGGTAATTCAAGAAAATGTTTGAGATCCTTAAGTTTCTTTTTATACATTTTGGCAGAACATGCATATGGACCAGAGACAGGACAAATCCTTTCACAATTTATGATAAACATGTTCAGGCATGTGAGAAGCTGGATGAGAAAAATTAGATGCAGAGGCAAGACTAATCAAGTATGTCTACACTTCCTTAGCTTGCCAATGTATTAATTTTCACAGTCAATTATTATTTTTCCCAACAAATGATTCATAATAATTTGGATGAACTTTGAAACACTACAACTAAAATTACATAGTTTTTACTTTCTTGGTGTTATAAAAGTGATTTCTTAATTATAAGTTCCTAACATGGGGATATAATAAAAAATCTTCCCATCATGTTTGACACTTTTATTAAATTATTAAAACTAGACTGATTCCAAGATAGATAAATACCAAGAAGCAAAAATTGATATGTATGTCACTTAATCTCTCTTAAATTCCATTTTGGAATAATTTCATTAGCTCCTTTGTTCCTTTATTCCATTACGTTACTACTCTAAGGTGCTACATGCAATGTCTCTTTTTGGATTCTAAAAGATTGTAAAACCAAAAAAAAAACCACATTGGATAAGCAATATCACCTCCCCATAATACCTTTATCTTTCACGATGCAGCTCCATGTTATGGCTGTGACTATTTTAATAAGGTGTCCCAATTTTTCTTGAAACAATTATAACTTTTCATTTCCTGGAAAAAACCTTGAGTACACTAAATTCTTCTGATCAAGAAGTATATATTAAGTGTTTCACATAATTGTATTAGGAAGACAATAAATATTTCTCTAAATATATGCATTATAGAGAAGATACAGAAATGATGCCTAATTTTTTGTTACTGTGTTTATTAGATTACAATTTCTTTCCATTGAATTTTTGCTCGCTGTTGTCAGCAGTGGCAATTGTTTTTCAATAAGGTAGATGTTTTGAAAAGTGGACTTAGAAATGACAATAGAAATTATGCTCAAAAATGTCATTTCCAAGTTATTTCTTATGACAGGGTGTATAGCCTTTTAACTTTGAATTTAACCGATCAGAAAATGTTCTCTTGTTTTAAATTTTGAAGTTGCATGCTTGAATTTTGTAGACTTAACCCTCCATTGAAGTATGCCATTTACAACTTTTACACCAGGCAAAACGTTTTGGTATGCATTATTTAGATTGTGAGTGTATACACTCCATTATATACACATGTGTGTGTAGCATAGGACCAACAAATATCATACAAAAGTTATATAAAACTTATGAAATTGTGTGTATATTTCCCCAAATAACATAGGCAACTAGATAGGTGGAAAAGAGAAACTAATATCAGTGAATTTCTTCACCATCTGAACATCTAATAATCTTTATTCACTAATTTGATTTTCTTATTAGCTAGCATTTACATTATAAAATACAAAATTAAATATAATTATCAGTACTTGAAAAATGGATTTCAGTGGTAACGCAAGACTGAATCACTGGTATTCAAAGAATCCCTAGTAGGGATGCAAACAGTAACAATCAATATTTTTTTGGCTCAGTTTCTTCAAAGGACCCCAACAGCAGTGCAAATGTAGTCATTCAGTGTGTTGGTATGCCTCAGTGAAGCCCCAGTCTGACCTAATTCTAACTTTTTAGAAATTGATAACCATGTGATTTTACTTAAATTTAATTATTTATAGTTTTTATAAATTTTATAACATTATAAATATGTATGATATTGCCAGTTATTCATTTTCTCTAAATTTTATTTTTATAACTGCTCAAAAACAGCATTTGATCAGGCTTCTCGTGACTTTCTTAAGTAAAATCATATTCATCTTTTCAATTTGCTATTGATCCCATTTGCACCAATTTTTTAAAAATGTGAAATATATTATCAAAATCTTATCTTAAAACACAATATCAAATATCTATTAAAAATAAGACATTATTCTTCTTTTATAGAAATATAAGAATAATTCAAGAAGACCTAACTTTATAGTAATATTTTCTTTTCAGCCATCTTTATCATTTTTTGATTTCTTTACCATTTATTTGGCACTATTTTTTATAGTTAGCCAATGTCTAATGTGTCACAATAAAACGTATAGTTTACTTTAGGTTATGTTATAAATTTTGTTTTTATATGATGTCTAATACAGTAAAGATTAATATTTTCCTACAAGACAAAGCTTAAACTATAATGTGCTCCTCACACCATTGGAAGAAATAGTAATTTTTTTTTTCAACAGAGCAAGATCAATCATAAGTTGGATTATACGAATGTCACAACCTTTGTCTAAATTAAAATTTCCTAGATAATTTAAGCCTTTGGACTATAATGCTACTCAGTTGAAATAATTCATTTGCATATAAAAATGAAAGATTTGGATAATATCCAAATCAAATAACTCACTTAACTTCAATTAATGTTACTGAAATAAACAGCACTCTGTTACTACTTGAATGATGTAGTTATATTACATGGACCTGATTTTAAGCCATGTGTTCTTTCTCCTTAAGTAATCATTCACCATTTAATAAATAAGCTTAAAATATTAATTTCAATAAATCTAACATATTTGGGACCTGGAATTGACCTATGTATTCTTGTTCTTACTAGTTAATTGAAAATAAAGATTTCCAAATTTAACAAGATGTGGTTTAAAAGTGATATTGTTACCTTAAATATACCAAGGAAATATATTCCAATTAGTTTTTATCTGTTACAAATTGATAGAAAAGGAAATTTTAGACTTTAAAAAAACTTTAAAAGCTTTTTGTCTAACCTCTTCAATTTATGGATGAAAAAAGCCTAAGAAGTTAGGTCTCACGTCCAGAGTCACCTAGATAGTTTATGGCAAAGTCTCTAACTCACCAAGGTATTTACATACAGTTATTTTTTAAATTTTACACACAAGTAAACAGATAAATTATAAAACAATGTAGTATATTATGTCCTATTTGAGAAATTCATTATATGTGCATTTAACCAATACTTTTTGAACACCTACAATAGGTAAGACCCATGATAGATCAGATATAACATGATCAGATATAACGTGATATAACATGACAGATATAAATGGAGTTCTATGGGAATGGAGAGACAGAAAAGGTAAATTCTTCCTGGGGGAATATGGAAAGGCTTCACTGTGGAGAAAATATTAGACTCCACCTACTTCTTTAAAAAGCTTTCCCTGACTCTCTTCTGCATGGCTAGTTGTGTTAGAAGAAGAATCATACCCCAAATCCTATGGCAGCACTGAAAATAGATTCTAATCTTTAGCTACCTGCTCTAAATATATAAAGATCTGAAAAAGCATCACTATGGAGAATATATTCAAAAGTAGTAGCTACTATCACTGTAACTCCCTGTGTCATTGATTAGCTACTCCCTTCCTGGGTTTCCATGATATTCTATCAGTCAATATCTCTCACATTCTCCTTACAGACTGTGAACTCTTTCGGAGCAGAGGAAATCATTTTTTCTTTATATTCTCAGTCTTATGCACATAGAGAGCCCCTACAAAACTTCTGTTAAACTAAAGTAAACTGGGTCTAACGGGATGATCACAGTGTTTACCTCTTAAGCAAAGAAGCTGGAAAATGACTTCCCAGGGAAGGAAAAAATGTGGAAGAGGTACAGAGTTTTAAAAGACTCTACTAAGGGCTTCCCTGGTGGCGCAGTGGTTGAGAGTCCGCCTGCCGATGCAGAGAACACGGGTTCGTGCCCCGGTCTGGGAAGATCCCACATGCCGCGGAGCGGCTGGGCCCGTGAGCCTGCGCGTCCGGAGCCTGTGCTCCGCGACGGGACAGGCCACGACAGTGAGAGGCCCGCGTACCGCAAAAAAAAAATAAGACTCTACTAAGCCTGAGGTAGAGTTTAGTCAATTATGCATACTTGGAGGGGTAAACCATGGTATGGAAAGTGGGGGCATGTTACTTGTGAAGTAAATGATGGGTGATGAGTTGGATCTAAATAGGGAATGGTCTTAGATGCCATAATAAACATTGTGTGTTTTTCTGTTCACCACAGGTATCCAAGGAAAGTTTTAAGCACGGTAGTGACATAATCAATCTTTATTTTTTAATAAATTTTAATTAATAAGAAGGAAGGAATTTGGAGAATAAAAACTAAATAGAGTATATTCTAATCAACTAAGCAAGAGAAGACAAGGGCATGGGTTAAAGCCATAGCAGCAGCCATCAGGATGGAGTAAGGAAATAGGTTCAAGATATATGTCTGAGGTGAAACAAACAAAATGTACAGATATATTCTGTTAGGAATTATTTAATGAGGTCAATTTGTAGAAAGCAGAAGTTAGAAATTATAAGAGGTGAAGCTATCCAGACAAATTAAGTGTGCTTTACTCCTATGGGAATTGTCTACTGACAGAATGATTATATTTGTACTGATAAGTTTAATTTTCAAAAACCCAAAGGAGGAATAAAATTTGAGGAGTAGAGTGTTATTAACAGTTACAAATATCAGGGAGAAATAAAAGAAAACTTAAGATGGGTCTTTGGACTTCCGCAATGGGAGGTGATCAGTGACCAGAATGGGAATCTTTTCAAGGGAGTATTGGGCCCAGAAGCAAACTAGGTTTAGGAAAGACTGGCATAGAAGAAAGAAGGGCTAACTCTTCTTCACAAAACTCACCATAACAGGAAAGCAAAACGCTGAAGGGGAGGAAGAGTTAAAGGAAGGTCTGTTTGTCTTTGCTTGGTTTTTGCTCTTCTTTTAGAAGATATTTTGAGTATGAATACTCAAAATAGGCAGAAAGAAAGAAATCAGTGGAAAGGAAGAGCTTGAATATACAGGAGTAAGCACACTTCTCTGTGAAAATATCTTCAAGAATTAAAATAAAGGACCATTGAAACATGTCAAAAGAACTAAAACATAGCTTCACTTTTATATAATCTAAAAATCAAAATGATTTCCAGCTCAGGCTTAGTGTACTGTTTCTGTTGAATGATTCCAGTGGGCCAAAATTTCACTATACAATATGGCTGTTGCACAATGACTACTGTGGACAAATTTCAGTGGTTTACAAAGATCTTATTTCTGTTCTTCCAATCTGATCATAACTGGGCTTAATTAACCATTCTTTATTACCAAATACTGAAAAAAGGGGAAAGGAAGTCCCTTTATTGGGTATAACAAGAAAAGGAAAGCATTCCTTTCCACCTTCAGCCTCTGGGTAGAAGCTTCTTGCAGACCTAGGGGATAAATGAAGCTTCAAGACCATAACGAGTTATCTTCTCTATGCCTCAGCTAAACTGTCTGCATCTTTCCTATTTCAGGGAGACCCAGAGGAGTACAGGTGGGCCTCAGAGGATCAATTTTTGAGGCTGTAAAGTCAACTTCAGTAGCCCCCACTATACATCAAGAAAACAATAAACAGGATCTAAGTGACTCCTCTGCAACAAATTTCACAAGTGGGAGACTTCTCTCTCTGGCTCCTTTATTCATGTATAGAACTGTGGCTGTTAACAATCATTAGCTAAGCTCTATGAGCTAACTTAAGAAAATGCACTTAATCAATAAAAGAATATTAATAAATAAGATTATTCTTCTTGCTAGTATAAGAAATATTTTATGATACATTTTTAGACAAAGAATAGTCACTCTTTAACTTGCATAATATTAAAAATTGCAAAGGCAAATTCTTTCAAGGAGAATTAAATATTTTCAGAGAAAAATTCCCACACAGTCTGATACCTACATTGCCATTTTATCTCAATCCTCAAGGTGATATTCACAAATAGGACTTAAAAAAATCCTTTACATATTCTTAAATACAGAATTATAAAATGATAATATACAAATGTGTAAATGCATTTATAATACATTTAATTTATATGTACCCTTTATAAGATGTCTTTTAATTTATATGTACCCTTTATAAGATGTCTTTTAATTTAGTTTAAAAGAAAATGACTTTATAAATTATAAATACTGATTAAAACAGCATTTGTGGGAAATAAATGGAGAGTACAAGTATTCTGAAAAACTTATTCTTCAGACTAAGGTGCTAAAATGTACTCATAGGACATAAAAATATAGGGAGAAAATTACATTTTAAAAATACAAGCTTTAAAATTAATAGTCTATTTTATTAGCAACAGATGTATTCTTCACATTAATTCTTATATTTATTTTGCTAAGTTCTTTATTTTCATCTTTCTCATGGTTTTCCTGTACCTAACCACACTTTCATGGTATAATAGAAAATAAATTTTATAGGACTGGAGTAGAATCATATCTTCACCATTTACTATCTGTGTAACTCTGGCCATTAGTGGCCCACTTGAAGAAGAGAGATAATAAACTCTTTATATAGTTACTATTTGAGCTTCAAAATTATCTGATCTATGTAAAAGGCACTGCATAATGCCAGGGTCTCTGCTAGCATAAGATGTCTTGAAAGCAATTTAAATAAACATTGGCTCTGGGCAGACTAATTTCTAAAAATGCTTCCGTGCTTCACCAAAGTCTCATGGTTTAAGGAACTGAGAGAGGGGATTTCAGATCCCCACTTATACCCCATGACAGGAGCCATTACATGCAGCACAACCTGCAAAACCTAAATCAGAGTCCTTAACATTTACTAAGGAGGTACTTAATAAATATTATGTTTCATTCCCCTCTTCTTCTTAGACACACCAGGTTTATGAATAAAGAAGTATGCTAAAAATATTGGTACACTTTTTAAAAATTTATGTTTTTAATATAAACACTTCAAAAGGAAACCCAACACAATCTTTGTTATCTTAAATGGTTAGGTTCATAACTTATTCTTATTGGAAGTTATCCTATGTACCTCATGCACATATGTGCCTCAAAGAATTAGAAAACAATGAACTATGCTTCCTACTAAAAGTATACTCCACCAGATAAACCTCTTTTGTCCTTCAGCAGACACTTACGAATACTCTATTGATAATTCCTCAGGGCTGTCATCATGAAAACAATTAACCCTCTATCCAAGTGAGAGTTAGCTAAGGTGCTGGTTAACAGAATGCCAGATACAGAGATTTTGTTTATATAAATCTCTTTCAAATGAAAGCTCAGTAGGGGTATTCCTTAAAATAATGTCAACTTGATATATGTAACATAGCTGATATAGAATTAATATGTCATGGAGCTGGTTGTGAAGTTGCATATTGCTCTCTTTGTCTTTCTGTTGACGCCCCTGTTACCTAACTGTTCATAGCTGTTACTAGACATCATGTCATCAAAAGGGAGAAGAATTAAAGTGACCTTGACATTTGTGGGCACTGTGGCAAGACAATGTGATATCTAATTTGATTCAATTAAGGTTTAAAATTATGCTAATCACTGGTAAATAGATTCAACATAGATGATTCAAACTGATATTTATGGAAATAAAACCAAATAATGGTAAAAAGGAAAGAAATTTATTCTTCTATAATTACAAAAAAATACTTCAGAAATATATCCTTCAAGAAGATCCTTCTTGAGGTCCTTCAGGAAGTCCTATTAAGTGCATGTGTTAAGATGCTTAATCTCCCCACATAGCTGAAGTTTTAAAAATGGATAACATCTGGGAAACCCAAAGATATGAAACATCAGGATATTTAAAAGGGAAAACCAATAGAAAAATCAAGTAAGTCCTATATGCAAAAGGTCATTTTATGATTAGCATTTCAGGAACTCTTTTATAGTACACAAAAATTTCTCTGGAATTTGCTGAATGCCTGGGAATGACAACCTTAACTTGCAATTTTCTTTTGCTTGTCAGTTTCAATCAGACCTTTAATGCTATTTCAGTAAAGGGTTTTGAACCAAAGATCTTGAAATGGCTTTGGTCTGACATGATTTTAAAACACAAATCTGTCAAAACTGTCAAATAAATATAACTTGTAGACTATTAGGGGATTTAGGATCTTTCGATAAGACAGTTTCTACTGATGTGGGCAGAATGGTGCCCATTCAAAGGACTAGAAATACATCCCTCATTACAAAAATGACTGTTTATGTTGAAGAAAAACAAGTCTGATCTAATCTGCTTGAGTCCAGGCTCATTTCTTTTTTTTTTTTCCCTCTATACATGTAATATTACATTAGTTTCAAGTAGGTACAAATGATTTATTTTGAGTATTTTGTTTGTTTCTTTGCTTAATGCACAATTAGAAATGCTGCACCTAAATTTAGGAGACTGTGAATTATTCACATAAACTATATGCAACTAAGATATCTCTTTAGAGAAGGAAGAATATAAAATTCCATAAATACGGAAATAGATGACTTTCGAATGCCTCTATTAAATAAACCATGGAAATGATTTAAAATTCCAGAGAGCATATAAATTTACAGGCTACCTAGATCTAGGTAGTAATTATCCTTAAGATGTTGCTATGCCTCTCAACTGATGATCTTTAACTCAATAAATCCAAATAAAACTAGAGGTACTTAACCTAATTAAAGTTGCCATTTTGTATTGTAGGTCTTCCTAAACATTCTGGACAAGTGACTTTTCCCTATGTCAATTTCACATATAGTAGCACTTCTATTTTTTGTCTGCCTATTGAAATTGTAAGCATTTTGAGAGGAAAGGTGGCTCATAAAAAATAACAGCCAACAGAAAAATAGATTTAGAGTTGAAGATAGTGGTTTGGTTTTAGGATTGTCATAAGAATCTATTTAAATAAAAAAGAAAATCTGTTACTTTATTAGTTATAAGAGAAATTAAGTAGGGAATCAGCAAGCTGGGAAAGGGAGGCTAACCAAAGCTGGCTCACGGATGTTCCTTTTGCCAGTTGCGTAAAGTCACTGTTGAAATTCTGCAAAACTCATCAGTGGCCAGCTTCCAGGGTAGAAAGTGTAGAGCGGTCCCACAGACAGATTTGAGGCCAACGACAGGGAGGAGGGGAAGAGGGGAGAGTCATACATAGCCTGGTTTCTCTCTCTAGAATGCTCTCTCTGATACCAAAATCTTAATGAAGTTGCTACTACTTCACCAATTCTGCTTTCCTTGCCCTTCTGGAAACTTAACATCAAATCAAGTTGTCTCAAGGCAATAACTGCATTAACACTTTTAGTTTCAGCCTCATTTAGAGTTTTGGTCTCAGTCTGTCACTGAAGTCTTGACCTCTTGGGTCCTGTGTGTAATTCAGGATTTGGATATGATCTTGGAGACCACTTTCAAGTTCAAAAGTATCCGCCTGGTCTAAGAACTGAGCCTCGCTCAGCTCTTATTCATTTCATAAACATTAATTATAGACCTACATTTTTGCAAACATTAGATATGAGATACTGATACCACAAAGATGTATATGATATATTCTCTACCTCAAAGAGACTGAAATGCTAAACAAGTGAGATGGGTAAGATAATACTTATTGTAAAGGTATAAGTGTGTTTGAGAAACACCGTGTGCCTATAGAAGCACAGAAGGAGGCCTAACTCAGGAGGACAGGGAAGGTTCACTTGAACCAAAGTCCAGATCACTGAAGGAGGGAAAGGTGTTCCTGGATCAAGAAAGAGAAGGAATAGAAATGTTAGAAAGCAACATATGTAGTATTATTGAGCGACAGTTTTATGCGGAGGAGCAGAAGAATGTGAGTCTAGAAAGATCAGACAAAAAAGAAATAATTTAGGAACGTAAATTGAATCTACAGACTTTGAACTCTAAGCCCAAAATAATACTGAAGGTCTGTGCAAGACAGTGATAGATCTTCTATACTCTGATTAAAACGTGAAGTAACCAAAAGTCTTTGTTTTGTTTTGTTTTGTTCTCTTGTTTTATCTATTTATCCTAAACCCCACCCAACCAGGCCAATGTTGGTGGTTAAACTCTGCTCTGGTCAAGAGATGCTATGATTCCTCCTCACATTATCCCTTCAGAAGAAAACACCCCTTCAGGATCTGAATAATCTCCTTAATCTCTCTGTAGGAAAGGTGAATGTTTCCAAACATTAAATACAAGTCTCAGGAGAACAAAATGCAAAAGTTCCTCAGCATGTATACCTTCTAATCTGAAGACTGAAAGGGAATTAATGGAAGCCTCTTTAGAAGAAAAACACATAGCCAGTCTGGAATCTGTTGGGGTTGAGTAGAAGGCAGATGACAGCTATGATTGTATTATTGGTTTCCAAAATGTTAAAGTTTTGACCTAAATGTTGAAACTCCTGACTTCATAATTTTAAAAAACTGATGGAATTATGGCTGCATTCATGCTCTAAATAAAATAAACTATATACCATTACTTACATTAATAACTTAAGAAGTATACCTAGGAAGAGGTACAGTATAGAGTCTTTTTCCACATCCTTTTACAAGTTTATTTTAATATCTTATTTTCCAGCTATATATATCTATTTCTCTCTACCTAGCCAAATATATCACAAGCATTATTGAGTTCCAATAAAGCTTAAGAGTAAGATTTTTTGTGGTTTGAAATAGCTCCAAATTTAATCTAATCAATGAAAAAACCATGTCAATTCATAAAAATTTTAGTTTCACCAACTTTTAATAATAGATTTATTACATCAATAGTACACCTTGCTAATGCCAGTGCTAGTTTCATTAGTATTTGCTGAGAAAAAAACCACTTTTGTCCTAATTATTTAAGTGAAAAGGCAACCATATCTCTATGATAAACCCCATTAAAGTCAATTTTCTAAGACTTAATAAATTCTTATTTTTACAGATCTAAATGACTCACACAATAGTTACTTTCCACACATGGTCATTTTGGTAATATCTCATCACATGCTGTCTGACGAAATTTGTTTGTTTCCTAATGGGATATTCCATGGCTCCTAGTAACTTTAAATGAGAAAACAAGGTAAGGTTTCTGATGCAAATCAACTTCGTGGCAGTACTCATTTGTTCTTTTATTGTTTAGTCCATTTTAACCTTGAAGGAGAAAAATTTCCTCTCTTGTAAAGCATTCCAAGAGACACCTTAATTTGTAACCACGGATCTGTCAGCTGTCTTATAATATATTTATTCATATGGTAACCATTAGAATTTTAGAAGGGAAGTCTAGGTTTATTTAGGCAATGTCCTTTGTTAGACTATCTAAGTAATGACACAGTAAGACCTCCAAAATGTATTACACAAATTTACAAGTAAAGGGGCAAATGAGTTGAAACCCCACTTCCTCTGGTACTTCTGAAAGGAAAGCAGGATGGAGAGTAGAACATTTAAGAGCAGAAATACATAGTATCCAGGTATCCCAGTAGGAGGCTGGTGTTGCAAAAAGATAGTACATGTTCAGTTACTCTCTGAGTTATAAGAGAAGACCCCTGATTATCCTTATTATTACATTCCCCTTTCTACTTCAGAACTCAAGCTCTCTGGCTGTATTATTCTTGTCACTTGTATTCATACTTTGTGTTGTTACTTCCATTTTTGGGTGACTATGGTTAATAACACAAAATACATTCAGCCCATCTTAGGTAGCTTGTATATAATATTCATTAGGCAGAATGGTCAAGAATAAGAAACCATAAACCGTGAATAAGTGCTAGGAAAAAGTAGTCTGAATAAAGATTTCACAGGCTCAGAAAACCAGAGTAGTGGGTAGTGGGAGACCAACCCTGGTTGGAGGGCACTTTATTATAACTTGTTTTCAGGACATATAAATACAAAGGAGTTTAACTTCTGGCTTCGCTCAAACTTATGCTTTTGAACATTCAGTTCAACATTTCCAAATAAACCTATATTCTATCATTGTAATGACTTCCAAGAAAATGTGATACTGGCATAGAGAATACAGAATGACTTGTTGAATGGTGATAGCAATTTCCTTCAGTGCAATCAGCCTTCATCATCATAATAGTCAACACATATGGAAAGCTCTTACTACATAACAAGCACGGTTCTAAGTTCTGTACATGTGTCAACCCCTGTAATCCTCGAGGAAATCCTTCATTCTATAAATGAGTGAAGCACATAGACATTCACTTGTGCAAATTCACATAGGTAGGGCTGGGATTCCAATCTAGTCAGTCAGCTTCTATATTAACCAGGAGAGTAAATCTGGTAAGCAAAAGGAATGACGTGAAGGTATAGTGAGAATACTTCTAACATCCCTGCTATATTAGAGTTTCAGCGGTCTTCACTTAAGATGGTCTTTGAATACCACAAGTTAATTAACTTGGGTATGACTAGAGAATACCTAAGTCATGGTAGCATAAATTTCTGTAGATTCTATCTATACCCAGGTTTAATGTAAGAGCACAGAGAATTTTATTAAAGTGTATTTTCTTACTTCACTGAGATAAACATGTACTAAACACAAAAGCTTCATATTTTACCATGAGAAGCTGAAATTAGACTAGGAGAGCAGAGAAAACTAGAATTATATGTTTTACATAGATCCTAAAATACATAACACCAAATGGTGTTTGCAACTTAGAGAAAATGTTTGTGGTGTTGTGGGTAAGAGTATATAGGAATATGTTAAACCATATTTATGGTCTGTGCCTCTTCCACTGTTAAACATGAAGAAAGATCAAAGCTTTGATCTTTCCTATGGACACATTTCCAAATGCCTTAGAGCTACAATTTCTCCATGATTCCCCAGAAATTCTCCAGTGCCCTACCTTAGGGAATGCAATTGTCTTCATCCCTGAATAGAAAGATTATATGTAAAATTTCAATTTCAAAAGGAAAAAAGTTCAACTGTGAAAAACAATCTAAGGTCTCAAGATCTTAAGAATCGTTATATTTACTGTAATTGGCATGTAACACATATGAAGGAATATTTTGTTGACTAAATGAATGAGTGAATGAATAAATGTATACTGAACCCCTTTGGTAGTATATCTATGTGTTTAAAATGGGTATGTTTGTATGAGTGTATAGACGCTTATAAACTGATCATCATAACTAACTGCAAGGTAAATCTTATCATGCATCATAAAAATAAGCAGTCTCTACAAAAGGCCAGAATTCTAACAGAAATAAAACAAACACTCAGTTACTGAACATCAAAATCTGGAATAAGTCTAAGCATCTAAATGGCTAGCTGAATTTTACAGCTCTTAGAGTTTCTCAATATAAGATAACCAAATAATCAAAAGTTAAGATAATTCTCTGACATATTTTTTAACATTTTAGAGATAGAGAGAGGGGAAAAGTATAGCATCCCTCTTTGATACAAAGCATTTCTTTCGTTGATGCAACTCTTTTACCGGGGACAATGTGTTTTCCTGTTCTTGTCTCTGAAGACTTTCTGCATTTCATCAGCAATGAGAATAAAGAGGAATAAATGAGATGCTAGATTTGGCAGTGACTGTAAGAGAAGGAGGCTGGGTCAATGACTGTAATTGTTCTTCAGTAGAGACTTTCTTCCAATCAGTTTAATTTTACATGAAATTTTTCCTTTTTTAATTTAAAAATATATTGCTCTGTTCTTTCTATTTTCTTGCTCAATCTCAGGATCAATTCTGTTGGCAATGAATTACTCGTCCAAAACAACTTAAGAATTTCACTGAAAGTAATTTTTAAAAATCAAAAATGTAGAAAAAGTAATTAAATAACATGCTACGACAGAAAAAGATGCACTGTGCAAATAATCCTTTATCTGTGGCATTGTGCACCAAGATTGAGGATTAGAAACTGTCTTGTCTTGAATATGTGAGCAAGGGAATGTGTGTATTCACCATCACGCATAAGCTCCACTTAGAGTGGTAATATAGAAGAAAAAGCAAAACACTAAGAAACTACTCAAGTTGTCTCTTGATATAAACCAAATAGCCATGCATAAAGGGAACAGAGAGTTCATTCCAACTTTAGAGCTTCAGATTTACAACAAAAACAAAAGGCATTTTTGAACACATATAACATCTCTATAAATGGAAATGTTATACTGGGCTAGAATCGTACTAAATTACACATAACAGATCAATTTTTAAGATACGATTATCCTTGAAGAAATATATTGTGAAAATAAACAAAGGAAACCTCATTTAAAAACAAATGAACAAACATAACTAAACAGAAATAGAGACATAGATATAGAGAACAAACAGGTAGTTACCAGAGGGGAGAGGGTGGAGAGAGGAGAGAAATAGGTGAGGGAGATTAACAGGTACAAACTTTGACCTACAAAATAAATGAGTCACATATGTGAAATGTATAGTATGGGAAATATAGTCAATAATTATATATCTTTGTACGGTGACAGATGACAACTAGACTTAACACAGTGATCATTTTGAAATGTATAGAAACATGGAATCAGTATATTATGTACCAGAAACTAACATAATGTTGTAGATCAACTAACACTTCAAAAACAAACAAATTCGTAGAAAAAGAGGTCAGATACATGGTTACCATAGTCAGGGGGTGTGGAGGGAAGGAGGCATTGGATGAAGGTTGTCAAAAGTTACAAAATTCCAGTTATAAGATAAATAAGTACTAGGGATGTACCGTAGAACATGATAAATATGATTAATACAGCTGCATGTTATATATGAAAGTTGTTAAGACAGTAAATCCTAAGAGTTCTCATCAAAATATCTTTTTTCTATTTCTTTAATGTTGTATCTGTATAAGATGATGGATGTTCACTGTACTTATTGTGGTAATCATTTCATGTGTGTGTAGGTCAAATCATTGTGCTGTGTACCTTAAACTTGTACAGTGCTGTATGTCAATTATATCTCCATAAAACTAGAAGAAAAAAATTTAAATTAAAGTCAGGAAGCTCTGAGGGGGAACTCTCACACACACATCACTCACCACAGCTTGCCGACCCCAGCAGGAAGAAAGATTCCCTTCTGACCCATCAACAACAAGCTTCCCACCACCTGCAGCTGATGAAGAGCCATCCCAGCCTCCCCAGTTTCCTCCTAATACCTGTTGAAGGCTGACCTCCCATTTGTCTCCTCGGACTTGCTTATGGTTCAGCATAGTTTGCATGGCCCAAATTGCAATTCCTCTGATCTTCCCAAATAAACTCATTTTGCTGGTAAAATAACTGGCTCTTCTGTTTTTTCAAGGTCAACAAACTCAAGCAATGGCTCTACGCTGAAGCTTCCCCTGGTCCCTTTCACACGCAGACCCTCTCTCTAACCCTCTGTCCTCCGGCCGTGTGCCAGACCCCCACTCCCACACACACAGGCAGAGCACTGAGATATGTGCCTATACTAGAATTTCATTCCTAGGTAGTTGTTTGAGTTTGTATTTGACCACCCCCATGATGGCATAACCCTCAGCACATAGTGCAGGGCTGAGTCACATTAACTGACAAAAATTGATGGGTCCATTATGGCTTCTCAATCTTCTCATGGCAAATTCCTCCCTGAAAGAAGATATGCTAGCACAGGGTAAAATCAGTGGTTTTCAGAATGCCTTTCTCTTGTCTGTAATTATATTCTATAGCCTCCCTGTAACTCTACACACTGTCTTCAGTATCCATTCTATCAGAAGTGTAACTTTAACGAGTTTTCCCCAATAATCTCTAAACTTCCTGGAACAGCATTCAAACTAAACCAAGTCCCATCCCAGAGAATTTTTTTTTTTTTCACATCACGACTCGGGTACGTCAACACACTTATTTTGACCTTAAAAGCCCCTTTGGCAGAAGACAAGATTTATAAAGATAGTAAAGTGTAATAATACGACCTGAGACTGACTTGACCAACCTCAAAATACTTTTTTTCTATAGATTTACAGCTTTCTTGTAATAATTTGGTTGCTGGGGAATAGTTTGCTAAATATTTTATCTACAAACAGCCTGATTCACTTCTTGTAATAAATGTCCTCAGCTATCTTGGAAAATGCTAGCAATAAAAATTTCCATTGCCGGTAACGGAGTCATGCCTATATAATTGTTTGAAAAATATAAAAAGACTATGAGAACTATTTATACCTAAGAAAAGAAAAGCATAAATGCTTCAGTGGAAACACACAAATTAAAAATCATGACGCACATCTGCTAAGTTTAGAAAACAAATATAACACATGTTAGTAGACATCCTTTGATATAATTGTTCAGTACCTAGAAGCCTGTGCTGGACCCAAAGCCAATACCATGTGGACCGGACCTTTTTACTGGTTTCTACTCACACGCATCTTCAAAATGATTACGTTACAAAACTAAGTTGATTCCAGTTTCCTGGACGTATGCATTTCCATAGAATCTCTTGAGAACCACTTAATTTCTGCTCAAGCTTGAAGAAGTTGCCTTTTTGCTAAGTATTTTCAGAATGTGTGAAAGAGGCACAATAATACTTATTTCTTACTATTACCTCAGTGGTGTGAAGATTAATTAAAAGCACTGTTTGCTGACAACTTTGAAAAGTGCTATATAAACACAAGGTATTACAATTTTGAGGAGTAAGAAATTATCTTAGGGAAGTTTTAAATCCTGGAAACAAATGATACATCAGAAGGCATTGTAATCATCTATAAATTCATGAAATAATAATAATTTTACTTAAAATTACAGAATGACAATGGAAGTGAGATTTCTACACCTGACCCTGCCACTACCACCAACACCAGTTTTTTGTGTAAAAGAAAAAACTTTCATAGATAACAGCCTCTAGAAAAATACAATGAATAGCACTCTTATCACACAGATGAAGAAAGGACAGACATTATTTATTAAGCACTATATTATATACCAGATACTTTGCCAGTTGTTTTTACGTAGTAATCTCATTTGAGACTTACAACAATCCTTAATGTAAATGGGTATAGTTTTAATTATTTCAGAGGTGATGAAACAGTCTCAAGCATGTTCAATAATGTGCTCAAATCAAACAGCTTTTAACTACCAGAGCTAGGATTTCCAACCAGGTCTTCTGCTCTTTGCATTTCAACATGTTGTGAGTATTTATTTTTAATGGTCATTGACCAAGATATAGTTAATATTTCTACCATTTAATGAGAATTTAAACTTCTAAAATTAGAGAGATTGCTCTATATAAGTGTAGACACTTCCTTACGAGGGAGTGGTTATCACCTGTGTGCAGGTAGATACTGCCCTGTGTGTAGGTACATAATTAAAATTTAGTTGGCACTACCACTGTGTAGAAAGACAATTCAGATTGTTAATATCACATGTAAAATGAAAAGACAATTAACAACCTAAGAAGAAAATGACATTTGCAACATATGTGACATCGATTAGCATACTTAATATGTGAAAAACTCTACTTTTTCAATTAATTATACAATTTTTTAAGGTGAAACATGAGTCAAAGAACACAATCAGTGAATTCACAGAGAAGAAATACAAATTCCATGTGTGTTTTTTAATGTTTAGCTTCACTTATACTAAAACAACGCAATTCAAACAACATTTGCTGCCAATCAAATACATTTTTGAGCCAATGTTTATAAAATTCAGGGATGTTTATTCCTCCGGTTGGAGTATAAACTGGTACAACATTTCAGAAGATTTTAATGTAATCTATAATATAAGCCCCAAATCTTAAAAATTTAATTTCTATTTGATCCAGAAATTCTTTTAGAAAATCAACTAAAGGAATTAAGCTTCAATGTGTCAAAATTTTTTGCTATGAGAATATTCATTGCGGTGCTGCTTTTCATAGTAAAAATATGGACATTACCTCAGTAAAGGTAATAAATAAAGAATAATTTAGGTAAATCCTGGGGCATTCATATATTGAACTTCTTTGTAACCAATTAAAACGGTATTCTGGAAAAATACTTAATGATATGAAAAAAATGTTCACAAATTAACTGAAAAAAAACTCAGTGTACAAATTAGTATTGAGGATGATTCTATTTTGTTTATATAAAGACAGCATACATTTCATTTTTGCATCCAGAGATAGAGATATCTATATAGAGAGATGGAAAGACATCTGTACAATAGAGATAGAACCAGAGAGAAAATGAGAGAGACAGAGACAGATATACCTACCAAGATGGACATGGAAGTAAAATAAAGATAGAGATATCTACACAGAGTAATAAAATATATTTATAGTGATAAAATTACAGATTCAGAAATACATAGACATAGGTATGCATATATATTTATATGCATACCTATATCTATATACAGCAAAAGTTTAGAAGTGGTTATCTATAGGTAGTGAGGATTAGATTTTTTTTCTTCTGTTTATCTGTCTTATTTTGCTTAAAAATTTAGAATTAAAAAAATTAATATGTAATATTTTCTTTAAAAAAGTCATTTGTAAAGACAAAAAAATTATGAATAAAGGTCAGCATCATCTTACCAAGAAGAGTATCATTGTTGTTTTCTGTTAGCTGTTTTAATTCATAGAGAGCAGAAAAAAATCAATACCCTTTTAGACTTCTCCAATCACAACTTATTTCTGTTTGTTAATTTTATCGGTAATTAATTAGCATCATATTTAAAATTTTTCAGGTTTGCAAAAAAAATCCTTAGAGACAACCACCCTGGGTGCATTAAACTGGTCAATGTGTGGAGAATGTAGTTAGTTAGTAGTTAACTTGATAAAATTAATAAGGGTACATGTTAAAGCCAAAAGAGAATAATAAATTAGAAGTCATGAAAATAAGAGCTACAATCCTACTTCGTTATTCACTAGGCACAAAGCCTTGAAATATTTCCTAAAAATTTCTATACCTCATTTACTTCATTTATAAAATTGGGCTAAAAATAACTGCCCTTCTACCTTAACAGATATATGTAAATACTGACTCTGGCAGTACACATAAAATCTAAGAAAGTTTATATAAGTATTACAATCAGTGTGATTATTACTATTTAAAAATAAACCAGGAAACTTACAATGTGAGTTAATTGTCCTGTCTGTTAATCAGTACAAAATACTTAAATTTAGCATTTTTAACCCTTTAAGAAGATATTTTACTATAATAAATACATGATTTACTAATGTTTTTCTTACTCTTTTCTTATAGACTAGAAATGTTCTGTACTGCAATTAGTAAAAATTCAGAAACATCAAGACATATAAAATAAAATGACAGTTAAATTCAATGAATTTAATTCATTTTTATTCCCTCTATACTGTATTCTCAAACCAAGTGGAATATGTAAGCACCGACATTGCTAAATTGGATACACCCTTTTAATTAGAATCCTCTGTTTAATTTTTGATTTGAGTGTTTCATACTTCTCTTGAAGTATCCTAGAATTAAACCACTTCGAGTGTGTTCACAAAGAAAGTTGGAAAATGTGGACATGAAAGTAATTCACCCAAAAGTATCTAAGGAGCATCTTCTTTACCAAATACAATACGAAAAGGAAACCTTGCTCTCCAGGAGTTCATAATCTAATTGATTTTATATCTATATCTATCTATCTGGCTATCTAATAAATAAAATACACACACACATAAATACACCAGTTAAATATGAGAAACAGTAGGATTTTAAGCCCCCCCCCAAATACCATAAGAATTAATAAAAATAAGACCTCGTCCTAGTTCTAGTATTTTTAGATGATTAAAATAATTACCACCCCTATGCTCTTACAATTAGGGAGTGGCGGAGCTAGGATTCAAACATTCGTCATCAGAAGTCAGAGCCTACACTCTTACCATCTACAGAGATATTTGAAAATTCCATTAACTCTCTTAGGTCACATATATCTTAGTGTCTTTAAGAGTCATTTTTCAAATAATAAGTGTCTCTAGGAAGTTTATTGGTCCAGTAAAAGGTCTTTATTACCAGTCTCTCACACTAGTACTCCTAAAGATAGACTCCTTTTAACTGATTATGATCACTTATCTAGTAACTTCCTAAATTCTCATATCTCAAAATACAAATAACAAGAAAATTAGAAAATTAAAGATGAACTTAAAGTTGTGCCATTAATGCAATGGTTGTGATGGAAGAATATTACATTAAGATTCAAAAGACCTGATTTCCCACTCTCTAAACATTTCTTGGTGAAATTCCTTTTCTGCTGAAGGTATCAGCCTAACTCATGCCCATGCTGGTTCTAAAATTTATAATTTTAATATAATTCAGCTTTTTTAGATAAATATATTTTCCACCTTCAGTATGCTCCATTCATATTCTAGGAACGATTTAGGGTGCAAGAAGTATCAATCGTGACTGTAAAATTTCTCTACCCCAAAATTCAAGAAGCCATCATTTTGCTCTAAAACTACTGGGAAGGGCTTTTGCTGGCGTGCGTGTTGGGTGGGGTGGGAGAAAGAGTGGAGGGGGCAATGGGTGAGAAACCTGGTCATTAGAAGACATGATTTTGTGCCAAATATGCCACACGTGGCTCAACAAAAAGGAAACCGTCAAAATACTTCCTCTGTACCAAGTTCTTTGCTATGTATTGGGGATGCAAGGATAAATGACGCTGTGTTAGTCTTTGCGCTTACGAGGCTTTGGAGTTTGAGAAGGAAAACACATAACAAATCATTATTATTCTATGTGAGAAGCACCATATGAAAGAATGTTCAAAGTGTTGAACCACTTATCTTCACAGTAACCTTGAGTTAAAATAGTTAATGTTTGCATCCCCATATTAAAGGTAGCATTGGCGTTTGGAGGTGTAGCAGGATTCTTCTAAGGCCTAAGAGCTAACTGAAAGCAAAATCATGATGAGACTTTTCATCTGTAACATTCACCTTAGCATTAGTGCACTCCCTGTCTTCCTGTTAGTAAAAATAATATTCTAGAGGTTTAGATTTATAAACCCTTTGGCTATTATTTTAGATATGTAAAGTAATATTAGCTGGCGGTCTCAGCATCATTTTATAAGCAATTGTGCCTACAATTGGTCATTTCAATAATTTTTAAAGCTCTAATAATTGTGTAAAGACATTATACATTTTTTGATTAATTAATATTTTGTAGTTCTTTCATTATTTTGAGGTTCATGACCTTTATCACCCAAGGAAATTACCATTTGGTTTTTCTTTTTGATGCCCATGACCTTAGTTCCACTTGTCCCCATTAAACTCTTTCAAATTAAATCTTGGGGAAACCCAGGGCAGCACTGCTAGTTACTTTGCAGATCCCCATCCATGGGCACATGTTACCATGGAGTATAATAATGCAAAGCCTGGGCACGGGCTGGGAGTGGACCAGGCATGAGAACGTGAAGATAGGCCTGTGGAAAGCTGCGTCTTCCCCCAATAATCTGACTGAAGTGTTTCAAATGAAACCCTTTGGCCACCAGTACCATCCTCTTCCTTTTTCCTTAAGCTCTTGATTGCCCCAAGTGACAGAACCAAAAGTTTCATGGTAACAGAAATTAGCCTAATACTTGAGTGACAGGCTTTTTATTTGGTGGATCTGGGTTTATATCCAGTCTATGACACTTATCAGCTGTATAACATTGGGCAGCATTTTTATCTCTCACCTGTGAACTGGAGGTTAAAACACTATTGATCCAATAGGATAATTATGAGGATTAAATGAGGCAATGAACATAAGTGTTTAGCACACTGTCTGGCATATAGTGAAATCAATGGAATTTAGCAAATTGTACAAAGATGAAGTTCTAAGTTTCAATTTCCACATCTGTGAAATGTAAGTAAAAATAATTTATCCCATAAGCTTTGAGAATTTAATGAGGTAATGCATGAGAGCATTTCACCTGGTGTCAGGTCTATAATATGAGCTCAGTAAATGTGAACTCTTAATATATTGCACAAGCATAAAGTTAAAGTGGAAGCTCTCTTAACCTCTAATTAATTAATAGCCTAGATTAACCAAAAATTCTGTTCTTTGTGTAAAACATATGAGCTGATGTCCAAAGGATCCAAACAGCATGGCTAGTGACACACCCTCTAACTATGGTAATCATAGGCCTCAGTTTGTCCAGGACTGTCATAATTTATATTTTCTTTTACTCTCAAAAGCTTCTAGGCATGGATGATAAATTACATGCCTACTCTACAAGTACACCCATGCCCTCCATACACGCCAGAAAATTTGTATGCTCTCCAAGTACTCTCTGCATTAGTCTGCAGTGCTGTTTTTGCAGATTTTCCTTATTATTGTAAATTCATAATTCAATTAAGTTTTATAAAGACTGATAAAGATGTTATGGAATTAAATATAATTTAATTAAAAATCTACATAAACTAATGAAAAATTCTACAGCATTGGACATGAGAGAGGAAAAGGAAGATCAGGAAGGGGGACTAGAGAGTTTTTGAAAATGTAGAAGCTCCCACACTCATTACTTCCCAAGTTTAAGTGCTTGCTCTCATTCACAGAAATTCAAAGTAAAAACTGTAGAGAATGAAAAAAAGAAAATGTGAAATGTGTCACTGGATTCATAAATACGTTTCCATTATACCTCAAAATAACCTTGCAAGGAAATAATTTGTCTAAGTCCACTAGTAAACAACAGTGCTGAATCACAAACCTAAATGTGTCTGAAACAGAACACTTTGCTCTCAGTAGCTAGATAATAGCTTCCGCCACCCCATAACGAAGATACAGTATGTAAAGGCTAGAGCAAGCAAAAAAATGTGATATCTTTTGAATGGAAGCCCAAAAAGCTTAATTTGCTAATTCTGGAAGACTGACTACTTAACTGATTATAAGTTAAGGATACATCCTTATGCTCTATGTCAGCATTCCATTGATATAGACATAGATATAGATATTTTTAATTGCAAAAGGAAAAAGTGAACAGAGATTGGGTACATCCTGGTGATTTATTTTCTGTTAATATTCTACTGAAAATTAAGTGCCTGTATAATTCTGCTGTAACACACTAAAGGAATATATTTAATCTGCAGTCCATCAATGCATAAACTTTTATGTTAAATAAGAAACTGCCATTGTATTCTCAACATTCACTATGTCATACTCCTAAATTGATATCTTCTATTAGAGCTCTATGTAATATAACTATAAAATAGACTCTAGTTGCATCAGTAATTGAATTGGGCTCTGCTTTGAAAGATTATCTTAATTATAGTGAAACTAGGGAAATAAAAATGCAACCTAGGTAGATTTAAAGTACAATTTATGAATTTTAAAACATTGAACACTGCTTTACCTACAGGTTTCATTAATGTCAATGGGAGATGTGCAGCTAAAAGAACATGCAACATTTAACAATTTTACATTTAACTGGGCACTTTTTTCCGTTTTCCTTATCAGTGATGAATTTGGTGGAATATTGCAAATGGAATTGTGGTCTACAAATTGTTAATAATGCACTCTGTTTTAGATTTAAATATGTGCTTAAAATATGGATAAAATATCTAGATTTATACATTATGAATATAAATTATAAATATCTAAATTTATAAATAAGATATTTAATATATTACATAAAATTCACTCTCACCAGCCATGTTTCAAGTAGTCAGTAAATACATGTGCTTAGTGGCTGCCATATAGGGAAGTGCAGATATGAAACAGCTATTGGAGAGCCACTAAATAGGTTTTAGAATCAAACTATTTTTAGCTTTCACTTTTCCATGCATAAAAGTCCAGTTTGTGACTTTCTAATAAATGAGAATGGATTTTTTAAAATAATATAGTGTCATTATTATTAATAAACCAGGGAGGTTTTGAATACTACCTTATAAGGAGCTCCAAATCCTCATTTCAATAGCCTGACATATCTGTCAGAAGTTTCTAAATATCCTCAAACTCATTGCTTTTGGAAACTCTACTTATCTGCCATACACAGTTCTCCAAGGTTTCTGTTTCCCTTCTTCCTCTATTTATGTTTATGGTACCACCATCTCCAAAGCCATGTCAACATAATCTTCAAAATCATGTCTCTGATTTCTTACTCTTCCTCTCCTCATACCTCTAAAATGGTCACAGCGCTATTTCTTCAATCACGTAATTCTTTTTTGTCTTTTCCTCCTCTCTACCCTCATGCACTCTTATCAACCTTTTTCTCACTTTAATCTATCTTCCAAACAAAAGCCACAGCAGCCTTACTAGAACACAGATAATATGACAGATCCAACTACAAAATGAAAGGCAAACTCCTGAGAATAGCTTTAAGGAACTTCATAAACCCTTACACATGCTACTGCTGCCCCTGACAATGGCTTGGTGACCCCTGCTGGCATATTTTGAAACCTTTTCCAAATACCTGAAAATAAGTTCAAGGTCTTTAATCTTTGTGACCCTCGTTCTTCTGTCATAAAGTGAGGGAAAGAATATTTACAGGACTTCCCTGGTGGTCCAGTGGTTAAGAATTGGTCTTGCGATGTAGGGGACGCCAGTTCCATCCCTGGTCGGGGAGCTAAGATCCCACATACCGCGGGGTAACTAAGCCCGCACACCACAACTACGGAGCCCACGTGCTCTGGAGCCGGTGCACCAAAGCTAGAGAGAAGCCCACACACCGCAACAAAAGATCCCGGGTGCCACAACTAAGACCCGACGCAGTCAATAAATAAATAAATATTTTTTTAAAAAAAACAATATTTACTTTCAGGGATACTTTAGAGCTTAAAATTAGGGATAATTTAGAGCTTAAAATTAAGCCACGTAATAAATTGCTGCTGTTTATATCATCATCATCTTCTTCAACATCATCATTCATTTGGCTCTAACCTCCACATTTCTGGTTGCATTTTCAAAGAAGTCTGCATAGACAAATTGCTAAAGATCCCTATGTTTCATTTCACTGGTGAAGAAAAATAGGTCAGACAAGGCACCATGCACTTGCCATGACCAATCGTATCACTAGGGTGTAGCCTCAGGATACCAATGACCTTCTCATTACTACTAAAAGTTACTCAAAGGCTGTTGAAGCCTAATGCTATAAATGACTTTAAATTGTTTTTATAAGACTTCTGAATTTAGTGCAAAAATTTTCATTGTACTTCATCTACCTCTTGATGCAAAGATTGCATCTGAAGCCTGCATGCGCTCAGACACATTACAATACCGAGTCTATCCAGTTGGTAATGTTACCACATTACTACTAAATAAAAATGACTGGAATATTGTTACTATAAGGCTTATCTAAATCTTCATTCTTTTCTGTTTCTTCCAGTTTTATTGAGATAAAATTGACATACAGCACTATAGAAATTTCAGGTGTACAGCATAATGGTTTGACTTATATACATCATGAAATGATACCACAATGAGTATAGTGAACACCATCATCTCATATAGACACAACATTAAAAAAATAGAAAATAATATTGTTTCCTTGTGATGAAAACTCTTGGGATTTACTCTCTTAACAACTTTCACATAAAATATACAGCAGTGTTAATTACATTAATCATGTGTTGTACATTACATCCTTAGTACTTATTTTTCTTATAACTGGAAGTTTGTACCTTTTGACAACCTTCACCAATTTTCATTCTTCACTTTCATTTGAGCTTTTTAATTCTTTGAGTTTATTTTTTTTAGCTCTTCATGCAGCAACAATTTAGGAACAGTCATTAATAAAATAGCTGCCTTTTGATTTAATAAAGGCAACTTGTTATTAACAAAAGCATCAAATTTGCTGAAAGATCGTAACATCTTTGTGAGGCTGTCCTAGCAAGTGAATCCTCTTGAATCTCAGCTTTCCTCACACAACAGTCTTATTTTGAAAAAACATTTAAAAATGCTTAAAAAGCAATTTATAAAATAAGAGGTCCTTAAAATAGAACTTTTATCCTCATAAAAAATAGGTGTAAAGTCAAGTATTAAGTTACTCTAATTAAAAGGTCTTCAGTTTCTATAATGCAAACTATGTGTTTGTGTCATTTTGTTTTTGAAACAAAGTTTAGAAGTTTTTAGAATATGTGGAGAATCCTCTCTCACTGGTGGTAAAAATATTTATGGTTATTTTTGAGAACCATAACAGAACAGAATGCCATAAGGACTGTAGGTAAATATAAAGTTGTGTCCTTTATTACTCAGCCATAAAAAGAAACAAAATTGAGTTATTTGTAGTGAGGTGGATGGACCTAGAGTCTGTCATACAGAGTGATGTAAGTCAGAAAGAGAAAAACAGATACCGTATGCTAACACATATATATGGAATCTAAAAAAAAAAAAAAGGTTCTGAAGAACCTAGGAGCAGGACAGAAATAAAGACGCAGACGTAGAGAATGGACTTGACACAGGGAGAGGGAAGGGTAAGCTGGGACGAAGTGAGAGAGTGGCATGAACATATATACACTACCAGATGTAAAACAGATAGCTAGTGGGAAGCAGCTGCATAGCACAGGGAGGTAAGATCAGTGCTTTGTGACCACCTAGGATGGGGAGGGTGGGAGGGAGGCGCAAGAGGGAGGGGATATGGGGATATATGTATATGTATATGTATAGCTGATTCACTTTGTTACACAGCAGAAACTAACACATCATTGTAAAGCAATTATACTCCAATAAAGATGTTTAAAAAAATTTTTTTTAAAAATATATGCTGGGCTTCCCTGGTGGCGCAGTGGTTGGGAGTCCGCCTGCCGATGCAGGGCACACGGGTTCGTGCCCCGGTCCGGGAGGATCCCACATGCCGCGGAGCGGCTGAGCCCGTGAGCCATGGCCGCTGAGCCTGCGCGTCCGGAGCCTGTGCTCCGCAGCGGGAGAGGCCACAACAGTGAGAGGCCTGCGTACCGCAAAAAAAAAAAAAAAAAAAAAGATATATGCAAATACTATCCACTTTGGTTATAAGACAGAACTTATAAGATCTCAATTATTTTGTCATTTATGGCAAATGTTCAACAACTCAATTGTGGTTACTAGCTAATTGAGGGAAATAATGTACATGTTGCACTTTTGTATGATTTCCCTCAAATACCAACATTATTTCGTTATATCATGTGCCTCAAAATGTGCTCCTTGGATCAACTGTATCAGATCCACCTGAAATGCTTGTTTGAAATACAAATGCCTTGGAGAATTTGAATTCTGGAGGCAGTGCCTGATCTGCATTTTAACAATCTCCTCAGATAACTCCTAGGTATTCAAAATTTAAAAACACCGCACTATATTTTTTAGAGTGAAAGAAATTAAATGACAAAGCCAAAGGCAGACGAAAGGCCACGTGGCCCATCTCCATCCTCTCCTCTAAATCACACTGAACAATTGGAAGTCCTTACTTTAGGATATAGTCAGCATGCATAATTACCCTGTAGCATAACAGATCTGGTTTTCAAATTTTCTTGACAAAGTTTTGATAGTTTAAATAGGAAAACAGACGGTTGCTTATATATCCAACGTAAATTTATTTGTAAAATATCTTAATCAGTGTAAGCGTAGCACTTCTCTGGAGGGAAAGCTTACTTTTCATTGCCTTGCAAACATATTCAAATATATTTTACTCAAGTTTGCATTAAAATTCATTGATGACAACTTGTATAAATATCTTCAAGGCAAATTGAACAAAGATATCTATTCCTGAAAAATGAGACTCTCCCTTGGGAAAGTGATGATTATGATAATCAGTTGCACAAAACTCTAAACAATAATGATAAAAAAATTAAAATAGTATGGTTAAGGAAAATAAAAGAATAATTGTCAATCTTCCCTTCCCTTACCTCTTCATATTTCTGTCACAGTCTCTAAAGGAAACACATATCAAATATCACATTTAGTCCTGAAGAAAACATTCTTTGAATAAAAGGCACAAATTAATAGCTATGCTCACAATTAAACCTAATATGTGGATAAGCTTATCATATGCCAGAAGTCATTCTTGCATATATTGTTCAATCAGTTCATCACATATCTTTATCACAAGAATGACGCTAACTTTAAAAGGTCATGAACCCTGTATGTGGTTGTAATTTGACCTTCAGTTTTTTTAATTGGTTGAATAGCTATCTGTTCCTTCCCCTATACTTGAAACGTCTAAAAAAATTAGGATAGGGAGTGGAAAGAAACCAATACAGCAATTGAAATTGTTCCTTTATATCGTTTTATGAATTCATAGATCCAAAATACTTTGGCAACCATACATAAAAAGAAATGTGTATATTCGGATGGAATGGCAGCAATTCATAAATTAAATGAAATTCAGGAAAGTCTTCTTTTAAAATTTGTTCTCTTTTTTCACCATAACAATTGTCTCAGTAGTGTCAACTCTGCATATGTTACAGGATCAGTTTATGTCCATAAAAAGAAAAAATTATATTAAAATATTAAATATTATATTAAAATATGTTCCTTCTCTCATGTGTTTGTGAAAAATCAATCTCTGTAAGAAGCTAATGGCCCAACAAGCCTGATTTCTCCAGATGCAACATCTATTCTTTAGACCTTTTCACCACTGATTGGTCACCCATGGATTTGTGGAAGATTAAAAAACTTGAAGCTCTTTTTTAGTTTACTCAGGGATAGAAGCACTAATTTCATCTAGAAGTATAGACAATAACATAATAGAAGTAAATTATTCTTAAATTAAAAGGGCTAATGAAGTTGTCAAAGATACTTAATTTACAGCGCAGCCTCCTAGGTATGGAGAACCCAGCACAACTTGACTCTGACTAGAGCTTATTGCACTAATTTTGCTTTAATTTAAATGACCAGTGGCAACTAAGACCCATGGTTACCCATAAAAGATTCAAGCTTTTCTGAAAAAGATTAATTTATAATCCTTATTATTTCCAGTTAGTAAACATATATGTACTGACCAGCAAGAAACCGATAATGTGAGCCTGCTTTACTAGAAGGTTCCACTTTAAGAGTGCAGTTTAGTACATTTTGAATGTATAATAATGCATAATCTCAGTGTAGTGTTTTATTAGGTCCTCCTTTTAAAATTTTAGTTATTTTCCAGTTCACAAAAAAGCAAACTCTTGCCCCCCAATTGGGTTAAGTTTCAGAATACCAGTCCTGCTTACATTTAGTGACTAGTTCACAGTTTGGGTGGGGTGGGTACAACTTTCTGCTTGTTAAAAGTAAAGTTAAATATGATTTTTCTTTTAAAGTTGTCTTTTGATTTTTCAATTAAATAAAATTTAAACATACATAAATTACATATTAAAAATTATCTATTCCATCTATATTAACATCAAATATTCAGTCAACTAATATTTTATGAATGGGCCGCCAAAACACATTGTTACCAAGATAATACATAGTTGAATGAATTGTCATTCTCAAGTTGAGTGAAGTAATAGCCTATTTGTTAAAGGTGATATAGCAGAATTATTCTCCTCTTGTCTGCTTATAAAGAAATACACCTATTCTCATATTGTCTTAGCTTAAAAGTTGAACCTGAATAGCAAAAGTCTCCTCCGCCCCTTCATAATTATGTTCAGTAATATTTTGCCTTCTCATTTAAATCAATTATATATATAACCCTTCTCTTATCCAGGGAAATGTCCGACTCATAAAATCCTTGTTCCTGTTCAGCAAGAACTTTCACCTTTCTAACAGCAAGGTTTCCATAAGGGCAATTCAAGCAGACATTGAGAAGTTTCCAGGAAGTTTTAATTGAATCAGAACTGATAAAGATTAATTAGCTACATCTGTCCTCATGACAGTCCTGATGTGGGAACAATAATCAAATAAAAACTCTGTCAACAGAAATGGTCAGTGATAAAGACTTACTGAATCTCTCTATCTCAAATGCAAATCCCCACTGCAAAGACATTACAGAAAATGAAGTTACAATGAGATAGAGAATAAGTGACCTGCTGTGCTTGGAAACAGACCAATGCAGTCTAGGAACATCTAGCTCTTTTAAAAGTAACAATGGGTAAAACCAGAAATTAATAACACCTAATGTCCCCTTGATAGAACAAAGTCTTAAAGGCATCATGCTTCACATAGATTGGACTATACATTGTCAGCACATTTATATACTGAAGGAAGATCTGTGTTTATTCATCTCTGATTTATAGATAACAGAAGAAGTGTAAAGGAGAAATATAAGGATGGAGAATGATTTATAGCTGATCATTAACAAAGAAAATTACACAACCATACTTTCCGCTCTCATGTCCAATTTATGATTTTAATCATTAAGTTGTTCCTCAGTGCTGGCAGGAAATTCTACTGTAATCTTTTAGCCACCTTAAAATGCATGGGTGTATTTGCACAAGGCCCACACTTAGGAACCATGCTTGGTTTTATGCATAGCTGTCACTGTCTTGAATTTTTTAATAATTTAACAGGACTCTGACATTTTGTGTTGCCTGTGCGGTCTCTAGTCAAATCTCTCTTATATTCCTCTACTTTTGCATATAATTATTATTGCTTCCTTTTATTATTCCAGTGTCTTCTCCTTTCTTGCTCTCAGTTTGATGGTTTGGGTATATTATTTTACTAAAAAGAAAATGAAAGCAATCAAAAGAGAAATTCCACCTCCTCATGCAACCATATTCAGCAACCTAGCTACATCTATACACATATAAACTTGGGTCTCCTCCTGTTACACTGAATGAATGTTTCTTTATTTTATCTAAAGCCACCTAACCCACAGGGAACATGACTCCTACTTAATGCCTGGTCTAGTCAATCCCATGACAGGACAGTAAATCTGCCTAATTCTGGAAGGCAGTATTAGGAAACCCATTTTGCCCTTGCACATGAACTACATTCCCCATTTCCACCTTTAATACTACTAGAGGTAATATGTTGGGATCTCTGTCTATTCATTCTTTGTCTTATTTTTTGGGACAAAAAAATTTTTAATGTTGTTTATAAGAGTCCCTCAAAGACCTCAACCGCAATCACTTAATAAATATTTGTTGAAGGAATGAATGAGTGAAGCTAATCATGTTCTTAAATATTTGTTTGCTTAATCTACCAAGTAACCTTAATTTTTAAAAAATTTCCTAATTTTTACTTCCTTACCATAATTATGATGTTTTATTCTTATTCCATTAGATAGTAATGTGGATGGGTACAGGAATCTATTTCAAGTAATATTGGGGTGCTCAAATAATTTACTTGAGAAAGTAATTTAGAATGGCTTTTGGTAAAATAGTAAAGTTATGGATGACTCTATAGAATTCAGATTTCACCCTCTCCCTACAACAGGCCATCTACAGCTTGGCTGAAGTCCTTAATTTTCTCCATATACCATAATGGACAAATCCCACAATTTGCACTCCTGTTACACCACTTCCAACCAAATCAAACACAAACAGCTCAGCTCAATTTTATTTCCTTTAGAAATAAAGATAAACGTTCATTTCCCATGATTATAGGAGATTTAAACTGAGAAGAATGAATTAGATTAATGTTTTCTAATATTGTTGATTTCATGAAAATATTTTAGGAACAGACTTGGGGAATTTCAAACCAGTCTGAACCATTGGTTTAAATTACTACCTTCTGCCTACTCAAGTTCTGTAGTAGGAAAGCTTATTATTTACATTATTTAATATTTCATGAAAATATTTTAGGAACAGACTTTAGAAAATATTTTAAGAACAGATTTTCTCCACTTGGGGAAGTGGAGAAAATAGGAAAGAATCCCAGTGAATTCCCCACTTTCTACCAGAGCAACTCTGTATTTATCTTCCTTATTCATTGCGTTTTCTCATAACATTTAAGATATTCTTCTGCTAAAAATTGTCTAAGTCCACTTACAGTTCTAAGTGATTAAATAAAATATTTTTGTTGAGTATGGGAAAAAAGCATATGGTCAATTTGTTACTCAAAGGATCTTTATCAAAGAAAGAAATGGTATATTTCTTCAGAAGAAAGACTGAATGACAAAAGGCAAGTGATTATGTAATTACAGGAGAAAAAGGATGAGTAGTAAACAACAAAAGAATAAGAAAAAGTAGCAGAAGCACATATTCATCCCTACTATCATTAACCTACTATCCTTAAGCACATAGAAAATGGGTTTACCCAGATTTAGGAATTTGAAAAAATTCTGCAATTCATAGATTGAGAGATGAATTTAAAATCAAATGTAACTCATAATGTTTAGTGCATAAATAATATCCTCATTAGTTTCAGGCCTTTAAGGAATTTCCACTTTAATATTATAGAGAATAATTTAATTTATATAAATATAAAACTAAAAATAGAACTACCTTTTGACCAAGCAATTCCACTCCTGGGTATATATCTCAAAAAACCAAAAACACTAATTTGAAGATACATATGCCCCAATGTTCATAGCAGCATTATTTACAATTGCCAAGATATGGATGGAACCTAAGTGTCCATAAACAGATGAATGGATAAAGAAGATGTGATGTATGTATGTATTATATATATATTATATATAATATATATATATACATATACCTACAATGGAATACTACTCAGCCATAAAAAGAATGAAATTTGGCCATTTGCAACAGCATGGATGGATTTGGAGGGTATTATGCTTAGTGAAATAAGTCAGACAGAAAGACAAATATTGTATGATATCACTGATATGTAAAATCCAAAAACTGCAACAAACTAATGAATATAACAAAAAAGAAACAGAGTCACAGATATAGAGAACAAACTAGTGGTTACCAGTGGGGAGAGGAACGGGACAGGAGCAATGTAGGGGTAAGGGATTAAGAGGTATAAACCATTGTGTATAATATAAGTTACAAGGACATATTGTACAACACAGGGAGTATGGCCAATATTTTATAATAACTAAATAGAGTATAACTTCAAAAATTGTGAATCATTATATTAAACACCTGAACTTATATAATATTTTACATCCACTGTACTTCAATAAAAATAAGTAGCTAGGGACTTCCCTGGTGGCTCAGTGGTTAAGAATCTGCCTGCCAATGCAGGGGACATGGGTTCAAGCCCTGGTCCAGGAATATCCCACATGATGCGGAACAACTAAGCCCCTGTATCACAACTACTGAGCCCACGTGCCACAATTACTGACACCCGCGCGCCTAGAGCCCATGCTCTGCAACAAAAGAAGCCTCCACAATAAGCCCGTGCACCACAAGAGAGTAGCCCTCACTTGCTGCAACTAGAGAAAGCCCACCAACAAAGACCCAACGCAGCCAAAAAAATAATCAATTAATTAAAAAACCCAAGAAAACAAAAACATGAGATAGTACTTCACATCCATTAGGAGGGCTAAAGTTAAAAAAAAAAAAGTAACTAAATAAAGAAAGAATGAGATATGTTCATGCAAAAGCCTGTACATGAATGCCTATATCAGCTTTTATTTTATTTCTAAAACTTGGAAATTACCAAGATATCCTTCAATAAGTGAATGGATAAACTGTGGTACATGCGTACGATGGAATATTACTCAATGATTTTTAAAATGAGCTATCAAACCAGAAAAAGACATGGAAGAAACTTCAATGCAAATTGCTAAAAGGCCAAACTATATAGAGAGTAAAAAGATCAATAGTCCCAGGAGTTAGGGGGAGGAAGGGAAGGATGAACAGATGGAGCATAGGGGATTTTTAGCACAGTGAATATACTCTGTGTGATATTATAATGGTGGATATATGTCATCATATATTTGTCAAAACTGTAGAATGTACAACACAAAGAGCAAGTGTGAACTGAGGACTTTAAATAATAATAATGTATCAATATTGGCCCATCAATTGTAACAAATGTACCACTTTAATGCAAGATGTGGAAATGGGAAGAGAGGAGGGGAGAAGCATATGGGAACTCTGTACTTTCTGCTCAATTTTTCTGAAAACCTAAACTGCTCAAAGATAAATAAAGTCTATTTTTAAGGTCCATAAAAATGAGAAGAGAAAATAAAAGTACAGTAGTGAAGTAATTCTACCTTATAAAAAAAGCATTAGAAGCCTATATATAGCATGATTTTTAACAACAAGGACTTTGAAGAGAGCTCAACCAGCATTTCAATTGAAGCTTTGCTGTTTACCACCTGTTTGACCTTGGGAAAAAAAGTTTCAACCTCTCAAAAACTAAGTTTCATCATTTACAAAATAGAGGTGATATTTGTACCTATTTCCCTCCCTTTGCTTTTTCTTAATATGAAATATTCAAAAAACTAGTAATGTCCTTTTATTTGTTCTTTTGGAAATAAAAGCAGCATCAAGTTATGAAATGGTTCAGTTTGAACCACTGTTTTAAATTACTACCTTCTGTCTATTCAAGTTCTGTAGTAGGAAAGCTTATTATTTACATTATTATGAATATGTGCAATTCAGAAGTCTTGCTCATTTTCAAGCCTTAAAGAAGTGGTGAATTTATAGCAATAAGGCTCCAATCTGAACTTCATTAAGTAGAGGCAGTTCTCATCCAGATAAGGGCAACTTAAGGACATGATTATCTTATTGAATATTTCATATTAAAACACATCACCATGGGCTTCCCTGGTGGCGCAGTGGTTAAGAGTCCGCCTGCCGATGCAGGGGACACGGGTTCGTGCCCCGGTCCGGGAAGATCCCACATGCCGCGGAGCGGCTGGGCCCGTGAGCCATGGCCGCTGAGCCTGCGCGTCCGGAGCCTGTGCTCCGCAATGGGAGAGGCCACAGCAGTGAGAGGCCCGCGTACCGCAAAAAAAAAAAAAAAAAAACACCAGCATTTAATAGAAGAGAAGTTTGCTTCTGTTCTTCCTAATAAGAAGTATGAGAAGCCCTTTAAGTACTTACATGTTTTACTGGGCGCTTATATTACTGTGCAATCTGTTGCTATTTGTAAAGTATTTATCTCACATTACTTCGGTTGATTCAGGTTTTATTTCCATGGAGAACTACAGAGAAGCTTTTCGAACATTCTAAAACTATCTTAAATCTGCTTTCTCTGTGGAATTCTTAAATTGTGTTGGTCTGGTACAAGGAATTATTTCTCAGAAATCATACTGGAAGAATTCTGAAGCTATACAAAACCATAAGCCAAGCGTGGTCTGAGAAAGGATAAGAGAGCTGTTGATCCAGAGTGGGGCTTTGCCCTCAGAGAACTTGGGCAGATTCTGTTCTCAGTGTCCTGCTGATTCATTGTTTGACCTCTCTCAAGAACTATTCCTCGCTACGGGAAGAAAACGAGCAAAAGTTGTCAACATCTTCTACATTCTTTAATGACAACTTATGAATTAATAACCTTACCTTATGATACAAATCTGAAGCAGAAATATTGCTAAGAAATGCAAAGCATTATTATTATTTATGCAAAATGTGATAAGAAAACTGGAATGTATTAATTCGAAAAATTACGAGTAGTGTCTAGAGGGCTGGCACATATGCAAGGTGCCATTTGTGCTGAGATAAATTTACTTTCTATTTCTAAGATGCAAATGAGAGAAACAAATTGAATATTTCACACACAAACACACAACTGTACAAGGCATCCAGGGATTTTGGAGTTGAATTTAGTTCAAAGTCAAATAAAGTTCAATTTTTGTACATTTTGCTTTGTTTTGTCCATGAAAGGCCCAGCTGCTTGTCCAGCTGTTTATCAGTCATTCTCGATCATAGCTTTATTAGTGTGATTCTGTACTCCTGCTATATCCTTTGCAACTAAAAATTGTAGACATATATTTTCTTTGTTTGAGGGTCATACAGAAAAGCTTCTGACTCGATGAACACGAAGATTATAAAGAAGACATTGTTTAAAGATTCTTATACAAAAATATGGCATTTATAAGAATTCAACCCTGATTGGGTTATTATGGCTTTCTTAGATAGTTGTTGAATGACCAATCATCTCAAGATAAACAACTCAGCTTGTGCTCAAATACTAGATTTCTATTATTCCCACTTCAATCTCAAGTCTCTATTGAATAACTTCAAATTAACAAACAAACAAAATATATCACAAGAAAGAATGTCATGTTTCTTAAGACCTATAATATTTGTCAGAATGAATAAAACAAAACACTTGCTGTGGAAAAGTGAAGCAATAGACCAGGATCAGAAGAGCTTTCTCTGACCCCAAATGATGCTGTGATCTTTGGAAACTATCTGGACCTCCATTTACACATAACAATTGAGAATAGACTAGATGAATGTTTTTTCAAATTGTATTCCAGAACCTCTGGGTTCTATGAAGGTATTGTAGGGGAAGGTTAAGGTTACAAAAAAAGGAGAAAGAAAAGTTCGCATGGGTAGAATTTTCACTCCCCTTTTCATTAGAATCACTCTGCGCTTATTTTTCTTATTCTTGGGGATTATCATAAGATTTAATTTAATAAAAATGTTTCCTTTTCTACACATGCTTTAAATAATTAGATTATTTCTATAGTCTTTTTTATATCTACCAGCCAAACTAGAAAAAAAATTCAATGAATTTTAGACAAATCCTGATCAGCCTGTTCCTCAAACAGGTCTACATCAGAAGTTTGCCCCTCCTTTGGTTTATCTGTTGTTATTATGGTATTATGTACTTACTGTGCATGTCCACACAGCAAAACATATTCTAGCAATCCAAACCACCTGTAAAAGGCAGTAAGAAAATGTAAAACTCCATGAATCAATAAAGCTCCCTAAAGATATTACAAAAGAATATATAACTTTGCATACTGAATATAGAACTATTTTACGTGGAAATAATATTAATATAAAATGTATGTACAGCACACGTATTTTTGGGTATCATGAAGTACTGTATTTTCTTTTTTTATGAATCATATTGCTACTACCATTTCAGGGGTCCCCCTTCTTTACTGATTAGAGAGACTATACATTTAGAAAGTCTTAATGTAGTATATTCACAGTGATTATAAAAAATCCCAACTTATAGCACAAAAACTTGACTGCACTTATTTTTAATACATTTTTGTCTTAGGAAAAAACTTGACAAATCTAAGTATTAAATTAATATTCCTTATTCTTCTTAGATCATGAACTACAAGCTCTGTAGAAGCAGTTAATGATAAAGGTGAAATTAGGAGTTTAAGTAATCAGGTATCAAGAGAAATACAACATGAAAAATAGTAGGAATTATGAAGCAGTAAAAGTGTTTAAATAAAGCAGATCTCCAAAATCATATATAAATATCAACTCAATTTGGATAATAGACTTAAATGTAAGAGCAAAACTACACAACTTCTAGAAGAAAATACGTTAAAAAAATCTTTTTGAGGGCTTCCCTGGTGGAGCAGTGGTTGAGAGTCCACCTGCTGATGTAGGGGACACGGGTTCATGCCCCGGTCCAGGAAGATCCCATCTGCCGTGGAGCGGCTAGGCCCATGAGGCATGGCTGCTGAGCCTGTGCATCCGGAGCCTGTGCTCCACAACAGGAGAGGCCACAACAGTGAGAGGCCTGAGTACTGCAAAAAAAAAAAAAAAAAAAAAAAATCTTTTTGAAATTCTGTTAGACTCACCCTTAGATAGGACACAAAATTCAGGACTTATGAAGATAAATACATAAATAGGACTTTATCAGAAGTAAAAATCTTCTGTTTCCTGTTTTCATGCTAAAAACATGGCACGAGAGGCAACAAACTATAAGAAAATATTTACAAAATACATTATCAGTTAAAGAACTTGTATCTACAATATGTAAAGAACACTTATAACTCAATAATTTGAAAACCAACAGTCCAATCTAAAAAGGAACAAAAGATTTGAACAGACACTTCACCAAACAAGAGAATAGGCACATGAAAAATGCTCAATATTATTAGTCATCAGGGAAATGCAAATTAAACCACAATGAGCCAACTACTAGAATGGCTAAAATTAAAACGAAACAAAAAAAGACAATACAAATTTCTGACAAGGATGCAGTAAAATTGAAACGCTCAAAAATTTCCTAGTGAGAGTGCAAAATGTTACAACTTCTTTGGAAACCAGTTTGACAGTTTCTTATAAGGTCACAAGCATATCTACTATACAACCCAATAATTCATAGGGTAATTACCCAAGAGAAATGGAAACTTGTGTCAAACAAGGTCCTGTACACAAATTCTTCACTCACAATTGCCAAAAACTGGAAACAACCCAAACTTCCAACAACAGATAAATGGATAAACACATTGTGAAGATCCATACAGTGGAAACCTATACAGCAATAAAAAGCAACAACACTAATGAATATCAAAAGCATTGTGCTGACTGAAAGAAGCCAGACACAAAAGAGTACACACTGTGTGATTCTATCTATTTGACATGTGGAATAGGGAGAGCAGTGATTTCCAGGGGCTGAGATGGCTGGGAGCGATGAAGGAAGAAAGATTGAACGTAAAAGGGCATCACACTTTGGAGTAATGGAAATCTTCTATATTTTGATTGAGGTGCTGCTTCCAACTGTATACATTCACCAGAAATCATCAAACTCTGACCTGGAAAGGGTGCTCTTTTAAAATGAAAATTATACTTCAATAAACATCTTTTCAAAAAATAGATCTATGCTAATTGTGGTTTAACAATAAAGGGCTAGTTTTTAAAAAGTCATTATAGAAAGATATGCATAGATATAGGATTCATGGAATATTTCAGTTTACTCAGAGCTTTTCAGTATCACTTTAGAGAACCATGTGTGATTTGAACTTCCTTGGCAAAACCTAGAACAAAAACAAGAAAAAAAAGAAAGATAAAAAGATACCTCCAAACAAACAAGAAAAGCTGGAAGGAAGAAACTTGTAAGACAATAAATGTTGGGACCTATAACACATATTAAAAGAGCAGTAGGGCTTTAGGTAGCACAAATTCTCAGGGCTCCTATCTCAATTAACTCTGTAGTGCCTCTCATACCACACTTCCTTTCCTGTGGCCCTTCCTGGCTGCTGAGAATGGAAGAGCATCTTCTTATGGGATTTGCTAATCCCCCCACTCCTCAATTCTTAAGCAATAGCCCAGAGGGCCCTCCAAGTCAGACCAGAGTTCTAAGAGTAAGCAATATGTCTATGTTGTGTTTTATTTTTAAGATCAAAGAGTTGTCTCTTAATGGAGCTAATTAGGGGAAGTACAGAAAAAATTAGGTTTATAACATGGTGAACTTTCAGTTTTCAGAACGTGCCACTGCCCATGGAACATATCCCCTCCCATACAGGTTTACTGATAATGGATCTTTTAATAGAGAACAAAGCCTTCAATTTTATAAGATAATGTGTTTCAAATAGGAATCTATGGAATGCAATGTTTTGATCTGAACTTTTCCGATATGATATAAAAATTTGTAACTAACACTTTCCTCAGCGCAGGTCTTCATAGCTGGAGGAAGAGCACTGGGGCGTGAGATGCCTCCACTGAGTGCAAGCCTGACAGACAAAGCCTGGACGCCAAGAGGTGAAATTGAGAATGTCAAGACACATTCCAGCTTTTCCTAAGAGGGTGCTGAATTGCTTGCAAAATAATCTCCAAGGGCAAATCATAAGCTCTCTAAATGAAAATGATTAAAAGGGTTAAATCTAACTCCATGGAAAACAAGCCAAAGAATGTAATTGGAAATTTCCAACCATGAGTCAGACGAGATGTATGGGTTCTATATCCACTATTATGGTTCCCAAAAGTGTAGGGTTTTTTCTTTCCTTATTGTTATGTAGAATTATTAAGGAAAGCCTACGATTTGTCCTTATACATTTTCTTGAAACCTGAAAATATAGCCACTCATAAAATTCCACCAGTAACTTTCTATAAGATATCAAAGCAAGGACAGCAGTTATATGTTCTGGGGATTGGTCCTTCTTCTTCAGTGCCACAGTTGCTGAGTAATTGATTTACTTAGTATCAACCATTCTGTAGGACATTCTACTGGGTTACAAAAGATGTTACGAAAAACCCAAACGAACTTTTTGGCCAATCCAATATATCTGTTACCTCATTTGCTTATTATACTAGATCTCTATGGTACAAAAATACCCCCATTTAAAAATGAGGTGGATAAAATTTAACATTAGTAACCTAAATCCACACAGCTAGTGGGAGAACTGGAACTACAAATCAGATTCCAAAACCCACACTAATTGTACAACGTGACATTCATATACAGGGATCAGTACAATGTGTTCCCCACAAAACAGGAAGTGAAAGAAACAATACTAATAATTAAGTATAATCAAACTAGTTCTATGACCACCATTATATCAATATATTTTACTTCTGAGCATAGTTGTTTTTTTTTAACATCTTTATTGGAGTATAATTGCTTTACAATGTTGTGTTAGTTTCTGCTGTATAAAAAAGTGAATCAGTTATATGTATACACATATCCCCATATCCCCTCCCTCTTGCGCCTCCCTCCCACCCTCCCTATCCCACCTCTCTAGGTGGTTACAAAGCACAAAGCTGATCTCCCCTTGCTATACAGCTGCTTCCCATTAGCTATCTAGTTTACATTTGGTAGTGTGTATAAGTCCATGCTATTCTTTCACTTCGTCCCAGCTTACTTCCTCCTCCCTGTGTCCTCAAGTCCATTCTCTACATCTGTGTCTTTATTCCTGTCCTGCCCCTAGGTTCCTCAGAACCATTTTTTTTTTTTTAGATTCCATATATATGTGTTAGCATACGGTATTTGTTTTTCTCTTTCTGACTTACTTCACTCTGTATGACAGACTCTAGGTCCATCCACCTCACTACAAATAACTCAATTTCATTTCTTTTCATGGCTGAGTAATATTCCATTGTATATATGTGCCACATCTTCTTTATCCATTCATCTGTCAATAGACACTTAGGTTGCTTCCATGTCCTGGCTATTGTAAATAGAGCTGCAATGAACATTGTGGTACATGACTCTTTTTGAGTTATGGTTTTCTCAGGGTATATGCCCAGTAGTGGGATTGCTGGGTCATATGGTAGTTCTATTTTTAGTTTTTTAAGGAATCTCCATACTGTTCTCCATAGAGGTTGTATCAATTTACATTCCCACCAACAGTGCAAGAGGGTTCCCTTTTCTCCACACCCTCTCCCGCATTTATTGTTTGTAGATTTTTTGATGATGGCCATTCTGACTGGTGTGAGGTGATACCTCATTGTAGCTTTGATTTGCATTTCTCTAATGATTAGTGATGTTGAGCATTCTTTCATATGTTTGTTGGCAATCTGTATATCTTCTTTGGAGAAGTGTCTATTTAGGTCTTCTGCCCATTTTTGGATTGGGTTTTTTGTTTTTTTGATATTGAGCTGCACGAGCTGCTTGAATATTTTGGAGATTAATCCTTTGTCAGTTGCTTCGTTTGCAAATATTTTCTTCCATTCTGAGGGTTCTCTTTTCATCTTCTTTATGTTTTCCCTTGCTGTGCAAAAGCTTTTAAGTTTCATTAGGTCCCATTTGTTTATTTTTGTTTTTATTTCCATTTCTCTAGGAGGTGGGTTAAAAAGGATCTTGCTGTGATTTATGTCATAGAGTGTTCTGCCTATGTTTTCCTCTAAGAGTTTTACAGTGTCTAGCCTTACATTTAGGTCTTTAATCCATTTTGAGTTTATTTTTGTGTATGGTGTTAGGAAGTGTTCTAATTTCATTCTTTTACACCAACCTGAGCATCGTTTTGAAACATGTCTAATTCACATATCAATTTAATAATAATAATACTCCTTGTGCAGTATATATACAGGTAAGGAAACTGATGGGATAATTAAGTAACTTGTCTAAGGTCATACAAAGTAAATGATAGAGCCAGGATTCAAACCTAGACAGTATGACTCCAGTCTCAAGAATCTTACTACTAGCTTGAACGGCCCTTTAAGTAATAAAAGCATGTTCTATATATTAATGGCAATTATTATAATCCATTAATTCAACAAACATTTTTTGAGTGCCTACCTTATGTCAGGTCTTGATCTATGTGCCTGAGATGAAGCTAGAATCAAAACATATCAAGGTCCCTGACCTCAGGGAGGCTGTATTCCAGTGGGAAAGTCAGAAAATAGCCGTCATCAATAAGTAAAATATATGGCATGTCAGTGCTTTAGAGAAAAAAATGTAAATAAGTGAAATAAGAAAGTCTAGGTGTATAGGAAGTGAAGATTTCCTATTGATATTTTAAATGTCACTACAGAGATGACATTTAAAGAGAGAGCTGCAGGAGGTGAATGTGTGTAACATGTAGATGCCTGGGGGAAGAGCATTCTAGCCAAGGGAACAGCAACTGCAAGGGTCCCAAGGCCAAAAAATGCTTAACCTCTATGAGTAACATCAAGAATACCAGTGTGGCAGGAGCAGTATGAACAAAGGAATAGACTAACAGAAGTGAAGTCAGAGATAAATGGAAACCTAGGTCCAAAGAACCTTGGAAGGACTTTGGCTTTTACTTTAAGAGTAATGAGATGCCATTTTTGGATTTTGAGCTGAAAGGTGTTTTGGTCAAGAATGGACTAAGAGGGGAAATGTCAAGGCAGGAAGATCCGTTAGAAGGTTATTGTACAAAAACAGGTAAGATGATAGTGGTTTGGATTTGGCTAGTGGTGGTGGAGATAGAGAGAAGTATCAAATTCCAGATATATTTTGAAGGCAGAGCAAATAGAATTTCCTGAGGAATAGGATATAGGAAGTAAAAGAAGAGAAAGAGGTTAAATTTGACTCCTGTGTTTTGGAGTCACAGGATAAAGTTGCCATATCTTGAGATGGGGAAGGCTTTTAGAGAAGCTGGTTTAGAGCTTACCAGAATTTCATCTGGGGTCATGTTAAGTCTGCAATGATGACTATATGGCAACAGGAAGAGGATGTCAATTACAGCAGTTGAATACAAGACTGCAGAGTTTGGAGAAGAGGACTATATGCATGAACATATAGATGGAATTTAAATTTCTTAGACTGGAAGAGATCACCAAAGGGGGAACTAGAGAGAGTAAAATTTTGAGGACCTATCTCCTAGAGACTCAATCATTAGGACATTGGGCAGAGGAGAAAACAGCAGACGAGACTGAGAAGGAGCAAAGAGAAGGTCAAGGGGAAATCAGATGACCTGTAAACCAATGTTTCAAGCAAGATGGAATGATCAATTGTGTGAAATGCTGTTGATAAGTGTTAGTGTTGCCAAGGATTAATGATTTCATCTTAGTTTTCACCTTAGTTTTAGCAATTAGAGGACTTCGGTTACCTTGAAAAGAGCAGTCTCTGTGAAATTGAGGGCTGAAAGCCTGAGAGTGGTAGATTCAAGCAAGACTAGTAAAATGGAGAATGTAGAGAGAAAAAATGGGCAACTCTTTTGAGAAAATTTTCTGTAAAAGAGCAGAGAAGTAAGGTGGTGGCAGGAAGAAATTATAGTATGTTTCTATGCTGATGAAAATTATTCCAGGGTAAGAGAAAAAGCAATGATAAACGAGAGAGAAGGGAGAATTGCTGGAGAGGTGTCACTGAGGAGAGGAGATGAACTGGATTTACTGAACAAGAGGAGAGATCGTTATCAGATGGGAAATGGGAAAGTTCATTCATGGAAACAGGAGGGAAAGCAAAGGATGTGGATATGGCTAATGGATGCAGACAGGTGGCTAGAAGCACATGTAGGTTTCTTTCAGATTGGTACTATTTTCTCAACAAAATATGAAGTGAATAAAATATACTACAAATACAATCACCACTAATATTGACTGAGCATCAGCTATGTAGCAGGCACAGAGCTGGGTCCAGTAATTATGTGATTTAATACATCTTTTAGTTTAGATATTATCCTTACATTACTATGGTGTAAGCTGATGTCAGCAACAAAACAATTTATATATTCGATTTCAAAAATATATTTTTAATTCCACACATGTTAATATTTAAAGAAAGCCAAGAGTAATCAAACAACAATATATACTAAAAAATAGTAGTTTTTTGAATCAAGTCAATTTTCTGTCAGCAACTTTAAAGTTGTCTTTTTTTCTTTCATAATAAGAAGATAAACCAAAAAATAATATAACATAGGGATGTGAATAGAGTTGAAAGAGTAGGAAAAATCACTCGTTATGAAAAGCTTTTCTTATAAAGTTCATTATAAAATCAAAAACATATAGAAATCAAATAATATTTTCCATCTTCTATGTATTATCTGAAATGTTTAGTCGATTTTATTAACTTCTGTCAGAAAAAGAAAAATTTCTCTAAGACTAATCTCCGATTAATGACATGGCCACTCAATCTTCTCGGGTCTTTGCTAGATTTATGTTTTCAGCTGAAGAGCAGAAGGAAAACATGAAGTGTGTCTTTTTATTTGAATATGTTTCTTGCAAATATCTTTCATATAACACAGCTATAATTTTTAAGTTTAAAAATCAGAAGAGTAAAAGGAATGTGATGATGACAACCATAAAGAATATAAATTTTAGAATAAGTTGTAAGAGCAAACAAAGAAAAAATAAGGCCCAGATCATTGATTTTTACCTTTTCTAAACTATCAGGAAAAACTGCAAAAGAATTACTTTTACCTGATGCATATTAAAACACAGAGCTCTCCAGATACTCTTATTTTCTGAAAGTACCAAGCAGAATCCTGCATATAAACCTAATTTACTTTTAAATTCTGTATTCATATCACAAAAGATGAAAAAGAAAATTAAAAAACAAAACAGGGAAGAGAAAGAAGACAATTGCAGAGTAGAAAATAAAGTCACCAGAACTGTCCTTAGGCCTACGACCTCTGAGAGCTGACACATTACTTCAGTCAATAGTGAAAAAGAATGTTTGCTGAATAAATCAATCAATAAACATTGAGCAGATATTTGGAACAGCATTTTGGGTTATTTTCCACTTACCTCTTTAGAAAATGACCTCTCCGAAGCTAACTGAATATATCCAAGAAAAATTAATTAACAGCCTGAATCTTGACTCAGAATGACTAGTGGTTTAAAAAGCTGATATGCAATAGACCAATGTGACCTTGGGCAAGCTGATTAACCTCTCCAATCTTTAGTTTCCACATCCATCAAATAAGAAAATATATATATTTTTTAATTTAATGAGTTATTATAGGGTAACTTGTGATAATATAAATAAACAGCATTCAGGAAGTGGTCTGGAACAAAACAAAATGAAATGTCTGCTGCCATGATTATGACCTCGTATAGCCTTTCCCAACCTCACTGTGATGATATATTTCTCCCTTCTATTTCATAATTTTTAATAGGTTCAGAAACATCCATGTCCATTCTTTAGGCATCCCACCACCCCAACTACTTAGTTCCTTATATTATCATATGACAGTGAATTTGAGAACAAATTTAATTAAAAATTAGAGGAGGAAAGAACAGTGACTAAAATTTGGTTCTGATTATAGATATATAAAATAATTACTAATATTTGAATATTTTTGTTTACCCTATCTTTTCTATGACTATTGAACTGAAGACTATTTAGGGGCAAGAAAAGGAGATGTTGCCATCTTTTCCCTTTTACGCCTCGACAGCTTCTAGAACAATTTCTCTACTATTGCTGCTTATCCATTTCACCTTAGAAGCAATTATTTTAAAAATACATTTAGAATTGGGACTACTGTTTACCATGACCAAGCCTTTAACTGCCCTTATCCATTCCAAAACAGCTGCTAAATTTCATAAAGCCAGCAATTAAAATTTGCTCCCCCAAACCCTCACAGCTTCTTGTAAATGGATTCTGCTTAATTCCATTCTAAACCAAATAAGAAATAGTGTTTTCATGAATCCAATGTGGTAGTTTCAAGGCTGAGATAGTTTTGTTGGGCATGGAAATTTAAGCATTTTTTCTCAGAAGTTCAACTGAAATCAAGCTATCAGATACAGCCATTTAACTTTACAGTAAATACCATCCCTAGTATCTAGCAATACTTTCACATATGTGCTAGAAGGAAAGAAGGGAATATTATAGCAACTTTCACAATTTTTCTGCAATTAAGTTCAGGGTAACTCAGAAAGTAAGACAGTCACCTATTGGAAAGAGTACAAAGTTTAAAGTCCAGACAAACTGCAGACAAAATCTAAGCCACTTACTCATGCAACTGTGAGAGGGTTACTTATTTATCTAAGCCTCAGTTTCCTCACTTAAAGTGGGGCAACTATTACATATCTAGTGCGATTGATGTGGTGATTAAAAGTAGATAATGCTCGACACATAGTAAACCCCATAAAAGGTATTATCTTTCATGTAAAACTGATCAATCTTATAGAAAGATCTGGGAGATTCTGGAGAGGCAGTGTCTCCTAAACTTTACCTTAATGCTCCCACCATACTCTCTCTTGCTCTATGGTTCAAGACAGCAGTCACTGAAGACAAACTGTTTACTCTCCTCTGTGTTTTGATGGGAGTCCAGAAACCACTGGTCTGGGATGATTCTTTGGACCTTCATACACCCAGAAATAACCTCATCCTTGAAAATCTGTGAGTTATTTTAGGGAAGTCATGCTTATGTGGGGTCTGAGAACCTACAGAGAAGCCATAATTGGAGCTACATTGCTAACGGTCTTTGAAGTTCGTGGAGTATTAAAGCTTACATTGCACTCCAGCAGGTCTAGGAGCACCCAAGAAGTTCCTTCATGGTGCCTCATCAGATTTCAAGTCCCCTGTCTATTCACCACAGGCCTAAAGGAACAAAAATCATTTGGGCTCCCTTTCCTGGTTGGCCAGCACTTACAGGACCCTAATAATCTGATCTGATGGCTACCAACAAGCAATGGAACCCAGAAACCTCTGGGAGGACTTTCAGGTAGATGATCCCAAACTGAAGGCTTTGAAAAAATTCACTAAGAAGAGTCTGATGATGACTTGAAACTAGTAGAAAACAATAAGACTATATAAAGATATCTTTTAAATCTTAAAAAATAATCCGGAATTTTAAAAACATTCAGTAAAGGAAATGAGAGAGAAGATGACAACGTTTAGGGAAAGATCAATGAACAGGAATATCTCAAAACATACAAAAAATGATACTAGAATATAAAAAGTCATGGGAGAACAGTTAAGAGTCTGAAGGAAAAATACAGGAGGTTTGATATGCAAGTAATAAGAATTTAAGGGCTTCCCTGGTGGTGCAGTGGTTAGGAATCTGCCTGCCAATGCAGGGGACACAGGTTTGAGCCCTAGTTCGGGAAGATCTCCCATGCCGCAGAAAAACTAAACCCGTGCGTCACAACTACTGAGCCTGCACTCTAGAGCCCACGAACCACAACTACTGAGCTTGAGCGCCTAGACGCCGTGCTCCGCAGCAAGAGAAGCCACTGCAATGAGAAGCCCGCACACCGCAAGGAAGAGCAGCCCCTGCTCGCCACAACTAGAGAAAGCCCACACACAGTAACGAAGAGCCAACACAGCAAAAAAAACAAAAGTATGGAAAATTGCTTATTTTTTTTTTAAACATCTTTAATGGAGCATAATTGCTTTACAATGGTGTGTTAGCTTCTGCTTTATAACAAAGTGAATCAGCTATACATATACATATATCCCCATATCCCTTCCCTCTTGCATCTCCCTCCCTCCCACCCTCCTTATCCCACACCTGGGAGAATTGCTTCTTAAAAAAAAAGAAAAAGAATTTCAGATGAAGGAAAAGGAACAGTTGGAGGAGGGAGAATAATCAAGCCAACAATAGACAAAACGTTTTATCAACTGAAGAAACATTTGAACTGCAGATTGAAAAGATTCACCACGTCTCAGAAAAGACTAATGAAAAAAACATATTTTTATAAGTACTCTGGTAAATTATCCCAAATTCCTAAAATGAGGTAAATTCTTTTAAGCTTCCATACAAAGTAACTTTCACAATAAAAAGAATCAGAGTAGCATTCAAACTCATCTGAAATCCCAGAAGGTAAAAGAAGTTCATATTCACAGGCCCCTGAGAAAGGACTGTAATCAATAACCCATACCCAGATGAGACAGCTGTCACCTGGGAAAAGAAAAGAAGTATATCTCTGGATACACAGGGAATCTGAGCTTATGTCACTCACGTATTCCCATTTGCAGAAAATATGAGAAGGTACCAAATATCAACTGAGCAAGACTGGAGACCTTGGGATCAGAAAAGGTGAAGGGAAGAATGGGAAGACAGGAACCTCGTAAAGCACACAGATAAGTCAACAGAGATGATAGCCATGATAAGGCTGATGATTGATATGTTATGTTGTAAATATGCATTCTTTTTTGGAAATATTTTAATGTAATGTTTTTAGTTATAAAGTATGTTACATATATAAAAGCTATAAAGAATATTCACGAACCAAACACCTAACTACTCCAATACCTTGATTGTAGGCTACAATACCTCTGCCTTACTGTATCAGCAGAGACCACTATCATTTTCTTGCTTTTTTGAGTTTATGTTTTAAAAAATATATATGTATATTTCTATATGATACATTCTTTGCTTTTCTTGTTTTTAAGATTTATAAAAACTGGTGTCAGACTAGGCAATTTTCTAGACCTTACTTTTTATGCAGTAATATGCTCATTAAGTCCATGAATATTTTTATGTAGATAATCTGCTTTCACTGCAGGATATAATCCACCGCATGAACCCACTGCACAGTTTGTCTATTTTTTTTGTTGGAGAAACCTGGTCGTTAGCAGTTACAAACAGCGTTGATATAAGCAATTCTATTTATATTTCCTGGTGCAATAGTTTCTCTAGAAAACATACCAAGATAAATATATCAATTTTTTGTATATTAATAAATATATGTTCTACAAGGTAATGCCAATTTCATTGTCACCAGTAGTGTATGAGTTTTCACTGAAAGTTGTCAAGATTTGGCATTGTCACTAAGTAATGAGTCTTAAAAGCTAGTGACACATTAAAAGAGAAAACTTATTAAGTCTGGAATTAAGAATATTAAGGTATCTCCTCAAAATCTAGAGACTTGAAGTGATTTAGGGAAAGATGGGAAATATATGCATTTTTAAAATATGTGCATTTAAATATGCATTTTGTGGACAGAGGCACATTATACTTGTTTCATTTTTTAAATAATAATCACAAAATATGAATATAAAAACTAATGATTAGGGCTTCCCTGGTGGCGCAGTGGTTGAGAGTCCACCTGCTGATGCAGAGGACGTGGGTTCGTGCCCCGGTCCAGGAAGATCCCACGTGCCGCGGAGCGGCTGGGCCCGTGAGCCATGGCCGCTGAGCCTGTGCGTCCGGAGCCTGTGCTCCGCGACGGGAGAGGCCACAACAGTGAGAGGCCCGCATACCGCAAAAAAAAAAAAAAAAAAAAAAAACCAAAAAACTAATGGTTAGAATGGGAATGTAAGCACCAGCAGAAATGAAAGATATATTAAAAGCTCTAAATTTATCAATTTAGACAGAAGAAATTCCCTATCAGTTTATAAAATAAGAAATAAGAATGAAGATAACTAGAAAAATTCAGAGAGCAGAATTAAAAATCATGCAATAAAGCTATCATTAGTTACATTAAACGTGACTGACTTGACTGCTGCTTTCCCCTATTACAGAAGAGGGGCCGAAAAAAAAGCACAAAAAAAACCCCTCTGTTGTTTTTTCTTTAAAAGTACACATAAAACAAAAAGTCTAAAAATAAAATGAGGGTCAGCTATTAGACAAATGCAAATAGAAGCAAAGCAGAAGTGACAATATCAGTAAAGTAGAATTTAAAGTCAAAGCATCAAATAGGACAAGAGGCATGTAATGTAATCATAAAGATGCAACTTACAAAGTTCTTCTATAAACTCTGCAGTTAAATATAAAAACTCGAACTTACTCAAAGTACAAGGTGACCTTGATAAACAATTATAGTGTGAGATGCTAATTTACATCTTTCTGAATAGAACAGAATACAGAGCAAAAACATTTGTTAAGGAATGAGGGGTCTGAAAAATATGACCAAAAATCTCAGTTATGTTGATTTATATTTTCTATCCATCTCTGTATCTATCTAATTATGTCTTATACTGTAAGCACTGAAATTCTTTTCATGTCTTATGACCAAGGAATATTTACAAAAATGCATCACGTACTTAGGAATTAAAAATATTCAGTATACTTTACAAAGAATAAATCAACCAGTAAACTTAGAAATGATAAAATCAATAGAGTAATTTTTCCTTACAATTGCATCCAACTGATCAAGAAAAATATGTACTTATTCTTCAAATAAAAGGCCACAAAATAGAAAATATATTAATGTCTATTATTAATCAATCAACCAATAAACTTAGCAATGAATTAATTGTAACCATACAAAGAATGAATACTGATAAAAGTCACCATGCCAAAAGCTAAAAACTTGAAAATGTGAGAGATATTGCTAACAAATGCCTATGGTATACAGATATTCAGTTTTTTCTTGACAATCAGCCTTGCCTTGATATTCAAATAATAGGAATCAACCAATAAACTTAGAAATGATAAAAAGACAACTAAAAATCTTATTACAATGGCATTTTCTAAATGTTTTCTTAACCCTTGAGTCAAAGAAATAACCAAAACTAAATTTACAAAATGTATTTTAAGGGCTTCCCTGGTGGTGCAGTGGTTGAGAGTCTGCCTGCTGATGCAGGGGACACGGGTTCGTGCCCCGGTCCGCGAGGATCCCACATGCCGCAGAGCGCCTGGGCCCGTGAGCCATGGACGCTTATCCTGCGCGTCCGGAGCCTGTGCTCCGCAACGGGAGAGGCCACAACAGTGAGAGGCCCGCGTACCGCAAAAAAAAAAAAAAAAAAAAGAAAAAATGTATTTTTATAAAGATTTATTTTAGAAAGAGCTAAAGATCTACTCAGAGGAAATCTGATAGACTTGAGTATCATCATTATTAATAAGTAGGAACTGAAAAAAATAACTTAGTGCTCATCTTAAGAAACTGGAAGGTAAAAAAGTAAATGAATGAATAAACCAGTAAAGTAAGAAGATGTAATTAAATACAGGTAAATACAGTTGGCCCTCCATATCTGCGGGTTCTGTATCTGCAGATTCAACCAACTACAGATTAAAAGTATTCAAAAATACAAAATTCCAGAAAGTTCCAAAAAGCAAAACTTGAATTTGCTACAAGCCAGCAACTATTTACTTAGCATTTACTTGTATTTGCAACTATTTACATAGTATTAGGTATTATAAGTAATCTAGAGATGATTTAAAGTATACAGGAAGATGTGCATTGGTTGTATGCAAATACTACACCATTTTATATAAGGAACTTGGGCATCTGCAGATTTTGGTATCTGTGGGGGTCCTGGAACCAATCCCCCACAGATACTGAGGGATGACTACACTAAAATAAAAGAAATAAAAAAGGAACTTCTACTTTCCAAACTGTCTTTTAGTATTTCATTCTAGCTGCCTTTATCATCATTGTCCTTTAATCACATTTTACAGTTAACTACCATAACACTCATAATAATAAAGAGCCTGGAGTTTTTAGAGAGATGGTCATAATTCATCATTGTTACATTAGTTCACTAGAACAGGTCACAAATGCAAATGCCTAAAGAATTCAGGTAATTGACATAATTAAGTACATCAAGACAGGTCGGGGTATAGTAGGGAAAGATGTGCACTGCTGTGAATTGGAACACACAGGCTGATCACAGTGCTTCAGGGAAACACTGCCATGTGGGAGTGTGGGCCAGTGCAGCATATCTTCCAACTTTTCAGAAGATGCCTATTAACTCAATTTTGTTTTATTTTGTTTTGCTTTTACGTGAAATTACTTGGAAACTAACTAAAAAAATTTTAAATACAGTGAGGAACTATGCTATGTGAACTAAAACTGGTTGGCCCAATAAAACAGATCTACAGCTAAAGTCAGTCCATGGGTGACTTGTTAATCACCCTCTTCCTTACAGCCAAAATCTAATGTTCCCTAGGGTATTAGAGCAAACACATAAACAGGAAACACAGCGATTTCATTTTTAAAGTTCCTCGACAAACTACCCCATCAGTGTTGTGTGAAAAATTAGACACTTTTAAAATACTCTCATCGTTTAAAAAATAAACAATCTATAGACAAGATGAAATTATGAAAATATTGAATTCTCCATCCAATTCACACTAGATTTTGCATCTTTAATTTTTAGAAACCTTTTCTATTAAAATACAAAATGTCTGTTATAATTTCTTTTATAAATTTTTAAAAAAATTTTATTTTGTATTGGAGTATAGTTGATTAACAATGTTGTATTAGTTTCAGGCATACAGCAAAGTGATTCAGTTATACATATATATGTACCTATTCTTTTTCAAATTCTTTTACCATTTAGGTTATTACAGAATATTGAGCAGAGTTCTCTGTGCTATACAGTGTTATAATTTCTTTTTGATTAAGTTTATTTATAACTTTATGTAACATGAAAAAAAATGAACTACCACAAAAGATTGCTAATATCTTAAAAAAGAGTATCCAATTCTATTCTTTGCTTATGAAAATTATTCATAATTCACAAATTATTCTCCAACTATCATATATTAAGAAAAGAACAATATTTCAACTGAAGTTTTCTGAATTAATGCCTCCTTGATAGCAATGACTACTGAAGATTACATTTAGTTTAATAGAACTTCTAAGAACCAAAAGATTTTTTACATTTTCCAATTTTTTATGCTTTTCTTGTTAACCCTTCCTACAATCGGCCTGTCCCCATGTGTTTTATTACTACCTCAAGTCTGGCCATTCCATGTTAATTCTATCTCATTTAAAAATTCTACTATGTTCTACATTTTCCCCTGTTTTCTCCGTTTTTTACTTCTCTTTGAGCCAATATCATCTTCTTTTCCTCCTCAACTGCAAGTTCCTACGTATTTTCTCCACTTACTTGTACAATTGGAATGTACAATCAATGCAAGCCTGAACTTTGTTAATAGACAATATTGCCCAGAAGTGGGCATAGCACAAGTACCACAAAACATAACAAGCCACCAAACTACATAGCAGCCGTAAAATTAAGCATAAGGAGACCAACAGTCTAACAGAAATCTTAAGTACATAACTTTTGACTTAACTGTAACAATACAAAAGATGAATACTGATAAAAAGTCACCATGGCAAAACTAAAAATTTGAAAACGTGGGAGATACTGCTAAAAAACGCCTAGAGTATACAAGTATTACTTCTTTCCTTAACAATCAGCATTGCCTTGATATTCAAATAATAGGAAATTGAAATGCTATAGAAAATTCTCAAATCTACACAAAGCAGAATCAAGTTAGTATAAGTAGGAAACCTGTATTCATTTTACTATTTATCTCAAAAGATAAGCAATAAGTAACCATCCGTAGTTCAGAAGACATCAAAATTAAGAAGCACGTTATATGGTAGAAAAGGATGCTTATAATTATATATATACCAATATTTGAACATCTGGAATGTTCAAAGTGAGTATATACATATGACAGTGCCTGCTACTTGATGAATTTAATTGCTTTAAAATCAATGTACTGACACTAATCAAAATTTCCATACCAAGGGATTTGGAGCAGTAAGGTGAATGTACTTAATTTTCATAAGAAAAGATCTCAGCATTATCTCTTGAAGGTTGAATTCCCAAACTTGATCCCAAATGTATTAGTCATTTGGATATGCAGTCTGTGATCAACCGAATATTAAACCCACTATTTCCCCTGCACAGTAGTCCCCCTTATCTGTGGGGGATACATTCCAAGATTCCCAGTAGATGCCTGAACTGAAGACAGTATCAAATCCTATATTCACTATGCTTTTTCTTATGAAAAAGTTTAATTTATAAATTAATCATGATAAGAGATGAGCAACAATAATAAATAATAAAATAGGACAATTATAACAATCTACAGGTATAAAAGTTATGTGAATGTGGTCTCTCTATCTTTCTCAAAATATTGTATTGTACAAATTTCTTTTTTTTTTTTTTAAAGAAGATGTTGGGGGTAGAGTTTATTAATTTATTTTTGCTGTGTTGGGTCTTCATTTCTGTGCGAGGGCTTTCTCCAGTTGCAGCAAGCGGGGGCCACTCTTCATTGCGGTGCACGGGCCTCTCACTATCGCGGCCTCTCTTGTTGTGGAGCACAGGCTCCAGACACGCAGGCTCAGTAGTTGTGGGTCACGGGCCTAGTTGCTCCGCGGCATGTGGGATCCTCCCAGACCAGGGCTCGAAACCGTGTCCCCTGCATTAGCAGGCAGATTCTCAACCACTGCGCCACCAGGGAAGCCCTGGCTTAGTTATTTTAAATCTAGTTTTCCTTACCCAATGGAACTCCCTGCCACACACATATTTGTGTATGAAAGTTTAATTTCATACATAAATCAAAAGAAAAATCAGACAGTTTAATTACTCTAACTCACATTTGAACTTCATTCAGCTAAATTTTTAATTTGAAGCAGAATGAAAGACTTATGAAATCTGATGGAATAATATGTAAAGCAATCAACCAAAATGAGAGTTCAGAGAGTCAAAACCAGCTATGAACAGATATCACTAAACAAATAAATCCAAAAGGTTAAGATAAAATTGTAGATAGTTGCCAGCTTCAATCTTTCCCCTTTTTTGTACCCTATGGCCAACTTGTCAGCAAATATGGTGGGTTCTTTTTCCTAAGTATCTTGCAGGCGTTATTAATTTAGTTAATGAATATATAGAGAGTATTTAATAAATACCAGATACTGTTTTAGCAGCAAATACATAGTAGTGAGCAAAATAGACTAAGTCTTGCCCTCTTGAGTCTGTGTTTTATAATGTACTGCTGCTATTGGTATAAGCACGATCAAGAAAATTATATCAGGACAAGAAAATGTTAGAGGATAATATTTCAGATTGGGGATTACAACCCATAGAGGTAACATTCGATCAAAGTGTAAGTGATGTGTGGAACTGAGCCTTCCTCCAGGTATGTTCAAAGGACCTGGAATCCTCTCTGTATCTAGAGTTACTTACATCTTCTGTTTCCTTTATCTGTACATTTGCTTGTATTGTTCCCTCTCTAAAATGCCCACCACCCTTTTTGCTGCTTTTTAGAATCCAATCAGTTTCTTGCATGCTTCCATGACCCTGTCTCAAAAAACTCCAGTCAATACTCAACTTCTGTCTTTCATGGCCAGCTATCCCACGTACTGTGATCTGCACCAAATGTCACTGAACTTAGAATCTAAAAGAGAAAAGAAGTGATACTTATAGAACTTCTAATATGAACCAGGATCCCTGCCCATAGCCTTTTACGTATTATCTCACTAAATATTCATGATACTTCTATAAGGTAGGTATTACTATTCAGTTTTACAGATGAGGGAACTGACCTTCTGAGAGATTCTGACCACACAGCTATTAAATGGCAAAGCCAAAATCCATACCCAGTTTTATACAATTTCATATATTTAATTTTATTTATTTATTTATTTATACTCCTCCATCAAAACAGTTTGTCCCATGTCTTTTTTCCAAGTTAAGGAGTTAGATGATTTTCAGTGCTTTTGCCTGGAGTTCTGTTGGGTTTCTCCTCTACGTATTAAATTCTTCAGGGCTCAGTATGATACAATGCCTTTCCAAATTAGTTAAGGTACACTTGGAATCAAAATTGCACAGATTGGAACCTGTTTCTTTCTTTACTTGTGTGATTCTTAATCCTTTTTCTAAACAAAATTATTTAAGAATCTAAAGCAAGCTCTAGACACTCTCCCCAGAAAAATAATGAATACAATTACATTACAATTACAATTGTGCACACCTGAAACTCATCCCTGGACTCCTTGCTCTGAATGCATCTATTTAAACTACCCAAGAAAATTATCTATTCCTTGAGAACAGCAGCTATGATTTATTTTCTCTTGAGCTCCCTGCAGTGCCTGGTACAGTGCTGAACAAATATACTAAGTGACTTGCCTGTCAAAGAATCTTGTGCTTTGGATTACGCAAAGTGATAGGTTTTCAGCATAAACTCATCTAATTCCAGTTTGCAAAATAAGAAAGTTGGATGCATTTTGCAGAACCCAAAGATCAGGGGATTATAACTTTAAAAAGGGAGCACAATAGAGTTCAACCCCACTGTTTTGAGGTCATTGAGCTGTGAATTCTGAACCTGGCTGCAGAATCTAGATTTTTTTTCCCTTTTTTTTAAAAATTAATTTTTATTGGAGTATAGTTGATTTACAATGTTGTGTTAGTTACTGCTGTACTGTAAAATGAATCAGTTATACATATACATAGAACCACTTTTTTTTAGATTCTATTCCCACATAGGTCATTGCAGAGTATTGAGTAGAGTTCCCTGTGCTATACAGTAGGTTCTTATTAGTTATTATTCTCTATATAGTAGTGTGTATATGTCAATGCCAATCTCCCAATTTATCCCTCCCACACTCTCTTTCCCTCTTGGTAACCATAAGTTTGTTTTCTACATCCATGACTCTATTTCTGTTTTGTAAATAGGTTCATTTGTACCATTTTTTCTAGATTCCACATATAAGTGATATCATATGATATTTATCTTTCTCTGTCTGACTTACTTCACTCAGTATGACAATCTCTGGGTCCATCCACATTGCTGTATATGGCATTGTTTCTTTCTTTTTTATGGCTAAGCAATATTCCCTCGTATATATAGCACAGCTTCTTTATCCATTCATCTGTCGATGGACATTTATGTTGCTTCTATGTCCTGGCTATTGTAAATAGTGCTTCAATGAACACTGGGGTGCATGTTTCTTTTTGAATTATGGTTTTCTCTGGCTATATGCCCAGTAGTGGGATTGCTGGGTTGTATGGTAGTTCTATTTTTAGCTTTTTAAGGAACCTCCATACTGTTCTCCATAGTGGCTGTACCAATTTACATTCCCACCAACAGTGTAGGAGGGTTCCCTTTTCTCTACACCCTCTCCAGCATTTATTGTTTGTAGACTTTTTGATGATGGCCATTCTGACCTGTATGAGGTGACGCCTCATTGTAGTTTTGATTTGCATTTCTCTAATAATTAGTGATGTTGAGCATCTTTTCATGTGCCTCTTGGCCATCTGTATGCCCATCTATCCCTCCATTTCCCTTCAGACATTCCTCTTAAGCATGTAAATCCAGATTTTGTAGACATACAGAAGAAGGGATAGATGGGCTCAAGTGGGACTCACACTCCCTTCCTCAAAGAGAGTATCAGATGAATATTTCCACCTGGTTATATTTTTGGACTTGCTCATTATAAAATAATAACAAAAATAAAGCAAAGGGAAATATTATTAGATTTCAAAAAGAAGACTATAAAGGCAGCTACTAAGAATCACTGTTAGGAATTCTTCCAATTCACATAGTATCATCTTCTTATTCAGATTCAAGTGAAATGAACATTCTGAGGGAACTGGCTGACTATACATATTCCAGCAGAGGAAAATACTGTAAGAGCAAACCAACATTTAAAAATAGCCAAATAAGAACAGTAGGAATAAGAGACAAAGCACCATATTTTATCCTGAAATTCAGGTCACTAGATAACAAAACAATATTTAAAAGTGGAACAAAACAGTAATAAATGTAGGAAATGTTGAGCTGCAAGATGGCCCCTTTCCTAACATCCTCTGTCTTGGCAACGTCAGCCCATATGCTGCACCCACTTTCCTTAGTAGACTCCACAGACTGACCCCCATAGACATGTCTCCAACTCACGGTTGATACAACTTTTTCCCTGCAGCCCATCCACCTCCAAAAAAACCGGATTTGCCTTAATTATCTAGCAGTAAAGGGTGGTATCTCACTTGCTTCAGCTATAATTCCCAGCTTAGCATAAGAAAACTTTCCTTTACAATTGCTCTCCCTAAAATTCCATTCACATAGCAAAACAATTTTTCTTCTGTTTTGGGCACAGTTACTCCCTGACTCTTGTTATCACTGGTAATTGAGGTTTTTTTTGTTTGTTTGTTTGTTTTTTGCATGGCAGTTTTTAAATAAAGAAGAAGAAAGAGAAAACAAAAAGAAAGGAATGACTTCCAGATTTAATTACACATTTACCTCCATACATTGAGAAGTTTCTGGGTGTAAAAGCTTAATGTTTTTCGTTCTTTCTAATGCTCTGAGAAGGTTTTGTTTTGAATTCATTTTGCCTGCTCCTTTCAAAATATACAAAGGAGAAAATCTGCACAAGATACAGGCTGCCCTGTCAACAGGCTGGCCCTGTATTGCTTTTATTATCTTGACTGCAGCCTCCAAAAAGACAGCAGACAATTTATATAATCTACCCATAACAACTGTTCACCCTCCCCCGCCCTCCAAAAGAACTGTTATGCTGACTTTTTTCTTTTGTGGTAATTGTTAGAACCATGGATAGTCTCAGAATGTCCAAATTACTTTTATGGTCAAATGCTATTTTTCTACATAACCAAGCACTGCAGACTACAGTTTTAATCATTATTCTTTAACCAAGGTAATACTGAAGAGAGTTCAGGGAATTTTTTTAAAAAACAAGGAAATCAGCAATAATTGAGAACAAACTAAAAATTAGAGCTTCTAGGTTTGCAAAGATAAAGCAGAGAGGTAAATAATCAAATTTTAAATTCATGCAATACCTAAATAATAGTAATAACACATGTAAGAATAGCATATATACACTCTCTTATAGTGAACTGTTAATATGGACATTTAACTATCATCCTCAGCAGTTTTTTATGAATATCATATGAGTTAATGCTTAAAAGTGTTTAAAACAATGCATTACATAATTTAGGGCAATGAAGCTGGGTATTACATACCACAAACTGAATGGTACCCCTGGAGTTGTACAAAGCAGTGATCCTGCATAGTGATCAACATGTGTCAAAGTTATTTGTCTATGTCCTTGCCTACCTCACTGCATGGTGCTCTCTTCAAAACAGGCCCTATCCTTCATCATTGTACCTCAGTCCTAACACAAGGCCTTAAAAGGTGAATGCTAACATTTTCAGAGTGTTACAAAATCCCTGGGAATTAGAGCAGATAATTATTATTTTCCGCAGATAAATCAAGAAGCCAAATCTCAGAAAGGATAAGTGAATTAGGAACTTTCAGTTAAATGATCATTGGTCATTTACAAAGCACCATTTCTGAATACTATGGTGTGCCAGATTCCAAGGGCACAGCCAAGGATAACACATAACTGTTACCGTATAGTAGCTAACATTCCACTGGGGAGAAACAGATGATGAGCATGTAAGCAAATAAAAGAACTTCAGATACTACTGATAAGAAAAAAGAATAAGGTGGGGTCGTAGGGTCTAGAGTGGGTTGGTTGGCAGGTTTACAACCTGCCCTGTTGGAAGAGGTGACCTTTGCATTTCAACCTCAATGCTGAGAAGGCTGCCCTGGAGAAAGCAACCCAAGCAGAAGGAGATCAAGGATCAAGACCTGAAACAAGCTGGCAAGGAGTAATAAGAAACCCAGAGTGGCTGGAATATTGTGAGTAAGCAGGAGATTTTAGGAAGAAGGCAGAAGGAAAGGCTGGGCATTATAAGTCATGGTCAGGAGGGGAGACTTTATTCTGGTTACACTGGAAATCCATTAGATGGTTTTAAGCAGGGAAGCAGTGGGATACAATTTAAACTTTAGAAAATGTACTCAAGCTAATATATAGAAAATAAGGTAAGAAAAGGGCTAAAAGTTCAGTTAAGGGCCCAGTACAGTAATCCAGGAAAGAGATTATGCTTTGCATTACATCCCTTTCTACCACAGTGAGAGAAAGAACTTCTAACTAGACAGAATGTACTGAATGAATATGATAGCCCAAATTTTATGCCTTACAGGCACAGGAACTTCCTTACAAGCCAGATATGACCTGCACCTTACTTTTTAACAAGTTCACTGTAAGTTACCAGGCCTTACAAGAGTCCAGCTAAATCACAGTGAGACACTGAAATTACAAAGAACAAAGCAATGCACCAATTACACTGAAATGTTCTGTGGAATGTGTTTGCTGGATATCCCCTCCCATTGTATCCTTCCAGGCCTTTTCATTTCACTCGATGGCCCTTTTGAATAGATTAATATTAAATGCACAACTTAGTAACTGCAAGGTGGATCTTGAAGCTGCTCACATTTGTTTTCAGGAATACAGCAAAAACTCGCTGCAGAGACTGCCGAATGAGCCATTTCACAAATAAGTTCAAAATTTAGGTTTTCTTTAAAAAGTGGCTTTGACCAAACCAAGTCACAACTAGGGAGATAGATATCCTCTATCTCTAATAGAGATAGTGAAAAGAGTTTGGTTAAAGATAACTAATATTATATGTCACTTCACTATTTGGAAAGTGCTTTTCCATACAATGCCTCATATGATCCTCAAACAATCACTGTGATGTAGGATAATAATAATTATTATTATCTCTAATACAGAGATGAATAAACAAGTTCTGAGAAGTTAGTGACTTAACCAAGAATCCTCAGCCAGTAACTGGTCAACTAGGTCAGAACTTGAAGCCAGTTCTTCTGTCGTTCAAGGTCATGCTAGTTCCATCACTCTACTCAAGCTTGCATTTAGAAAACGTTGTCTTTCCCCAGAAAGCTGCTTAGTGCTGGGGGGTAAGAACACAGGCTCTGAGGTCAGATGTACCTCCAGGGATCTATAAGCCGACTCTTCTACATCATTGGCAACCTCTCTGTGTCTAAATGTTTCCAATTTAGTCTCTTATGAGCTTCAGTTGAATAGTTCCAGCCATCTGCATTTACGAGATGTTCAGAATAACTCACTTCCCATTAACCCCAAATATTCTATCATTTTAACAGTTGCAGAGACTCCACAATATGGCAGCAGTGTCTCGTCAATATTCAGGATTGATTTATGTTGGAGCACAGACCATAGGTTCCTGGGCATTCTGGCAGTCAGGCTTGGCAGACACAGTACCCTAACCTGGCCTCTCACCAGGAGCCTTAGCCTCCCCCGTGCTGGCCTCCTTTGACCCCATATTCTAAATCAAGCAGGATTTACAGCTGGGATTGCATGCAGCGGCGCTTCTTTATAATGCCATGCCTTGAGCCCAGCCAGTTCTTTTCACAGCTGGAACGAATTCATATGCTATATCTTATGTCTTAGGGAATGGCACCCTTTTAAGCTTCTGAAGCTGCATGGACTGAAGCCACAAATGAGGCCAAAGCCGTCAAAGGAATGTCCCGATCCCCAAATGCAAAAGTGCTAAATTTGATGAAAGACTCTGGCAACAAGGAGAGTCTTTTACAAAACCTTCCTTGGCATTTGGTTATTAATTACCCTGCCAGGAAAGGCAGTCACTTGGTGGTCCTCAGAAAGCGTCTCTTTAAGAGGAATTGTGGGAATTACCTGAGAGGGGCTCCATGTATGTCTTTTCAGAAGACTTTAAGATTATGCTCTCATTTCTTAGCTGCATACATCTTTTCATTTCCTTTTAATCATTGTAACATTTTTTTCCTTAAACACTAGCTCTGATTATAAAACCACAAAAGAATTACTTTATGTATTTTTCAACAGTAGGTGATGCTGTATTTTATCCCCTTGTCTGAGTTAATATGGAACTTCACCAACAGCAGCCTACTGTACAGTGCAGGCTTCTTTCTACTCTAGTCCTCTGTGTACACCTCTCTCTGGGCCACATGACCCACAGTGCCAAGACTGGCCATGGATACCTTCTATTTTTCTATTCCTAGCCTTTATGATGTTTCCAGTTCTTAATTCATCTCACCCCTAGTTCCTAATACTACACACTTCTATAACCAATGCTGTTGACTTCCCCATTTGGTTCTTAAATACAGAGCTGATTTCAATGGATTTCCTACTTATTATACCTGCTTTGTTTTCAAAATTCTCCCTTTTGGGATTCATAGACAAGCCAAGTCTTCTCTCTACTGAGTCAGCTGATTTAGGACAATTTGCTTACAAGTCCTTTTTCTCATTTTACAATTAGCTACTGAGCACAGGGCCAGGCATAAGGTGAGATGCTAAGAACATAGCAGTGAAAAATAGACATGATTCCTGCCCTCAGGAAAGAGAGGATGCTAAGCCAGTAATCACACATATAACCAGAGAATGAAAGTTGTGATATGTGCTAGTAAAAAATATCGGAGGTGGGAGGGAGTCAGGGAAAGCCCCTGAAGAAGTGATTGTCTTTGTCACGGGACCATAAGCACTCTTCTTTGTTTAATTGCACTTTTTTTATGAGCTGTTGAAATCAGAATGTTGTATTAGTTTGGTTAATATTCAGCATGTGATTCAGATACTCTGCAGCTGTGCCTGGAGAGCTTGGTCTTATTTCTTCTGGAATTTCCAATGGAACAGAAGCATTCATTTCCCACGACCGTATTTGATGGATTAAAATAAGTGCAGCTCATTTGTCAGCTCAGTTGTAATGTCAGAGTAAAATTCTGCATTCCATTTCTGATATTCACTGGGATCCTTGGCTACCTCCACTGTATAAAGGAGAAAAGTGAAGTCCTTTTGTGCTTCAGTGATCTCATCCAAAGGACTCCACAAGTTCATGATGGGGAAAAGGTCAGAACACATAGCTCTGGGCTATTAGCTCCTTGAGCACTGACTCAGCCTCTAAAGTGAGTGACCAGAAGCATCACATGGAGGCTGCTGCGGACACTGCTCGAGTCACACTAAGTACTTTGGCCCCAACCAAAGTACTTAGAAGGATGGTACACTGAAAGAGAAGGAGCATCTGGGGAAATAATAGCCATGTTCCACCACCATCAAGGCAAGAACATTAGTCTTCTTGCCAGAAAAATGGAGCTATCTCTGCCCTCCCTAGACTCATGGACAGTAGAGTTTACTTGTTAGTGTGAAGGGAGATGAGAAATAGCAGCTATTTTATACAGTCATGACCACCCTACAAAAATCATCATCCAAGTCTTATAGCAAGCCTATAGGATATGAAATCTTGTTTTACAGATGCGGAAACTGAGTCCCAGAGCCATTTATGTGGTGGAGAAAAACAGCACTCATTTTAGTACCCACATAGGTGGGAATCCAAAGCTGCCACATTTCCCATTACACCTACCAATGTTGAAAAATAGGGTATGAATTTAAAGAGTTAAGTTTGTTGTAATATATGTACTATTTTCCGTTAAATTTCCTTGATGAGTGCCCTTTTTTGTATGTTGACTTATCAACAGAAAGTTTTGTTTTTAAAAAGTCAGAAGAACAGGAAACAGAACTTCAAAGCTGAAGGTTCTGACCTTCAACATACTTGGGTTTTTATCCTGGCTCTGCTGCTCATTAGACATTTTGTCACCTATAAACTCAGGTCAATAACTGTATGTTTCTATTAGGATTTTTCAAGTATTGTATTGAATGATGTAGACTTATTTCTTGACTCAATGTCTGGCACACACTCAGGAAATGTTAGCTATCTTTATAGTCTATATTCACATGAGTGAAATTGTTTCTTGAAGCTGTGTTAAGTGACTTTGAAAGAGCTCAGCTAACTGAGCATACATCATGACACATTTTCAATAAAATCTCAGTTCTACAGTACATATCCTAAGGGTCTTTAAACTTTGTATTCCATTGCTTAAATCTCAACCTTCTAGAGAACTTAGCTCACACATCCTTAAAGCAAAACATAAGAACAGCCTGTAATAAGTAGATGACAGATTCAGAATCCAAAGACCAAAGTTCAAGTCCCAGTTCTTCCCATCTGTGGCTGTGTGATGTACGACATTCATTTAATCCTTATGAACTGATCACTAATCCTATATTTAAGATAAGGAAAATAGGATTCACCTCTTCCACATGGCTTCAGTATCAAAGTAAATCATTGCCGAAATAGGAAAATCTATTAGGTATATTTTTTGGTAAGTAAAACAGAAAAATTCAAGGACTGAATGTTCTTATTTGATCTGTTAGGCCAAATAAGCACTAATACAATTAAAAGGCATCAAAGTAAACCAGGAAGTACAAACATTCTTTTGTTCATCTATGGAATATTCATTATCTTCTAACATTTGCTAATATTGTATAATGAAATATCAGATACTAGTTAAAACCAGAAAGCTGGAAAAATATCAGATAGTGCTGTAGGTCATAGTTTTACTAAAAGAAATTTAATCTTTGAAACTCAGATTTATATTAATCAGAGGATATTTTAATTCAGGTCTTAGGCCAATCTGCCTTGATAATTTATAAAGATATTTTATCAAGTATTATATTTTTTAAATTGAGAGTTTAGCAAATCCTCGATGAAATAAAATCCCTACCTAACTAGATCAGATAATTATATTAAATTAAATATATTTCTTCAAAAGCAAGTACAAATTTTGTAGAAAAAAGTGAAGATTGGTATATAGGTCTTGCTCATTTTTAAAGGATGAATGTTTCTCTAACATCATTATATAAACTTAAGGTACCACTTTAGGACAAAAATGAAAGCAGTTGCATAAGATTTCAGCTTCAAATTTGGGTGTAAGAGAAACACACATGACAAAATATTCTTTTTTTAAGGCAGTTTTTACTGCGTATTAAGCCTAAACATTAAGTTTATTTTAATTGGCGCAGAATCAATGACATATAAATCTTAGAGTATCATTTGAAACCAATTCTATTCTTAATAGTACTAAAATAGATACAATGAAATACTTTTCTTCTAATTAAATGTTTTAAAAATACACTTCATGAGAAGAGCAAAACAAACAGATTGGTATCCACCCACCATTCTAAGCTTCTCTATGAATCCCAAAAGGGAGAATTCCCAAGTACCTCTTTTGGGGCTGAATAGTCAGTGAGTTTGTAATCCTTACTTCTACCTGAGGTTCTCTTCCCTAATCATTCATTAGGAATGAATGCAAAGGAAACCAATACAGCAACATCCCCTCCTTCCTTTCATGTGGGAACAACACGATTTTATCTGAGGACACAGTTTAAGGTCTTGATTCTAGACCAATTAAGTCAAGGGTTAAAAGGTACCAGATTCCCTGACCTGCATGTCAGTCCAATACAATCTGAGTACAGTTCTTCCTCTGGGGTATGCACCCCTCCACACTTCTTTCTCCTTCAATTCTTTCTTACCATGGTGAAACCCTTAGGGATCTGATGGTCTTAGAAATCCCAGGAATCAATGAGCACCTCTCAGAATCACATAGAAATCAGGAGAAACTTCAGAATCAGCAGCGTTTGGAACACTGGATCTAGAGGAAGCTGACCGGAGGAGGTTGCAAAGGCTACTTGTCAAAACCCAAAACTGAATACCACTTTTGCAACACGGTGGAGCTATCCTTCAGTAAACACTACACTCTCTAAAGTCTTATATGTTCCCCATTCATCTAGTGAAGGGAATAAAATTTCACCTAAGGTCGCTAAAGGAAGCAAGTACAAAATTCCACTAAGAGTCCAAACCTTTCAATTCTTGCTACATGAAATTTGATTACCTTCTGTATACAGAATTTGGTTCTGTATGAACTTAAATCATCCTCATTCCCCTGAATCAATTTTCACCTTGTGTATAACTCCAGAAGAGAAAACAATCTGTCCTCTACTGATCAATTTTTATGCTTCAAAAAAACCCAAAGGTATGACTATTCATACTTCACAAAACATATCCAAGGGAGTTAAACACCCCCAAATGCCTTTACACTATAATTTTTTAAGTTAAAAGTCTGCAAGTTTACTTGATCATAATCTTTAGCTCTATGAGGATTTACTATATAGAAGTTTTATAGCTTCACTGAGGCCAGAACAAGAGTTTAGATTTCAATGAGAAGGTTTTTATGAGATATAAATATGAATTGATGGTAGAGGAGGCCTTTAAGATGCTTTAATAAGTGATTAAGAATTAATTATCTGGGCTTCCCTGGTGGTGCAGTGGTTGAGAGTCCGCCTGCAGATGCAGGGGACGCGGGTTCGTGCTCCAGTCTGGGAAGATCCCACGTGCCGCGGAGCGGCTGGGCCCGTGAGCCATGGCCGCTGAGCCTGCGCGCCCGGAGCCTGTGCTCCACAGCGGGAGAGGCCACAGCAGTGAGAGGCCCGCGTACCGCAAAAAAAAAAAAAAAAAAAGAATTAATTATCGGAGATAGTTTAAATATTTAATCATACATAGAGACAAAAAAATGAGCTCTGAGGATCCTTTGCAGAACTATGATTCTATAGAAATGGGCCATGACACAGTTGAGTTTTTGAAGATAAAGATGTTTTCTACATATCAAAGAAGGATTAAAGATGTAGAATTTGCATATATTGTGATTAAATCTCTATCTCCTACCAGGTTCATAAAACTTTAAAAATAAAAAATATTTTGCAACATTCTGTGAAGAAGTTCATAATCTTCCCACTGAAATTTACCATCCTTGATATCTTTATTACTATTCCTATTGAGGAGACATTAATCAAAATACATCAAATGTTGTGGGCAAATATGATGACCAAGCTGGCAAAGAACATCAAAGAGGTTCATATGATTGGTGTATAGTCCACCATGGCGGGAATAACTATGCCATTTGTCAAACTCATGAGGCTACCATTCTCCTGCAGCAAGTTTTTCACAGTGTGGGTGATAAACAGATTAACAAAGCATGCAAAGGTACACATCTAAATTGAATGTTTTGGAAAATAATTTTGAAGTCTTGAACTTGAGCCAAAATCAGACCAACCTATTTTAGCCAATCAACCAACAGTTTAGGGTTCCATGATTATACTGTTATTCTTCTTAACAGAAACTTACCAATATAGTTACAATCAAGAGTAATCAACTGTGTTTCTCAGCAGAAGAACCAAACTAAGTGAAGAAAAGAGGAGCAGATGCTTCTTAGCTGCACTATTTGCATATCCTTATGAAATGGTGCAATCAGAAAATAATCATTCTGAATATGAACCATAGCTTCAGTTTCAATAACACCTTTTGTAAGGTATTTAGCCAAGACTATTAGAATGTGTAGGGTCAGTCATGGGAAGAATTTTTACAGAGAGAAATTTTATGTCATTGCCATTTGGTGCACCAAACACCCCTTCTGTACTCCTTTAACCCTTTTGTATGCAGTGTTATCAAACTTATACATACTCAGGCTACCGGCTAGCACCCTCAAACTAAATTCACTTATTTTTCTCATTCCTCATCAGAATTCTCCCTTTCCTAGAAACATGCATTGGAAAATAAAGTGTTCAAATAAAATTTCTACTTGAATATTACCCTTAGGAAACGAGACAGATAGATAGATACATAAATAGATAGATAGATATAGACATGGAGAGAGACATTTCATTTTGCTCCTTATAATAATACTGAAACATGGCAATCATTCTCTTCCTTTTAAATGATAAGGGAAATAAGGCCAAGAGATGGATATCTAGCAAGCTGTGAACCCGAAACTGAAACCCAAGTCCCTCTTCTCTCAAACTCAAGACCTTACTACTACACAAAATAGTAAGGAAATTAATCTTTATAGCCTAGCCCAGTGTTACATGAACTAGTTTTAAAGAATATTTGTTGCATTGAAGGAGGTCAAACTGAGTTAGTGTGTCATCTCACTTATAATAATTTGCATTTTAAAAGAAAATAGCTTGGTAAATTAAGTCCTTAAAACAGGAAAATGAATTTCCAATGTTGAAATATCAGCATTAATTTATTCATTCACACACTCATTCAACAAACCCTTACTGAACACTGTACAATGTGCCAGTCACTGTATAAGCTGTTAAGGGTACAACTTGAATAGGTTATTTTTACATCTCTAAGTATTTTATGTCAGGGGATATAGAAAATTAAACACCACTGATTACAATGGAGTGATATATAATACATGAGGTTTACACAGGATGCCATGGAAACAAAAGGAGTTTGGAGAAAACATTCTACAAAGGTTTCATGTGTAATGTGACAAATGAGCTGAGTTTTGTAGGATTCGGAAGTTGGTGATATGAGAGGGAGGATGCTCCAGACACTTAGGACTGTGTGAAGAAGGCACAGGTGTGAAACAGCCTGAGACAAGGAAGGAATCACAAGCCATTCAAAATGGCTCTAGATGATGCGCAAGGCTCAATGTAGAGGTTTAAAATGAAGGGTCATGGTCATGGGCTAAAGCTGAAGTTTCTGAACTTTATCTTGAATCCTATGGGGACATCAAAGGATTATAAACAAGAAAGTTCAGGATAAGGATTTTGTTACAAAAAAGATTACTCTAGCAGTAGGAAGATTATAAATATGCCTTTGGAGAAGCATTTGGGGGCAGGAAGGATTTCCCGGTGTTCTTAAATCACATGGTTGAGAGTTAATTCTTCAAAATTACCCAGATATATTAAAAGAAAAACTCATGTATAATAACCAAACATTTCAACAAACTTTCCATCATGCCTACTAAAACACTGCTGTATTAAGCATTCCGTACTCTACAGTATACCATTGTATATTATACTGTATATTGTATGTACTGTATATTGTTAAAGACTTTTGCTTTCTAGTTTGTCTCAGTTAATGTTTTGGGTTTGGCACTTGTCCCAAAGATTTATAAATGAGAACTCACCATGGAAATTACAGAAAACAGGTAGTAACAATCTTACTGTTCTAGTGAAAGCCACACTTTAACAAAGTGAGAATTAGTAGCTACATAACAACGCTAGTTGAAAATGTAGCTGGATTAAATTCAAACAATATAGAAAATTATAGGATCTCTCACTTGCTTTCAGAGAAAAAGGTCAGTTCTCCAACTGCTGACAGGAAGAGAAAAAGGAGCTTGATATTTAAGGAAAATTGCCTATGGCTTTATAGAACCATGGAGAAAACTGGTAGTCTCAGTGGTCTGTTTTATTTGTTTTGTGATGGTTTGGAAATAATAATTGAACATGTCAATTGGAAAATATAAAGAAAAAGCATAGGGAAAAAAACTAGTCCTTTATTGAGTAATCAAAACACATAGATTCTCATTCCCAAACTGGAAAGCTTTAAAGAGGATGATGAGGGCTTCCCTGGTGGCGCAGTGGTTGAGTCTGCCTATTGATGCAGGGGACACGGGTTCGTGCCCCGGTCCGGGAAGATCCCACATGCCGCGGAGTGGCTGGGCCCTTGAGCCATGACCGCTGAGCCTACGCGTCCGGAGCCTGTGCTCTGCAACGGGAGAGGCCACAACTGTGAGAGGCCCGCGTATAGCAAAAAAAAAAAAAAAAAAAAAAAAAAAAAGAGGATGATGAGGCAAATATACACACTGCCCTTAGGAATGAAAATAATAAAGACTAGAAATGATGGAGAAGTAAAAAAAAGGGAGAGCAAACCATATTTGTCTATAAAAAGGAGGCAAGTGAAAAAGAATTTAACATTTGAAAAAAAAAGCAGATGTGAGCATGTTTGGAAGACAAATATAATGAGAAGAAAGTTGAGTCCATTAAAAAAAAACTCAAGGGAATATTTCTATCTCACAGCTCAATGTACCTTTTCAAATAAATTATCAATTATGGAATTGCTAATGGAATTCCTTTCTTATCTTTAAGTAAAATATTAAAATTTTTTCATGGCATTTACCTGGAGAGGAACGAAGACTATAATCATCTAAAAATATATGGATATGACTTTTCTCTAAACTAAGACAGAAACATGTCAAGCCAAAACCATTATTATTTCATTAATAAAGGACATAATGATGAAAAATTTCTCAATATTAAAGTGGTGTAGCAATGAAAATGTCTAGTAATATAATAGGATGTCCCAGCTTCAAACACAATTTCACAGAAAATTCGTATTACAGAGTACACTCTACGGTCTATTTTCTATTATTTTCTCATAATTAGTCTACTTTTCTTACTATAATATCTTTAGCCCCCAAATATTTACAATTTAGATTTTTAAATGGGCATTGGAATGATAAAGGAAAATCTTCAGCATAATAACCATAAAATTAGTCAATAAAAGATGTTCAGTCCTCTGTGGCCCATGTTGGAAATCTGTTCTATTATACTCATTCATAAGTAGAAATATATTCAACATAGAAAAAGACAAATGCATGTAATTATCTAAGCCATTTCTGCAGAACACTATCAGTGATCAAAACAATGTGAGGACTGAAGGGTGTAAATAAATTCTTACAAGCCAGCTTCATATTCAGCATACTTTCAAACATGCCAGGGTAGTGGACCTTTCAAAGTTCCTCATAATTTCATGATCCCAACACCTAGTTTACAAAATCAGTTAAAACAGCAAGTCAACAAACTCTACCATTAAATAGGTGTTGTTTAAATCAATTAATGCTTAGAGAATGAAAGTCCCTTGTACTTTTAAGTGTAAGCACCTACTCTCCCCATTTACAGACTCAAAGAAAATGTTGTTACCAAAAAGAGTAGCTCATATTTGCACTTCAGGAATTTTAGACTTTAACATTTATGCATACTCAATACCAGTCTTCTTTGTTAATAGGAAAAGAAAACCTATCTAGGGTTTTGTCTTTCAAATCCTACAAGAGAAAAATAATAGATATTCAAGCCTCAAGAGGGTTTTCAGACCCTGGTGATGTTATTCAAAAAGGAGTTAAGCTTTAAACTAATTAATTTCATATAGGAGGCAAAGAGAAATGTATACAATCAGATAATCACCAGTGGTGAGTCCCATTGTCTATTGATTCATGCTTTATTTACTTCCATGTTTTCTCTGGAGAAGATGCAATTAGCCTCTCACCTGCTAATCAAATGTGTGGCTTCATGCCTCTCGGCATTTCCATTTATAGATTCATGAAACTAAGGTCAGATTGTCACCAACTTGAAAATCCTCTTCAATGACTTCTACAAGTGAAATTATTATCCAGGTAGCAGAAATAGCTTTTTTTTTTTTTTTAAAGAAAACCTGAAGAGTCATAGGAGATATTTTATTTTTTTATTAAAATATGGTTGACGTACAATATAATGCTAGTTTCAGGTATACCACACAGTGATTCGACATTTACATACATTAGAAAATAATCACCATGGTAAGTCTAATAAACATCTGTCTCCATGCAAAGTAATTACAACATTACTGACAATATTCCTATATTGTATATTATATCCCTGTGGCTTATTTATTTTATAACTGGAGGATTGTACCTCTTAATCCTCTCATCTATTTCTCCCTCTCACCCTCTTCCCCTCTGGCGACCACTTGTTTGTTCTCTGTATCTATATGTCTGTTTTGGTTTTGGTTTTGTTTCTTTGTTTTGTTTTTCAGGTTCCACATATAAGTGAGATCATACGGTATTTGTCTTTCTCTGTCTGACTTATTTCACTTAGCCTAATACCATCTAGATCATCCATATTGTTGCAAATAGCAATATTTAATTCTTTTTTATGGCTGAGTAATATTCCATTATGTATAAATATAAATATTCACATATACACCACACACACATATATATACTACACTTAATCCATTCATTGATCAGTGGGCACTTATGTTGCTTCCATATCTTGGCTATTATAAATAATGCTGCAATGAACATTGGGGTTCATTTATATTTTTGAATTAGTGTTTTTGTTTTCTTCAGATAAATACCCATAAGTTAAATTTATGGATTGCAGTTCTATATTTAATGTTTTGAGGAACCTCCAGACTGTTTTCCATAGTGGTTGCACCAATTTACAATCCCACCAACAGTGCACAAAGGTTCCTTTTTCTCCACATCCTCTCCAACACTTATTACTTTTTTTCTTTTTGAAGATAACCATTCCAACAAGTGTGAGGTGTATCTCATTGTGGTTTTGATTTGCATTACCCAATGATTTATGGTGTTGAGCATTTTTCCATGTGTCTGTTGGCCATCTGTATGTCTTCTTTGGAAAAATGTCTAGTCAGGCCCTTTGCCCATTTTTTAATTGAATTTTTTTCATGTTGAGTTGTAAGAGTTCTTTGTGTGTTTTGGATATTAACCCCTTATTGGATATATTGTTTGCTAATATCTTCTAATCAGTAGGCTGCCTTTTCCTTTTGTTGATAGTTTCCATCACTGTACAAAAGCTTTTTAGTTTGGTGTAGTCCCATTTGTTTATTTTTGCTTTTGTTTCTCTTGCCTGAGGAGGCAGATCTAAACAAATATTGCTAGGACCTATTTCAAAGAGTTTACTATCTTTATTTCCAGAAGTTTTAGAGTATCAGGTTTTACATTTAAGTCTTTAACCTATTTTGACTTTATTTTTGTATATGGTGTGAAGATAGTCCAGTTTGATTCTTTTGTATGTACCTATCTATTTTTCCCAACACCATTTGTAGAAGAGGCTGTTTTTCCCTCCGTTGTATATTTTTGCCTCCTTTGTCACAGATTAATTGACCATATAAATGTGAGTATTTCTGGGCTCTCTATTCTGTTCCATTGACCTATGTGTCTGTTTATGTGTCAGTATCATATTGTTTTGATAAGTGTAGCTTTGTAGTTTAGTTTGAGATAAGGGAGCATGACCCCTCCAGCTTGTTCTTCTTTCTCAAGATTACTTTTGCTATTTGGGGTCTTTTGTGTTTCCATAAAAATTTTAGAATTATTTGTTACAGTTCTGTGAAAAAATTCCTTTGGTATAGGACTGCATTGAATCTGTAGATTGCTTTGCATAGTATGGTCATTTTAACAATATTAATTCTTCCAATCTATGAGCATGACATCTTTCCATTTGTATTGTCTTCAGTTTTCTTATCAATGTCTTATGGTTTTCAGATTTGACCTTTTTGGTTAGATTTATTCCTAGGTATTTTATTATTTTTGATGCAATTGTAAACTGAATTGTTTTCTTAATTTCTTTTTTTTTTTTGCCGTACGAGGGCCTCTCACTGTTGTGGCCTCTCCTGTTGTGGAGCACAGGCTCCGGATGCGCAGGCTCAGTGGCCATGGCTTACGGGCCCAGCCGCTCCACAGCATGTGGGATTTTCCTGGACTGGGGCACGAATCCGTGTCCCCTGCATCGGCAGGCGGACTCTCAACCACAGCGCCACCAGGGAAGCCTTAATTTCTATTTTTGATAGTTTGTTATTAGTGTATGGAAAGACAAAAGATTTCTGTATATTAATTTTGTATCCTGAAACTTTACTGAATTCATTTATTAGCTCTAATAGTTTTTTGGTAGTATCTTTAGGATTTTCTATATGTGGTATCATGTCATCTGAAAACAGTTTTACTTCTTTCTTTCCAGTGTGGATTCCTTTTATTTTTTAATCTGATTGCTGTACCTAGGACTTCCAATACTATGTTGAATAAAAGTGGCATGAGTGGGCATCCTTGCCTTGTTCCTGTTCTTAGACAAAATGTTTTTAGCTTTACATTGTTAAGTATGATGTTGGCTATGGGTTTATCATATAGAGCCTTTATTATATTGAGGTATGTTCTCTCTATACCCACTTTGCTGAGAGCTTTTATTATAAGAGGATGTAGAATTGTGTCAAAAGTTTTTTCTGCGTCTCTTGAGGTAATCATATGATTTTTATTTTTCAATTTATTAATGTAGTCTATTACATTGATTGATTTGCAAATATTAACTCATCCTTGCATCTGTGGTATAAATCCCAGTTAATCATGGTGCATGATCCTTTTAATGTGTTGTTGAATTCAATTTGCTAATATTTTGTTAAGGATTTTTGCATCTCTGCTGATTAGTGATATTGGTCTGTAATTTTATTGTTGTAGTTTGTCTGGTTTTAGTATCAGGATGATGCTGGCTTCATAGAATGAGTTCAGAAGCATTCCTTCCTCTTCAATTTTTTGGAACAGTTTAAGAAGGTATGTGTTAACTCTTCTTTAAATATATTTTTTTTAATTCACCTGTGAAACAGTCTGGTTCTGAACTTGTTTGTTGGGAGTTTTCTTTCTCTTTCATTAATGTTTCAATTTCACTACTGGTAATCTGTCTGTTCATATTTTATATTTCTTCCTGATTTAGTCTTGGGAGATTGTACATTTCTAGGAATTTATCCATTTTTTCTAGGTTATCCATTTTATTGGCATATAGCTGTACACAGTAATCTCTTACGATCCTTGGTATTTCTGCAGTGTCAGTTGTATATTCTCTTTTGTTTCTAATTTTATTTATCTAGGCCATCTCTTTTTTTTCCTGCTGAGACTGGCTAAAGGTTTATCAATTTTGTTTATCTTTTCAAAGAACTAGCTCTTAGTTTCATTGACTTATTCTTTTTTTTTGTCTCTATTTCATTATTTTGCTTTGATCTTTATTATTTCTTTCCTTCTACTAACTTTGGGTTTTGTTTGTTCTTCTTTTTGCTAGGTCCTTTAGGTGTAAATTTAGATTGTTTTTTTTTTTTTTTTTACATCTTTATTGGAGTATAATTGCTTTACAATGGTGTGTTAGTTTCTGCTTTATAACAAAGTGAATCAGTTATACATATACATATGTTCCCATATCTCTTCCCTCTTGCATCTCCCTCCCTCCCACCCTCCTTATCCCACCCCTCTAGGTGGTCGTAAAGCACCTAGCTGATCTCCCTGTGCTATGCGGCTGCTTCCCACTAGCTATCTACCTTACATTTGGTAGTGTATATATGTCCATGCCTCTCTCTCGCTTTGTCACAGCTTTTCTTGATTCCTGAGGCAGGCTTGTATCACTATAAACTTCCCTCTTAAAACCATTTCTGCTGCATCCTTTACATTTTGGATTGTCCTGTTTCCATTTTCATTTGATTCCAGGTATTTTTCAATTTCTTCTTTGATTTTTTCAGTGACCTATAGGTTGTTTGGTAGCATGTTGTTTAGACTCCACATGTTTGCAGTGTTTGCCGTTTTTTTCTTGTAGTTGATTTCTAGTCTCATAGCATTGTGGTCAGAAAAGATGGTTGACATGATTTCAATCTTCTTAAATTTATTGAGGCTTATTTGTTGCTTAGCGTGTAATCTATTCTGGAGAATTTTCTACATGCACTTGAAAAAAATGTGTATTCTGCTCTTTTTGGATGAAATTTTCTGTATATATCTATTAACTCTACCTGGTCTAATTTGTTATGTAAGACCAGTGTTTCCTTACTGATTTTCTGTCTGAAAATCTGCCTATTGATATAAGTAGGGAGAAAACCATTTAAAGCATGAATCACACTGAGGTTGCCAAGATGTCAACTTGAAATTCTCAAAAGCTAGTTATACTTGCTCTCTCTCATGGTTATATACTTCACCCATAACTCTCGCAAAACTACTATCTTATAAATGCAGGCTATGGATCTCAAAGGGAAATGGGAAAATAGTGGCAGATCAGCACAAACAAGCACATCAACACCATGGGATGAACAACTCCTCTTGGAACATATGTTTCAGCCAGGGAGTCAGGGCACTAACATTCTATGAAAGAGTCCCACTATAACTCTGCCATGGTTGCCAGTTAGCCTCAGTAACAAGTCAGCACATATATCCACTGATAGTTTTCATGGATAAAGTGGCTTACATTGAGCTCACTTTTCCCTACCACTCAGTTTACTAAGTGCCGAATATTAAATAATAGAGAGCATTGTGCTTTCACTGATGTTTATATTTTGACTCTTGCCCACATTCTAATTTCCTTAAGGGCAAGACTGTGTTCTCGCTGTTTTGGCTCCCTTTTCAATGTATACCACACTGCTTGATGCACAAGAAGTGTTTAATATATACACCTTGAAATAAAGGAAAGTGAATAGAGAAAACAGAAAAGGCACTGAGAGAAGAAATAAAATGATTTTCTGTAATCTGTACCACTATATGGAAATCATGCAGAAAAAATGGGGATAGGAAGTGTTCGCTAGAAACAGAACATTCTGAATGGTCCTGATAATCATTATACTAATAAGATATCTGTAGAATGCTATGATGCCTAAGAGCTTACTGTACTTTAATATATTTTAGAAGGCTGAAAAAATTATGGCAGAATAGGAATTTGATCACATATTTGCTTGACTGTGTAAATAACTTACCTAAAGACATATGCAGAAATAAATCTCATGCATAGTCCTAAAATCATTAAGTCTATATAACACTATTTAAGTTCTGTGTAGTATCCATGATATGCCAGTAGGCTTAATTTTCAAAAGTATGGGAATGGTCCTAAACAGTTCTGAGGTGCTTATAACACATTTTCAGTCTTAGTTCGTATACCTGTATTAAAGTGCAAACACCACACAAATATTTATATCTTTCAAGTCTTTAACCTCAGTTAGGTCTTTCTCCTCCATGTTTATTTAATACTTTGATCATAGCACTCATTATTGTATTATAATAATTTATTTATATGTTGTTCTTTTCTGCTACTCCACAAATTTTTAAAGTATCTTTTTCCAGTGTATCTCTCTCATCTCAGGACTTAACAGTCCTGAGATAGGCCCACAATAGCTCTACGCAAAAATGAATGATGTGATTAAGTAATCAAAATTGAGCACATATTTTGTATTAGAATCAGTATTAGGAAATGTTAGGGCTATAAATATGAAGCCATGTAAGTCATGACTTAAATGAGCTTACAGAGATTATTATAACATAGAAAGCGATAAAACCATCAACAAGAAATTATTGTAAGGATGTGGGAAGAACTAATTCATCTGCATCGATGTGGATATTGAAAGCATATGCTATCCATATTTGTGAGGGCAAGAATTTTTTATTTGACTTGGATACTTTCACTTTTAAAATCATATAGGGATTTTCATATCTTGTGAAAGATCTCCTACTAAAAAAACAATGCATATGCTGGACAGGTAAAGTGAGGTAGGAAAGCCACATAGGGAAGCTCAGATTTAGTTTGCCCTAGAATCCACTTTAGTTCATTGGCAATTCTGAATGAACGACCAATATCTTCCATTCACAGATAAAATCATTTCCATCTGTTGTGCCTTCTAAATTATTGCTGCTTGGATGCACCAGTGCAATTATGTGTAGAATACCCTTCAGGATATAGCTAGAATAAACGTATGTTGAGAAAAGACCTAAAGCTTCAGAGCAGTTGGGGTACTTTGTATGTTTCCACCAAAATAAACAAGACTAGATGATTATAAATTTTCAGATGTGCAATGCAACAAGTCAGCTAGAATGCCTCAAATAAATACAAAATGACTCACAGCCTATGGAAGGGAATATTTCACAAGGAAGATGACCAAAATTTTTATTGATATCTTGGTATATTTGGTTTTCAACATATATGCAGAAATCAAAAGGTTAATGTAAACATTATGATAATTTCTCACAGATCTTATCCTCAAATATTAATTACATTCTTTATAGTTCACTCTTAGTAAAATTTTTGGATAATCAGGATCTCTTTTTCAAAATAGAGGACTTCTGAAAGCAATGGCATGTAACTGTGATTGTAGCAGGCAGAATGAACTCCTCAGTGTCTTCAGAGTTGTGAATATGTTACCTTACATAACAACAAGGATTTTGCAAATGTAATTAAGATTATAGACACTAAAATACAGAGATTATTCTGGATTATCTGAGTGGATCCAAACTAATCAGATGAGTCATTAAAAGCAGAGAGCTTTCTCTGGCTGGAGGTAGAGAGATGAAGTAGAAGAAAAGTTAGAGATATTCAAAGCATGAAAGAAACTCAACTCATCATTGCTGGAGTGGGGCTATATAGAAAGTTTAAGGAAGTCAGCCAGCCTCTAGGAGCAAAAATGGTCCCCTGACTGACAGCCAGTAAAGAAAGGAAAACCTCTGTTCTACAACTGCATGGAACTTAATTTGGCCAACACGTGAATGAGACAGAATCTTCTGCAGAGCCTCCAGATAAGTAACCAGCCCAGGTGACATTTTGCTTTCAGCCTTGAGAGATCTTGAACAATGGACCCAGATGAGGTATGCTCTACACGGATTTCTGACACATGAATCTGTGAGATAATAAATAGATGTTGTTTTAAGGTTGCTAGGATTGTGGTCAGTTGTTACAGCAACAATAAAAAACTAATACAGAAGCCCTGGCTCTGGAGTCAAGACTCTCTATGTTCAAATTCCAGCCCTACCACAAAGATATAATCTCAGAAAATTTACTAATCAACTTGTATAAGTTTTCTAATCAACCTTGCAAGTCAATCAGCCTCTACAACTAAGCATAACATTAGGAAAATTATGTCTCCATGCTAACGCTCTGTATTTTCACCTGGAAAGTTAATTTAATAAAAGCAATACCTTCCTCATAGCTTTATTGGGAGTACCGTTGAGATACTGCAAGTAACATTGTTAGCCTAGTGCTTGGTCTAAAATATATGCTCAATAAATATTAGCTATTTCTATTTAAAATCAAATGCAACTGAAATATTTAGCTGGATGTGTAAGTGTCTGTAATTTACCTTGAAATGTATCAAAAATAAGCAGATTGATGGATAGACATTGGGTTGGATAAATGGATAGATATGTGACAAACCAAGTATAATATATTGTTAATGGCAGAAGGGAGGTGGTGGATACATGGATGCTTACTGTGAAATTGCTTCAATTTTTTTATGCTTGGCAATTTTTATTACAAAAGCATTGGAACAAAACAAAATTCTGCCAGTGGCGTTTGACCAAGAAAACATCCTATGTTAAGGTGAAACAGATAGTTGTTATTATTAGCAAAATTACAAGTTTTGAGAAGAAACCTTCATTTTCACCCTTGCTTTTTCTCTCTGCCCTATCTGTCTCTGAGATGTTAAGAGAATCAAATTATAAAAGGGAAGCAAATTCTCAATGCAAAATAAAAGTGCTATATGGTATATTTTTATTATTCAATTAATAATTCTTCACAAAGTGAAGTGACACATTGAATGTTCTAAAATAGGCTTATTAAATCAAATTAAATGATTCTGCAACACTGCTGAAGAAATGTAACATAAATTTAATGACAGCTCCCCTGCTAATCCATGCTTCCTGTCACTGCATTATCACTGCTGCTCGGCATTGCTCTCATTAATTCCCTACTGACTCCCTCTCACATTGAATCTCTAGTTGATGAATTAGCATGTGAGGTTGTTTTGAATCCTGAATCACTGTAAATTCTGAATTATTAAAGAAAAATTAATAAAGTTACTACAAGATTGACTGTAGTCTTTATCAAATGTATTATACACCTCACTTTTATCCAGACACCAAAAAGCTTAATAATTCTTCTTTTAATAGTTAGTTACCTGTAACCAAAGATTTTTATTTTCATTTATTATAGATGGTTTGGTTAAGGGTTCTGAAATTGTAAATATCTTAGCATGACCCCTACCACTCATGTGCAGACTGTATACAAAATTTCTACCATTTAGCAGTTGGCTTTTCATATGAGTATTCTTATATAAAATGGCAAACTTTTCCTTTCAGATTTTACTAACTCTGATATAATTTTGAAATTTAGTACCAAAAAATATAGTCTAGGCCTTATATATGAGTGAAATGGATACTAAACCTGGAAAGTTAGGATAAAGTTTATAGGCTTTAATAATCAAGTGATAATTACAAAATTCAGTCTATGTAATGCATGTTCTGGATACTATAAGAATTGATAAATAAATGAGTACAACACCAGACTGCAAAAGCAAGTCAAGATGAAAAAGTATAAGCACTGGATTTGATAGTCACCTGGTTCCTATCAATAATCCTCAGAATAATACTCAGTAGACCTAGTTCTAGTATAACATAGAAAAAAAGATGATGTGTACTCATTTCAAGATACATGTGGAGAAAACTAATTTAAATTGACATTTTTCTAATTCATCAACTAATAAATTAGTTGCTCTCCCAGATGAATAGGGGAAAGGATATTTCTAGTGTTTATATTACAGTGATTATGATTGATTATTCATTAGATTTTCTTTAAAATATACATTCCCACAATCAGCTAAAATGTAAAGACAAATTTTAACCCCAAGGACAATATATTTCATCATAATTAAAGTAGTGTTAAGGAAACCCATTGATTCTATGAAGTTCAACTTGATCATAATGAGCAAAAATAACCTAGCTGCTAAAAACTGAATGCAGATGCTGTTCAATTTTTCAAATGTACTCCTAGTTTAAACCACAATTCACTTGTACAGGGACCCTTAGGACCAACTCAGTAATCATTCTGTATGTAGAAAGATAGCACATAGAAGCCAAGTGAATCAGCTCTATTCCTAGCTCAGGAACATTAATTCTACAAATAGTAAATAAGTAGGGAGGGCAAGGGGCAAAGCAGAACCCTAAGAGAGTACTGACCCCAGAAACACCTTCAGCCAGTGAGTTGGGGAAAGCCATGGGATAAACATACCGGTGATATCGTCCTGTCTTTAGTCACATTTTCGCATGAATAGTAGCAAAGCTAACATCAGAGCCAGATGTATTTGAATTATAATTAGTACCTCTGCATTTGAACTAGGTGATAGCTTAATTTCTCTCAGTATCAGTTAGATGGACCATTCAAAATTGGATAATTGAGGATCATTTCATGCAGGAATGGGGGGCTATTTATACAGTTGTAGGAAAGGTTCAGGAAATTCGTGAAGGATGCTGAATCACCTGAAGTTGGCAACAGCAGAAAGTGGTTACTATCCCTAGGCCTGAAGACCAATGAAGGGACAGTGTCAGGGAGAGCTGCAGCTACAGGGGAGAAACCTTTGGTCAAGGGATACAGCTATTACCAAATTAAGATCCAGCAAGGAGGGAAATACGGAGACTTCTGGCCTTCCTCTGGTCTCTTGTCAATACTTCCAACTGGCTGAAACCTACTGGGATACAAAGAGCAAGGAAGGAGCCCACTGAAGACATCTCTAGGAGAGGGAGGTGGGGAAGAGGACCTGAGAGGCAAACAAAGATATCCTACATGTTTCTAATTGCCCAAAATGACTCATTCTTTTAAATAGTACATAAGAGAGGGATGAGCAAAAATATTAAGAAGGAAGCAAAACATGGCAGTAGAGCTCTCTACTGCTCTCCCCCAGAGGCTAAGTCAAGTGGTTCAATACTCAGCCCTCTCCCAAAGTGGTAAAATATTGAACTGAAATGGTAAAATAGATCTGTTCCCCATCTGAGTGGAAAGCATTCATGTTTTTACCAGAAAGAGTGATATTAGCTGTAGAATTTTCTTATATGCACTTTAACTGATTGAGTATATTTTCTTTTATCCCTAATTTGTGGAAAATCTTTATCATGAATTGTCATTGCTTTTTTTTTTCATCTATTGTGAAAATTATATCATTTTCTTTTGTCATTTTGTTAATAAGGTGAATTACATTGTTTCATTTTCAAATGTTAAAACTACTTTGCATTCTTGGGGTAAATATCAGTTGGTCAGGATATATATTTTTAATATACTGTTAAATCCAATTTTCTGATATTTGATAATGATTGTTCACCAGAGATATTGATCTGTAGTTTTCTTAGTTTGTAATTTCTTTTATTTTGAATCTGCATTAAACTGGCCTCATAAAATGAAGTAGGGAACATTGCCTCCTCTTCTATTTTCCAGAAACGTTCTTGAAGAACTGATATTATTTCTTCCTAAAATGATTTATAGTCTCTATCAGTGAGGGTATCTGGGTCTGGTATGTTTTGATAGAAAGATTATTTTTAGGTATAAATTTAATTTCTTTAATAAATTTTGGGCTATTCATACTATAAATTTATTTTAATGATAATTTTATGTAAATAATTCACATCTAATACAATTCACCATTTGAAGTGTACAGTTCAATAGTATTTAGTATATTTACACAGTGTGCAACCATAACCATTATCTAATTTTAGGACATTTTTATCACTCCACAAAGAAATTCCATACTCATTAGCAAACATTTCCCATTTCATCTTCCGCTCAGTCAGATGACAACTACTAATCTAATTTTTGTCTCTATGGATTTACCGATTTGGGATATTTTATATAAATGGATCATACAATATATTTATGGTGTTTGCTTTTTATTTAACATCTTTATTGGAGTATAATTGCTTAACAATGGTGTGTTGGTTTCTGCTTTATAGCAAAGTAAATCAGCATAACATATACATATATATATATATATATATCCCCATATGCTCCCTCTTGAGTCTCCCTCCCAACCTCCCTATCCCACCCCTCTAGGTGGTCACAAAGTCCCGAGCTGATATCCCTGTGCTATGCAGCTGCTTCTCACTAGCTATCTATTTTACATTTGGTAGTGTGTATATATGTCCAAGCCACTCTCCCACTTCGTCCCAGCTTACCCTTCTCTCTCTCTGTGTCCTCAACTCCATTCTCTATGTCTGTGTCAATCCTGTCCTGCCCCTAGGTTCTTCAGAACCATTTTCTTTTTTTTGCATTCCATATATATGTGTAAGCATACTGTGTTTTTCTCTTTCTGACTTACTTCACTCTGTATGACAGACGCTAGGTCGACCCACCTCATTACAAATAACTCAATTTTGTTTCCTTTTATGGCTGAGTACTATTCCATTGTATATATGTGCCACATCTTCTTTATCCATTCATATGTCGATGGACACTTACATGTCCATGGATGCTTCCATGTCCTGGCTATTGTAAATAGAGCTGCAATGAACATTGTTGTACATGACTCTTTTTGAACTATGGTTTTCTCAGGGTATATGCCCAGTACTAGGATTGCTAGGTCATATAGTAGTTTATTTTTAGTTCTTTAAGGAACCTCCATACTGTTGTCCAGGTGGCTGTATCAATTTACATTCCCACCAACAGTGCAAGAGTGTTCCCTTTTCTCCACATCCGTTCCAGTATTTACTATTTGTAGATTTTTTTGATGATGGCCATTCTGACTGGTGTGAGGAGATACCTCATTGTAGTTTTGATTTTATTTCCCTAATGATTATTGAGGTTGAGCATCCTTTCATGTGTTTGTTGGCAATCTGCATATCTTCTTTGGAGATATGTCTATTTAGGTCTTCTGTCCATTTTTGGATTGCATTGTTTGTTTTTTTGATATTGAGCTGCAAGAGCTGCTTGTAAATTTTGGAGATTAATCCTTTGTCAGTTACTTCATTTGCAAATATTTTCTCCCATTCTGAGGGTTGTCTTTTCATCTTGTTTATAGTTTCCTTTGCCGTGTAAAAGCTTTTAAGTTTCATCAGGTCCATTTGTTTATTTTTGTTTTTATTTCCATTTCTCTAGGAGGTGGGTCAAAAATGATCTTGCTGTGATTTTCATCATACAGTGTTCAGCCTATGTTTACCTCTAAAAGTTTTATAGTGTCTGGCCTTACATTTAGGTCTTTAATCCATTTTGAGTTTATTTTTGTTTATGGTGTTAGGGAGTGTTCTAATTTCATTCTTTTACATGTAGCTGTCCAGTTTTCCCAGCACCACTTATTGAAGAGGCTGTCTTTTCTCCAATGTGTATTCTTGCCTCCTTTATCAAAAACAAGGTGACCATATGTGCATGGGTTTATCTCTGGGCTTTCTATCCTGTTCCATTTGTCTATATTTCTGTTTTTGTGCCAGTACCATACTGTCTTGATTACTGTAGCTTTGTAGTATAGTCTGATGCCAGGGAGCCTGATTCGTTCTTCTTTCTCAAGATTGCTTTGGCTATTCGGGTCCTTTGCGTTTCCATACAAATTGTTAAATTTTTTTTTCTAGTTCTGTGAAAAATGCCATTGGTAGCTTGATAGGGATTGCATTGAATCTGTAGATTGCTTTCGGTAGTATAATCATTTTCACAATGTTGATTCTTCCAATCCAAGAACATGGTATATATCTCTCCATCTGTTTGTATCATCTTTAATTTTTTTCATCAGTGTCTTATAGTTTTCTGCATATAGGGTTTTTCCCTCTTTGGGTAGGTTTATTCCTAGGTATTTTATTCTTTATGTTGCAGTGGTAAATGGGAGTGTTTCTTTAATTTCTCTTTCAGATTTTTCACCATTAGTGTATAGGAATGCAAGAGATTTCTGTGCATTAATTTTGTATCCTGCTCTTTTACCAAATTCATTGATTAGTTCTAGTAGTTTTCTGGTAGCATCTTTAGGATTCTCTATGTATAGTATCAGGTCATCTACAAACAGTGACAGTTTTACTTCTTCTTTTCCAATTTGGATTACTTTTTTTCTTTTTCTTCTCTGACTGCTGTGGCGAAAAGTTCCAAAACTATGTTGAATAATAGTGGTGAGGGTGGGCAAACTTGTCTTGTTCCTGATCGTAGGGGAAACGGTTTCAGTTTTTCACCATTGAGAACAATGTTGGCTGTGGTTCTCTAAATGTTTGGTAGAATTCACCTGTGAAGCCATCTGGTCCTGGGCTTTTGTTTGTTGGAAAATTTTTAACCACAGTTTCGATTTCAGTGCTTGTGATTGGACTGTTTATATTTTCTATTTCTTCCTGGTTCAGTCTCCGAAGGTCATGCTTTTCTAAAAATTTGTCCATTTCTTCCAGGTTGTCCATTTTATTGGCGTATAGTTGTTTTTAGTAATCTCTCATGATCCCTAGTATTTCTGCAGTGTCAGTTATTACTTCTCCTTTTTCATTTCTAATTCTATTGATTTGAGTCTTTTCTTGATAACTCAGGTTAATGGTTTACCAATTTTGTTTATCTTCTCAAAGAACTAGCTTTTAGTTTTATTGATATTTGCTATTGTTTTCTTCATTTCTTTTCCATTTATTTCTGGTCTGATTTTTATGATTTCTTTCCTTCTGCTAACTTTGGGATTTTTTTAGTTCTTCTTTCTCTAAATGCTTTAGGTGTAAGGTTATGTTGTTTATTTGAGATGTGTGTTGTTTCTTGAGGTAGGATTGTATTGCTATAAACTTCTCTCTTAGCACTGCTTTTGCTGCATTCTATAGGTTTTGGGTCATGTTTTCATTGTCATTTGTTTCTAGGTATTTTTTTTTTTTTTTTGCAGTACACGGTCCTCTCACTGCTGTAGCCTCTCCCGTTGCGGAGTACAGGCTCTGGACACGCAGGCTCAGCTGCCATGACTCACAGGCCCAGCCGCTCCGTGGCATGTGGTATCCTCCCGGACCAGGGCATGAACCCATGTCCCCTGCATCAACAGGTGGACTCTCAACCACTGCGCCACCCGGGAAGCCCTCTAGGTATTTTTAAATTTCCTCTTTGATTTCTTCAGTGATCTCTTGGTTATTTAGTAGTGTAATGTTTAGCCTCCATGTGTTTGTGTTCTTTAAAGTTTTTTTCCTGTAATTGATATCCAGTCTCATAGCGTAGTGATCGGAAAAGGTACTTGATACGATTTCAATTTTATTAAATTTACCAAGGCTTGATTTGTGACCCAAGATAGGATCTATCCTAGAGAATGTTCCATGAGCACTTGAAAGGAAAGTGTATTCTGTTGTTTTGGATGGAATGTTCTTTAAATATCAAATAAGTCCATCGTTTTTAATGTGTCATTTACAGCTTTTGTTTCCTTATTTATTTTCATTTTGGATGATCTGTCCATTGGTGAAAGTGGGGTGTTAAAATCCCCTACTATGATTGTGTTACTGTCGATTTCCCCTTTCGTGGCTGCTAGCATTTGTCTTAGGTATTGAGGTGCTCCTATGTTGAGTGCATAAATATTTACAGTTGTTATATCTTCTCCTTGGATTGATCCCTTGATCATTATGTAGTGTCCTTCTTTGTCTCCTGTAATAGTGTTTATTTTAAAGTCTATTTTCTCTGATATGAGAATTGCTACTCCAGCTTTCTTTTGATTTCCATTTGCATGGAATACCTTTTTCCAGCCCCTCACTTTCAGTGTGTATGTGTCTCTAGGTCTGAAGTGGGTCTCTTGTAGACAGCATATATATGGGTCTTGTTTTTGTATCCATTCAGCCAGTCTGTGTCTTTTGGTGGGAGCATTTAATACATTTACATTTAAGGTAATTATCGATATGTATGCTCCTATTACCATTTTCTTAATTGTTTTGGGTTTGTTATTGTAGGTTTTTTCCTTCACTTGTTTTTCCTGCCTAGTGAAGTTCCTTTAGCATTTGTTGTAAAGCTGGTTTGGTGGTGCTGAATTCTCTTAGCTTTTGCTTGTCTGTAAAGGTTTTAATTTCTCCGTCAAATCTGAATGAGATCCTTGGTGGGTAGAATAATCTTGGTTGTGGCTTTTTCCCTTTCAGCACTTTAAATATGTCCTGCCACTCCCTTCTGGCTTGCAGAGTCTCTGCTGAAAGATCAACTGTTAATCTTATGGGATTCCTTTGTATGTTATTTGTTGCTTTTACCTTGCTGCCTTTAATATTTTTTCTTTGTATTTAATTTTTGATAGTTTGATTAATATGTGTCTTTGCATGTTTCTCCTTGGGTTTATCCTGTATGGGACTCTCTGCACTTCCTAGACTTGATTGACTATTTCCTTTCTCATATTAGAGAAGTTTTCAACTGTAATTTCTTCAAATGTTTTCTTGGTCTTTTTATTTTCTCTTCTTCTTCTGGAACCCCTATAATGCGAATGTTGGTGCGTTTAATGTTGTCCCAGAAATCTCTGAGATTTTCCTCAATCCTTTTCATTCTTTTTTCTTTATTCTCCTCTGCAGTAGTTATTTCCACTATTTATCTTCCAGGTCACTTATCCGTTCTTCTACCTCAGTTATTCTGCTATTGATTCCTTCTAGAGAATTTTTAATTTCCTTTATTGTGTTGTTTATCATTGTTTGTTTGCTCTTTAGTTCTTTTAGGTCCTTGTTAAAGGTTTCTTGTATTTTCTCCATTCTATTTCTAAGATTTTGGATCATCTTTACTACCATTACTCTGAATTCTTCTTCAGGTAGACTGCCTATTTCCTCTTCATTTGTTTGGTCTGGTGGGTTTTTACCTTGTTCTTCATCTGCTGTTTATTTCTCTGTCTTCTAATTTTGCTTAACTTACTGTGTTTGGGTCTCATTTTTGCAGGCTGCAGGTTCGTAGTTCCCATTGTTTTAGGTGTCTGCCCACAGTGGGTAAGGTTGGTTCAGTGGGTTGTGTAGGCTTCCTGGTGGAGGGGACTGGTGCCTGTGTTCTGGTGGATGAGGCTGGATCTTGTCTTTCTGGTGGGTAGGACCATGTCTGGTGATGTGTTTTGGGTTGTCTGTGACCTTATTATGATTTTAGGCAGCCTCTCTTCTAAAGGGTGGGGTTGCCCTCCTGTCTTGCTAGTTGTTTGGCATAGGGCGTCCAGCACTGTAGCTTGCTGGTCGTTGAGTAGAGCTGGGTCTTATTGTTGAGATGGAGATGTCTGGTAGAGCTTTCGCTGTTTGATATTACTTGGAGTCAGGAGGTCTCTGGTGGACCAATGTCCTGAACTCGGCTCTCCCACTTCAGAGCCTCAGTCCTGACATCCAGCCAGTGCACCAAGATCCTGTCAGCCACACGGCTCAGAAGAAAATGGAGAAGGAAAGAAAGAAAGAAAAAAGTAAATAAAATAAATAAAGCAAAATAAGATAATGAAAATAAAAAATATTATTAAAAATAAAAAAAATCAAAAGTAATAAAAAAAGAAAGAAAGAAGAGAGCAATCAAACCAAAAACCAAATCCACCAATGATAACAAGAGCTAAAAACTATCCAAAAAAAAGGACAGACAGAACCCTAGGACAAATGGTAAAAGCAAAGCTATGCAGACAAAATCACACAAAGAAGCATACACATACACACTCACAAAAGGAGAAAAAGGAAATATATATATATATCTATACATAAAAAAAAGGGAGAAAACAAATCAACGAACAAATCTACCAATGATAGTAAACTCTAAATACTAAACTAAGATAAACATAAAACCAGAAACAAATTGGATGTCGAAAGCAAACCCAAGTCTACAGTTGCTCCCAAAGTCCACCACCTCAAGTTTGGGATGATTCGTTGTCTATTCGGGTATTCCACAAATGCAGGGTACATCAAGTTGATTGTGGAGATTTAATCCACTGCTCCTGAGGCTGCTGGGAGAAATTTCCCTTTCTCTTCTTTGTTCGCACAGCTCCTGAGGTTCAGTTTTGGATTTGGCCCTGCCTCTGCGTGTAGGTTGCCTGAGGGCGTCTGTTCTTCGTTCAGACAAGACGGGGTTAAAGGATCGGCTGATTAGGGGGCTCCAGTTCATTCAGGCCGGGGGAGGAAGTGGTACAGAATGTGGGGCGAACCTGTGGCGGCAGAGTCTGGCATGACGTTGCAACAGCCTGAGGCATGCCGTGTGTTCTCTCAGGGAAATTGTCCCTGATTCACAGGACCCTGGCAGTGGCTTGATGCACAGCTTCCTGGGAGGGGAGGTGTGGAGAGTGACCTGTGCTTGCACACAGGCTTCTTGGTGGCTGCAGCAGCAGCCTTACTGTCTCATGCCCGTCTCTGGGGTCCGTGATGATAGCTGAGGCTTGCACCTGTCTCTGTTGCCCGTTTGGGCGGTGCTCTGAATCCAGTCTCCTCGAGCACCCCGAAACAATGGTCTCTTGCCTCTTAGGCAGGTCCAGACATTTTCCCGGACTCCCTCCCGGCTAGCTGTGGTGCACTAGCCCCCTTCAGGCAGTGTTCACGCCGCCAATTCCAGTCCTCTCCCTGGGGTCCGATATCTGAAGCCGAAGCCCGAGCCTCAGCTCCCAGTCCCTACCGCCCCAGCGGGTGAGCAGAAAAGCCTCTCGGGCTGGTGAGTGCTGGTCAGCACCGATCCTCTGTGCGGGAATCTCTCCGCTTTGCCCTCTGCACTCCTGTTGCTGAGCTCTCCTCCGTGGCTCCAAAGCTTCCCTCCTGCCCACCTCCTGTCTTCGCCAGTGAAGGGGCTTCCTAGTGTGTGGAAACTTTTCCTCCTTCACAGCTCCCTCTCAGAGGTGCAGGTTCCATCCCTATTCTTTTGTCTTTGTTTTTTCTTTTGCCCTACCCGGGTACGAGGGGAGTTTCTTGCCTTCTGGGAAGTCTGAGGTCTTCTGCCAGCGTTCACTAGGTGTTCTGTAGGAGTTGTTCCACATGTAGATGTATTTCTGATGATTTGTAGGGAGGAAGGTGATCTCCATGTCTTACTCCTCCACCATCTTGAAGGTCTCCTGGTGTTTTGTATATGGCTTCTTTCACTTAGCATAAAGTGTTCACTGTTCATCCATGTCATAACACATATCAGTACTTCATTCATTTCTATGACCAAATCATACCACATTTTATTTAGCCTTCCATCAGTTGATGGGCATCTGGGTTGTTTCCACTTTTTGTTTATTATGAATAATGCTGCTATAAACACTCATGTCTCCATTTTTGTGTAGACAAATGTTTTCAGTTCTCTTGGGTATATAGCTAGGAGTGAAACTGCTAAGTTATATAGTAACTCTGTGTTTAACCAGTTGAGGAAGTACCAAACTCTTTTTTCAAAGTGGCTACATTCTACATTTTCACCAACAATGTATGAAGGTTCCAATTTCTCCGGTATCCTCATCAATACTACTTATTGTCCATTTTTTCTATTACAGACATCCTAATAGATGTAGAGTGGTTATATCTCATTGTGGTTTCGATTTGTATTTCCCTAATGACTGATGACATTGAACATCTTTTGGTGTGCTTATTGGCCATTTGTAAATCTTCTTTGGAGAAATTTCTATTCAGATCCTGTGCCCATCAATAAATTTATACTTATCCTTTTTGTTACTGAGTTGTAAGAGTTCTCTATGTATCATGGAAACCAGTCCCTTAACAGATATATAGTTTGAAAATATTTTATTTAAATATGTGGGTTATCCTTTTTACTTTCTTATGACTTAATTTTCACTGTATTTATTTTGTTATGTTTCACTGATTTTTCCCCCTGATTATTGGGCTGTATTATCCTACTTCTTTGTGACTCTTGGTGATTCTATTGAATTCCCTGTGTATTAGGTCTTTCCATTCTTCATTGTTGGAACATGAGCTATGCCCAGTCTCATGTGGCCTTTGGGATTTTTCCACCTTCCACCTTCCAGTAGTTCTTTCCCTGCATATGCAAATGAGTACTCAACCAAAAATTGAAAGAAACTCCTTTGCATATGTCTGAGACAATCTGTGCAGTTACACCCTCTTTCATATTTTGCTCTGCAAATTACAGCAGCCCTGACATCCCCACGCATTAGACTCTGTATCCTCTACTGAAAGAGATTATTGGGTTCTTTTTGAATTCTTTCTCTTTGCCTGTGGCCTGGAAACTATCTCCAGGGAATCATCTGGGGCCATGGTAGAACTCACTTTCCTTCTCTCAGGGATCACTACCCTGTGGCCTGGAAATAGTTAAATTAGGAGAAAATCCAGAGTTTGGAAAATGTGTTTAGAAAGTCATTAATTCCATACTAAGAAATTTACCTCTACTATTTTTATTGTTTTGTGTTGTTTTTCCTAAAAAGGAACATAATCAGTTAGTTATGTGATGAGAAAATCACCAAGTAACAGTGTAATAGATGGATTACAGGGCAAAAGTTATGATTGGGGCCTAAAACAGGGTGAAAACTTGAAATATTGCATTTAAAAATCACTCTAGAAATACTTATTCTGATGGGTATACCACTGACTCTGGAGAATGACACAAAGGAAGAAGTTCATGATCATGCGAGGTTTTGTAGCTTAAGAAAATTGGTGATAATGATTCTAGAGAAAGCATTAAGGAATGCAAAAGAAGGAAGAATATTTTTTATAGGGGAGGAAGCTAAATAGTTAAAATCAGGATATACACTGTTAGGCACTCTATGTGATACAAAGCTACATGTATTAAAACCCCAAAATGTTTCTCTTTGACATCTGTGGGTACTGTATATTATTTGGTTATCCTATATTATATAATGGGAAAAGGTTGGAATTTGGTAAGCAATGAATTTGGTGAGCCTTATCTAAAGCCTCATTCATTAGTAATTTCCTTACCATAATAATTGCCCAATTGTCGATCATCTGTTTTAATTGCAGCACAATTCAATTCTGGATGCATCAAAATTCTGCTTTGAAACCAGTGTGGATCAGCTTTCATCTCCCTTGAGTCTATTTGTGAGGTTTTGGCAGAAGTGTCAGTATACCTAAAGAGAGTGTTGGAATTTTTGAACAAACTAAATTAAAAGATGACTCTTACTCAAGCAGATTCTTAAAGCAATGTTAAGACAAAATTATAAAATAAAATCTTCTTTTCCAACAGGAAAAGAATTTTGAAAGATATTCTGGGCAAAAGCAAAATAAGGAAATAAAGCGTATGTGCCAGGGGTTGGATAATTCCCCAAACTGTAATATCTTCTTTTCTAAATGCAACAGGCACTGCAAGTTAGCTCCTGTATCGAATGAGGACTATAATTCATAAAAATTGCCCTGATCTAAATTTTTGTCCCTTATCAAAGGAAAATGAGTTCAACCAATATTTAGACTGGAGTGCCAAAACCTTTCCCTGATTAATCAGCTGTTCATTTCTGGCTGCAAGGCTCCTTTAGAGATTTTCAATATGTGTAAGAGCCATGGAGACATACATTTACAGATCATGATCTTTTAAACAAATGATGAGAATTTCAGCAATACTGTACTACAGACATCCAACAGTGATTTTTTTTTTTTTGTAGTTTTCTATTTGACTGGCTTTTATTCCCCCTAGAACTCCTACTGGCTGGAGAAGTACGAACATTTGTTAAAAGTTATAAATGACTTCCTGATTTCATCAATCACTGAAGAAATATCTATTTGGATCTACCTTTAGAAATAAAAAGTATTAAATTAATATTTTCAGCTTTAAAGAACGTACAAGACTCAATAACTTCAAATAAAACAACTTGTACAAGTTTATAGAAAAGGAAATGATTTTGTCCAGTATTTGTCTTTCATGCTTAAAAATGTCTTCAAGATCTGGCTACTAGCATCATACAAATTAAGATGTGTGTTACAGAATGATTTATAAACCAAGTATTGATATTGCTTGAGTATTGTTTATGTAGGGGGTTTTGTAGCTAAGCTCAGAGCTCAATGGCATTACTTCCCCATCATTTAGGATAGATGAACATTCATTGCAATTAATGATGTCTATAAAAGGAAAGTTTTCAAGAATCCACTCAAACCAATTCCAAAGTTTACACTAAGACACTACCAGGAAAACCTTCCTTACGTACCCTTTCATATTTCCAATGCTAGAATTGAATCATTTTCCTCAATTTTCTCTCAGTTGAGATGACTAATAATATCACTTTTTTCTGTGAGACTTCTGCAACAATTGAAGATCAGTCACTGAGCTCCACATCTATTGGAGCTCCAATTTTATTGGTTACCATTTTAGGCAAACAGCATGGATATGGCCCAGTGGGGTGGGTGGGGGGAAATAAGACCCAGAAATATAAGAAATAGATTCTGGCTCTGTCTCTATAAATTTGAGCACATATTTTGATTTCTCTGTAATTCATTCTTTGATAAAATGGGAATACATTCATCCAACAAATATTATAGAACCTATAACCTGTGCAAGAAACTGGGCTAGACAGCCGCGACGTAGTGATAAACCAAGCAGACATGGCTCTTGCCTTAAGCAGAATAGTTGGGATGAACAACTAAAATAATAATAATAGTAATAAACAAAAAACAGAAAGAAAAGGAAAATGGTGGCAGAGGTGAAGGGATACAAGAGTACTACAAGAGCATATAATAATGGGTGTTTGTTAATATTTATCCTAATTTCCTCAAACAAATAAAATTTGTCATACAAATGAAAGGTGTCTATTATTATCTTCAATGGTGATTAAAATGTGCCTGGACAGTTGTCAGTCACCTGGCAAGTCAGCCATTATCCACTTAAAATGGTATAATTAAAATTAAAGCATAATGAACTGTCTGTAATAAACATCAAGTGATTACTTGTTGAATAAAGTATTGTGATACTCCAAATATATAATTATATTATGTTTCTGCTCATACCATGAAAGCATATGATTAATAGACACACGTGAATTTTTTATAACACAGAAGTTCTGATATCTGTATTCTCTGAAACAAGAAAAATGCAGTTCTATTGGGCATAAATTATTATTTTTTAAACATGATGTTAGAATGGCAGAAAAATAAGCGTGGATATCTTTGTGATGACTTAAAAATGATTCAATGTCTAAGTTCATTGTTGGAAGCTGTTGCAATGTACATAAATATGTACTGCACATATTTATAACATTGCCAGTCCCAACCCATCCATAGACATAAAGGACCTTATTATTCTCCTTTCATGGACCAATCCAATGTTTTGGGTTAGACTCAGAATGGATTTTGCAAGGCACTAAGATTATAAATTCTTTTAAAGTAGCATCAGTCTTTCTAGAAACAACTATTCACAGATAATTTATTGATACAATTATAATCATTTTATAATACAGGAAGTTTCTTAAAGCTTACCCTTAGAAAACACTTTCAGTCTAATACTAAATGCAATGTTCATTTGCAAGTAACAAAATCACATTTGCTTTAAATGTTCTAAAATTCTGATTCAAACTGGGGTTCTCCCCAGTTAGTCTGATTAACCGGGTTTCATATAATTATAATTACACTCGCAAAAAAGAATGGCTTCTAGTAAACTTATTCATAACTAATATCAGACCATTTTTCTCTAAAGAAATACAAAATATTTTCCTATTTGCTCTCTCAAATGTTACACAGCCCAAGTCACTAAGTAAAAATTATACTGATTCTTATGACCTAGGGTCACAAATACTTGTTTTCCTTAGAACCCCTAGCCACATAGGGATTAGTTACATAGCAAATGGGAATAAGTCCAGGACAAAACAGATGGAGAGTAGCTGGGTTCATTAGGCAACATTCCAGGTGTTTGTTTCTGGCAAAAATGTCACTGAATCCCTGACCATTATGTCCTCACAGTTCTGCTTGAATGTGATAATGGCAGTAGTTAAATTAATGTGTCCTCTTTGCTACAGGGCAGGTCTGTGTTATTTCAATCAGACATTCAAACATTTACCGCATGGAGACTCAATGTCCAACTTTCCTCATATTAAAGTCCTAAAATTCTCTCTAGAGAAAATAAGAGAGATAAAGAAATAGCTAGCTAAACAAACAAATGCTTATATCCAAACTTCAGACATCTTTCTGAAAATAAGTATTTTTAGTCCAAGAGAGAATTTATGAACTAAGAAATACTGTAGATGTTACAGCAGTAGTTTTATAATTGCAGAACTTTTGATAGAGCTTATTATTGAAAATCAAAGGAAGAAATGTAAGGACATTCTACATTTGTACTGTGGCAAATGGCTTCCCTTCTCCACACATCACAGAATTGTGGCTATCACAATGGACATGATCTCTGTCCACTCATTTCCTCAGACCAATGACTTAGCTTAGCTCTTTAAAATAATTGGCTCATTGTAATTCCCCAATTTCGGTCATTAATTATGTACAAGGGATAATTGCACCCTACCTGTACCCTGAGCATGTTGATATTCTAATTTAACATGTTTCTTCTTTGACAAGTGTGTAATCTATCGAGAAAAAACTAAGCATTTTTCATTATATACATTAAACTTAGCTTCAGCTCCTTTAATTTCCAGTTAAGATTAACCTGTCAATTTAAGAGGAAAGGTGCACCTCCAGTTAAGATTAATCTGTAATTTAAGCACTCAGATCTCCCCATATCATCTAGGACTCAGTGCCATCTATTATGCTTTCTCTCTTTTATATATATAACCATTCTCTTCACTGCCATCAAAATAATAGCTTACTCTAGCTGTCTGCCTTTTTTTTCTTTCAACTCACTACAGTAAGTTTCTTCCAAAAATGCCTTTGCCAAAGTCACCAGTGATCACCTAATATTTAAATCTAATGGACTCTTTTAGGGTTTTTCTTCTCTCTTTGGCCCTCAGGATACTGTCTCACCTAGATCTTTCCTATCTCACTGATCATTCCTTTTAAGTCTCCAGCAGTAGGCTTTTTTTCCTTTTTGTCTTTTATAAATACTAATTTCTCAAGGATCCCGTCCTCAACTCGTTTCACACACTGCATGCACCACCTGGAGAATCATATAACCTGCTGGTTTTATCCACCATCACTACAATAACGGCTTTTTACAACTGCATCAGTGTGTTCCTGGCTTCCCCCCAAAGTCCCAGGATCTTGTGTTCAGTTGCGAATAGTCTGTATATTTTTTGTTATTGTTGTTTATCTGTCATAACTAAATTCTTTATAAGACCAAGGAAAAAACTGGACTAATCATATTTCTGAAAAAATCGTATGGATAAAAGAAATGATGACATGGTCAAATCCATTAAAAATAGCAGGATTATGATTAATATTTTGTCCCAGTGCACTGTTTTTACATATATCTTTATGCTGAAACATTTCTGCACAGATCACTCTTATTTCTGAATGAAGAAAACTTTACAGTCAATATGATCTTTTAAAAAAGGATATAACTGAGACATAAAGTTAGCTTAAATTTCCTTCCTCAGTTCACATTTCCACTAGCACATCTCCATCCATCAAATATCCTCACCTCTTCAGCATGGGAAGGAACAGAGTGCCAATACCTCTGATTTAACCTTGGTACACAAAAATGTGCCTGTTAGCAGTTTACATTTATTTTAATAGCTATGAAAATGAAAATACAGTGTTGAGTTCATTTTCTAAAGAGAAAAATCTAATTCATGAAGATTATGAGCATTGCTGAAAGCCCACTATGGGAATGTAGTGGCTGCTTAGAATGGGTTGTCATTAATCAGTAGTGACCCATGCTGTGCCCTCATGTGGAATGACTCACTGATATGGACATAAACACAATCCTGCTAATTCCATTTTTAAAAGCAATGCTTATTTTAGGAGGACTGCATATCTGGACTATTTCTTGACATGAGAGAACAGCAACCACCTGAATTTTTGCTGTTGCATTTTGTCTTTGCCAAGGGAAAAAATATCCACTGTTTAGTCATTTGCTTGTCTTGTATCCACTATAAAAAACTTTATCACTTAATTGTTCTCACTATCTTTATCATAGGTCTTAAAATATTGTTTATACACATGTGTGACTTACCAATACCAATTAGAAGATAACAAAAATATAATTATATCTGAGTTTATGAAACCAAGGTTTAGGCCATTTCAGAATCACCTGGATGCTTTTCTAAAAACAAAACAAAACAAAAACAGATTCCTGGATCCCCCAGGAAATCCACTGAGTCAGAAGATTTTCAGTTAAGTAAGAGTCTATGTTTTAATAGACTTCCCAGGTCATCCTTATGCACACTAAAGTTGAAAACAAGACATTTTCATTGCTTTTACTAAGTTGACTTTGAACAAGAAACCAGAAAGAACGACTGAAAGCAGAGGAGGTTGTCAAAAATGTTTCACTTTTTAAAAAAATGGGATCCTATTTAGAAAAGGTTCAAGGAGATTCCTGCCTGTGCTCCTCACCTGAGAAAAAGCCAAGGCAATGAAGGCATTCTAGCATGATGTCCTAGAGACCTCGGGACCTAACAAATCATATTATTTACTGTCTACATCTTTAAGAGCAGCTTGACTGCCTTTGCTCTCTTTAGAGTTAAAATAACCAATTCACTTCACTTCCTTCTGCTGCACAAAAATCAGTCACTTCAAGCATCCAAGTTGGCCCAGATATAATAATAAGGCCATGCCTTGAAAAGGAAATGAAAAAGAATAAAACATGAACCAAAATTTTACCTCTTCCTCAAAGGAAGCTGTGAATTATGGTTAGAAATAAGCTGATAAAATTGTAAGCAATGTTCTACTTTAAAAACAGCAGCAAGTGAAATACAATTTGGCAGCCAGGAAGAGCACAAAATTCTCTCAAAAAAAGAGATCATGACTGAGGGTGAAACTTTCTTATGTGAACAAAACTTTCTGTGTAAATTTAGTTCCACTCTAACTGCTATTCCACATCCATAAGGACTACCCTCACTCAGGTTTTCTCTCTTTTCCTCTAAGTGTATGTTCTGATGGTGGCTAATACAACTCTTCTCCAGCACTGAGGAAGAAATGTCTTAGCAGAAATATAGCTACTTTTTCAAATATAAAATAAAATAATTTTGACCTTGGAAATATGATTCATATTTTGTCCTAGAATTTTAAAAAATGTCTAAAGAACCTTATTATAACATAATTATTAGACTTTGTTTTTCTTCTAAATCTGCTGAAGGAATTAATAAAGTATCATACAAGAAAACCTAATAGCAACCTTATAGATTCCTCATGTATAAAATTGAGACAACGAAATCTTCTCTAACTGCTTCACAGAGTTGATATCCCCACATGCTTCAAATAGCAATATGTGTATCAGTTGCCTATTGCTGTGTAACAAATCACCCTGAAATTTAGGCGTCTAAACAAAAACCATCTATTGACTTAGTATTCTGCTTTGGAATGGAGTCTTCTAATCGTCTCCCCTATGTTCACTCATGAGAGGGATCTGTCAGGCATGAATGGTCCACAGCGGTCTCACTCACATGTCTGGTGTTTCACTGGGACTTTTGTTCTGGGCACTTTTGCTCTTCTCCATGTAACTTCTCCAGCATGTTCCAAAAGAGCAAGTCACAATGTGCAAGCATCTCTCAAGCCTCTGCTTGCATCACACAGATGAATATCCAGTTGGCTAAAGTCACATGACCAGCCCTAGAGTCACTATGGGTGTGATTCATTAGGGATAGTTATTATCACAATCTAACAAAAATGTATTACAGTTATTTAGTAACTATAAAGAATCATATGAGTATAAGAATTATAACATTCAAAACAGTAAAGTAGTAAAAGTATAATAAAAATAGTAAAAAAAAATTATAAAAGTAAACTTGGACTAAGTCTATCAATGCCATCCACCCTTGACCATTGACCTTGTTTCCTACAATGCAGTAAATCTGATAGATTCAAATTTCATCAATTTTAAAAATACCCTTTGAAGTACATGTCGGTGGAAACACATTTGAAATACATATCTGCTCAAGAATAAAGGACCAAAAGGCAGGCAGACAGAAAAAGATATCTGCTACTTAATAGGCAAAAAAGAAAAAAAAAACCTTAGACAAACGAATAATCACAAACTCAGTGAAATAAAAGTTAGAAGTAGAGATATATAATCTATAATTGCTTAAAAAATTGAATGACTGGGACTTCCCTGATGGTCCAGTGGTAAAGAATCGGCCTTACAATGCAGGGGACGCAGGTTCGATCCCTGGACAGGGAACTAAGATCTCACATGTCACGGGGCAACTAAGCCAGCATGCTGCAACTACTGAGCTTGCGTGCCTCAACTAGGGAGCCTGCATGCTGCAAACTACAGAGCCCACACGCCCTGGAGCCTGCGTGCCACAACTAGAGAAGAGAAAACCCACACGCCACACCTGGAGAGAAGCCCGTGCGCCACAAGGAAAGATCCTGCATGCCTCAGCGAAGATCCCGCATGCCTCAACTAAGACCCGATGCAGCCAAAAATAAAGAATAAATAAATAAATAAATAAATAAATCTTTAAAAATCATGGAATGATTAATGTCACAGACCCAGAAAGACGAGAAAAAAAAAAAAGAGAGATTGTTTATCTCCTCTAGAACACCATTTAATGCCATTCTAAAGAGAAAACTATGCTTTAAAAAAAAGTGAAGAAAAAGTTCCATCTCTTCCATTAGCTCCACTCAGTAGTCTCTCAGTGAGGGAAAGACATTTCTTGCATCCAACCTATGTTACTCATGCTAAAACTTGCCCTTATTAGCTTTGCCCCTGTGTCTGGGCAATCCTCGTGAAAACTGGTTACCGCCTTCACACAACCACATAACCCTCCATTCACCAGAGTGCTGTTCTAATGACATCTCTTTTTTTTTTTCCCTTCTGTAAACTAAATTTCAGTTTTCTAAACTGTTCCTCAAGATGTTTTATCTTCAAACCCTTGAATCACTTTCGCTGTACTCTTCTAAATCGTCTCAAAAATTTCAACATTCATCTCAAGGGAGTGAGGCTCCTTCATCTTAGGTTAAGATTAGCCAGAGACAACTATAATGCAGTTAACATCTCCAACCTTAGATTGTCTGGAGGATTAAATAAACTGATACAGTTTCTTAGAATGAGCTTAAATAGTAACTAGTATAAAATATGTTAGCAAGCAGTAATTATAGTAGCTGCTGGGCACATTAATTTTAAACCTTCTCGGGTATGGGCATTTTTACTAACAGTATGTACTATATTACTGACTAATATGGAGCTTCTCAGCCACTATGGCTACTAGCTCTTCTTCACTTTTATTCAGACTGAATAGGTGATTTCCCATTTGAGCATTCCATTTTTTAAAAATTTACTCAATTATCAAAGTCATTCAGAATTTGAATCTATCTTCTCACTTTTAAAGCAATTTTTCCATGTTTGAGTAAGGTTGTGACTAATGTAAATTTATGTTGTGGATTCAGTGAGCTCTGAAGTCCTGAGAAGGAGTTGGAAGAAGGACATTACTCTTTAGCAGGTGTTACTATGTATCTGAGGAGAAAATAATTGTATGCTTTGAAGGATCATCTGATTTAATTCCAATAACAATAAATAATAGCTAACATGTTTTGAGCATTTACTATGTACCATACTGTGCTATACAATTTACATGAATTATTTCTTTTATCCTCACAAAATTATAATGCTGTAGTAGGTACTTATACTGTATACTTATACAAATGAGGAAGTTCAGTTTTAGATAGGCTGAGTGACTTGCCTAATGCTGCATACCTTTTAGGTGTCAATGTCTGAATTAAGTCCAGGTCAGACTCTAGAAACTGAATTTCTAATCCTTAAATAAATTTCCTGTACAACTGCCACAAAAAAGTCTTGTAAGAGAGTTATTAGCTCTATTTCGTAGGTGAATAGATTGAGACAAGGAAAAGTTAAATAACTTATCCAAAATCCACCATAAATGGCAAATTAAATATTTGAACCCAGGGCAGTCTGGCTTCAGGATAAAACAACAACAACAAAATAGTTAAAACAACTGTGATTCCAGAAAGCACAAATCCGCAAATGTAAATTTCTTGTTACGCTATCCGGGTAGACTTGTCCTTCACAAGTCCAACTTTAAGTTTTGAAAAGAAAACGATAGAAACAATGAAAGCTGTATGCTAAACAGTTTTTAAAGCTCTCTTGAATATAGGGTCTCACTGACAACTTCAGTCAAGTAAGCGAGCACATGGCATCCAGCGTGACAAACCACCCCCAAAACTTAGTGGCTTAAAACAGCAGTCATTTATTTTGCTCATGGATCTGCAGTTTTGAGATGAACAGGCCACTTCTGTTCCATGTGGCATCAGCTGTTGGAGGTTTGAACAGGGGCTAGACGGTCTATTTTCAAGATGGTTCTTTAGCCTGAAGATAGGTGCAGACTGTCAGCTGGGACCTCAGCCAGGGATATTAAGCCCCTTCCTGGACTGCTTGGGTTCTCTCGTGGCATGGTAGCTGGGTCCCAGAGGAACTACACAGAGGTGGTATTACCTTTAAAGAGTTAGCCTGGGAAGTCAAATAGTGACACTTTGCTGTAGTCACAAGTCAGGCTGCCCATATTCAAAGGATGGAAACATGGCCACCCACCTCTTGGGAGGAGTGTCAAAGTGATAAAGTAATTAAACTCTTGCACTCATTTTACTTTAAAAGCTACAGTCCTTTAACTCTAATTAATAACTTTAGTCCCACTCTCAACTCTCAGATCAACTCTGTCTCTAGTAAAGAGGATGTACAAAGCCCTGCTGAAGCAGTTCAGTGGCTTTGCGAAGAGTCAGACCTGCAGGCCTATAGAAGCAGTCATGCTGTTCAAAGAACACTCATCTGGGAAATCAGGCAATCCAAGATATCATTCCAGGAGTTTCCTTAATCCTGTTTTATGATTAAGGACTCTACAGGCCTTAGTTTCCTCATATGTAAAATGGCTGTTGATCTAGGTGACCTCCAAAACCTCTGAGATTTATGATAAAAGTAACTCCTTACCTACGCATTCTCCCATACTTATGTCCCATACCTCATGTTCTAGTGCTCACCCAGATACAGAATTTGTCTGCCTCTGAAAATCTACCTCTGTGACTAGGCACCTAGTACCTGGTCCTACAACCCTCTCAGAGGACAGCCTGCCTTCCAGGGTTTCCATCACATGTAACTCTGTCACTCAGCTGTCCCAAGTGACTAGGATGGTAGAGGCTAGGTTTGGTAACTGATCTGGATGAGGTCCTAGCAGCCTGCTCCTTAGGTAGATTGACTTGTCAGAGATTTATCTTCAGATTCACTTCTGCATACCTTTCCCTGAAGTAGCAGGCCCCATCCTTGATCCCCTGCTCTCCTTGATCTTCACACGCCCAAGAAGGTTCTAGGAGAAATCTCTGATTTTCTGGCTTAGAATTCCCCAGTGCCATCTGTTCTTGGGTTCTCATGTTTATTTTATATTCCTTTCTCTTTCCATCACTGCCTTTAACAAAAGTGTCTAGTGAGTTCTTGTAGATTTCACCTTGATTTTTGCTTCTTTTTGCAAAAATAGTAGCAAAAACCTTCCCCAAAGTTTCCATAAGTCAGCTTGAAAACTCCTATTATGCATGATATATTTTGATGGGAGTCTTAATTATATAAAACTAATTTAAGTGTCAGCAATATTTTTTCTAATATGAATGTAGACATACTTTTCATCTGATAATAAAAATGACACAGAAGGTAAAGAATTATCGTGTGGGAGTAAAGATTGTCTAAGAAAACATTGCACTTCATGGTGAATACCCATTTTTATAAGACTGACATTGCATTAATAATTATAATAGTTTTACTTGTCACTGAAACAAAAAAAGGAGAATATTAGTTTTATTGTACAAAGATAAGAGTCATCAAATGTATTGTCTGTGAGTATAACTATTATTTTTTTAATTATCATCTGTTTTTTAATTACTATGTGCTAGTATCCACAGGGAACTAAATATTCTGGAATTCAAGTTATCGAAAGACATGGCTGTTATCCCCAAACATCCTTAAAAAGAAACAAATCTATGACTCATTGTCACATGTAAATTTAACAAAGTCCCAATTCAATCCTTTGCATGGCTAGTAAAAAAGTAAATGAGATAACCTCCATCCAAACTGACAAAACTTTAGAGCTCTTCTATGGCTGACATCCAATCTGTACCAATTATTCACTTAAAATGAGCTCTCAGGAAATGCTTTTCCTCCTTGACTTGCTTTTAAACTATGCATGCTTAGGTCAGGAGGTCTGCCTTGCCCTAGTTGTATGGATAACATAGAGTATGTGTTTTGTTTTTTCCTTCTGGATATATCTTCCTAATGTTAAAAATAGTCATTTGAATCAAAAAATTAACTTGGTGACTATGATTTTAATATTTCCACTTAGCATATTAAAAGAAAAAAGATTTCTTATGTGTTTTATGTTGCATTTTATAGGTAAAATAAAATTGCATTATTTAATTGTTTTTACCAAAAAAATAATGCAAGTTCACTGGCAAACACTGCTGTAGTTTTATAGTTTCTCATCAAACTTTGGTCCAATTCTTCAAAGAACAGTGAAATCTTTTTTTGGCTTAATTCTCTTTAATATCTATCTAGGGAAGAAAGAATGAATCAGCATTGCCAATTCAGTTTTTTTGCCTCAATTTCAACTCAACTGTTTGAGGATTTCCTGTCTGCCAATGCAAACATTTTTAAAGCTGCGTTATTTCTTACAAAACTTCTTATGTCTCATGGCATTTCACGATGTCAATGAGTGTGAAAAGCTTTTTGATAACTGAGTTACTAAAAAAAAAAAAACGATCCTTGGTGGAAATTGAAAATTGATATCATCTTATCACTGTCTACCAGAATATTAAAATGTGAACTGCAAGTGATGAATGACCAATTTCCAGGAACTTAATGAATCAAGGATGTAATTTAAGGAAATCTTTATCTAGTCATTAAAAAAGGTAATGGTGTGGAAAAGTTGGAGGAACCGTGTGTGTGTGAAGTATGCATTTTATTTCATGGTTTTCCCACTTACTCTACTCCTTGTATTAATAATATTGTGTAGAAAATAAGCAAATCCTGCATCTACACATTTTCATTCACAGATCAAGACTGTATACTGTCTACTTCTCATTACCTTTTAGTCTTCTGAAGATCACATATTTTCCTCTCCTCCAAAAATTATTCTGTAATATGGTAAAAACCAAGAAAATGTACACCATTTAAAAATGGATAGAACCTACATCTCTGGAAGTTCTACTTTACTAGTCTTCTAAGCCATACAAACGAAAAAAAGCAATCACTAGTTGTGGCATGTCTTTCCACAGATATTCTAGCTCAAATCTCATATTAGTCATCTTTAATCTTCATTAGTGCTCCACATTTGTGAGTGAAATAGCGAATATTTGTTTTAATTTATGTTTTGACCTGTGTCCCAGAATTTAAAATACTCATTGGAAGACATTTAATTATCTGCTAAGAAATAAAAAATCAAGTTTAATTACCTAATAATGTTTTAAAAGGAAGATAATAAATCAAAATACATACATATGTTTATTACGTTTGGACAGAAAAATCTCAACACCTTCTTACTCAAATCATGGGCATCATAACTAAGAGGTGCAAATGAGGATTACTGAGAAAATTCAGTTAGAATTCCCATTTTATTCAACAAGCAGATACAGTGCTATTGAAACACTAAATTTAAATATCTTTAGGTTGGGCAAAAACTTTTTAATTGACCACGGTGCCCTCATATCTTACTATAACCCACTGCCTATTATCTGCCTGACCCCTGAAGGCACTTGATCACAACAAACTCAAATATAAACCAAAATACTGCACCTCTATCCAGAGTCTACTAGAGCTCACTTCTGCTAAGTATTTATTTCTGTTTGGCTTTGTGCTATTACCTATGTTACTTTTTTAGAAAATCAGAAAATCATTCAGTTTCAATTATTCAGATGATTCATAAAAATAAAATAACTTCAATGACCTCTGCTTAACAGTTTATTCCTTTTTCACTACATCCTCATCGTCCACACTAACACATTGTATAGTCTCTAGTAATAGTGAGCTTAGAGTTCTATATTATATTGCTCTGCACAAAATGCTATGCTTTTATAAACTATTATCACCACCATCTCCAACTTATTAACTTGGTAAATGCCTATTAAAATATCAAGACCATTCTTTTCTTAAAATTTATTTATTTATTTATTTTTGGCTGCATTGGGTCTTAGTTGCAGCACGCAGGACCTTTTGTTGCAGTGTGCCCGTTCTTCATTGCAGCACTTGGGCTTCTCTCTAGTTGTGGCACATGGGCTCCAGAGCACGTGGGCTCTGTAGTTACGACATGCAGGCTCTCTAGCTCTGGCATGCGGGCTCAGTAGTTGTGACGGGCAGGCTTAGTTGCCCTGCGGCATATGGGATCTTAGTTCCCCTACCAGGGATCAAACCTGTGTTCCCTGCATCGGAGGGCAGATTCTTAACCACTGGACCACCAGGGAAGTCCCTCAAGACCACTATTAAAATTTCCTTGATTCTCACAGGCAGATTGAGTTGATCCTTCCTCTAAGCACCATTAATATGTACATGTATTTCGAGGTATGTAGTTATTTGATTGCATGGCTATCCATTTACTTAACTGTGAGCTTCATCAAAGCAGGAACATCCCAAGTGCTTTGAGCAATTCTTGGGACATAGTTAGCATTCAAGAAATAATTTTCAAAACAAGGAATGAATTGTTACATAAATAATATCCTCAATCTTCCAAGTCACTTAAAGAATGAATATTTGTAATGTAAATGCATTGTAAATTAGTAAATGTATTGTCATTTAAGAAAATTGGATTCTGAAGCCATACTGTCTGGGTGCTAAATCTGATGTGGCTGCAAAGTTAACTGTGTAAATATGGGTAAATATGAGCTACTCAGACTTTCTGACCTCGGTTTTCTCATATATAAAACAGGTATTAAAAAGTACCTTCTTCAAAGGGTCATGATGAGGACTGAGTAAATAAATTTTAAAAACATAGAACAGTCCCTAGCACATAGAACTGCTCAACAAAAGTTAGCTACTTTTACTACTGAACCTAAGCATAGAAATAATGCCTTTTTATGGACACCATAAACATATCATTCATAAAAGAAAACAAATGAAACTGTGTAATCCTCACAATTCTTTGATTTTGTTTTTTTTTCGGATTTTTTGTGTGTGTTTCTTTGTGGTATGCGGGCCTCTCACTTCTGTGGCCTCTCCCGCAACAAAGAGTAGCCCCTCCTGTTGCAGAGCACAGGCTCTGTACACGCAGGCTCAGCGGCCATGGCTCACGGGCCCAGCCGCTCCACGGCATGTGGGATCTTCCCGGACCGGGGCACGAACTCATGTCCCCTGCATCGGCAGGCGGACTCTCAAACACTGCGCCACCAGGGAAGCCCAGATTTTTAACAGAAGTTTTAAAAATTCTGTAAAGTCTTACTGGCCAAGCATATCTTCACATATACATATGAAATACTGGCTTCAACAACAACAAAATATATTACATGACCACATTACTCTAATAAAGATTTTATATATAAATAATATATATAAATTATATATATTTATATATTATAAATTATTTATATATTATATTGTTTAATATAAATAATATATCAACACTTTATACATTCACTTTTAATGTTATGACCCTCTGAATATCAACACTTCACTAAATTTTACTTCATTCACTAAATTTGTCTTCATATGGTTACAAGAATAAAATGCACCTTATAACAGCAACTCAGCTATGTAAAACATAACCTTCAAAACCCTACAGTAAAATTAGGGGTAAAATCAATCTTGTATGCATTTGTAGTCCCTAAATTAACACCCAGGATATCTAGTTCCATCTGTACGGTGGATTATATACCCTGCCTGATGCTCCTTACTGAGGAATTAAAATTATATATAAGAGTGTGTATGCATGTGTGTGTAATAAATGTTATTTTGAACACATCACTGAGCTCATGCAAAAAATACAAAAGAGGAAGCAAGAGCTCTGGGGGATGAGCAAATACCAAAGATGATTTTTACCTGGACAATTTTTACCTGAAGCCAAAAGACTTTGAGCTTCCATTGTGATTACTGCACAAAAGGACAAGAGTGGTAAAACCTGAGGTTCTCACAATGCAGGGAAACTAATAAGAAGATTAAGTACAGGAGAAATAAACCCTTCCATTTGGAAAGATACATGACTGTCTAGCTGCTGGATGTGGGTGAAGAAAAATTAAAATTTCTCCTGAGGATCTGTAGCCACAGATTAGTTTTCAACCAGGTCTGCAGTTGGGATTCACACTATCTGTTTAGACCCAAGATCCTCATGTAGAGAATGTCAAGGTGTCCTGGGTTGGTGCACTGCCATATGACTCGCAGAAACAAATATAAAATCACTCTGGAAGAGCTCAACTTCAAAGCAGACCTCAAAGAATCCCCACTGGTAAAAATTCCAAGATAAATGAATAGGTCACAGTCAAAATTCACAACCTGTGCCAAAACGAGAACAAGCAGAATGTAATATATAGATAGACAGAAGAGGGAAGGAGAGCAGGAGGGAGGGAGAGCGAAAGTAGATTAGATAGTTGGATATACAGATAAATAAATAATACACAAATTAAAATAGACAATGGATTATGGAATAATCATATACTTATTTAACACATTTAAAGCAATTAAAATCCTAAATAAAATATGTTTGATAATATGACCAGGTATCAAGAATATTTGAAAAAAACCAGAACTTACAGAAATGGAAAATATAGTAAAGAAATTAAAAACTTATTGGACGGATCAACTAAATGCATTAGTTTAAGTGAAAATTAGTGAACCACAATAAACACCTGAGATATTATCCAGAATATAATGCAAAGGGTTAAAGAGAAGGAAAATATGATAAAGAGAATATGAGACATGGAGTGGAAGAAAATCTAATGTATGTATAATTATAGCCAATAAAGAGAAAGGGGAGCAAGTGCTATTCAAAAAGATAATCCTGAAGACATTTCCAAGACTATGGTTAAAGACTCAATCCTCAGATCCAGGAAGCTCAATGAATCCTAAGCAGAAAAATAAAAAGAGATACAGCTAAAATAAAAAGTACCAAAATGAATGGGAAGATCTTAATATCCGTGAGAGAGAAAAATAGAAACAATCTTCAAAAGAATGATTATTAAAATAATTGCTGGTTTTTGAACAATAGAATCCAGATAAAAATGGATCCCTTGCTTTACTGAGAACAAACAATGGTTAACACAGTTCTATTTCCAGTATTGTAGATTTCAAGTCATATTCAAACAAGTAATAAATGAGAAAGTATAGTACCAAAAGACCCTCACTGAAAGAATTTTCATCTATATCCTTCAGGCCGAAGGAAAATTATCTCAGATGTGAGATTTGAGATGTAAAAAAGAATGGTAAGATAATATATTAATAAATATTTGGGTAAATTTAAACAAACATTCATTGTCTACATTAGCAGTAAAAATCACTAATTGTATGTTTGTGTGGGGTAGAGGGTAAATAGGCTACAATTAAGATACTGAGCCATAATAATACATAAGTTGTTATAAGAGTGTTCAAGATAAGGAATTCTAAGGTATTTGATTTGTTGCAGAGAAACATGGCATAAGAATTTAGAGGCCCCAAGTAAAGTATTCCTGCTGTATGTCCTAAGGTAGCCACTAGAAAAAGTCATAGTCCACATAACTTCCAAAAATTAGAGGAGAAATATACAATAAGAAAAATAAATTTGAAAACTCAATTTATCTCAAAAGACTGCGGCAAGGGTAGGGGTGAGGGTGGGGCAAAGGGAGAGCGGGGAAAACAGCAACAATAAACATGGATGAATTTCAAAATATTATGTTGAGATAAAGTCAAAAGAAAAGAAATACTTGGAAAGGGGGAAGATGGCAGAAGAGTAAGACGCGGAGATCACCTTCCTCCCCACAAATACATCAGAAATACATCTACACGTGGAACAACTCCTACAGAACACCCACTGAACGCTGGCAGAAGACCTCAGACCTCCCAAAAGGCAAGAAACTCCCCATGTACCTGGGTAGGGCAAAAGAAAAAAGAAAAAACAGAGACAAAAGAATAGGGACGGGACCTGCACCAGTGGGAAGGAGCCGTGAAGGAGGAAAGGTTTCCACACACTAGAAGCCCCTTCGTGGGCGGAGACTGCGGGTGGCGGAGGGGGGAAGCTTCGGTGCTGTGGAGGAGAGCGCAGAAACCGGGGTGCAGAGGGCAAAGCGGAGAGATTCGTGCACAGAGGGTCGGTGCCGACCAGCACTCACCAGCCTGAAAGGCTTGTCTGGTCACCCACTGGGGTGGGCGGGACTGGGAGCTGAGGCTTGGGCTTTGGTCGGATCGCAGGGAGAGGACTGGCGGCGTGACCACAGCCTGAAGGGGATAGTTCACCACGGCTAGCCTGGAGGGAGTCCGGGAAAAAATCTGGGCCTGCCGAAGAGGCAATAGACTTTTTCTTCCCTCTTTGTTTCCTGGTGCGCAAGGAGAGGGGATTAACAGCGCTGCTTAAAGGAGCTCCAGAGATGGGCGCGAGCTGCCGCTATCAGCGCGGACCCCAGAGATGGGCATGAGATGCTAAGGCCGCTGCTGCTGCCCCCAAGAAGCCTGTGTGCAAGCACAGGTCACTATCCACACCTCCCCTTCCGGGAGCCTGTGCAGCACGCCACTGCTAGGGCCCCGTGATCCAGGGACAACTTCCCCGGGAGAACGCACGGCGCGCCTCAGGCTGGTGCAATGTCACACCGGCCTCTGCCACCGCAGGCTCCCCCCGCATCTGAACCCCTCCCTCCCCCTGGCCTGTGTGAGCCAGAGACCCCGAAGCAGCTGCCCTTTAACCCCGTCCTGTCTGAGCGAAGAACAGACGCCCTCAGGCGATCTACACGCAGAGGCGGGGCCAAATCTAAAGCTGAACCCTGGTAGCTGTGCAAACAAAGAAGAGAAAGGGAAATCTCTCCCAGCAGCCTCAGGAGCAGCGGATTAAATCTCCACAATCAACTTGATGTACCCTGCGTCGGTGGAATATCTGAACAGACAACGAATCATCCCAAATTGAGGAAGTGGACTTTGAGAGCAAGATATATTATGTTTTCCCCTCTTCCTCTTTTTGTGAGTGTGTATGTGTATGCTTCTGTGTGAGATTTTGTCTGTATAGCTTTGCTTTCACCATTTGTCCTAGGGTTCTATCCATCCATTTGTTTGTTTTTTTTCTGTTTTTTTGTTTGTTTTTTTAAAAAAAAATTATTTTTCTTAATAATTATTTCTTATTTTAATAACCTTATTTTATTTTATCCCCTTTCTTTCTTTCTTTCTTTCTTTCTTTCTTTCTACTTTTTCTCACTTTTATTCTGAGCTGTGTGGATGAAAGGCGCTTGGTGCTGCAGCCAGGAGTCAGTGCTGTGCCTCTGATGTGGGAGAGCCAACTTCAGGACACTGGTCCACAAAAGACCTCCCAGCTCCACATAATATCAAATGGCGAAAATCTCCCAGAGATCTCCATCTCAACACCAACACCCGGCTTCACTAAATGACCAGCAAGCTACAGTGCTGGACACCCTATGCCAAACAACTAGCAAGACAGGAACACAACCCCACCCATTAGCAGAGAGGCTGCCTAAAATCATAATAAGGATACAGACACCCCAAAACACACCACCAGACGTGGACCTGCCCACCAGAAAGACAAGATCCAGCCTCATCCACCAGAACACAGGCACTAGTCTCCTCCACCAGGAAGTCTACACAATCCACTGAACCAACCTTAGCCACTGGGGACGGACACAAAAACAACGGGAACTATGAACCTGCAGCCTGCGAAAGGAGACCCCAAACACAGTAAATTCAGCAAAATGAGAAGACAGAAAAACACACAGCAGATGAAGGAGCAAGATAAAAACCCACCAGACCTAACAAATGAAGAGGAAATAGGCAGTCTACCTGAAAAAGAATTCAGAAAAATGATAGTAAAGATGATCCAAAATCTTGGAAATAGAATAGAGAAAATATAAGAAACATTTAACAAAGACCTAGAAGAACCAAAGAGGAAACAAGCAATGATGAACAACACAATAAATGAAATTTAAAATACTCTAGAAGGGATCAATAGCAGAATAACTGAGGCAGAAGAACGGATAAGTGACCTGGAAGATAAAATAGTGGAAATAACTACTGCAGAGCAGAATAAAGAAAAAAGAATGAAAAGAACTGAGGACAGTCTCAGAGACTTCTTGGACAACATTAAATGCACCAACATTCAAATTATAGGGGTCCCAGAAGAAGAAGAGAAAAAGAAAGGGACTGAGAAAATATTTGAAGAGATTATAGTTGAAAATCTCCCTAATATGGGAAAGGAAAGAGTTAATCAAGTCCAGGAAGCAGAAAGAGTCCCATACAGGATAAATCCAATGAGAAACACGCCAAGACACATATTAATCAAACTATCAAAAATTAAATACAAAGAAAACATATTAAAAGCAGCAAGAGAAAAACAACAAATAACACACAAGGGAATCCACATAAGGTTAAGAGCTGATCTTTCAGCAGAAACTCTGCAAGCCAGAAGGGACTGGCAGGACATATTGAAAGTGATGAAAGAGAAAAACCTACAACCAAGATTACTCTACCCAGCAAGGATCTCATTCAGATTTGATGGACAAATTAAAACCTTTATAGACAAGGAAAAGCTGAGAGAGTTCACCACCACCAAACCAGCTTTACAACAAATGCTAAAGGAACTTCTCTAGGCAAGAAACACAAGAGAAGGAAAAGACCTACAATAACAAACCCAAAACAATTAAGAAAATGGGAATAGGAACATACATATCGATAATTACCTTAAATGTAAATGTATTAAATGCTCCCACCAAAAGACACAGACTGGCTGAATGGATACAAAAACAAGACCCATATATATGCTATCTACAAGAGACCCACTTCAGACCTAGGGGGCACATACAGACTGAAAGTGAGGGGATGGTAAAAGATATTCCATGCAAATGGAAATCAAAAGAAAGCTGGAGTAGCAATTCTCATATCAGACAAAATAGACTTTAAAATAAAGACTATTACAAGAGACAAAGAAGGACACTACATAATGATCAAGGGATCGATCCAAGAAGAAGATATAACAATTGTAAATATTTATGCACCCAAAATAGGAGCACCTCAATACATAAGGCATATACTAACAGCCATAAAAGGGGAAATCGACAGTAACACATTCATAGTAGGGGACTTTAATACCCCACTTTCACCAATGGACAGATCATCCAAAATGAAAATAAATAAGGAAACACAAGCTTTAAATGATACATTAAACAAGATGGACTTAATTGATATTTATAAGACATTCCATTCGAAAACAACAGAATACACATTTTCCTCAAGTGCTCATGGAACATTCTCCAGGATAGACCATATCTAGGGTCACAAATCAAGCCTTGGTAAATTTAAGAAAATTGAAATTGTATCAAGTATCTTTTCCAACGACAACGCTTTGAGACTAGATATCAATTACAGGAAAAGATCTGTAAAAAATACAAACACATGGAAGCTAAACAATACACTACTGAAAAACGAAGTGATCACTGAAGAAATCAAAGAGGAAATCAAAAAATACGTAGAAACAAATGAAAATGGATACTCGACCACCTAAAACCGATGCGATGTAGCAAAAGCAGTTCTAAGAGGGAAGTTTATAGCAATACAATCCTACCTTAAGTAACAGGAAACATCTCGAATAAACAACCTAACCTTGCACCTAAAGCAATTAGAGAAAGAAGAACAAAAAAACCCCAAAGTTAGCAGAAGGAAGGAAATCATAAAGATCAGATCAGAAATAAATGAAAAAGAAATGAAGGAAATGATAGCAAAGATCAATAAAACTAAAAGTTGTTTTTTTGAGAAGATAAACAAAACTGATAAACCATTAGCCAGACTCAACAAGAAAAAAAGGGAAAAGACTCAAATCAATAGAATTAGAAATGAAAAAGGAGAGGTAACAACTGACACTGCAGAAATAAAAGAGATCGTGAGAGATTACTACAAGCAACTCTATGTCAACAAAATGGACAACTTGGAAGATATGGACAAATTCTTAGAAATGCACAACCTGCCAAGACTGAATCAGGAAGAAATGCAAAATATGAACAGACCAATCACAAGCACTGAAATTGAAACTGTGATTAAAAATATTCCAACAGGGCTTCCCTGGTGGTGCAGTGGTTGAGAGTCTGCCTGCCGATGCAGGGGACACAGGTTCGTGCCCCTGTCTGGGAAGATCCCACATGCCATGGAGTGGCTGGGCGGGTGAGCCACGGCTGCTGAGCCTGCGCGTCCGGAGCCTGTGCTCCACAATGGGAGAGGCCACAATGGTGAGAGGCCTGCGTACCACAAAAAAAACAAACAAACAATCTTCCAACAAACAAAAGCCCAGGACCAGATGGCTTCACAGGCGAATTCTATGAAACATTTAGAGAAGAGCTAACACCTATCCTCCTCAAACTCTTCCAAAATATAACAGAGGGAGGAACACTCCCAAACTCATTCTACGAGGCCACCATCACTCTGATACCAAAACCAGACAAAGATGTCACAAAGAAAGAAAACTACAGGTTAATATCACTGATGAACATAGATTCAAAAATCCTCAACAAAATACTAGCAAACAGAATCCAACAGCACATTAAAAGGATCATACAACCATGGTCAAATGAGGTTTGTCCCAGGAATGCAAGGATTCTTCAATATACACAAATCAATCAACGTTATACACCATATTAACAAACTGAAGGAGAAAATCCATATGATCATCTCAATAGATGCAGAGAAAGCTTTTGACAAAATTCAACACCCATTTATGATAAAAACCCTGCAGAATGTAGGCATAGAGGGAACTTTCCTCAACATAATAAAGGCCATATATGACAAACTCACAGCCAACATCGCCCTCAATGGTGAAAAACTGAAAGAATTTCCACTAAGATCAGGAACAAGACAAGGTTGCCCACTCTCACCACTCTTATTCAACATAGTTTTGGAAGTTTTAGCCACAGCAATCAGAGAAGAAAAGGAAATAAAAGGAATCCAAATTGGAAAAGAAGAAGTAAAGCTGTCACTGTTTGCAGATGACATGATACTACACATAGAGAATCCTAAAGATGCTACCAGAATACTACTAGAGCTAATCAATGGATTTGGTAATGTAGCAGGGTACAAAATAAATGCACAGAAATCTCTGGCATTCCTATACACTAATGATGAAAAATCTGAAAGTAAAATTAAGAAAACACTCCCATTTACCATTGCAACAAAAAGATTAAAATATCTAGGAATAAACTACCTAAGGAGACAAAAGACCTGTATGCAGAAAATTATACGACACTGATGAAAGAAGTTAAAGATTATTCAAATAGATGGAGAGATATACCATGTTCTTGGACTGGAAGAATCAACATTGTGAAAATGACTCTACTACCCAAAGCAATCTACAGATTCAATACAATCCTTATCAAACTACCAATGGCATTTTTCACAGACATAGAACAAAAAATTTCACAATTTGTATGGAAACACAAAATACCCCGAATAGCCAAAGCAATCTTGAGAAAGAAAAACGGAGCTGGAGGAATCAGGCTCCCTGACTTCAGACTACACTACAAAGCTACAGTAATCAAGACAGTATGGTACTGGCACAAAAAGAGAACTATAGATCAATGGAACAAGATTGAAAGCCCAGAGATAAACCCATGAACATATGGTCACCTTATCTTTGATAAAGGAGACAGGAATGTACAGTGGAGAAAGGACAGCCTCTTCAATAAGTGGTGCTGGGAAAACTGGACAGCTACATGTAAAAGTATGATATTAGAACACTCCCTAACACCATACACAAAAATAAGCTCAAAATGGATTAAAGACCTAAATGTAAGGCCAGAAACTATCAAACTCTTAGAGGAAAACATAGGCAGAACACTCTATGACATAACTCACAGCAAGGTCCTTTTTGACTCACCTCCTAGAGAAATGGAAATAAAAACAAAAATAAACAAATGGGACCTAATGAAACTTAAAAGGTTTTGCACAGCAAAGAAACCATAAACAAGACCAAAAGACAACCCTCAGAATGGGAGAGAATATTTGCAAATGAAGCAACTGACAAAGGATTAATCTCCAAAATTTACAAGCAGCTCATGCAGCTCAATAACAAAAAGACAAACAACCCAATCCAAAAATGGGCCTAAAACCTAAATAGACATTTCTCCAAAGAAGATATACAGATTGCCAACACACACATGAAAGAATGCTCAACATCATTAATCATTAGAGAAATGCAAATCAAAACTAAAATGAGATATCATCTCACCCCAGTCAGAATGGCCATCATCTAAAAATCTAGAAACAGTAAATGCTGGAGAGGGTGTGGAGAAAAGGGAACCCTCTTGCACTGCTGGTGGGAATGTGAATTGGTACAGCCACTATGGAGAACAGTATGGAGGTTCCTTAGAAATCTACAAACAGAACTACCATATGACCCCGCAATCCCATTACTGGGCATATACCCTGAGAAAACCATAATTCAAAAAGAGTCATGTACCACAATGTTCATTGCAGCTCTATTTACAATAGCCAGGACATGGAATCAACCTAAGTGTCCATGAACAGATGAATGGATAAAGAAGATGTGGCACATATATACAATGGAACATTACTCAGCCATGAAAAGAAACGAAATTGAGTTATTTGTAGTGAGGTGGATGGACCTAGAGTCTGTCATACAGAGTGAAGTAAGTCAGAAAGAGAAAAACAAATACCATATGCTAACACATATATATGGAATCTAAGAAAAAAAAATGGTCATGAAGAACCTAGGGGCAAGACAGGAATAAAGACACAGACCTACTAGAGAATGGACTTGAGGATATGGGGAGGGGGAAGGGTAAGCTGCGACAAAGTGAGAGAGTGGCATTGACATATATACACTACCAAATGTAAGGTAGATAGCTAGTGGGAAGCAGCCGCATAGCACAGGGAGATCAGCTCGGTGCTTTGTGACCACCTAGAGGGGTGGGATAGGGAGGGTGGGAGGGATATGCAAGAGGGAAGAGATATGGCAACATATGTATATGTATAACTGATTCACTTTGTTACAAAGCAGAAACTAACACACCATTGTAAGGCAATTATACTCCAATAAAGATGCTAAAAAGAAAAGAAAAGAAAAGTGAAGAAATACTTTTCATTTATTTAGAGTTCACAATAGGTCAACAGTAAACCATATGTTGTAGAGATGCATTTAAAAGAACTGTGACTTGGAATAATAGACATTTTGAGGAAGATACAGTGGTATGTGATGGGACAGGGGTCATGGAGGGTTCTTAGCATACAAGCAATTGTCCATTTCTTAGTCTCAGTGATGTGACAATGATGTTTTTCATTTTTTTCTGAAGTATGCATATAACTTTACACACTCATATAGGAATGGTGTATTTCACAATAAAAACGTTTTACTATCAGGACTCTTCATAAAGGAAACTTACTTTCATTCCATTGAGTAGTTTCATGAGAGAATTGACCGGGTAGAGCACATTGAAGTAGATGATTCCTTGGGGTCCATCGTAATATTTAATTATTTAGCAAAACGTACAATTACTGCATTTGTCGTATCAGGAGAAATAATTGTGGAAGATTTAGATGGGAGCATCTGAAAGACTGGCATCTCAAACCAGCCGTATTCTTGAGATAAAACTGGCTGTTGCAGAGAGAGCAGCTGAGATCCGGGAGGCCTTAGTTGAGATCTCCTTTCCAAGGATCATCACACCTGTCCTCACAGTTGTCTATATACAGACTCCCAGCCTGATTCTCTCTTGGAGGTTCAGGGGCTCTCATATTATGCAACTTTTACACCTTGGCAAATGTCAAGGCATTAGGACTCTTAGTTTCTGGCATTTGTGACGTGTGGAGGATAAGCGACGATAAATCAGACGGACTAAATTTCCCAATCCCATCTGGTACTGCTGCTGCATAGATAGATGGAATCATGGTTTAAAAAAGAAATCTGACTGGCAATGGTGTGTCCTGAGTCATGAAATGTGTGAGCTGGTCACCCAAATAAGCAGGAGAGGAAAACTCACTTAAAGCTTTTATAATTCTGAGCTATTTTTGTTTGATGTCATTTTATAAATCATATGGTACTGGTGCTATAAAACTAAATACACAGTATATAAATAGATAATAGAGAAGTCTGTGGTTTTCTACAATAGTTACAACACGGCAACTGCTATGTGATATTTCTTTCACATTTTAAGCATTTTGAAAAACTAATATTTCCTCTGTTAATTGTTCTGTCTTTATTGTCTCTATCAAGAAGTACTTTTCAAGTTCCAACACACTTTTTCACTGATATGCCATGCTGTGTGCTAAGTATAAAGAGAGTTTCAAAACTATCACCAAACACTTTGGAGCTCACACAAGTTCAGGGCAAATAAAGACACTAGATTCAATCCTGTCTTCCAACTCTCTTTCAAGAAAATTTCCCCTCTCCTGCACAAGCCCCTGGTTCAAATATGCAATAACAACTATCAATGCACAAATTGGGTTAGGGCCGATTATATAAATTGAGGAAATTGTATTCTATGATGCCTGTAATGAAGCCATGTTCCCTCATGCACTTCACTATTGAATAGCTGATTTGGGGGCAGAGGAACAAAGTAGAAACAAAGAAAAACTGAGAATAGCTGTGATTCTTTTTTCCCCCAAAAGCTAGTCTCAAATCCAGTTTTAAACAAATGTCAGGGACAAGAAAGGCAAAGAAAAATAAACTCACATCATTCAAGGGAATAAACTCAGCACCAGCATGATTGCACAAAGATGGAGTCCCAACCAATTAATGTAGATTTCCTTCAAAGTTAGAGTTCATAGCTGAGAAATTAGGACTATATGAAGATAATGTGTGTTTATGTTGGCAAGGCTTTATAGCTAATCCTGGCATATGAGTTCATATGCTGTATTTACCCACTGATGATAGAAAACAAGAGGGCTTGTTAAGACTGCAGGTGACCCTAACTTGAAAGGGTGCTTAGCAAGGAGGAAGACGGGACAAGAATTAATAAGTTAAACATTGCCAAGCAGTTGAAGAGAAGCAGAGCACCATTACATAATGACAAGGTTAGGAAGGTTCAAGTCACTGGGCTAAGTGCTTTAGATATAGTTTATCATTTCTTCTTGCAATAAGGCTTCAAGGTAGGTAACATTCACAGAAGAGGGCAATATGAAATCCCAAAGAAATAGGACTACTTATATCTGAAAAAGGAGAAAATGTCATCAGGGAGCATCAACAAAAAATAAGTACCTATGATGCAGCACTATGTATATTTTAAAAGTGGAGTTAGGCTTCAACTTTTAGAAAAAATGTTCTAAAGGTCTGATTTCAGGTCACCAAGAGTAGTAGTTGTATATTACTTCCTCGTAGTTTTTGAGGATGGAGATGTCATAGACAGTGCAGACATCTAGGAAATGCCAGTTGGATATATCTATAGCGGCTAGGTATAGCACCAAGGTCAAAAGCACAGGATTTAGAGCAGTGGTCAGCAAACTATGACCCACAGACAAAAGCTGACACTCCTGCCCATTTTTGGGGCAGTCCACAAGCTAAGAATGGCTTATACATTCTTAAGTGGTTGAAAAATGTGAAAACAAAAATAATATTTCAGCACACATGAGAGTTATGACACTTGCAGTCTAAAATCTTCACCATCTGGCCCTTTACAGAGAAAGTTTTCCATCCCTGCTCTGAGTTGTTGGGTCTTGAATTCAAATCCTGATTTATGTTTAGCTAAACTCAATTTCTTTAAACCTCATGTCTTCATCTTTAAATGATACCTACCTTGAAGGTTTATTGTGAAACAAAATGGTAAACTATCTAAAGCACTTAACCTAGTATCTTGCACATAATAAAACTCAAAAAAAGTATAGATACCCTGCTCAGATAAGTCTAAGCTCCTTATGTAACTTTACAGCCTACCAATTGTATAATATGTCATGGGTTCCATAAGCCCATTTAGAATTTTTCAATATCATTATCATACCCAAATAAGTCTACCATGTGGTCCTTTTCCAGGAAAATGGCCAGTGTGTTTATGAGCCAGGCGGTGGTTTAGCTAAAACTAAAGTTCTGTAAGGTATCACCTATTCCATATAAATCAACTTAATTTCAGAAATATTTATTGAGAGTCCACCATGGTCCAGGGACAATCCTAGGTGCTACCCTGGTTCCTCCCTGTGCAGAGCCTGATGGTTGCATTCTCCCTTCTTCCTCACTGACAGAACTTCAGTTTTGTAGGGGTAGCAATGTGCCCAGCTAAAGCAAAGCACTACATTTTCCTACTTACTTTGAAGGTAGGGATGATTGTGGTAATGAGAAGTAAGTGGGAATCACTGAGTAGATCCATTTTTCGATGGATAGCTCCTTCTGCTTTTTGTTCTTAGTTTGTGCCCTTCCGCCTCCCTGAACTGTGGGCATCATGGCTGGAGCTCTAGCAGTCATTTTGTGGTTATGGGAGAAAGGCTTAAAAATTTGCAGAAACCTAGGCTTTGACATCCTTGAGCTGCTGAACCAGCAATGCTCTATCTCAAGACTTCTTGGTAAATCAGAAAAATAAAGCCTTTAATTTGTCTTTTGGTTTCTCTGTTTCTTATAGCCAAATCCAATCTTAACTAATATATCCACCCTCAAGGAGTTCTTTGATCCACATACTTCTTTGGGTCTAGGCATCCAAATATCAAGACTACACTTTAGTTATTTTAATCAGCTTCTGGTCATTTATGCCTGAGTAATATTATGTAATCTACCAGCACCAATCATCAAAAGTGAGGGAAAAAGATAAAGAAATAGGGAAAAGGAATCTGAGATGCTGAACTTTAAATGAGACTCCCTGCCAGCTGACTACCGACAGGGGTGATCTTAATTGATATCTCTGATTTGGGAGCTTGAACTCTATCCTGCAAATCAGCAATATAATTACTTTATCACTTAGAGACATTTTCAATGGAAACTTCAAACTTCATAAACCTTTGGTTCATCCACTCCCCTGGAAACTTCTCTCTCTTACAATGACTAGATTAAATGACAGGGAGGCTTTATTAATGTCAAGTCCATCTAAGTCATAACTCACTCAGGCAGGTCACTGATTCAAGTTACATTTGAATTTGGCCAATCTTTGTCATTAATCTGATCCTATGGACCTAACTTACACAATTTACATTTGAAGTCAATAGAAGTCAGTGGGAGACTTATTTATGTTTTCTCACACAGGGTTCGGTAATGAATACATAAGTTTTTACCAATCTTTTAGTTTATCAATTTATTGTCTGAATCTAAGTCTGTCATCCACCAAACCCAAGCTGTGAAATGGAACAGTAATAAAATAGTGTTGCTTTATAAGCCAAAAAACTGTAGTTCTAATTTTCTGAACTTATAGAATCTAACTTTTAACCTTAATTGAAAGTGGGAAAAAAGTTACTGACACAACTTTGCTGCCCACCTTTAGTAAGAAGTAAACCATACGTATATTTGGAAATCATTCACTATATCACTGAAGATTATATTTTCAGATATGCTTCAAAGAGGAAAAAAGGAAGCAGCCATACATTTTTAGTTAATGGCAAAAACAAAGTAACAGTCTATATCCTCTGATCTTTACATTGGGTAGAGCCTTGGTTTTCCTTACCAAGAGGGCCTGGTGCTTTGAAATCCAAACCAAGGGTTTTTCATGGTTATGACATTTCCTTAAAAAAAAAAAAATCAATCTGGCTTTTCAAGCACTGGAAACAGGGTCTTGTGAAATGTTGAAACCATAACAAGGCTTCAACCAACAAAGTTACTTTGATTTTTTTTGCCCAAAAACCTTCCCAGAAGCTTCATCTGAAAATGGATCTAGTAACACTTCAAAGGCAAAGGCCACATAAGAGGCGTTTTATTAACAGCAGGGCTATCTTCTACAGATTTAATTTTAGTCCCCTGAGACTTTGAATATAATCAAGTCATAGAGTCAATACTGAGCAAAATTTAATTTGGTCTTGTCCTAATCAGACCCAAGAAATGAAACAGGAATGACAAAAATTCTTATTTAAAAGGCTTAGAAATATGGGGTGAAAATGTGACCTTTATTCACAACTCAAACACTTTACCCATTGTACTATGGCATGGAATGTGCTCTTTCTATTAATAAATCCAGAATTATAACCAACTTCTAAAGCAGGATCCAATCTGCAAAAACATGAAGGTGATTTGTTCGGAAACAGCATGCTTTTCGGATAATATCGTTGTCAAATGCACGTTGAGATCTTCTCTATTCAGATCCTCATTTGCTAAATCATAAGATAAATGTACTCAAGGCTTCATTAAGATATAAAAGAAATACATGCATTTAACATCTCAGTTAAATGCATTATCATAGTTTCACAAGTGATATGTATGGTAGGTGATAATAATCACAAGAAACAGTTTTAAAACATGCAGTATAACTTTCAAGTACATTATTGATTTGAAAATTTTGCATCTCCCATGAAAAGCAAATGAGACAAAAACAACTTTACTGGAATTTGTGTCTATTCTTAAACAGGAAATACAATAAAATTAAAAATAAAAACGGAATAAGTTTCATTCCTGTTTATTACTAGGTTGTGTGAGGTGGCAAACCTACATATTTGGGTTTTAACAAGCCCACATCATTAAAGGTTTTAGACACATCCATAAATTAGATCTCATGTTTCAGAGATTAACAGATAATATCTTAAAGTATAAACTCAGGACTGCTTTTGCTTTTGATAAAAGCCTGATGGCAACAACAATAAATATTATGTAGAACTTTGTATTTTCAGAGTTAAACCAAAGTATCAAATCTAAACTATTGTTGTAAACATCTGTGGATTCATCCCACAAGCACACTTTAAAATGTACTGATATCTACTCAATTAGGAACTAATTTTACCCAAAGCCATATAGGAAGCTACTTTCAAGTAGTAGTCCCAAAACAAAGAGTTCAAATGAATAACAATAATCTGTCAAGTGGAGCACACTGATATCACTTAAATGAAAACTTCATTTTATCGAACATCAGGGTCTTTTATAGAATAAAGTTCTGCAAAGTTTGAACAACATGAAGTTAACGCATCCTGATTTCTGCTCAGCAGGGAAGTTTATTGCCTTTTCTCCTCCAGCAATGTAAAGAAAGAAAAGAAAAGAAAAGAAAACACCTTGGTAAAATTTATAGTTCTGGCAAGTTTTACAGTCTAGATCTGTCACATACACTCACGGAGGTTGTCCGCTGCCCAATTCTAGAGACTTGAATGTGAATTGCAACCCCCTGGAGTCATGTAATGCTGTTTCTAACTGGTAAATACATTTTAACTCTAAATTTTCTTACTAAGAAAAAACAGCCTTGTTCCCCTACCCATAGTAGATTACTATGACTTAAAGTGTAGAGGGGGAGAGGCACTGGCAATTAAGAAGCAATATCCAGGCAGAGATACGAAAACATGCTTAAGAAGGGAAGTGATACCGTTAATAGAACTGAAATCTTACAGTAACTAAATTCCTTCAAAGTTGTGAATTCTGTGCTTATAATATTCCCAACCTGTACACCATCCAACATTCATCAGCCAAGAATGACTGGACCCACGATGAGTAGAGTGCTATGTGAGGTTCTATTTGGGATTATAGAAAATAAACAAAGACATTCCAGTCATGTTCTCATTCTCTGTTATAGACTGAATGCCTGTGTCCCTGCAAAATTCGTACGTTGAAACTTAACCCTGAGTGTGATGGTATTTGGAGATGGGGCCTTTGGGAAGTGATTAGATCATAAGAATGGAGCCCTCATGAATAGAATTAGTGCCCTTATAAAACAGACCCCAGAGATATCCCTTGCCCCTTTCACCATGTAAGGACACTGAGAAGATGGCTATCTATGAACCGGGAAGCAGACTCTCATCAGACACCTCTTTCTGCCAGCACCTTGATCTTGGACTTCCTAGGCTCCAGAACTGTGAGAAATGAATTTCTGTCACTTACGGGCCACCACTGCTATATTTTTGTTATAGCAGTCCGAACAGACTTAGATACCCCCTCTCTCTCGCTCTCTCTGATAGTGAGTCTCTCTGTATGACCAACTATTCCACTGAGCCAGTTTACCTGTCTCAAAACTAAACCTTTTGTTAAAAAAATTAATGTTTTATAAACATCTTTCTAAAATGTATTAAATACAGCTTCTTCAACAGAATGCTTGACCTCAGTTTCTTCACTTATTAAAGATTTAGGTTATATGGACTCCAAGGTCTGCTTTTCAAGTTTTTCTAAATGATCAGGGTTTGCTGCTTTCAACCTAATGATAACTCTTTTCCATGACATCCTGAAGCCACCAGGGTTAGCTCAAGTTTATTAAATCATATGCACACTTACACACAACCAAGCCTGCTTAAAACTCCACGAAAAGAGGCTTGTCCTGTGCAGTGTTAGATTTTGAGGAGAAAGAACAGACTTAATGACACCTGTGTTGCCTCATCATCAGAAAACCTCTTTCTCCCTTTCTTTTAGCTTCATTTTTCAGAAGAGGTAACTTCACCCGCTCTGCCTACTTGCAGATTAGTGGAAGAAAATATTTCCAGCTCCTTTAGCAGCCCCCATCTCAAGACACTCACATGGGAGGTATATTTTACTAGAGATTTAAAAGGCTGACGCCACAACCTACTTCCTCTTTATTTCCTGTAAATAAAGGTAGGAGGATATCGCTTACAATTTGTCCTCACAAAGCCGACCTATTTAACTCGTTGTAAAAGTGGATCTGCAGATCCAGACCTGTCTCTCTCTCCCCATGCTGGCAAGCCTGAGCATGTGAGTCTGTTTTCAGTTCAGGGGAAGATAACATGCTCCATTTGCCTCAAAACCTAAGGCTCATATTGTAGCTTCCCTGAGAAGCCCAGCAAGGAGGGAGAGAGGGGATAAGGAGGAGGTGAAAGAAGAAAAGTAGGAGTTGCTGTCATCCTGTGCTTTTCCATTAATCACTAAAGCTGATATTTTATTTCCTTTTTGTCTGCAATTCCTTGACCAGAAACCCCAAAGTAAAAAGGATTGATAGGTCATCTCCAGGTAAAAGAGATGTTACTGTGAAATCACTGCAGGGAATAAACAAAGAGTTGTTGGGAGAAACCTAATTTTTCAAGTGGGATACCTAAGCCAAGAGTCTACCAGATGGAGAAAAAGAACACTTCTCACTGGGAACAGATGCATTTAGTTTCTACACATTAATAATTTGTTCTAATACCAGTCACTTACAGTTGAAAAATTCTGAGCATTAAATATAGCATTAAGCACACACATAGGTCTATGGATTGTTAAACTTCAAAATATGAGATAGGTATATAGCCCATATAAGAAATATCTATTGCTTCTTACTCATTCCAACCATTTCTGCTCCATTTGTTTTTTAAAAAGCTGTTGACATAATCTTTTTTTTTTTTTTTTTGCGGTATGCAGGCCTCTCACTGTTGTGGCCTCTCCCACTGCAGAGCACAGGCTCCGGATGCACAGGCTCAGCGGCCATGGCTCACGGGCCCAGCCGCTCTGCGGCATGTGGAATCTCCCCGGACCGGGGCACGAACCCGTGTCCCCTGCATCGGCAGGTGGACTCTCAACCACTGCGCCACCAGGGAAGCCCTGTTGACATAATCTTGAATGTAATTTAGAAAATCTCACCATTACACTTGGAGAACTGCAACGTCAATGATTTGAAAAATATAGATTACATTAAGTAGAAGGAAAGATGAGTTATTTTCCTGAAACCTAAAAATTTGAAACGCTAAGTGTTTGTATTACAACACTTATAGTTTTGCTCGACTTCTCCAAACTGTGACCCCATTTCAAAACTGCCGTCAGACTTCCTGCAAAGATTGTTGCTGCTACTGTGACGCAAACCCCAGTTATTCTAAAACTACCTTGGGGAAAATCTCACACTCCCCTTGATTGGAATTTGCAAGAAAAATATGAAAGAAGGGCAACAGAATGATACCTGAACTCAGGAATTCTCAAAACTCTCAAAAAGAATTGCCTTTAATACCTGACTTAAGCTCCCTCTTGTATAACCGGCTTTTCTTTGGTCATTTGAGGAGAACACAAGCCCAGCCTCTGAACATTATTAGCCTCACACTTACTTGTTGTTGTATTTTTAAAATATATTTTCAGTGGAGGAAATGGTTTGGACTTAGTGTGTGTGTTGACCCTTCTTATGTTCACTCAGCCCAATGCAGCACACCACCATCTAAACCGAATTTGATTCACTTCATTTTGAACAATAAATCAGCATCCACTTTAGGGACTACTCTGGTTATATTATCACATGACTATCCTGGGGTATCACAGGTCAAATTATACTCTCAGCTCCAAACATATTCTAATACATTTCACACTGTGCCCTAACGAGAAAATTCTGGTTCCTGGAAACAATTCGAATTTCTGATCCTTTGCCAGTAGCCACTGTCCCTGCAGGCTTTCACTTAATGCATTTGGGCATAACTGTTGATCCTTAACTGGAGGGCATTCCTCTGGACTAAACAGCTACCAGGTAGAATTTGGGTAATGGAACCACCAGTCATGTGCAAGAAGAACATAAATGTTCTCCGGGTAAGTCAATTTGAGTCCCTTAAACATGGACCTGTAATAAATGTTTTGTTTCCCCTCCCAAATCTATTTTTTATTTATGAGGACACCCAATAGTATGGCACCTGGAGTTTTCTATGTATTATTCATAGGTCAGAAATGATTGAAATGAAAGTATCTTCATCTGCATGAATTATTCAAAAATTTTGTTGGATATTCATTAATACTTCGAAAGCCCATTTAAAAAACTCTGTCAAGTTTTCAATTATGTGCTTCCCTAACTTCACCACCAAAAGATCTATCAGGGGCTTCTCTGGTGGTGCAGTGGTTGGGAGTCCGCCTGCCGATGCAGGGGACACGAGTTCATAGCCCTGGTCCGGGAAGATCCCACATGCCGGGAGCGGCTGGGCCCGTGAGCCATGGTCGCTGAGCCTGCGCGTCCGGAGCCTGTGCTCCGCAACGGGAAAGGCCGCGACAGTGAGAGGCCCGCGCACCGCGATGAAGAGTGGCCCCCGCTTGCCGCAACTGGAGAAAGCCCTTGCACAGAAACGAAGACCCAACACAGCCAAAAATAAATAAATAAAAAATAAAAATAAAGGAATTCCCTTAAAAAAAATTTAAAAAAAAAAAAAAAGATCTATCAACCTACTGCAGTTATAACAATTATTCTTAGGCCAAGCCATGACTGCTACACATACTTAAATTCCTATTCTATTTCTCAGTGATTATAACTTGTTCAGGTCAAGATAGTGAACTTGTACATTTCCTAGTAGTGTCCCCCAAATCCATGGGGCCCATGTATGAAAATTCTAAGGGAAACTGAAAAAATGAAGTCTGCATTGTTATCTTTGAGTCTGATTAGAAGTGTTTATAATATCTATCCTTTAATGATTCTTTTCCCATATTTTATCAGTGGACTAAATGGAAAATCTCAATAGGACTAAAAACAGTAAAGAGATTGAAGTAGTAATTTTAAAAAACTATCTCCCCAACAAAAACAAACAAACAAAAAGCCTAACCTATAGTTTCACTAGTGAACTCCACCAAACATTTAAAAAATTAATACCAATCCCTCACAAATTATTCAAAAATAGAAGAGAAAGGAACACTTTCCAATCCATTCTGTGAGGCCATTATTGCCCTAATACCCAAACCAGAAAAAGACATCACACACACATACACACACACACACACACACACACACACTCATACACACACACTACAGAACAATACTCCCTAAAAATATAGACCAAAAAAAAAAAAAAAAGTCCTCGACAAAATACTAGAAAACTGAATTGAGTAAAATATAAAAAGGATTATATATCATGACCAAGTGGATTTATCCCAGCAATACAAGGCTAGATTAAATCTATTAAAATTTAATAAAATTTAAAAATTAATCACTGTAATACATTCTATTAATAGAATATAGGACAAAAACCACATGATCATCTTAACTAATATAGAAAAAGGCATTTGACAAAATCCAACACTCTTTCATGATAAAAAACACAAAAAAATCTAGGAATAGAGGGCACTTCCTCATCTTGATAAAGGGCATTAAGAAACCCCTTATAGGGCTTCCCTGGTGGCGCAGTGGTTGAGAGTCCGCCTGCCGATGCAGGGGACACGGGTTCGTGCCCCGGTCCGGGAGGATCCCACATACCGCGGAGCAGCTGGGCCCGTGAGCCATGGCCGCTGAGCCTGCGCGTCCGGAGCCTGTGCTCCGCAACAGGAGAGGCCACAGCGGTGAGAGGCCCGCCTACCACAAAAAAAAGAAAGAAAGAAAGAAAGAAACCCCTTATATTTAATGGCAAAAGCCTAAGATCAGGAATAGTCCAGTACCAGGAACAAGACAAGAATGTCCACTCTTGCCACTTCTATTCAACATTAAACTGGAGGTCCTAACCAGAAAAATTATGCAAGAAAAAAATAAAAGGCGTTCGAATTGGAAAAGTATTTACAGATGACATATCATGCTAATAAGGAATCCACTGAAAAAAAATTATAACATAAACAATTTGAGCAAGTGTTCAGGATACAAGATAAATATACAAAAATCAACTTGCATTTTTATACACCAGCCATGAACAAACCAAAAATAAAATTCAGAAGGCAATTCCATTTAAAATAGCATCAAAAATACTTGAGAATAAATTTAATAAAGGAAGTACAAGATTCATACATTGAAAATTACAAATATTTTAAAAGAAATAAAAAATTTCTAAAAAATGGAAAGATAACCCATGTTCATGGACTAGAAGACTTAATATTGTTAAGATGGCAATACTTCCCAAATGATCTACAGACTCAACAAAATGCCACCTGCCTTTTTTGCAGACATTGATAAGCTGATACTAAAATTAATTTGGAAATTCAAGGGAACTAGGACAGCCAAAGTAATTCTGAGAAAGAACAAAGTTGGAGGACTCATACTTCTTAATTACAAAACTATAGTAACCAAGAGAGTGTAGTATAAAGATAGCCATATTAATCAATGGAGTAGGATTGAGATTCTAAAAATAAACCCTTATATTTACAGTCAGTTAATTTTTGACAAGAGTGTTAAGACAATACAATGGGGGAAATGATTGTCTTTTCAACATGTGGTGCTGGGATATCCACATGCAAAGAAGGAAGTTAGTTCTTTAACTTGGACCCTATACAAAACTTAACTCCAAATGGATAATAGACCTAAGTGTAAGAGTGAAACTATAAAACTCTTAAACATAGGAGTAAATCTCTGTGGTCTGGAGTTAGGTAATGGCTTTTTAGATGCTACACAAGTGCACAGAACAGTGCCTGGCATACAGTTGGGTCTTATTTCTTTATTTTTCTAAATCCAGCTAAATCATATTTATTGTTTCTTTTTATCTGTAATTATTAGAAATTTGAATATTGTATTCCTAGGTGTGTTTAATTTTCTCAGGGTTCTCTGAACTTCTTTTTTTAATTAATTTTTATTGGAATATAGTTGATTTACAATGTTGTGTTAGTTTCTGCTGTACAGCAAAGTGAATCAGTTATACATATACATATATCCACTCTTTTTTAGATTCTTTTCCCATATAGGTCACTACAGAGTATTGAGTAGAGTTCCCTGTGCTACACAGTAGGTCCTTATTAGTTATCTATTTTATATATAGCAGTGTGTATATGTCAATCCCAATCTCCTAATTTATCCCCCTGCCCTTCCCCCTTGGTAATCATAAGTTTGCTTTCTACATCTGTGACTCTGTCTTGTAAATAAGTTCATTTGTACAATTTTTTTAGATTCCACATATAAGCAATATCATATGATATTTGTCTTTGATTTCCTTCACTCAGTATGACAATCTCTAGGTCCATCCATGTTGCTACAAATGGCATTATTTCTTTCTTTTTCATGGCTGAGTAATATTCCCTTGTATATATATATACCACATCTTCTTTATCCATTCATCTGTTTATGGACATTTAGGTTGCTTCCATGTCCTAGCTATAGTGCTGCAATGAACATTGGGGAACATGTATCTTTTTGAATTATGGTTTTCTCTGGATATATGCCAAGGATTGGGATTGGTGGATCATATGGTAGCTATATTTTTGTTTTTTAAGGAATCTCCATACGGTTCTCCATAGTGGCTACACCAATTTACATTCCCACCAACAACGTAGGAGTGTTCCCTTTTCTCCACACCCTCTTCACCATTTATTGTTTGTAGAATTTTTGATGACCATTCTGACCAGTATGAGGTGATATCTCATTGTAGTTTTGATTTGTATTTCTCCAATAATTAGTGATGTCGAGCATTTTTCATGTGCTTTTGAACCTAAGTTTTACCAGTTTTAGAAAATCCTCAGCCACTATCACTTTAAATACTGTTTCTTTCATTCACTCCCCTCTCTTTCTAGTACTCTAGTTTCCAAAGTTTACACCATTTATTATGCCCCAAATATCTATTAAGTTTTTTTCTGTTCTTTTTATTCTTTTTCCCCTCTGTGTTCCAGATGTGTTTTTTATTGATCTGCCTTTTGATTTCATTAAACCTGTGTTCTGATATCTCTAATTGTTTTTAATCCAAACTAATGAGTTCCTAAGTTTAGCATTAGTAGAATATCCACTTGACTCTCTCTGATGGTTTGAAAGTCTATATAAAATTCTCCATTTTTCAAATTTCATCTTTTTAAAATTCATATTTCTTTTATTTTTTAAATATGTCCATTGTAGTTAAAGTTCTTGTCTGCTAACCCTACTGTGTGAATTATCTGTGTGTCTGCTTCTACCGTCTAATAATTTTCCCTTGATTTTCTTGCCTTTTCACTTGTCTTTTAAGTTTTCATTTATATATCAAAAATTGTATATTTAAGAAAGAAAACATAGGCTGAAGTTGAAAATCTCTTCCTCAGAGCAGTTTCATCCTTTCCACAGTTAGGCAGATAGTTTGAGGGGTTAAATACTTAATCCAGTAAGGATCTGCAATAGATCAGGGATATTTTGCATTGTCTGTACAATTCAATACATCTCTGATTTAAATGTCTAATGGTGAGACTTGTAGAATGTTTATTTCAGGCCTCTCCCTCTAGAAGGATTTTGTTGCATCAGCAGTGAGACAGTGTACAAGATTTCACTCTGCTTTTCCTACCCAAGATTAATCTCAATTTTACAAATGTTATGATTTTTATCATTGATCCATTAAATCCTCATAACCCTGAGAGGAAACCCAGCAAGAGAATTATTAAAAACTTTCCCCAAATTACTCATCCATTAGTGACGGAGCTGACATTTGGACAAAGAAAATCTAGATTTAGGGACCATGCTCTTAACCATTACACATCTATTACTGCCTTTCACAAATGCTCTAAATGTTCAAAAATGGAAATTTGTTAAATAATGTAGCTTTCTAAGGAATATTATGTAACCATTAAAATTACCATGTAGATCTATATTCAGGCAGAAATGAGAGTATATATATATTGTAAAGTAAAAAAAGAGCGAGAGAGAACAAAACTGTATATTATATGGTTTAATTTTTTGTAAAATAAAACAGTGTAGTATGTGCATTCATGTACATGTGAACATATGAAAAATATAAAAAAATATACATCCAAATAATAATGGTGGTTATCAGCAAGCATAGGGCAATGGGTGAATTTTTACTCTATTATCTGTTTTGTTTTTTCTCCTTTTGTTCCTATTTAGCAACAAGGATGTTTTACTGTTTAATTTTTTCATTTGTAAAATAAAATTCATTTAATAAAAAAGAGTAAATTGATGGATTAAAAATCTAACATTTTTCTCAAAAATATAAAATAAAAGTTCCTGATGGGTCACATTTTCCTCTTTAGAAATAATGATAATTACAAGCTAGGAACCATTCATAAATATAACACACAAAAAGAAAATCATAGGTAAATACTGGAATGACACAGTGAGAAAGCTCTACAGACAAAATAACCTTGAGGTTAACATATGTAAAGACACATGAAATTAGAAATAAACAAAGGTTGATAACTAGAGTTGTCTTAGCAGAGAGGTCTTTCACCGATCTGAGTTGTAATTGATGCATTGTGTTTACAGCTCTACACTTTGGGCATTTCTGTTTTCTTAAAAGTACCATGAGAAAGACTGAGTTATTAAATCATGCATTCCACAGGATAAATTTTTTATTATTTTCACTTTTTAAATCCTCTTTCTTTTCAGATAACTCCTATTTTATATAGAATTTAATCAGCATCTCAAGATTGTCTGACATCTTGATGGCCTTTAATCTATAATGCATAAGAAAAGTTATCTTAAATCCTCAATCATCATTTCCAATTTTGCTTTAATCTCTACATTTTATCTTCCATATTTGAATGATAACTCTTTGTTAAAAATGTATTATATGAGATTGCTAAAGACCAAAATGAGTTCCACATCCAAGTGATTTGGAATACCTGTCTCCAAAAATCTAATCTCTTCTTGCTGTTCATCATTTACCCTCCTGTAATTGACAAAATGAATGCTGGTTTTTGTTTTTTTCAATGAATGATTTGAGAAAACTGAAAGTCATGGTTATGTTGGGCAAATCAATCAAGCACTGGAGAAGAAAAAATTCTTTAATGACTTTTATATCTCTCTTTTTGAGTATTTACTATGCGTAAGTCTAGTAGGTATACGTGGTAAATATATTCGATAAGAAATAATAATGGACTGTTTATTATGCACTTGTCTATTTACCAGGTATTGTGTTTAGTCCTTTACTAAAGCAAAATAAGAGCACTAGCCCTGTTTTCAAACTAGAAAACTAAGTCAGAGAAGCTGATTGCCCAAGGTCATAAAGGAGCTAGAAAGTGGTGGTACCAGGCTGCAGAAACAGAGAGTTGGTTTAACTCCTATGCTCTATAATTTTAAACTGCATTGTTTCCATACAAACAATAAGTTTCACGTAAACTTGCTAGGAAAATATAATTAAGTAGAAACCAAAACACAATGGTTTTGAGATTCAAAAATGATAAATATAATCGTTTGACTTTCTTTAATTTTGACAACCGCGTTTTCTGTTTAAAACCATATCAGCAGAAGGAGAATTGCTCAAATATTTTTTAAAATGTTTATTCCCTCATCATACTTATTCCCAAATAATTCTGTATAAGTAGGGGTTGTAAATAATGTAATAATGTATACTTAATGTATGAGTGGGGGTTGTACATAACGTATGACTGGCTAGAACCTAGAATCTGTCCAAATGTATTTAATTCAGCCAAAATCAATATTAAAAATCTGTTTCAATATTTTTGGAAGAAAAGTTTACACAATCTTCATTTAAAGATTCTCTTACTTGGTTTAAGCCATTGCTATGACTATTTGTAAAGATTTGCTCACAAATATAATGCAAATAATAAGACTAACAGAAAGGCTTTCCTTTGCAAAAGTCAAGTAGATGATGGTGGGTTTTTTTTTTTCGGTACGCGGAGCACAGGCTCCGGACGCGCAGGCCCAGCGGCCGTGGCCGACGGGCCAGGCCGCTCCGTGGCATGCGGGATCCTCCCGGACCGGGGCACGAACCCGCGCCCCCCGCATCGGCAGGCGGACTCCCAACCACTGTGCCACCAGGGAAGCCCAAGATGATGTTTTTAATCATCAATCTTCTGTTGAGATAGATGCCAGAAAGGAAAGAGCAAACATTTTTTGTCAAAGTTATCTCTCCACCAGGCAGTTAATTTACTATGTGTAGCCTCCATTTTTGAAACCCAGAAACCAGTGTGATCAAAAACAAATCATAGTAATTAAAATAATCTGTTTCAAGCATAAAGCTAATTGGGATTGCCTTTGTCTTTGGCCCTGATAGTCTTTCCCAGGTAAATCTCTACACTAGCACATAGCACGGTGCCTGGCACACAGTAAGCACTGAACAAAAATATTTTTGAATAAATGGATGAATCATTGACTATCACAAAATAGACGTAAGACTGCAACAACTCTGAAAAAACCAGTAGAATTAATTATAACCAATGAAATAGCACAAATTATTCAAAATGTATACAACAAGACTTTGAAGAATGATGTTCCATTAGTAGTGATAAGATAATATCATTTAGGGTGCAAAATAAAAATTCTCTTTTAAAATTTGTGAAATCAAAAGAAATATACACATAATTTGCTTAACCAACCAAACTTCATTTGTACTTTATCTTCTCTGGGCAACGAGGTAAAAAACCAGTTTGGAAAGAATTTTAACCAATACAATCACTTTCAGGGTATTTTCATTTCCTCTTCTTCTGAGTTTCATTTTTTTTAATATTCATAATATACGTAATCCTTCCCAACCAAAAAAAAGTCATTTTAAAGACAATAACTTCTTTAATATAGATTTTGATTGAATTTTGGTTAAATATTATTCTTCCTCATAGCTCTGACATTTTTCCAACCTAGTTCCTTAATTTAACTGGTAATCAAAATCATAGCAAACTTGAATATTCTAGATCATTGATTAAGCTTGATCAGAATTCTTAAAAATTATTAAACACACAACTAAACTGTCATAAAATGGGTGCTGATATATAAAACTAATTTTTCAAATGTTCTGAAATATAATAATTGGATGACTATCTTAATCACTTTTGATGCTCTCCATGGCACGTGGATTCCCCTAGTGAATATAAAATAAAGAGTAGCAAAAACCTATCTTATTTTGCCTCATTCTCACCACAAGAAAGATGAAAACTTTGCAGCACTGTTGCATAGTCTGAATCGCTTATTGAGATACAAATGAATTTTCCTTGACATAGTACATGTGTTGCCTCTGATCCACTCCTCAGATATGAAAGTGGTCATTTAAATCCAGTCTTCACTTAGAGTTTGAATCTCTCAAATTTCTTCCATTCCCCAATTCTTGGTATTTACTGAAATGTGTCTTCTCAGTTGTTAGAAAATGAAGTCTATTTCTGGCAGAAATCCACCAAAATTTGGTTATTTATCCCAAATGGATTCAAAAAGAAGTTTCCCATTTGAGTAGTCAACATATTTTCCTATATGTTCTATTGAATTAACTGTGGTTTTGTACACACGTGCTTGTGTGTGAACATCTGTTTGTCCGACCTGACTGAAAAGATAGCAGAAAAGAAAAAACTTAAGAAAAAGAAATTAATACCAGATTAATTCCTCCAAACTGGAGACAGCAGCAGTAAAGAGGTGCAAGGAGCAGAGAATCTGTAGTGTCCAGAAGCAGAGGAATCTGCTTCCTGCCTGCTACATAGTACTTCCAGGAAAACAGCCAGACAAATGAGAAGCAGAGGAGAGCCTGTGTACCTGAAGGACCATTGAAGACCACAACACTGGACATCTCAACAGCAATGTTCAGATGAAATCCCACCTTCACACAGGGCTGGGACTAGAGAGAGGTGAGTGAGGCACAAAAGGTAAGAACAATTCAACACACATGAATTGAAGTTCTACTCTCTGTCAATATAATCCTAAGCTCTGCCTCTCAAATAATTCATCCCAAAAGGATTAAATAAGTAGAAAGTGGTTAAAATAAGATAAATATCATTAGGGAATAACAAATAAATCCCTACGGGGCTCAAGAAAGGGGAGATTACACCTATGGGGAATTGTACATAGAGATTACACCTTTGGTGCTTTTCTCTACATAGTTCCACCCCCTCTTTCCCAGGACATAATAGAATTGAACTCTGGCTCCTCTTTAGTTGATGGGCCCAAAGGACTATTTCTGGCCAATGAGTTGCAAGTGGCAGTTATGTTTGTTACTTCCAGGCCAGAGCATTTAATTGCTCATGTGAGATTCTGCAAAGCTCTCTATTTTCCTCCTCTGGCATCGTAAGAAGCAACTTTGAAATGGTAGTCTCTGAAGAACTACAATTAATAGGGCTTCTCTGCTGCTCCATAAAGTATATGTAGTATAAGCAGGAAACAAAACTTTGTTGTCTAAAGTCTCAAAGACTCTGGAGTTTCATTTTACCTCGGCATAACAAAACCTAACCTGACAAAGTTCAGTGTTCAAGTACAGCTTATTAATAGGGTTGGCCAGATAAAATTCTGGACTCCCAGATGAATTTGAATTTTAATAAACAATGAAAAAATAGTAAACTGTGTCCCGTGCAGTATTTGGGACATAGTTATATTTTAAAGTATTCATTGTTTATCTGGAATTCAAATTTAATTGGACCTCCTATGTTTTTACTTGCTAAATTTGACAACCCTATTTATGAAGGCAGTGGATCTGTGACGAGTTTTAACTCATTAATAGAATTTTGACATGTAGGAAAGATAAGCAAATGCTCAGGTAAAGGGCCAAAGAGCAAAAAGTACAGAAGAACGGCCAAAGATCAGGAAGTCAGACTTAACTGAAATACTGTGTACCTGGGATGGCAGTTACCCTTGCATTTTGCTGTTTCTTAGGGTTCCATCCTTGGTACTACTCTCATTATTGTACATGCTTGCCCTAAGCACTGTCATCCACTCCAGCCGTCCTCTCATCTGAGCTGGAATGGGACAAGAAATGTAGGTTGGGCTGTAACTCACTTCTATAACCTCCTTTCTGTTGAGAGCCACCATGTCTTGCCTATATTCTTACAATAGTCCCCTAACCCTGACTCAGCCCTTGCTCCCAGCCCTACAATGTGTTTCACAATAATGACCACAGTAATCATTTTAAACAGAAGCCAGGTCATGTCACTCTTCTTGCTCAAATGTTTCAATAGTGTCTGGCTCAGAGTAAAATCTGAAGTCCTTATAATAGCCTGCAGGCCCTTCACACTCTGACTCCATTTACCGCTGCTCTCTTCCATCCCTGCGTCAGCCAAACAGCCTCCCTGGTGCTCCTCAAAGGCACCAGGCATACTTTCTAGTGTGAAACCTGTGCACTTGCCCACTGTCTTTATCTGAATACACTTTTCACATAATTTTTTTTTGCTCCACTTCCTGTCTTATTTCCTTCAGGCCTCTGCTCAAATATTCTCTTTCCACTGAAGCCCTTCTTCATAGTTATGACATTGAAGCCCTCATCTCGTCAAATATTTTTCTCCATACTTTTATCACCACATAATATACAGCATTTAATTATTCATTTATTTTCTATCTGCTCCCCCAATAAAATGTAAAATCCACAAGAGTAAAGGTTTTGTCTGCTTTGTTCATTTCTGCATCTCCAGTGCCCAAAACAGCAACTTGCACATAGAAGTTACTCAATATTTTTAAATGAATGAATGCATAAGTGCTGTGGAAGATAAGAATAGCCTTGGATGATTTGAAGTCAGTAAGCATGTTATCCGAGTTGTGCTTTAGCAAGATTAACAACATAGTGTAAGAGTAGTTGGCATACCCCGAATAAATAACTTTAGAAAACAACCTGAACCATAAAATAAGTGTACGGAAGTCTAATAAAGTTATGATTTTTTTTCCAAATGCCTCTTTCAATGTATTTTGTAAATACCTAACACAAAATTTTTTAAGAAAAATACATGCTCCAACTTTCCCAATGCCATAATCTTCCCATGAATAATCCATGCAGAGGAGATAGGAAGTTCATTGTGGAAGCTATTTCTGTAATATCAAAAGAGCAGCAGTGTGCAAATGGGAAGAATATGTAGGTAAGAGGTAACAGTAAGATAAACATTTTTAAACTCAGCAATCAATTGGATAACGAGAAAATTGCAGAAAAATTTTCAACATAACTGTGGAGTTTGAGACCCATGCGATTTCACTGAAAGTTGGAATTTTCAAGCCTTATGGGCACTCCTGCTTTATTTTAATCACCTACTGAATTCCATAATCTACTATCTCTTAGCAGACCATGTCCCAATCAACTTTGCTTATCCCTATCCCATATCAATGTTTAGCAAACTTTTTGCATTATTGCAAGAATATAAGCACAGTTTTGTGTTTTTGTTTTTGTTTTGTTTTGTTTTGCTGTACGCGGGCCTCTCACTGTTGTGGCCTCTCCCGTTGCAGAGCACAGGCTCCGGACGTGCAGGCTCAGTGGCCATGGCTCACGGGCCCAGCCGCTCCGCGGCATGGGGGATCTTCCTGGACCGGGGCACGAACCCGTGTCCCCTGCATCGACAGGTGGACTCTCAACCACTGCGCCACCAGGGAAGCCCCTAAGCACAGTTTTATTGTAACCTAATTTTCAATAAGTAGGGAAATTCTTCCATGAGATATGCTACTTTCATTTTATTAGTTTAATTTTAGATATTTATTATAATTTTATTTCAGCCATTATACTTTCTTATTCATAGTATTAAAAAATAATTAGTGTGATGATTTACCATTAAAACAGGTAAAGTAATATAAAAGTCTTAGAAAAAAATATAGGAGAATTGAACCATGACATTGGATATGGCAATTATTTCTTAGATATGACACCAAAAGCACAGTAAACAAATGAAAAACTAAATAAATTAGACTTTATCAAAATTAAAAACTTTTGTGCATCAAAAGATATTATCAACAGAATGAAAAGGCAACCCACAGAGTGAAAGAAATATTTTTCAAAGCATATATCTGACATGGGAATGATATCTAGAATACATAAGAAATCCTACAAGTCAACAACAACAAAAAAACCCACCTGATAAAAAAATGGGCAAGGGACTTGAATAGACATTCTCCAAAGAAGATATACAAATGGCCAATAAGCACATGACAAGATGCTGAACATCACTAGTCACTAGAGAAATGAAAATGAGAACCACAATGAGATACCAGCTTCACACTCATTTAAAATGGCTATTATCAGAGAAACAGAAAATAACAAGTGTTAGCAAGGAAGTGGAGATATTGGAAACCTTGGGTATTGCCGATGGGAACGTAAATGTGTGCAGCTGCTAAATGGTATGGTAATTTCTCACTAAATTAAACATAGAATTATCATATGATCCAGAAATTCCACTTCTGTGTATAGATCCAAACGAATTGAAAGCAGGGACTTGAATAGACAACTGTACACCCATGTCCACAGCAGCATTATTCACAATAGCCAAATATGAAGCAACCCAAGTGCCCACCCATAGATGAATGTATAAATGAAATGTGATACATACATACAATAGAATATCATTCAGCCTAAAAAGAGGAGGAAATTTTGACATGCTGTAACATGAATGAAAACTTCGGAACAGTATGTTAAGTGCAATAAGCCAGTCACAAAAGAACAAATATTGTATTATTCCTCTTATATGAGATTCCTAGAGTAGCCAAATCCATAGAGACAGAAAGTAGAATGGTGGTTGCCAGGGGTGGGGGAAAAATCAGATGGGGAGTTAGTGCTTAATGGGTACAGAGTTTCAGTTGGGGAGGATGAAAATGTTTTGGAGACAAATGGTGGTGAATGTTGCACAGCAGTGTGAATGTACTTAATACCATAAAACTGTACACACAAAAATTATTAAAATGGTGAATTTTACGTTATGTATATTTTACCATAATTTTTTTGAAAAAACAGATAAACTGTACCCAATGTACTGTACTCTACCAGATTCACACTTTTTGCAGCTTTGAATTCAAATCCTCTCATTAAAAAATACAAAAACTGGTAACAACACTATACACTGAAGAAAAATAATACAACATACCATATTCCATGGCAATGCCCATTAGTTGTCATCTTAGTGAGAAAGATGAGAATAAAGAGATTTGCCCTAATCTCCCTCTCCACCCCTGTCCACACTCATCTCTCTTCATTGAGAAAAATCTCCAAACCCAGATCATATAATTATGTAGTAATCTTTCCTCCTGATAAATTCTCTTTTTCTCAGTAATTTAATATATATGGTACAAGCCTTTAATATCCTCTCAAATGTCCTATTCAACTTCTCACCTGCTACCTTCATCATAAAAACCAAAACCGCAGACATAAACTGGCTCATCTCCTGACCCATTTAGAATTTTATCTACATTTAAACCTGATACACTGCAATTACCTTCATTCTCAGAGGATGAGTGATTCTTGTGTGATTCATTAATCCTTCCACTGGTATCAACTCATTTATTCATTTAGGAAATATTGAGAGTCTACTATAAGTCATTTCATTTTCTACCTTTTCCTTGACTCATTTCAAAAGCTATTTATCTTCTTTCTTTTCAATTTCTTGATCTCTCCTGGCTCTGAATATGTTCAAGTCATATCCAGCCTCAAACAGTATCCTCCCTTGAATCCAGATCCACAGTTCTCTGAATTTGCAGTTCTTTCTTACTAAAACTCTTTTACTTTCCTTTCTTAGACAATCTTCTTGAAATAATATTTTACACTAGACTTTACTATTTCCTCTCATCCCACTGGAATATGGAAGCTTCCCACACAGAAACTGCTCATCCAAAAGTCATCAATATCTCCATGTTGATAAACTGGATAGGCACGTTTCAGGCCTTATATTATTGGACTTCTAGACTGCACAGGTCACGCTGACCTTTGTTTGAATCCTTTGTAAATGTTTTACTCCCTTCGTTTGATGGTTGGCTCTCTCTTGGATGATGATATCTTACCTCCATGGCCATTATTTATCAAGCTACTTTGTGACTCTTCTCTGCCCACTCTTTACGTTTTGCCATCTCCTAGGGTTCTACTCTTGGGGTGGTATTCTCATTACTCTACATGCCTGTCCTGAACCCTCTAATATACTCCAGCCCTTACTCTCCCTGAGCCTCATGCATATGTTCAAATGCCTGATGGACACATGCATCTGCACGTCCCACAAACACATCAATTCAGCATGTCTAAATTGTATTTATCATCTTTTCTCACAATCTTAATTAATGACACCTGTCACTCAGACCAAAACTTGGGAGTTATCTGACTCTCTCTCTTTCACATAATCACTTTGACATCGTGTTAAGATCATGTCCTTAACACATTTCAAATCCAAGTCCCTTTTCCATATTCACTAGCACTGCCTTAACTGAATAATCATCATGGCCCCATAAATCACTAGTGGAGCCATCTACCTCCCAACTGCCATTCTTGCCTTAATTTCTATAAACCCATTCTCCTTACTACAGTAAGAGTGATCTATTGATCTGATTGAACTGTCTTTTCCACCACTTCAGTTAACAATGAATCCCTACCATCTCGACTTTGGAAACAGATAGAATGATTCATTTCAAATGATACTGTAAATTTATATAATCTCTTTGGATATTAATCTAGCAGTTCTTATTAAAGGGCATTAAAAATATTTGTGACCTCTGAAATAGCAGTCCAAGTCCTGAGAGTTTGTCAAAAAAATTCAAATGGAAAAAATGTGTATTTTCAAATATGTTCTTAACACTAATGCCTCAGTAATGTTCTCAATAATTTAATTCACAATAGTGAAAAAAGAAGTATATTGATGGGATAGTGTGTCTCTCAGAAAGCCTAAAGAGGAAGACTGCATCAATATGAAAGTGTTAAGAAAGTTAAGTAAAACATTTCTCCAAATTATTATACACGGAACTTCGACTTTACACATTGGAAAACAGGAAGAAATGAAAACAATTGTTTTAGAGTATAGTAGTTTGCTACAGCTGCTATGACAAAATACCACAGACTGGGTGACTTTAACAGCAGAAATTTATTTTCTCATAGTTCTGGAGGCTATAAGTCCAAGATCAAGGCATTGACAGGTTCAGTTTCTTCCATGACCTCTCTCCTTGACTTGCAGATGGCAACCTTCTCACTGGGTCCTCACATGGTTCTTTCTCTATTTGGTGTCTCTGTGTCCTAATTTCCTCTTCTTATAAGGATACCAATCACATTGGATTAAGGTCCACCCTATTGACCCCATTTTAACTTAACTGCCTCTTCAAAGTCCCTATCTCCAATGCAGTCACATTGTGAGGTACTGAGGGTTAGGGCTTCAACATGTGAATTGTGGAGGGCTACAATTCAGCCCATAACATAAAGTAATGGAATTATAGTTGAAATTTTTTTTATTATTTTGTCTTGTTAATATAATAATCAAGTGTTAACATAAAAACATAAAAACCAAGAGCTACTTTCCAAGAGGAGTTGCTATGGGATGAAGTGAGAATTAAGGAGAAGTTTTAATAAACTTACATTAGAGAATTTAATAAAATCTGATCTCTTCCCCTACTTCCTGGCAAAAAGAGCAATGAAGAAACACCAGGAAGAAGTAATGTTATTCCATGAATAGACACAGGGTTCAGGAAATGTGCTTTTAATCCTATAAGCTTACTGTGGAATATCAATAATATATATATATATTTTTTTAAAGAATTGTCAAAGCAGAAGGAAATTTGGGAATTGTGTAAATTAAAATTCTTTCAGCTGCAATAAGCAAGAAATACTGACTAAAACTGACTTAAAATATAGGAAAATTCATCTTAAACTTTATGCAAACCAGGAGTGGCTTCAAGGTTGGTTGACTCAGTAGCTCCCCTAATGACCAGGTTCCTTCAATTTTTCTGCTCTAAGATCCCTTGTACTCACTTCATCTTTCATCAAACAACTGTTTCAGTCATGATATCTGGACATAATATCATACAGAAAAGAAAAATTAAGTTCTAATCTTGAGGCAAACTCTTTAGAAGGAAGACAATTTCTCCAAAAGTTTCCTTGGAGACTTGCCCTAAAATTTCATTGTTTTATTGAACCATTCATTGACAAGAGAAATGGGATTGTTCTTGGATCATTCAGGTCCACCACTGTATCTGGGTTGGAGTCAACATCACCTGAGACATATAGCTGTATACAGAGAATGGTGTCTACCTGAAAAAAAATCAGAGTTATTTTATAAAGGAACAAAGTGGAGGACAGAGGTAAACAACAATGTTCCTTGTCTGCATATGAACACACTAAAGATGATATCCAGAGTTGCATATTAACACACTAAAGGTGATATGCAGACAGAGTAAAAACCTTGTCCAAGAATCGAGTGACAAGGCTTGCCATTGATGCCCATGTCTTCTGGAATGTGGAGTGCCCAATGAGAATACTGGTTAATCCTCTCAACTTTTGTAATACAATTATCCCCAGGAACACACTGAAGGCATGGCCCAGACGTGAAATACTAATGAAGTAGTCAAGACACTCTTCTACTTTCATCACAACCTACATCTAAGCTTAGCGATACAGTTCTACTGTACCATACAAATTAGTGTGGATGCATAGGCCTACTAGCTCTCACTAGAAACTAGGCCTTCCCAAAAAGAAATCAGGTGGTGGGTAAGAATTAAACTGGAAAATTGGTCCATGGGGATGGCAAAATGCTTCTTGAAGCTCTTAGTGTAATCGACATCAAATTCATTTAGCAGAGTTATGTTGGTGAAGGCAATGTGGAAAGTTCATTTCCTGACGTTGTGTTTTGTTGACTGTTAAAAATATTTTCAAACACTTCATTGTAGAATAAAAAGTACCCTAGATTTGGAGCAAGATATACCAAGTTTGGAAATTGGTTTCACAGCTTACCAACATTGTAAGTATGTAACTATTCAGAGCTCTGTAACCCTCAAATGGGAATTGAGTCAAACAGAATAATAAAAATAACAAAAATTCACCACCCTCCAAAAAAACACTGTCACAGAACTGTAGTAAAGAAAAATGGGATACCATAAATGAAAACATTTAGGAGCACAGCTTAGCACTAAGATACTTCTGCCTTTGATACAGAAGGATCCAAACTGCCAGGATGAAGCAAGCAATAGAGTTAAGGAATATATCCATCCCATCTATTCTTTAACAGTAATTACATTATATAGTTAGTATCACTGCCATTTCATAAAGGTGCAAGCATTTCAGACCTCCTTATTCAGAAAAGGAAAAAGGTCACGAACAGTAAAGTTCTGGGACAGATGAGCTAATAGATCAGGTAATAGGAACCCAGTGCATATTTTATCTTTAGGATTGAACGTTACATCCCTATAGGAAACAAACCAGAAGGAAATCTCACTTCAAGATTAATTATGATACACAGAAATACACTAAAGGAAAGAAGATAATGAAAGAGTAAGAATTAAATCCCATAATTCTAAAAAATTTTACCTACGTGTTCCAACAATATTTTTTTTCCAACAATATTTGATGTATATACTACTACAAAATTAAATCAGTTCTAAGGCTGAATCAGAGTACTAGTAAAAATTAGGCTTTCTGTAGGAAATGATACAGTGTTTTACTTGTCTAAACATTCAGAGGGCAAATAATTTTTAAAAAGTGAAAATAATTGCTCCTTAGAAAAAAGACCATTTATCATTTTTATCAATCTCAGTTTTCCTATTTTGGTTAAAATATAGAAGAAGAAATATGACAACTAGCTAAAGAAATGTTCCTTAAATCAGAGGACAAGAAGAAATTTACAAAGCATTAAAAAAAAAATCCCATGTAATTGGATATCAATTCCAATTATATGAGAAAAAAGATTTGAAGTCAATTTGATTTTTTCCCCCAGACCTACTAATGTATTTTGGTTAATTTATGCATGTACGTCTCCATGTAGTTGAATCGGTGCTATTAATTTCTAACGATGTGAAGCCTCTTTTATATGTTACGTTCATGTATAAACTAGTTCTATTTCATCACAAGTTATTTCTTGGTATAAGGAAAACTAATGAATTTGGTATGTTCAATTTATTGTTAAACACTCTCTATTCCAATTAAGTTTTTATTGTTTTTTTCTTTTGATTTCAAGGCATGCAAGCTGTTTATTATTTCTTATTTGATGTGTTGATTTGACTTGTTTTAATAATAGATTTTCACCCTTATAATGCCTATAATAAATGCAACCTGATTGTGGTAGATCAATGTTCTAATATCTTTAAATTCAATTTGCAAGTATTCCATTTAGTAATTTTGCATTCTATACTTGTAGGTAAGTTTGCTGTATAACGTTTACTCTGTCAGATTTAAAACTGGAAGATTTTCATACATTTACTTGGTATCCTTTTATAAAATCTTTTCTGATGCTCTGAAATAAATTATATATTGTGAAAATTACCATTTTTCAAAAGTTTAGAAGAACTTGTTATGAAACTAGTCAGGTTCAAGCCTTCTTAGTGTAACTTTTGGCAATTTTCAGGGTCTTCCATAGTTAATGTTTTTGATAATTCATGTCTTTCCAAAAACATAAATTTCTTCACAATTTTCTTATTTACTCACACATAGTTGCATACTTTTTGTTTTTCTTATAACTTGTTGAGTACAATGCTTCACAATAAATTCTTGAACAGAGAGCCTTTGTGGACAGTCTTCAATACTGAAGATAACGATCCTCAAGGTAAAGTAAGGAACGAACTTGACGAATTGGTTTTCAGGATTCCCATGGAAATGTAAGGCAAAACTCAAAAGTCAACTCATTTAATAATGACGCAGATGTAGAGAATGGACTTGAGGACATGGGGAGGGAGAAGGGTAAGCTGGGACGAAGTGAGAGAGTGGCATGGACATATATACACTACCAAATGTAAAATAGATAGCTAGTGGGAAGCAGCTGCATTGCACAGGGAGATCAGCTCAGTGCTTTGTAACCACCTAGGGGGGTGGGATACGGAGGGTGGGAGGGAGACGCAAGAGGGAGGAGATATGGGAATGTATGTATATGTATAAGCTGATTCACTTTGTTATACAGCAGAAACTAATACACAATTGTAAAGCAATTATACTCCAATAAAGATGTTTAAAAAAAAAGTCAGTTCATTTAAAATGCAACCAAGTTATGATCCCAGGTACGAGGATTGAGGACCTCATTTAAATTAAGAAAATAATAATTCCTTACCCTTATTTTAAGAATAATGAACTGTGTCCATAAAGTAAACTGGTTCGCTACTTCTAACAACAGTACTTTTTCACTTTTTCCAATGCTTAAATCGCCCTTTTTCCAGTCTCCTTCTGTCTACAGGACATACCTGCCTATCCACAGCAATGCAGCTGCGACCAATCCTATGCAGTACTGTAGAGCAGCAAAAACTGTTTACTACTTTTATCTCGGCCTTTGATTTCTGTCTCCTCCCTTAAGTATACCTGTCCACCTTTTCATGGCTGCTGAGGCCTCCCACTAGAGTACCTACCACTTGACCTTCTCCAAGCAGCCTCTTTCTCTCAATACTTTCATTCCAAGCAGTTCATCATTAAAGCACCATTTTTTGCAGAGAAGCAAAAGAGTACAACAGTGAAAAGTGCAGATCTGATGACATCACAGATATGGATTCAAACCCTTCTCAATGACTTTCCTGCTGTGTGAACACAGGCAAGTTATCAAACTTCATTATATCTCAATTTTTTCATCTATAAAATGAGGAACATTGTGCCAACATCACAGTTTTATCAAAATGATTAACAATAATAATTCTCTGAAGCATAGTTATAAGTGCTTTGCATTTCTTAAGTCATTTTATCTCCATTACAAGTCTATTAGGGAAATGTTACCTCTCTATTTTGAGATAAGAAAACTGAGGTAAAGGGAGGAAAAGACTAGTACCCAAAGGCATACAGGGGGTTAAAGAATAAACCTGAAATTCCAACCCCGGTAGTTTGTTTTTCAAATCCCTGCTCTTTCCACTCTGAAACAGCTGCCTCTCATGTATTAAAAAGGTGACGTGTGTCAGCACATAGTGCCCCACCTGACTCGTGGGAAGCACTGAATACGTGATACTTTCCAAGATCTTCAGTCTCTTACTCAAAACCCTTAGGGCCAGATGTACTTCAGAATTACGATTTTTTTTTTAGATTTTAGAAAGGCAATACAGTACCTTTAACACATGTTACATAATACGTCCAGCAGGGTCTGGGGCAGCACCCTATAATCAAGCATATTAATATTTCTGCAGCAATCCAAACATTCACACTAAGTGGGATAAATAAAGAAGACTATAAATAGCCTCACCTCACTTCAGGACAAGTTTTACTGCAAATCAGTTACTAAAAAATGTTCTTTTTCCAGAGCTTCCCCCTCTGCCCCAGGATTTGAGAATTGAGGACAATATATTGTGGGCTATTTTGTGCCAGGCACTGTACTGGGTGCTAGGGACACGTGATGTCTAACGGTAGATGATGAGAGACAGAATGAAGAAGTTATTCGGACCTTCTATCCCCAAACAGATTATTTTTTGCTTCTTACTTCTTCCAGACCCTCTCTGATGAAACAGTTAGCAATCTGATCACTAATTTGTTGTAGTGTTTGTAGCTAAAAAGAGCCCAACAATGTTACCCCTCTCAGGAAACATATTTATATGTTAACAGAGACATTCCAAAATCACAGTGCATTAATTGAAAGGAGTGACTCCACTACTAGAAGTTTTCTTACAAGTTTCATAATAAAGTAACATAATGCAGAGATTTCGGTGACCTTAGCTCAAATATTCCCCACAAACAGACTACTAATACATATATCTCAAACCTAGATTTGACAAATCCTTTGTGCTAAGTAGGAGCTTCTGTAACCATGATCATTTCTAAAACAAATTGTAGTTTATTATAGCAGATATCCACCATAATAAAAATATTTAAACTTTCTCTTCAGTGTCCAATCCAAAAAGTAAACAAATACAAAAACCACTGTGCCCAATGCACCAAAATTATGAGTCATACTCAGGAATAAAATAACCAGTGACTGGAAAGACCAGGAAACGACAAGATCCTAGAGATAAAAGCAAACTACATCTGAAATTGCTGTAAGGCTTTAATGTGTCTTTGAAATATTAGCTACACATTAGGAATTTCAGCATAATCATTATGCTTCTTTTCAAGTCCAACTGAATGATATCTTTTTCTTCTCACCATAAAGAGATGTAAGAATATGAAATGTCAGCTCCCCTTGAGATGGTCCCACAATAACTTTAGTAACAGAAATCTATTTTAACCTGGAATGTGAAAGTAAACTGAATAATATTCTTGTCTTAAAATATTTTGTTGATCAACAAAAAGTGAAGCTGCTACTATTTTCCAGTTAAAAAAATATAAGTAAAGTCCAGATTGTCCAATAAAAAGTTGCTTTGTTTTTAAGAAACTTGTAGTTCAAGTTTGCTATTCACTGTGTACACTTCTATAGGCAAACACTGTATGACAATTAGCCATGAAGGGGAAGTACACTAAGATGCTCAAACAGAAGAATCTTGCCTCGATTTGTGTAATTCCTCCTTCACTGGTTGTTCTTCCATTCTTGCCCTTGTCCTTTTATCCATCCTTAAGTGGCTTACCAGGCTCTCCACTATCTCCATCTGCCTTTGCAATCTCGCCACCCACTGTCCCTCTCAGATTCTCAGAGCTCCAGCCTTGCTCAGCTCCATTCTCTTCCTCAAGAGCATTGCACTCACCCCTCGTCCCCCTGACACCCTCCCTCTCATAGCTCATACACATTTCCTTCACACCCACTTCTCCTAATCCATACTCTTCCTTCAAAGGATGGACCTAGAGTCTGTCATACAGAGTGAAGTAAGTCAGAAAGAGAAAAACAAATACCATATGCTAACACATATATATGGAATCTAAAAAGAAAAAAAAAATGGTTCTGAAGAACCTAGGGGCAGAACAGGAAAGGAATAAAGACACAGACGTAGAGAATGGACGTGAGGACATGGGGAGGGGGAAGGATAAGCTGGGACGAAGTGAGAGAGTGGCATGGACTTATAAATACTACCAAATGTAAAATAGATAGCTAGTGGGAAGCAGCTGCATAGCACAGGGAGATCAGCTCTGCTTTGTGTCCACCTAGAGAGGTGGGATAGGGAGGGTGGGAGGGAGACTCAAGAGGGAGGAGATATGGGGACGTATGTATATGTATAGCTGATTCACTTTGTTATAAAGCAGAAACGAACACACCACTGTAGAACAATTATATTCCAATAAAGATGTTAAAAAAAATCTATAAAGTTTAATTCCTGTAGGTTTTCTCTGATTACCTTGGCTTGATTAAATCCACTTTCTATATGTTCCCTGTATACACACTGTTATAACACATCATATTTCCTTGTAATAATTGGTTCATGTTTTCTAAATGTAAATTCTATAAGGACTTGTGTAGCCCCATTAATGACACAGAGTCTTCCATTTTGTAGAAACACAAAATGAATAATTTTAATAATCATACATCCTTTTGTAGGAGCTGAACATTTTTTGCACTGTTCAAGAGCAGATACTTAGTAGTCCCAACTTCATCATCTAGTTGAGTCTCCACAGATGTCGATCGGCTAGGCTAAGGAAACCTGGGTTAATGGCACTGGATTTAATCACTAACAATAATATCAACCATTAGATAAGTACCTTCTATGTGAAGTCAATTTATATATTTTTCTCACTTAACCCTTACTACATCTCCCCTTTCAGCAGGGGAAGTGAGGTAACTCCCTGGAAATCAATAATTTAATTGGCAGAGCGGATATGTAAACCCAGGTCTAATTCTGCCAGGCACTTCTTTTTACCTTGCTTTACATTACCTGATAGAATGTGCTGCCACACAGCATTTTTTTCCTGAATTAAGGAAATGTAGGTAGGAGTCACCAGGCACAGTGATCTCTTTTAATTATCTCACAGCGATCTCTTTTAATTATCTCACAGCACCTAAGAAAGATTATATTCAAAATATTCATCTAGTCCTGTAAGACGCATTGATTAAAGAGACACACATATCTCAGTGCCTGCCTGCAAAATGATCTGTGAATCCACAGAGACAAAACAGAGTTTAAATACTTGTAGTGGTTACGTGCCCAATCCTCACTATTCAGAATCAGGGCTGATATTCTCATGGGAAATTTTTAGTATGTAAATATCCATTAATGGATACATGAATGCAGGCTATCTCTGAAGGGACAGAGGTATAGAGCTGGAAGGATATAGAGAACATATCTGGAATGTTAAGAGCAAATTCTACATCTGAAATGATGTAAGATCTGTCGAATTCTCATGGAAGAAATAGAATAATCAAGAGTTACAGGGCTTCCCTGGTGGCGCAGTGGTTGAGAGTCCACCTGCCGATGCAGGGGACGCGGGTTTGTGCCCCGGTCCGGGAAGATCCCACATGCCGCGGAGCGGCTGGGCCCATGAGCCATGGCCACTGAGCCTGCGCGTCCCGAGCCTGTGCTCCGCAACCGGAGAGGCCACAACAGTAAGAGGCCCGCGTATCGCCAAAAAAGAGTTACAAAAAAGACTTGATGTGTAACCCTTTATAGGAATGCTATAACAGATGCTATATTTAACCAGATAATAGAGGACAGAATTATGAAAGACATCTTTGGACTGGCACAATGGTAACACATTACTAAGTTTATGTGATTTATTAGTTTGCATACTTATTCAATTTGTATGTATTTCTGAAAACAGAATGCTATAAAATCTGCTATCTACTAAATAAATGTACTATCATAGTCTCCTATAAATGTTACTTTAGTTATTAATTTCAATTTCATTGTAATGCCAATAAAGAAAATAGAGGTATATCAGTGGAGTCACAGTACAAAAGAGGCTACAAATCCTAGACTATTGGAAATTTTCTTTAGGCGTCTCTGAGAATGATTCTTGGAGTTCTAGAACCATCTAGTGCGTTTTAAGGAAAAACACTGGGCTCTCCCTCACCATTCCTCTGTGCATCTGTACTCTACTCAAGCCAAAATGATTGCCTTGTGGGGCACTCAAACTCGAGACATTCTCAGTGTTGCCCCCTCTATGAAGAACATATTGCTTCTTACTCTTCTGCCTACTTTGAACCTGTCATTTGACTCAGCTCAGGTGTTGCCTTCTCAAGGAAACTTTTCCTGATTTTCAGGTCTGGTTAGATGCTCATCCTATGGGTTCTTAAGACATTCTGTGTATCTCTCTCATGAATTTACCAAACTGTGTAATTTGTTTACCTGTCTGCTGCACCTCCAAATCCCAGTTAGACTGTATGATTCTTCAGGCTAGAGATAATCTCCAGTACCAATATTACTTAGGAGGCATAAAGTTCAATAAATATCTAATCAATTAATAAATAAAAATTAAATTGGACACAATTTTTCTCACTGATAATTTCTCTCTGTGGTGTGCATTAGAGTTTAGACATTAGATGTGAGATTTTTGATAATTTACCTATTCCTTTAAAGCAGAAAGATTTACAGAATTCCCAACCTGCTACATCTTCAGGGCTAAGAGCTTCATTTGTGCACACTGCTATACCTTAGAAATGTGCTCTTTAAAACTGGTACATTCATATTTTTTATAAAGTTAACAAATGACCACTGTACAAAACTTAGAAACACGTAATCCTTTTAGGATGAAAAAGTAAATGATCTCAAATCTCTATAGCTCAGTTATATAAATAACTTTTCACTAATTCTCAGAATTCTTTTACCATATATTTAAGTTGCTAATAATATATGAAATAAGTAGAATTTAAACCTGCTACGAGAATATTTTATAAATAGTTTTCCATATTACTAAGATTTTTTCATACATATTATTTTTCACAGTACAGTAATATTTCATCATGTGGATTGTCATAATTTACATATATCTTTTATCTCCCTTTGATGGAAATTAAAGTTATTTCAAATTTTTCACTAATATAAAATAATTATTCAAGGAATATTTTTGTGCAAAGATTAGTTTCTTCATATTGAATACATTTTCTTATAATTCATCCTAAAAGTAAGATTACTAGATTGAGAAACAATCTTGGTTGTTTACAAAGTTGACAGCATTTCACTAGTCTTTTCTATGTTTGAAAGGTCTGCTGTTAAGCGTGAAGACATTCTTTTCATGTTACTTTTTTTTATTTTTTAGCTCTTGATTCCTTATTCTGTTATGGAATCATGTGATCAAACCCCTCAAATGTTATCTTGAATGGTGGCCAAACTCAAAGGCACACAGAGTTGAACCGAATCCTCATTTCATAAAATTTTCCCATTTCGGTCCTGCAGTTTAACTTAGATACCTGAATCACAGGTGTCATTTTCCTTTCATTAGCCATTTTAACACCTTTCCTGCAATATGTGACTCCACAGCAATGGCTTTAAAAACACACAAATCAAAACTCAGATAAGCAATGATATCATCTCCTTTTAAAAAAGTGCCCAAAGGACAGTATTTATGAAAGATACGCCTTGAAACTATATGTTTTGGGGAAGGAAATTGGAAGATAGGCAATTTTCCTTTTTGTTTTAAATGGGATTTCTCAGAGGCTTAATGCACAATGTGCACTGTGAATCGACAGGTGGAGATACAGTGTGACTCATTTCTCAAGCAGAATTTGTTTTTTATGATGCAGCATCTCAAAGGACTTGTGTACTGAAGAACACACTTCCTCTTGGGGAGATTATGCCCTTAGTATGACATTGCCATTGTTTAAAGCATTTTTAGAAATCCTCTGTTGGAAGCAACTCCAAGAGACAAGTTACCAAACACCAGAAAAATCAGTCTTACTGAATTACAGTTATAGCGTATGCTCTTTTGTTCCAACCTCTTTCTTTGTCCTTATTTTCTCGGCTGTATTCCTTCACCTGCCTATTCCTCACTTACTGAACCATGCGGAACTCACAGTGGGGCATGCTGACTCTGCTTGCAAGGAGAGTTATTTGCAGAAGAGACACAGTGAAGGCCAAAGGGAATGACTGTGGAACCAAACTGAAGGCAGAGACAAGATGCTACTTTGCCCCAAGTACATCATGGAACAGACTGTTTAATTTAACTGCCCACGGACTATTCCCTGCATGAAAATAGCACAACTAATAACATAAATATAATAACCTGAGAACTATAAAATAAAATTATGAGAAATCAAATTTCCAGAAGTTAGGAATGCATATACCCATATATTTTAAAACACACCTGAAATAAGACGCATCTCTATATAGCTCATTAGCAGTTACTGAGTTTTCCTCAAATAACATAGCCTTTATGAGCAATTATTTAGTAATAATCAAAAGTCTTCTTTTTTGCAATCATCATACGTTTCTTGAGTAAAATATACTAGGAAGAGACTATTAACATGCAAGCAGAAGTTGTATAAAAGCCAACAAGAAGAGAAAAAAATACAGGGATATGTTGGTCCAATAACGTTTGAATGAAAATGGTATTAAATTTTACCCTTTCTCCACCTCTGGGACCACAGAAATCACCTCTGGCAAGGACCCAACCATCTTTGTTGTTGTTCTGGCAGTGGTGTCACTGGACAGCTGGAGAAGTTATCTGTCTCTATTTGAACACTAACTGCTTCAAAAATTAGTGCTGAACTATCAATTATTTGATAGTTCAGGAGTGGAGAGAGTTGCCAGTGTGTGATGTTCTCCAATACCAGCAGTGTAACAATGCTCAAGAGTCCTCTGTTCCTTCTTGTCTGACAACCATCCCAGGGAGCCACTGAGCTGCGGGAAGAAAGGTTTCTAGTTGCTCCCCTCAGAGATGCATTTGCAGGTGAAGAAGTAGAAGTCTTTGGAGCACTGCATGCTGGGAAGTATACCTCACCACTTACAAAATAATCAGTGGCCAGTCTGTCAGGAAACACTTCTTTGAGGACCTTCTGTGTACCAGTCTGTCCTAGGCATCAGTAATTCACTAAACAAAAGTGATTTCAGGGCTTCCCTGGTGGCACAGTGGTTGAGAATCTGCCTGCCAATGCAGGGGACACAGGTTCGAGCTCTGGTCTGGGAAGATCCCACATGCGCGGAGCAACTAGCCCCATAAGCCACAATTACTGAGCCTGCGCGTCTGGAGCCTGTGCTCCGCAACAAGAGAGGCCGCGATAGTGAGAGGCCTGCGCACCGCAATGAAGAGTGGCCCCTGCTTGCCACCGCAATGAAGAGTGGCCCCTGCTTGCCACAACTAGAGAAAGCTCTCGCACAGAAACGAAGAGCCAACGCAGCCATAAATAAATAAATAAAAATTTAAAAAAATTTTTAAAAAGTAATTTCAGTCTCCCCTGTGCTTCATGATCTTTACTCCCTTCATGTCTTTCAGAGAAGCATGCAATGGTATCAGGAATATTATCTTACATCATTTCAACACAGGGTCTAAACTTAGTGGAATTATAGTCAAGGCAATGATAGAAAGTTGTCAGCTGTGCTCCAAAAGCTATTGACAAAAATGCAAATAATCTCGGAAACTCTCCCACAGCCTCCTGGATTTTCTACCTATGATCCAATGAAAAGAGGCTCTCCTGTCCCAAGATCTAGGGATACAACAAGCATTTGAAAGATGCCACCAATTATTAGACTAAAGATTTTGCACATCAGCCTGCTCTCAAGCTTCATATGATAATAGTTACCATTTACAGAAGGCTTACTTTATGTTAGGCATTCTGCTACACACATTAAATGCATTATCTCATTTAGTTCTCATATCATTTAATCCTCATAATACGCATCTTATGAGGAGGTTCTTTTACAAATAATGAGACAAAATCTTAAAGAAGTTAATTATATCATCCAAGGTCATGCAACTAATATGTCGTAGGGCCATATTCAAATCCAGCTCTGTCTGATGCCAAGATCTCTACTCTTAGCCACCACAATATGCTGCCTCTTAAGAGAGGTTATGCTAGAACATAAATGGATTAGGAGGAAATTCAGGACAATTCTGAATCTTGGCTGCAGAATACCAAGAAAACTGGAGACTAAAGGTGGAAGTAGAAGTGGAACTTGCAGAAAGAGATGTTCTTCTTGGGGCCAAGATTTGTTTAGTGCTCCTGCCTGTGCTTATAGCACAGGGAATTTCCCTATTCTCTTTTTTCTTCTACTTTCATTATTTCTAAATATGAGACAGAAACCACAGATTCTAGTGATCAAAATTGTGTATCCAAAAATTCTAAACGTAGCCAAGATAATTTTCATAGGTCAATGCAACAGAAAGATATCCTCAGATCTATGAATACCCACAAAAATATATCATACTCAACTCATTCTTAAAAAACAAATTTTAAAATATATAGCGTATCACAAAGAAGTGTTTCCAAATTGACTCAAAAATGAGAAATAATGACAGAAAGTAATAGTGGTCATTTTTTAAACAGATACAAATATATCTGAAAATTATGACCATAAATATAGTTACCAATTATATACATATAATAAAAATAAAAAATAAAAGATATATTAATCATAAAATGAATTATTGTTTACATATATGGCATATCCACAAAACCTAAAACAATAAACTGAAATACTATTTCTATCAATAAGGATTCAGTAAGATAACTATACATATGATTAATATACTAAAAGTAGTTCTTACTCATATGCCATCAATAACTAGTTAAAATGTAATGGAGAGCAAGATCCCATTCACAATACCAACTAAACATAAAATATATAGTATAATACTTGAAGTAAACACATAGGACATATATGAAGTAAACGATATAATTCTTTTTTGAGATGTAAAACCAGATTTGAATAAAATCAGAAGGTACTGTGTTCCTGATTACAAAGATTAAATATTGGATAAAAAAACTCTCTATACCCCTATGACTAAAATTATCTTAGAGGAAATAAAAATAAAATAATTATAGTAAATTTCTAATAGCCTTTGGGGGACAAAATGGCTATTTTCTTTTTTCGTCTATTATATACTCCCTTAATTGTCCATAATAAGAACACTTACTTTTATGATTTAAGACTACTTTTTATTTTAAAAATAGGGTTTCCTGGGCTTCCCCGGTGGCGCAGTGGTTAAGAATCCACCTGCCAATGCAGGGGACATGGGTTCGAGCCCTGGTCTGGGAAGATCCCACATGCCGCAGAGCAACTAAGCCCGTGCGCCACAACTACTGAGCCTGCGCTCTAGAGCCCGCGAGCCACAACTACTGAGCCCACGTGCCACAACTACTGAAGCCCGTGTGCCTAGAGCCCATGCTCCGCAACAAGAGAAGCCACCGCAATGAGAAGCCCGCGCACCGCAACAAAGAGTAGCCCCTGCTTGCCACAACTAGAGAAAGCCCGCGCACAACAGTGAAGATCCAACACAGCCAAAAATAAATAAATAAAATAAATTTATAAATAATAAATTAAAAAGAAAAATAGGGCTTCCCTGGTGGCGCAGTGGTTGAGAGTTCGCCTGCCGATGCAGGGGACATGGGTTCGTGTCCCGGTCTGGGAAGATCCCATGTGCCGCGGAGCGGCTGGGCCTGTGAGCCATGGCCACTGAGCCTGAGCATCCGGAGCCTGTGCTCCGCAACGGGAGAGGCCATGACAGTGAGAGGCCCGTGTACCGCAAAAAATAAATAAATAAATAAACTACAATGATCCCCTATCTTAAAAACATAAATTTGTCCTAAAATTATTCTGTTTTGAATACTATGATTTATTTTATAATTTTTATTTTATCTACTATCTCACAATGGTTTTTCCTAAAAACAATAAAGTTTTACTTGATGTCTATAATATATACAATATATTTGTATAAATGAAGGCTTTTCCAATTCCTTCTATTTGCATGACCACTATAATGTATATATGTTTCTTTAAATGTCTTTCTCAGTCTTCATATTTGCCATAATTTAGAGAGAATATCTGAGCATAATTAGGTTTTAGATGTAATGGTCTTCATTACTGCACTGGTTTGATAAACTGTATTCTAGGTAGCATGAGGAAAAAGTCACCTTGGATATTTCCATTATATTAAATGAAATGAGATAACAATACTCTGATGAATAAGAATCTTTTTTTTTTCTGTTCTCCTTGTCTAATTTTCTTGCTGCTACAACGTCCATTCTTCAGCGTCTTTTCTTAGAACACAGCACCCTTCACTGAAGGCCCCGTTTCCATGTAATAAGCAGGACAATCAGTGCCATCTATTATCGTCAGTCAGATGTTTCTCTGTAAAATAAGGACTAAGCATTTGGTCCCACTGGCAATGTCTCTGTGTAAAAAATTAAAGCACACTAATATGTAAACATTATTTCAGCTTGATGCTGTTACTTTATTGGGGAACTTTAAGTACCACAAACATCTGTTTAACCATCAATGTTCATGTTCTTACAAATGTATTTTCAGTGGACAGATGATAAATTAAAGTGTCACTGTTCTCCAAGTGATAATTTTCTAGGATTTTGTATTAATGTTAGTCTAACAAGCTTCTTATAGCAATGATAAAGTCACACACTACACGTCTGCTTTGAATTTCTTCACTAGGAATATATATTTGGGGACCAGAAGAGACAAAAAGTAGTTAAAGAAGGTGGGCCCAAAGAAGGTAAGAAGAAACAATGACTTTGTAGGAAAGAATCATAGAGGAATACATCCTTGTAGACAAGAGAACTAATGGAATTGTTCATATGGTAATAAAAACCCACTGAGAAAACTACCAGACACTGTGCATGACTCTGGAGAACAACAAGAAGAACGGAACGGTGCCTCTTCGCAGAAGTTCGTAACGAGTATGGGCAAGAAGTCTATATACATACAATCAAATTCTAGCGGAAGATAGTATACCTCATCTCCTTGACCACGTCTCATTAAAAGTGATGAAAAAATATCACAGGGATAGAAAACAGGAAACATTGCTATCACTGACCCAGAAATATTAAGATATAAAGCAAACAGAATTGAACGAATCGAGATGCAGATTCAGGGGAGAGGGAGAATGGAATTCAATACAGGTGCAAGAGGAAGCTTTTCTGGGAGTTGGTCCAATTCTTCCCACAGAGATCCAGAAGCCAGAGGAACCAGAGGCAACGGGCCCTAAGACAAGGAGCTGGCTGTGGGACAACTCCTTGGAAGTTCCTGAATTACTTTAGTGGCTGGCTACAGAATTTTCCCTCAGGATATAGCCAGCAAGAATAGCTCTCTAAATTATGTAGAGATTCAACAGTAGAGCAGACAGTTTCTATTAGGTGTGTTGGTGTGATAGAGAAAAGTAAAGTAAACTTCTTAGTACCTCAGATTTCCTCAAAGAGCATGCAGAAAAAGAAAAGAGAAAGGTCACCCTGCATTAACTGAAATTCACTAAATTTCTTTCCCCAAATACAGCTTCCTTTCTTAGGCCTTGAGAGGGTCCCTAGCTTGCCCACCTGCTCCTCCCTACACACCCTGAAGGGAATTCTTTGTTTCTGCATGATCCTGCCTATCTACCCACAAAACACTATAATCACCCCCACTCTCTTTCAAAGGAAAAGATATTTCAAGAAAATAAATACTATAAAAAAGAACAAAGGTGAAAGAATAGAAAAAAAATACCCATAGAGGGACCAGAGTTAATACCAGAAACGAGACAGAACTTTAAAAATTATTTAACTGGTATCTTCACAGAGATTCCTGAAGACACTCTATCCATTAAATGAGAACATACTGAAATGGAAAAGGAGAAGTCAGAAAATAAATGATTTACTGGATACTACAAAAATGTTGCCCAAATGGAAAAGTCAGTGTACTGGGTTAAATGGTATCAACCCACATGCATATTCACCCCAAACCTCAGAATGTCCTTATTTTGAAATAGCATCTTTGCAGAGGTATTGTAATTAGTTAAATTAAGATGCGGTCATACTGGGTTATTAAGGGCTATAATCCAAAAATTAGTGTCTTTATAAGAAGAGAAAACCGAGAGAGACACACAAGGAAGATCAGCTTGTGAAAAGGGTGGCAGAGATTGGAGTGACGTGTCTACAAATCGAGGAACACCAAAGATTGCCAGGAACCACCAGAAGCTAGGAGAGAGCCATGGAGCAGATTTTTCCCTCAAAACCTTCAAAAGAAACCAATCCTGCTGAGACCTGGATTTCAGACTTCTAGCCTCTAGAACTATGAGAGAATAAAGTTCTGTTGTTTCAAGACATCAAGTTTGTGGTAGTTTGCTACAACAACTCAGAGAAACTAATACAGCCAGTTAAATGCTGTAATACTGTATCTACAAAGTGATAGAGAAACTCAGAGGAAGAAATGAACTGCTTTTGAGAGAGTTTAGAAGGTGTCAAGTAAGACTTGATAATTATACAGGCTATTGAAAGATGACTGAATCAACTTGTTACATAGAGGAGGAGAAAGTATTCTAGGCTGTGAAAACAGTGCACAAATGTGCAACAGTGTGAATGCACCTCGTATTCAGGAATGGCAAAGCATGCAGTCTGACTGGTAGAGCTGTGAGAGCTATTATTATGTTTATGGATGATGGGCAGATTCTGGAGAGCCAGACTAAGGAAAATATAGTTTAATATGTAGCCAAAGGAAAGGGATAACAAGGTTGTAAGCAAGAAAATAGCATGGTACATTAATGCTTTAGAAGGAATTACTCTGCCTTGGATCTGAACACACCATCTTCTTCCCATTTTAACTCCTTTGGTGCCTGTTTTCATTTCTGCTTTTCTTCCTCACTACCTTTGCTCCTTCCTGGACTTTTATCTAAAGGAAATATTTATTTAAAGCAATTTAAAAGAGTATTTTAAAGCCACAGAATCTTATTGGTATTTTTTAAATCTCCAATTCACTTTAAGCTTCTAGCTTTGGAGTCTACATGAGCTACTATATTGAACTAGTCAGTTCCATTTCATAGAAATTATGCAAAAATTAATATTATTTTCTTGGGCTTTAAACCAAAAAAGCTGACATTTATTGTACAGAGGACTTCTTACTCCTCACCACCTTTTTATGGTGGTGAATTACTGCAACCAAAAAATTTAAGGGGCATACTCTGCATCTAATTTCACAACTATAAAATCTACGAAATAGCTATTAATAATCGAGTAATTGGTACTGAAGTATAAAAGATAAACCACAAAACATAATACAAAATATTATAGGGCTTCCCTGGTGGCGCAGTGGTTGAGAGTCCGCTTGCTGATGCAGGGGACACGGGTTTGTGCCCCAGTCCTGGAGGATCCCACATGCCGCAGAGCGGCTGGGCCCGTGAGCCATGGCCGCTGAGCCTGCGCGTCCGGAGCCTGTGCTCCGCAACGGGAGAGGCCACAACAGTGAGAGGCCCGCGTACCGGGGAAAAAAAAAAAAAAAAAAAAAAAAATATATATATATATATATATATATATATATGTTACAGTGTTAAATCCCATGAAAGAATAATTGTTGATTTCTCAAATCATATAACCACTGACTCTTGAATTAGAAAAAAGTCATAAAGTTTGTCTTGTTCCATTGTGCAAACAGAAACTAGGGAGACATTCTTGACGTCTCTCTCTGCCTCATTCACTGCATGTAATTAATAGACAATTCCACTTTAATTATGTTCATTTTACTTCATCCCTCTGGCCACTGTTTTAATTAAGATCACAGGTATCTCTGACCTGGATTACTGCAATAACATGCTAAACTGCAGCTCTTCTGAGAAACTTGTACTCATTTTCCCCAGCCCCATCCCCTCTTCAAGTATAAAGGTTTCAGAATAATATTCCCAATTACAAACATGCCTGCCATTGCTCTGCTTAAAATCCTTCAAAAGCTCCCCACTACCACCAGAGGAAGACCAGACCTTCTCAACAGAGCTTACCAAGCCTCTGGATCCAACCTCAGCTTCTGTCTCCTGCCCTATCTCCGCATCCCTCACGCAACGCTGTAGCTGTCCTGAATTATTTACAGTATCTTGCACAGGCCTTGCCTTCTTTCCCTTTTAGGACTTTGTTTCAGCTCTTCTCTCTAAAAAGTCTGGCTATTTCCTCCTCTTCATCTTCTGGTACCAACAGAGGCATATTTCCTCCAGGAAGTCTTTTTCCCACCTTGGCAAGACTACGTTAACTTCTACTGGAGCTCTCCTGACACTGCACTATCATTTCCCTTCTGTTCTCCTCCAGGACACCACAGCTCCTTAAAGGCGGGAAATATGCCTTTACCTTGCCACTCGTAAAATGCCTGGTATATAATACATACACATTAGATATTGTTCTAATTAATCACCCTTTATTCATTAGGGATAGAATTACTCCTACAATTTTCTGGACAGTAATCCAAGACCCATACGAAAAATCTCAGGAACAGACAACTTATTTTTTTATGAACATTCTAAATGCTAGAAAGTTCCCTTAAGGTGGGCTATTGTAACCACGCTATCTCCCAAAATAAGCAATGCTTGTCGTAAAGAATAGTGATGATGATGACGATGATGATAATAATATTACAGCTAAAATTTAGAGAACCAGGCACTATTCTGGCTTCTGAACATGACTATGCTCAATCCACCCTTCTAACGATTCCTTGAGTCAGATAAAATTATTATCTCCCCAGTCCAGATGAAAAGAGGGAGGCTTAAAGAAGCAACTTTGTGAAAGTTATACAGCAAGCAAGTGGTACAGTCAGGATTCGAACTCAGCCAACTGAGTTTTGATTCACACCACTTCACTTCACATTAATTCACTCCCATCTCAAAACCAACTGTCAGCTAGTCCTTCAACTCTTTGGCCTGAAAAAGAGCTGTAGTAAAAATGATATTAATAATAATAATAAAATTAAAAAATAAAAACCTAGTTAACTTTGTTTTAAACTAGTCTCTGAGTTCATCTGTCCATGGAACTCTTTTGAGGGGCAACATCTGTTAACACCCTGAAGAGCTGCAGATCTAGAAAACACACTTTGATACTGGTCCAAGCATGATTATTATCTTAATTCACTGTTAAATTGTATTTGCTTTGGCAGCAGTCACATCACAGTACTGTCATGTACTGGGTCAGTAGCCAACTACAACCCCAAAGATGTTCATCTTATCTGAATCCTATCCAAATCCTACTGCAGTGAGACCCGGGAAGTAAAAATTTTAGTCATCATCTTAAATTATTCCTATCTAAGTTTCAGAACCACTATTTTGGAATAAACTGAGATAACAGTGTTTATTCCTGCCCTGGACTGAATATCCATCTCATTAGAAAATCTCATTTATAAGCCCAGAAGCCCTCTCTTCCTCTGAAGCCTGTTTTCCTGCCTTCTGATCCTTTTATTACCCCATATAACATGGCATGGTATTCTCTGTCAAACTTCCATGTTTGCACACTACTCTGTTAACCTAATCCTTGATTGCTGGGAAAAACTTTCTCTTGCGCGTTAACTAAAATCTCATCTCCTCTGTATAGGAGACTGGGTCCTTCCCAAATCTGTGTGTCCACACTATACCAATATCTCTATTATAGTGTTAATGCATTATATTGTAACTATGGACATACAGTTGTTCTTTTCCAATAGAATACAAGCATCTTGAAGGTAAATGCCAAATTTTAACCGTTGCATTCTCAGTACTAACCTAGTTTTGGCCAATAGTTGAAGCTCAATAACTGTCAGCAGAGAGATTCAAAGGCATTTGAAAACTTTCATCTTTGATGCTTCCAGTTTGTTTAGCTGAGAAAAATGTACTAATACCTGGTGACGGCATACTACTTCATCAACCAAGTGATGCAAGCCAAGGTAGAGGAAACACAAAATGTTGTTGACAAAGAAACCTAGCAGTGAAGCACAAAGTCAAGTACTCAAAAGGAAAGTTACCAAGAAATCACCTATATAGAGAAATTTAAGATGAATTAAATCCATGATTAATACATAAATAGAAAAATGAATAACTATTGAAAACAATCACTAAATTTAAAAAAAACTAAAGAACTGATAGTATGCACATGTTACAACTAAAAACTGAGCACTGGACTCTCAGGAGAAGGTGAAACAACTAAAGAATCCTGTTTCTGAATTAAGACTAATCCATTTTGAATGTCATTGCAGCCTATTAGTACATTAAAATGTATTTGATTTCATTAATTTGCATGAATTTTATATCTCTAGCATTGTACTCTAAATATCAAAGCACAGTCAACACCATTTTGAACCTAGGAATTAAGCATAAGCTCACAAATGTTCCTCCATCATGATACAAATATGATGGTTGTTCAACTTGATGCACCCACTAATCATTTTATATGACCCTCATAGGTCACTCAGGCCTGATAATAAAGTTCCAGCTAAAAAAAAAAAAAAAAGGCTACTTTAGATTCCATTTGCACAAAAAAAGGGCCAGCTAAATCTCTGTTCTGTCCATTTCCTACTCAATTTATATGAAAGATGGGTTTCATTAAGAGTATTTTAATAATTTTCATAATTGCCCTCTCGCTGTTCACCCCAAGAGAGAAGCAGGACAATTTAAACAGTAAATCAAACTATAATGATGCATTGTTCTGTTTTCCTAAATAACAATTTTATCCAAATTAACATATTGGGTTGGCCAAAAAATTCATTCGGGTTTTTCCATAACATCTTACTGAAAAATCCGAATGAACTTTTTGGCCAGCCTAATAGTAAGGAAGCTTCCTCTTGCTATGATTACTTTGCCATTGTTTCCAATACAGTTATTACACAATATTCACTTTTAGCAAATGGCATTTTATCCTTAATCAATAAACAGAAATATAAGCAACCCTATACCTGAATTTCTGTTGTATAATTTACAAACACAGATACAAAATTTACAGAAATTCTGAATAATCTGTCCCTTTCATTAAGCCCAATCTGACAAACTACTCAATGAATAATTTTATATTCGTCCAAATTGTTTTTGCTTAAACATAATTCATAAACATGTCTTAAATTTAGAATTAACAATATTATTTGGATATCATGACAATATTATCTAGGATCACTTTATTTTATAAAAAAAAATTTGCATTTTATCATTTAGTGAATAACTTTCAAATTCTGGACAAAGTATTGGTGTAAAATAAGAGAATGTCTGTGGTCAAAAGGTGGCATATTTTCGTCACTTGGACTTTCCCCATGGAGACAACTCAAAGGAGAACACCTTCCGTTGCTGAGACTAAATCACATATCACTTGCCAAGAAGGGCTATCTTGACCTTTGCTCCAGTTTTTAAAGATATCAGCAACGTTGTCAGATACATAAAGAATGGCAAAGCTCCAAGATCTGATAGCAAACCCACCAGAGTATTCAAACAGAAAATGAAGATGACACTGAGGTGTCTGCATAGGATTTTCTTAATACATGAACACTGAGGAAATGTCAGATTACAAAGATGTCTCTATCATTATGAGCTTTCAGAAGAAAAGGTCAGTCAACTAACCATAGCAATTATGGAGTACTTTTTTCCCAATATTACCAGAAACTTCTTCTGTTTTGATTCCCATAAAATGCATTCTTTCAAATATTCCAAAAATTATAATGCTGCTTTACATCCCACCACAGGGAAGGAAACACCACCTTTGGATAACTGTCTACTAAAAGAAGGTTGAAGGAAAAGTTTTTCTGTCCTGTATTTGCTGACCTCAAACAATATATAATCTCATTTTCAGATCTTAAAAACCATTCCAAGTATCTTTCACTCTGATTTACCAGTTATTCCTGTGTAAAGCCAACCATGATCTGGTTAATTACATGTGAGAAAAGAATGTTCTATAAAACACATTAACCATCACCAATAGGTTGAACTAGGGCTGCATTTAAAAATTCCAAAGGCAATAAGTCCAATAAAAGTAGAAAAACATATTACAAAAGACACACACACACAAGGATAAAGGGAAAAAACAGGAGGTAAGTGCACAGGCAGGTTAGTTTTGAGGCTTTAAAGGTAGTAGAACAGTAAGATATAGAACTGGTAGAGAAGGCAGCAATGGAAGGATTCATCTGGAGGGGATCTGGAAATAGAGGGAATATCTAAAACAGTGACAATAGGACATGGAAGAGGACAGACCCTACCCCAACTAACATACTTACTGCTTCCCAGAAGCTAAAATCTGTGCACCTAACGTTAAACCCAACCCAGACTAAGCAATCAAGATTGAATGCGAAGAGCACCAGGGGTCAGAAGATTTAAATTCTAGCCCTGCTACTGTCACTAACTAGCCAAGGCTATGAACAAGCCAGCTGCTTTTTCTGTGAGTTGAGGTAACTGTGTCAGGTGATCACCAGTTTCCTTCCAATTCTAAGTCTCATGCACACTAGAAGTCTGTTTTATATACCAATCTCATTCAAAGAGTATATATTATATATATAAATATACACATGCACACATACAAATTAATATTCTCAATCAAAACTTTAAGCAATACTCCCATGAGTCTCTTCCTTCATTTATCCATATAAAAATTTTATAAACATATACAAACCCTGAGTGTGTATCTACAGTATGCCAGTGAATATATGTTTTTATGTAAATATGTATATACTGAAATAGAAAAACTATTTTTCCCAAAAGAGAAATATGGTGCTCTATATAATACCTACATATATTTCTCTTGAAATAGTCTTCATTAATGAGTACATTAAAATACAAGCTTATGAAGTGTGCTAGACAGCATACCATTCTCTATGCTCACTCTGATAGAGTGAGCTGTGAAAGAGATTAGGACTAAATAATTTGACACTATTTTGTAAACACTTCAATGTGTTAGGCATACCTGTAAATCCTCAAGTGAGTAAGACTTTCCCTTCTGTATAAGATACGGGAAGGGGAAAACGCTGGTGTCTTTGACAAGGCTCTATTCAAATGGAAATAAAACTGAGATTATCTAATCAGTTATCCTTGTGGGTGGATGGGTATACACCTGCACTGAATCTTAGACTTAGGAAATGACAGAGCCGATCATCTTTATGGGTTTCATGACAGAGCCACAGCAAAATGACTTCCTGAGATCAATATGTGGTTGAGAGAAAGCTGTTTTCAATGGAAACAAGAAGCTAGGAGCTAACCTGTTTCTATGGTAACCAGAGCAGCAGTTACCCAACAGCTGTAGGGAAAAAGAAGGGCAGAAAGTTAAAATGCAAAAAACAAAAGAAATCCATACTAGTTTACCCTATTAGGGTGATGGTCCCTAGAGTACAATCAAAACCAGTGCAGACATACTGTTCCCCCCACCCAAGGGATTTTTAGCAATCACTATCCTTATTTTTCCTCCAAACCTCAAAATCTTAGAGCTGGAAGGAAGTTTGGATACTTATCTAGTCCAGTGTGTCATCCCCATTTTTTTCTTTCAGAATAAGGCTGAAGGATATCAAGACTCAAGAAGATGAAGTAAATTCTTTAAGGTCACACAGCTAGTTGTGAAATCAAGGTTAGTGCCTAGGTCTCATGGATTCCAACTCAGGCATTTTTCCAATGCTGTTTCCATATATTCTCTACTTCTAGTCTCTTCTCCTCCCAACACCCACATTTTAGTCACTTTCTGAGAAAATATTGACTACAGAGTATTAAAATTAATCACCACCCTTCAACCTATGAGAAAAGCAAAAAAGCAATGCTATCCTGTCATAAAAAAAAAAAAAAAACTTGACTGCTCTTCCAAAAGAAAAGCCCTTCATACTTCAAAAAGAATTGAATTAAGTTTATATCATATATTGATGGTTATTGTTTAGATTATGTTGCCACTCTATATTTCCTTATGGAGATCTGTTTTTATATGTTATCAGTCCTTTAGTGTCCTTTACTATTTCATTCAGATATACTTTAAAGGTTGCCATAATAAAAAGGATAAATGATTCAGAATTTGAAAAATATATGAGATCTAAAAACTGCATTTACTTTATTTGCAGTAGTAAAAATAAATAGTAATGATACATATTTCTAATGGGAAAGGTTGACCTGCATTTCTTTATAAACCTACACATTTCCTTGTTTTCAGTTGCTTTGAAAATAAGCTTCTTGACAGAGAAGAAAAATTTCCTTGACTCTCATTTAGTATTGTTAACTCAGTTCTACAGATGAACTCTTGGGAAAATATAACAGAAAAAAGTCATACCTAATCTGTCCAGCTATTCACCTTTGGCATGCCTAATGCCCGAGCAATGGATCAGATCACCTAGTTTGTGATAAAATACACTACTGAAAATACAATTCTATTAGAGTTACCTGTTTTTTTAAAATTATATGTTGAATGAGGCACTCTTTGATCTTATCCAATGCTCAGAATATAAGAATAAAATTAATTTGTGAACTATACAATTAGTGGCCTGGAAAAGGTCAAAGGACACTTAGATGCTTATACAGCAAATGCAAACACACCAGACTATTACACCAAACTCTTTTTAGGGGCCTGAAGTTTGGATTTGCATTGTCATATGGTTGGTCATAACTTGTAATTAAAATGCAAGGGATGAAGACACTCGACCACACTGCAAATAATTCAGTTGTTTGGTATATGTACATCGTTTAACATATTCTTCAATAATGCTGCAGAAAGAGAGTGTATAAATCACTTTGAAAAACAGAAAAATCAAGATTGAAAAAGCCTAACATTTTCACATAATAAAATAAAGACTAACAATACCTTAAGACCATCATTTCTTTTTTTTTTTTTTTGGTCACCCCCTGCAGCTTGTGGGATGTTAGTTCCCCAACCAGGGATTGAACCCTGGGCCCTCTGCAGTGAAAGCACGGGCGTCTTAACCAGTGGGTCGCCAGGGAATTTCTGAGACCATCATTTCTAGATGGAATATTTTCCTGCACATCTAGGCAATATTTCTATGTGAGATTTTTTTTTGAGGAAAACATCTATAATATTTCTGGAATTTTGTTTGTTGTTATTTTGTTGCATTTTTAATTGAATAGATAATGTTTTAGGAGATATCTTATTATAAATAGAGTGGCGAGCTTATTGAGGGCAAAGCACTATATCTTCTCATGCATTCCCAGTAGCTTACATAGTTTCTGGTACAGTGACTGCATAATCAGTATTCACTGACTAAATAAACATTCTAAAATTTTAATAATTAAGAGCAATATTTTATAAACAAGCTATATTTGACCATTAATTCTTTTAACTGGAGCAAGGCTCACAAAACAAGAATTAATACACTTTCTTTCTTTAATCTTAATATATGACTCAAATTGTCTTTGCCTTATTATAATTTTTTAAAATTAAACGTTACACTTAAAGCTAGCAAATAGCTACTTAGATAATTTCTCTCCTGTTTTGTCTGGTGCTTTGAGGTAGAGGAAAAAATGGCCCATAGAAAGTAAATTACATATTTGTAATTCTGAATCCAATTCTAGATATTTAAGTTTAAATTTTAATAGTTTTAAGGAGTATATTTTAGTAATGCTGTGGAAATAAACAATTTAAAATACTAATAAAGTATATTTTCAAGATTATAAAAATGGTGGATTCACTATCATAATCCAAGTATAGTCAGGATTATCTGCATATAGTGGTATATAGATAAAGGTCTGGAGAACATATACGAAGTGATCCAGACCCACACCAAAAAGCCAACATCTTAAATATGGTTCTATGGCAGTTTTTTTGTTTTGTTTTGTTTTTCTTTTCTAAAATTCTCTTTGAGAGTAAAAAAAAAAAAAAAAAAAAAAAAAAGGTCTATCAGGTAATCAAAGATACACATGCTGCCAAGGAAGGGCCACACTCTAGACCAGAACCTAATTCAATCACTTTCCCTCCTTCTCCCAAAAAATAAGTGAAAAGAAGAGGGAGATCTAATATAACCACTCTTAGCTCTGTAATATTGGGAAATTTTGCGCTTATATTATCTTTCAAACTTCTAAAAAATCTAGAAGTTCTATTAAAGAATTTCTGCCTGGTGCCTGTTCACTTACTATTATATGCCTTCATAGGAAAGCGCATACAAGCTTCATTTCCTTCTAAAACTTAGACATTAAATTGGAAATACACAATGCAGAACATTTTTACAAAAACATCTATGCCTCCTTGTTTTTTACTATTTGTAAGTATCACTCAATGGCATCAACGGAATAATCTCACCTTTTCTTTCCTGATCTCATTTTCTGAACAACAGGTTTCCATGACAACTTATATTTAAATTTTTATAAATTTCTATTTTGGAATACTATTCTTAAGGATACAATTCATAAATGAAAAGTATAAACTTATTTACCAAGTTAACCTGAACAATTTAGACCTCTCAAATATGTATTTACATCATAAATTAAAAGTAATAGAGGAGGGGGAAATGCCAACCAAAACAAAAGGCAAAAATACAATGTTGTAGAATTCAATTAATTATCCAGTTCCTATCACTCTTGTTTCAGTCTGCCACTTTAGATCATAAAAGTTAGAAATTAAACATGTCTATTATAAAATTGAGCCAATCTCCTCAATGTTGGGAAAGGATAAGGACAATGTTGAAACAGGTGTAACAAATTGAAAATAGAATTTGGACAGTTAAAATTGTTCATCTCAAGTATATCAATAAAAGATGAACTAATGTAAAATGAAAAGTAAGAGGGCTTATAAAAGTTAAATACTTCTATTAAGAATGAGACTTGTGACAGTAAGACCACAGCTAAAACAAACCACTTCATAATTGATTTTATGTCTCCTAGAATCATGTCCATGCAAAATATAATTTCATCCAGTGACCTCCCAATGTAATTCTATTTATCAAAGTAGTCAGATAACATTGTCTGTCAAGCATCTGAACTAAAAGTGTCCATATAAAAATATTAAATCACATTTAAATAGAATGGTGACTTCTGAGTATTCTTCAGGCAACCCCTAATAATTTGAAAAGGGATTTTCTTGAAGACAAGTCCCACAAATGTTAGCCAATCTGAACAAAAAGGAAAACATTACATATCAAGTGGTCAATAAAAATGGAAAGTTAAAACAGGCTTCATTTTAAGAAAACTGGAATCCCATATTTGCACTCTAATGTTGGGTGGTACAGCCAAAGACCTGGAAAAATATATATATATATATATACACACATATGTCATAGATGACCTTTCAAAGTTAGAATTCTAGTGACTGTCCTATGCTGCATTAAATCTCAAGAGCAACACTATATGCAGAGATTTCACAAGCCAGACAGTCAGTTATAATCAGTGGTTGTGGTGGAAAGGGCCTGGGGGGGATGTCATGAGACCTCCAGCATAATTTTGGCTCTGCTAATAACTCGCTGTATGACCTTGGCCCTCACTTAGTATCTGCAGTCTTCATTTTCCTCATCTACAAAATACAGGGTCCTCACGAGGTGATCTCAAAGAAATTTTCCAGGTCTATGATTCTGAGCTGATTCTGCTTCTAATGGCTCTTTGACCTTGTATTAATCTCTAATCTATCTGTGTTCTTTTCCTCACCTAAAAGGGATGCAGGTCAAATCCTTAATATTACTACAATGAAATCTTAGTAAGATTTAAAAAAAAACTATTTTCAGTTCAATAGTCTAGCCATTGACCAATAATCAATAGAATCAATTACCATAGCAATAATAAAAACTGAACATCTTAAAGTTTTTGCTGTGCAACCTGGTCTACAATAAAATGTATTCTATTATTATGAGGAAAGATAATAAAACTTCCTGTCTTTTTTTGTACCACATAAAATAAGAAAATTATAGGATGAGTCTGAAAACAAATGCAGATTATCTTTTTAGCTGCCAAGTGGAAAGAGCACTGTAGCACTCGGCTGAAATCCAAAACAACAGAGGTAAGGGTCATGAGTCTATGATTTAACTTAAATAAATAATATGCACTTTTTTTCCCCTGAATGCCAACTCTTGCTGAATTTATAGAATGGTCTTAGAAGGAAGATTTCAGAGTTGAAGTTAGTAATTCTACATTCAAATATGAGAACATGGGCATACTAGAATTTATGTATGCATTTAAATACCAGATCCCATAAAGTAGCAATGCTTTAAATTGTCTCTTTGATATTCTATTTCAAATTGAAAACAAAACATATCCTCAGACTTCTACTAAAGTGGTATCAGAAGCACATCTTCTGACATGTTATCAGCTGCACAACATCTCAGATGCAGAGACTTCTGACATTCAGGGAAACACAATAATGAGGATATAGCCAAAGTTAAGCTGGGAGAATTCCCATTCTGCCCAAGGGGAATCTTTTCTGGGTGTCAGAAGCAAACCAGACACATGCAGTTACAAAGATTTAACTAAATACAGTACTCTGTTCTCACATATAATTAAAAACCATTCACATACTGTATAATTTTGGGTTGTTTATATTTCTTTTCTTTCCTTTAAAACTAGAGAAACCATTATTAGTTACTTTTATAATCTCTTCATTGGGATTTTGAAGAATTAATCGTGGGTATCAAGGACTAAATTTAAACTGTCACTCAAGCTAAAGACTGAAAAGAAAAATTGAGGATGGGATCACAATCTATAGAGTATAATAAAGTTGCCTACAATCTAAATTACCCAGTCTTTAATTTAGAGACTCCCACTAAACCAGGATCACCAAAGTGACCAATTGGCGTTCAACCTGTAGAAAACACAGATACAGCACAAGGGGAAAGGCATCAGACTCCAAAATTCACTGTGCAGGTGGGCTATCCCGTCAACTCACGGGGACAAGCAAACCCAGCACTGCTCTCTCTTGGAAGGACACAGGCGCAAACAACATTCGGGAGATTTTCACAAAATGAACCTCCTGGCACACCCTCTCCCGGCCCAACCACGGACATATATTCCATTTCTCCTCTACTGTCCTCAGATTAGATCCCTAATTGGAGCCACTGCTCTGGGGGAGTCAGGTGCGCAGCAGTGTCAGGTCTCACTGTAAAGGTCCAATAGTGATGACCAGAGGCCTGAAGGGCCATCCGAGCTAAAGAAAACGTTGGAACAAGAGTTAGAAAAAGAAACTCAACAGAAAGTGTGATAGCGGTTTCAGAACAGGGGTCCGGACAGACTCGCCCAGAGTAGCCGACATTTGCCCTTTCGGTCCCATCTGCTGAAGTAAATCTCAGTTGCAGTTGAGGAGGAGAGGAGGGGGATGCTGGGGGGCGGGGGGTAGGGAGCAGGGAGGATCGGGGCCAGAGTCCCTGAGTTTACCCTGCACGGGAGGGGCCCCTCGTCTCCTGGTTAGGGAACCCTGTTCTCTTCTCCCCCTGCCCCCATCCCAGAGGCCTCGGCGGAAAAGAACAGGAAGTTGCGGAAGGAGTTGGGAGAAGTTGGCGCAGCAGGGAAGGGGGCGACTCTGGCCTTACCCTGGCGGCTCTGGACGAGTAGGGGTCCTCAAAGAGGGCCCACATGCGGGGCTGCAGCCTCCTCCAGCGGCCGGACTTGCCGTCGGGGCCCCCCAGGCCCGCGGCGTCCTCAATGCCAAGCCTCTTGGCCGCCAGGTCCTCGTCGTCGCCAGGGTCGCCGCCGATGAGGTCGGGGGTCTCGAAGATGTCGAGCGCCTCTTCGGCGTCGCGGTGTTGCCGGTAAGTCATCCAGCAGCAGGGCTCCACGTCGGTCTCGTCGATGCCCCAGAAGGCCAGCTCCTCCTCGAACAGCGGCCCGCACACGTCGGCGGGGCAGTGCAGCTTGCCGGTGCGGTAGTAGTTGAGCACATAGGCGAAGACGCCCGGGTGCCGGTCGAAGAAGAACTCGCGGCTGCCCCGGGGGTAGTCGCCGCCGCCGCGGACGCTGCAGTTGCCCGCGCCGCCCTCGAAGCAGCCGCCCGGCCCGGGGGACAGCGGGGGCGGTCGCGGCGGCGGCGAGAGCGTAGGGGGCGACGGCTGCAGCTTGTCGCCCGCCGCCTTCAGGCAGTCGCCCTGGGGCTCGGAGGCGGCGAGAAGGGCCAGGCGCGTCCCGGGCAGGGTCTTGAGGGTGCTGCGGTAGGTTTCGTGCCGAGTGCCCCCGACATTGAGGATCACCCTCTCGTTGTTCTCGATCTTGCCCATCTCTGTGCCTTAGACATGACTGGGGGGAGGCGAACACAGCACCAAGTTAAAGATCTCGGCCGGCGGAGCCGCGCTGTGACTCCCACCCCCACTCCCAGCCCGAGAGTCCCAAGATGCAGGGTTGACAGAAAGGCGAGGGGCAAAGGGCCCTCCCAGGATGAGTTTGGCGCCCAGCCCTGTCCCCGCCTCAAGCATCATACCTTTCCCAGGTTTCTAGAGAACTGAGGAGATAGCAGTCTGAATCTTCCTTGACCTTCCTTGACACCTTTTACCCGCCTCACACCTTTCTCCCTCTGCTCTGTCTCCTTCATCTTTTCACCCTTCACCCTCTCTGCCCTCTGTCCTCTCTCAAGTCTCACCTGTTCCCAGCCCCTAACTCTCCCCCTCTCTCTCTCTCCCCAAACCCCTTATCTTTCCCTCCTAAGTCCTCCCCTCCCCCTCTCCCCACCCCCCGTCCTCTCCCAGTGCCCCGTCCCTTTCCTCCCTCATAGTCCGAGACCCTCTCCCTCCTACCCTCTCCGGGAGGCTGTTCCCTTAGGCAGGGAGTTCTCTCTGCCCAGGCAACTTGGCAGTGTTGGGTGAGAGACCCCCAGACTGGGCGGCGAGCCCCCACTAAACGCGTACTCTCGGTGAACTCTGGACAGCCCGCTGTTGCCGGCTCGCGGGGAGTGCCCCTTGCGCGACCTCTACTCCCCTTCCCGGGCCAGGCAAATAGACTGAACGCGGAAGTCAGAGCAAAAAAAAAGTCCCTGCTGGTGCCTTTCACCAGGGAGACCTCTCCCAAATTTCCTGATCCAATTTCCTTTTCACATTGCTGCTATTGTTGAAATTATTATTACTTGGGAAAGGAAACGACTGACTAGGATCCATTTTGGGGAGCAGAAGTGATAAGTACATCCCACCCCATCCCCCTTTCCCAAGAAATGCAAACGTCTTGCGGGCGGAGGGGTGCTTTCTAGGAGGAGCGAGGCCCGGGGAAAAGCTGCTGGAGGCACACCCCCTGCATCCCCGAGCTGGGAGTCCTGGCTGACAGTGTCCCCGTTTCCGATCTCCCAGCCACCTCTCCCCTGGGCTTCACCTCTCCAATCCTACTGCGGAACGGAGGGGGGATGCCTGCCTTGCAGGGTCAGCACGCCCTTCCCGGCAAATCAGCCCCTTGCCCTCCCGCCTCTAGGTACCTTAACGAGACCGAGAGAAAAGTGGTTCTGCTATGGTGTCCGAGTGGACGAGGTGCTCCGGGCAGCCGGACGGAGTCCCGACACCCAGCCGAGCCGCCCTTCTCCAACAAGAAACTACTTGTTGGCGTTTTTCGGGTTCGGGTGGCTGGGCCGCTTCCCGTGGCGCTGGGCTCGCGGAGACAGCCCCCGCCGGCCGCGCGCCGCGCCACCCGCCCTCATTGTGCGAGCTGCTGTGGGCTCGCTCCGCGCCAACCTCGGCGCCCAGAGTCACCATCGCGCGGGGCCGGGCGGACCATGGAGCTCGGGGCGGGTCCAGCCGACGCTCCGCGACCCAGCCGGGAGCCGGCAGAGAGCCGGCCTTGGCTGCCGCGGAGCTGACCCGAGGTCCGGAGAGCTCACCCACTCGAAGGTGAGACCACCCGGCTCCGACTTGGACCTGCAGGTCTCGCTTCTCCCCGCTAAGCAGCCGCTGCTGGAGCTGTCCCTTCCCCGCCGCTCGCCTTCAGCCCCCGCCGCCAAAGCCCAGAGCTCGGGGAACGGTGGGTGGTGGGTGGACCTGGGGAAGCTCTGTTGTACCAACCAGGTTCCTCTATTTTTCTTCAGTGAAGCTGTATTCCCACCCTCTCTGGAGCGTCTGTCTGCGTTATTTACACCCCACTGTCTACACCCTTTCTCTTCCTGCTGCCGCACCCCTCCCAACAAGTGAGAGAGAAAATCTAAGACAAAGTGCATTTTTTTTTTCTTAATGGCAGCTGAAGGGAGAGAGCTCTACTTACAGGTGACAAGTGTGTCCGGTTTCTCGCGTCTTATCCATGGCTCTGGCTTGTTCTTTTCAGTGAAATGTAGGTCTCCAGTCACCACATCATGGTTATATAAAACAAAACAAGTTTTAAAAGTTTATTCCAGGAACATAATGCTCTAGCAAGTAAAAATTCAGGTTTATCAGAAGCTAAAAAGACAAGCTACAGATATCCAAGTAACGAAGCAATGATCTCTTTAGCCAATTTCTCCCTTTCTCAAATTTTTATTGCACCTTGTATTAGTTTGCTAGGGCTGTCATAAAAAGCACCACAAACTGGATTGTTTAAACAGCAGAAATTTATTATCTCACAGTTCTGGAAGCTAGAAGTTCCAGATTAAGGTGTTGTCAGGGTTGGTTCCTTCTGAGGGTTGTGAGAAATGGACCTCTTCAAGGCCTTTCTCCTTGGCTTATAGATGGCTGTCTTCTCTCTGTGTCTCTTTACATCATTTTTCCTTTATGCATGCCTGTCTCTGTGAACAAATTTCTCCTTTATATACGAACACTAGTCGTATAGGATTAGGTGCCACCTTAATAATTTCATTTTAACTTGACACCTCTGTAAAGACCTTATCTCCAAATAAGATGGCATTCTGAGGTACTGGAGGTTAGGACTCCCACGTCTCTTTTTGGGGGGAGGGGAGGTTTGAGGGGAAGGCTGAGACACAGAGCAGCCCATATCAGACCTTACCACCAATGGATTATGTGTTTCTGTGTCTGTATTTCTAGAAAGAAAAGAAAGGAAGGAAGGAAGAGAGAGACCATAGTCCATGGAGATAGATTGATAGGCTTGAACTTGAAGTCCATGGAGTAGGTAAAACACCAGGTTTTATGTAGGAGGAAGTCTCTTTGAAAAACAGATACTGATATTGACATTATGGAAAGAGCAAGAGTTGTGAGTTACTAATGAAAAAGTTTTAGCAATATACAGGGCTGCAAGGCAGGCAATTAAATATAAACAATTCACTAAAGAAAACTACCTGTTATGACAGTAAATAACTAAACAAACTACAAAGTCTTTGGAAGGCCACTAATGTCTAGGAAACTAATGCAAGAAAATATGGTAAGTGTACATTTATAAGAAATTTACTAACAATATGACAGTAAATGTGTAATAATAACCTACCTAGCCTTGTGAAAATATAAATTTTACTAACAAAAAAATGTAAAGCTTAAATACTGAGGGAATGATTCTAGTTTTGCACACTGAGGCATTTCTAAAAGTAGCAGTGATAGTAAATTCCATTGCCAGAAAATTTACAAAGAAAAATTATGTTCAGATTCTAACATGCATTCTCATATTGTCTAGATAGTTCCTTATATAGCTTAATGTAAATTCAATAGGGAGAAAAAGGCATATGGTTTGCTTTAAAATAAATTAGTAATAGTAAGTGTAGTAGCAGCAGCATTTATATTTATAGATAGCATTTAGTGAGAGCTTACTATGTGCAAAATGCTTTACATAAATTACCCCTGTTAATTTAAATGGAGGAAGTATTCACACTAAATTACAAGACTTCCAGAAAGATAACTCCTACAGATGGCAGGAATCAATAATGAAAGCTTTTAGCTTGATAATGTTAAGTTTGTATTAGAAAGGCTCCATATAGAAACCAAAAGAAAAGTGAAAAATAATGCAAAGGACTCATGGGGGGAAAGGCGAAAACAAAGATCTAACGAATCAAGTTGAGTCTGAGGTTATATAAGCTCTCTGGAAATAATCACAATGGCAAAAGGATCATCTTTTAGAAGAATTCAGAATTTTCTTGTGATTCATAAAGAAATAGATGTGAAATTAGAGAAGATTTTGGATAAATTTGAAAATAAGAATGTGGGAAGGTAAAAGGATGAGATGTCCTTATCAATGGAGAATTGATAAATGAAACAGTGAATGAAATAACAGTCTCGCATTTTTTTTCCTGGTCATTATAAGAGGGGAAGATCCTAAGACAAATACCCAGGCTTCATTATATAAGACAGGAGAGAACAGAAAACCCCTCCAGCTAACTAACTCCATTGATCCTGCTGTAAAACACACATAAAAGTGTGTGGGACGGCGGGGAAGCAAACCTTTGAAAGATGGCAATGGAAAACTGAGAAGGAAAAAACAGTTGTGGTTTCCTTTGTTGGTCTGTGTAGAGCAAGGATTTAAAAGATGTATGGACATTACCTCTTGCAGAGAAGCAATTGAAATACTGCTTCCTTTATATCCTTGAGTCAGCATCACAGAAGGCTTCAGAAACTGTGCTACATCACCACCAGAAATGTGGATTGATCTCATAAAGCCACATTGTGACTGTCAGAATGACATACTTGTCAAATGTTAACACTTTAACAAATTAACTCTTTTAAAGTCCAGTATAATGATTATTTAAATATTATTCACCTTCAGAAAGCAACATATTCATAAGCAAAATTTCTCTGCAGTAAATTTTTAAGATGGCCAGAAGTTCCCATCCCCTCCTTTAGGTATGCCCCTTTGTAATGTGATTTTGCATCTGCTCCCATTAAGTCTGTTTCTCCAGCCCTTGAATCTATACAGGCTTTGTAACTTGCTTTGGCCAATAGAAAAAGTGCAAGTGATTTTTGTACCAGTTCAAAGCCTTGGCTTCAGAAGGTCTTGTGTGCTTCTGCTCTCTGTCTTTCTTGGAACCCTACCCTAGTGCTACAAGAACAAGCCTTAGCTGGCCTGCTTGATGATGAGAGACATATATACCATCACACACACACCCGGCCACACACACACACACACACACACACACACACACACACCTCTTTGGTACAAAGAAAAATAGTACTAGAAAACAAGTAAGAGGACATAATACAATAAGGATTTAAAAGAAATAAACCCCTAAAAGATATAAAGCACCCTGCACCAACAGCTAAAACTTCTCATCTCTGCCCCTGGAGGATACCCAGCTAATCTCCAGAAGTAGAACTGCCTTGCCCTTATACATGTGTCCAGAAGAGCTGTCCAGCTGAACCAAGCCCAGATGCACTGACCCACAGAATCAAGAACTAAAGAAAAGACTATGTAGAGACTATTAAGTTTTAGAATGGTTTGTTATACAAGCTGATTCATCCTCTAAGGTCCCTTCATCTGAAAAGTAAAAAACGAGCCTACTTACCTGACCTCTTAACAATAACTAACATTTATATCATGTATTGTGAATTCTAAAAAAACTAACAATATATGATATACATTTTCTTAAACGATAACTTTTTGAGAGGTAATATTTTACGGTGGTTGATTCCACAGGCCTTGGAGACAGATAAAATGGAGTTTATCTTCTGAGTGTCACTCGCTAGATGTCTGACCTAGAGAAAATTACCCATCTCCTTGAGCCTCAATTTTCTCTTCTATAGAATGAGGAAGATGACACTATAGTTACTATGGGAATTAAATGGCATAAGGCCAATAAAACACTTAAAAAGTTTCTGGCATATTTTAAGCATCTATGAATAGTAACTTTCACTGTCAAATGAGGACGAAGTCTCACCCCAAAATCACATAGTTACTAATTGGCAGAAGCAGGACCATAACCCGTATTTTCTGATGGCAATCCTAACTCTTATCTGTTATAGCATACTGCCTTGCTGAGAGGTCAAAACTAGCTCAAATACTGAATAGTCCATAACGATGTAATGAAACCAAAATTCTAGAATCCTTGCAATATGTCTGTATTCTTATCAAATTATTTTAATTTAAAAATATATGTATTAACCATCTTTTAATGACCTAGTTTATGCAATACACTTTTTTTTTACTATCCAACATAGTTACTTGTGACAATTATGATAAGATAGACCTAAATACAAAGAATTCATGGATTACTAGTTTTACAACTTGGTCATTTAATTTGTAAGAAATACATATTTGCATTGGTTATCAAGAGTCAGAGGCTCTGCATAAATACTCAGCATAACAACATAGACATTTAGCCAATTTGAGCTTACTGTATGCTTATAAAATTAATGTGCAAGAGTGCTAAGAAAAGGCATTTAGAAAGGATGAGAAAAATTTCCCACTAATATAGGATCATGTTGACTGATGACCATTAAAAGCAAGAGTTGAAAATAGCCTCTTGTTATGAAAAATTCTGGGTCATAGTCCTCTGTGCCAACCATTCATTTAAATAGATGATGATAGATAGATAGATAGATAGATAGGTAGGTAGATAGGTAGGTAAGCTTTGGTAAATGGAACAGCCCGTTATTCACGCTGCACTACTTGATGTCATTTTAACTTACAAATGGGTCAATTTGCAGTAGTTTCTCCTAGAGTAGCCAACTGTTTTACTGCTAAGGGTTAAATTATTGGCAGGTGCACTTTACTTCCTATTGTCCTTGTTCCTCAATAGGTCATGGATGCTAGATAAGATATTTCATTAAAATTTTATAATCTGTATTTTTAGTACTTTCCTGCCTTCTCCTGCTAATTATTTCATATCTGTATGGCTTACTCTACTACGTTGTATACATTTATAGATTCCCTCTCTTTATATGTTCTCCCTCTCCCCGGGCTGGAGAGTTCTATGCTTTAAAGTGCATCAGACTCCCCTAAGAAGCCTTTCAAAATGCAAGTCTCCACCCTGAGATTTTGATTCAGTTGGTTTGGTCTGCACCAGTTTCTGCAGTTGGAAATCTGTGGGGGTTTTTTTTATTTTTTTTGTTTTTTGTTTTGTTTGTTTGTTTGTTTTTAATTATTTTATTTTATTTATTTATTTTTGGCTGCATTGGGTCTTTGTTGCTGCGCGCGGTCTCTCTCCAGCTGCGGGAAGCGGGGGCTACTCTTCGTTGCGGTGCACGGGCCTCTGACTGCGGTGGCCTCTCTCGCTGCAGAGCACGGGCTCTAGGCGCACAGGCTCAGTAGCTGTGGCTCGCGCGCTCTAGAGCACAGGCTCGGTAGTTGTGGCGCACGGGCTTACCTGCTCCGCGGCATGTGGGATCCTCCCGGACCAGGGCTCGAACCCGTGTCCCCTGCATTGGCAGGCGGACTCCCAACCACTGCGCCACCAGGAAAGCCCGGAAATCTGTGTTTTTAAAAAGCATCCTACACTTTATGAAATGTGCATAGGAAGCTGTATGGAAGTGAATGTTTATAAATATGTAACAAGAAATTAGCTGAACATTGCATCTGCAGAATATATTAGAGAGGACTGGAGCAGGAAGGGAACTAACATTTATTAAGGACAAACTATAGACATATATATGTATTATTTTATTAGTATTACAGTAAGTCTAAGAAGCAAGTGTTGAAACACTTATTTTCTTCACATTAGGCCAGGGATTGTCAGAGTGATTAAGGAAAGAGAATTGTTAGCAACTGCAGTAGTCAAAACAATTTTAAGTACTTAAGAGCAAAATAAAAGGCCAAGAGCTTTAGATGTAACTCATTTGATCCTCAACCTATGATTTTACCAGCATTTTACTGATAAGGAGACTGAGATTTCGTAATTTTAAAATAACTTGCCCAGTGTCACATGACTAATAAGACACAGATGGTAACTTTCAAACACACAGGCATTTAATCTCAATGCTTGTGTCCTAGTCAGAGAATAAATAGTAGAGCCGTGATTTGAATATATGTAGAACCATGATTTGAATAGGAAATAGAAGAAAATAGACATAACAAAAAATAAATACCATATTTGAAGTATACCAATTGTATAGTGAATTGAAAACCCATTATCACAGTATCTCAGAGCTGTATCTCTTCCTTCTGTTTAATAAACAGCATACGAAAAAAAAGCAGAAATCAAAGTAGGGAAGTAAACCAGATTTTTAAGAAGGACTTTGTTTGGATTTATTTAATACAAGAGGAGAAGAATGGAAACGATGAGTCACAAATATTGTTTTGCAAAAGGTCGGAAATAATCTGGTGGGTTTCCCCAGGAAATAAAAGTATGAGCTCAAAGAATGAGGAAAGCTGAAAGAGACTTGCAATAAGACTAAAGCAAATATAAGCACACCATTTTAGCTTCATTATTTAGAAATAGAACTAGACAGGTAGGAAAACAGGCTTCTGAAAAGCTACCATATTCAGGTTTCAAACAGAATTGAGTGAAGTAAAAATAATATCAGGGCAAAGGAGCAGTTCTAAAAAGGAACCAGACAGAGACAAATATTATTGAAATTCTTCTTTAACCAGAGCATGGAAACCTGCTTTTCAATTTATTTTTATTTTTTTTTAAAGAAATGGAACTATGGGATAGCATAGAATATCATGCAATTTTGGGAACAGAGGTGAAAAATAGTTTAAAACTCCATATGAATTAGCATGACAAAATAACCTCTCAGAGAAAATGTTATGCCCCATACTGAAACACACAGTTAATTGTTTCCAAGAGATATAAAACACGTTTCAAATTTCTATCAAGAAAAAAAAAGAAAAACACGCATCAATTTTAACTCCGTAGTATGATATATAATCTTTAAAAGTCCAGTATTCTCTGAATGTCCTGAATCTTTTTTTATTGCCATAATTAAATTGGGACATTTAGTTAAATAGATTTAAGAGCATCTTTAGTTGATTTCATTTCATTACTGTGATGGGTGACACATTTATTAATGAAATATTAAACCAAGAGAATACTCACAATACATACTCCTCCCTAACCCTAAAAGCAATACTTTCTGCTTTTACTAGTAGTCATTTCAATTATTTTGTCCCCTTTTAGGCAATGACAAAAAAAAAAAAAGTATTAGGCAGTAGAACCAACTTAGAAAGCATAGTTGTGGGGGCTTCCCGGGTGGCGCAGTGTTTGAGAGTCCGCCTGCCGATGCAGGGGACACGGGTTCGTGCCCCGGTCCAGGAAGATTCCACATGCCGCGGAGCGGCTGGGCCCGTGAGCCATGGCCGCTGAGCCTGCACGTCCGGAGCCTGTGCTCCGCGACGGGAGAGGCCACAGCAGTGAGAGGCCCGCGTACTGCAACAAAAAAAAAAAAAAAAGAAAAGAAAGCAAGCAAGCATAGTGGTGGACAATAACCAAAAATAAAAAAATTGTCCCAAAGGCCTTGCAAACACAATACCTAGAACTAAACTCATCATCCATTATCTTCAATCCCCAATTCAGCTTTTCCAACTTCCTCCTGAAATCTATGAGTGGTATTGATATGCTCAAGCTAAAAACTTGGAAAATAAACATTCATGACTCAATCCCTTTCTATCTCACATCCAAGATCAACTCTGTCACCATGTTCAAAAAATTCTTTCTCCTAAGCAGCTTTCATGTCTGCTCACTTCCTTCCATTCTTAACTGTCCAGGCAGTCACCATGTGTTATCTGCATAATATCCACAGCTCCCTAACAGAGCTCTCTGCCCTCAGTATTGATACCAAAAAAAAAAAAAAAAATCTATTCTGCTTATTGCAGTCAAAATGGTCTTTCAGAGAATAAAGACACTCATGATGCCCTGCCCTATTTTATTACTTACCAATGGCTATTTCTTGCAATTAGGATAAACCCAAGTTCCTTAAGATGTCCCTGTCCATCTCACCTGGGTCATTTCTTTCTGACGCTTTCTCCTTCTTCGAACTACCTCAGGATAATTCTCAGATACCACTCCTTTTTCTTAGAACCTTCCCATCTCTCCTCGCATGTCTAACTGCTACTCAACGTTCAGATCTCAGTTTAAACATTATTATCTCCTCGCAGGCTTCCTCAGTCCTCTAAAATATGTTGTGTTCTGTGGATTCAGTACTATGCATATGCACATAGCATGCTTTATTTTCTCTATCGGGACACTTAGAAGTCAGAATTGCAATTACTTGTTTAATTGCTTATCTCCCATGCTAGACTATAAGGGCTGAAATCAAGGCTTTCTTGACTACAATTATATCCCCAATGCCCAGGTTAATGCCTGCTTTACAATGATCAATGATGAAGATAATGAAGATGATGATGATAATGAAATAACTGCAATGTTGACTATATTGCATTTGATGATTATAATTATATTATTGTGTAACTACCATCTTCCGGATTCTGGGTTAAATGATTTACATTTATTCCTCCGTTTAATTCTCACAACAATCCTTTAGTATATGTACTATGATTATTCCCATTTTAAAGTTAATGACTATTCCCATTTTAGAGGTAAAGTTATGTAGGTATAGAAAGGTTATTAAAATTGCCTGAAATCAAACCTCTAGTAACTGGAGGAAATAAGACTTGAATCCAGGTGTTTTGCCTGCAAAGGTTGTCTTTTTCAATAATATTTGTGTTGAATTTTATTGAATGTTGCAAGCCATGTGGAGGAAATTGCTCTTTATGAGTTTGAGTTTCTACAACCGAGAATTTTAGATACTGGATTCTTTTCCCATTGGATTTCTGATGATTCAATCTTACTCATTCACAGTGGAATCCTAGTGCTCTCAGCTCTGCTTCCTTTTCTTAAGAATTCTAAATGTATTATTTCCTTGGAAAATTACAAAACCCATAATATACAATACGTTTACAAAGTAAAAGGTTTTTAATGGGTATTCAGAAGTTTATAGATCGATGTCCTTCTAATTTTAAAATTAACTTAGTGACACTATTTTTCAATTAATGTCCTATTCTAATATGTCATCTATATTCAAAAAATAAGAGAAAATCTTCCAAAATATAAGGATGCTTCTCAGCCTGCTTCTTATCTGAAGCAGGTTAGAGTCCAAAAGCCTCTTTCATTTTGAACTTTCCCTGCCACTTTTAGCCCAATCTAATATAATTCTTTTTAAATCTTTGTGCATCAAATTAGGATCTATTCCATTAAACAAAAGATACATTCATATACTTTTTCTTCAAGCCCATCTAAATCTTGGGTTCCCTGTGAGGCTGCTAGGATACAAAACCCTTCACAGTCTTAGGAGTTCTATTGTTTTAACAGGGAAGGTCTATGTGGCATACCCTTAAATTCCTTAGATGGCTTTTGTCTAACTGAAAGTACCTATGAGATATACCAACTTATATCTTTTGAGGATTTTAACAAAGGATGCTACAGCCCTATCTGAATTTGATTTCTTACTTTGGTATTCTTTTGCTGGGAAAGATTGAGAAAAGAAACAGTTTTACTTTCAAATCCAGCAATTTCTGGTTCATGTAATTTCTCTAAATTCTGCTCAGAAATTTAGAGGCTTCTTCTTTGGTGCATCTCTTCTTCTCCTGTTTTATCACAGGCAGCAAAAAGAAGCCAGTTGTCACTTTGTACATTCTGCCTGAAAATCTCCCCTGCCAGATCTATGAGTTCATTAGGTTTCCTTTCTATTTCTCATGTGACCGTAGGCAACAGTACTGTCAAACTTTCTGCCACTACATAAAAAGAAACCTCTGTTTGCAATCTCCAGTAACATTTTCCTCACTTTCCTTCAAGCCCTCGCCAATGGTTTCCTCAAGGTTATTTCCAGCTTCCACTAACAGTCTCCTTGAGACCCTTTCAGCTTTGGTCTACCACTGGGTCCCAAAGCCAATGGAAAATGCTTTGGGCAGCAGTGCTACACTTCCAGAACCAAATTCTGTTCTGATTAGAGCTGCATCACAAACTACTCCAAAACTTTGTGGCTTAAAACCAGAGCCATCTTATTATTACCTCTAATGGTTTTGTGGGTCAGGTACCATGGCAAAGGATGGCTCATCCTTGCTCCATGATATCTGAGGCCTCAGATGGGAAGACTGAAATGACTGTGGTCTGGATCTGCTGAGACTGACTGAGAGTTTGCCATCTACATAGTCTCAGGGTCTTTTCATGGGATGTCTCCATGTAAGTTTTCCAGTATGGCAGCCCAGGGTAGTCATACACTTTACATTGAAGCTCAGGGCTGCAGAAGCAATAAATCCAATAGATCATGGTAGAAATGACAAGGATTCCTGTGATGATGCAAACCTAACCTTAAGCTCCAGTCCTAGTAGTTTTATTTCTATTCCATAATGTACTAAAACTAGTTCCTATCTTGAGACCATTTCAGTTACTGTTTCCTTTGCCTGAATTGCTATTTTTATGGATCTCTTCCTGGATTGCCCTTTATGTCATTCAAGTCTCTGCTCAGACTCATCATCACATGGAAATTGTCTTGACATGGTTACCTCCTGCATCAGTCACCCAGAATCCAGGGAAGCATGTCACTTTTCTTAATGTGATGCAGGGTGTGCAGCGGAGAGGTCAAAAAGAAAAAGAGAACCCTCTTTTGCAGGCGGTGAGATACTGCAATTACTTATGACTTTATTTTTTTCCTGACTTTTTTTTTCCCCTCCTTGAATCTTCGTGGTTTTATGAAAAGCAAAGTGATTCACAGTCTAATCATATACCCCTTTTTTTCTTGTCCTTCACCTAATAGGTTTGGGGAAGTAATAGAAGAAATAGAAGAAATAAGTTAGAATCCAGGCTTTAAAAAGTGGGGATGATAGAGCAGAATATTCAGCCCTAAAACCCCTCAACCTTCCTCCCATCAACTGTGTCAATTACCATCTTCCTGTTTTGTTTTACTCCCATACCCTGAGCAACAGCAATAATATATGAAGGATAGAGAAAATGTCCAGTATAAAACAAATGCTTACACATTTTTGTTCATTCAAATACTATTTCTTAAACTCTATCTCTCATCTGAACAATAGAACACCAAATGAAATTGCTAGTTTGGAAATTACATTAGACATACAAGGAAAAATTCTGACTTCAGTGGTTATAAGAAAGTACGATGTGTTGTGTTGTCATAGCAGATGCAAAAGAAATTATTAGAAAGTAATGCCTGGATCAACTTGGATGAACTCTCCCTCTAGGCAATAGAGGAAACTAGAAATTTAATTGTAGTCTTGTCCCTGTCTTAGAAATGTGCACTTTAAATCGCAAGGAAACATCATTAAACATCAAGTTTCATCACTTCCACCAGGATTTAGAAGCAAGTTAATTTCACATGCATTTTTTCTTAGTAAGGAAAATGTTTCCACAGAATCTACCTCATGGGAATCATACTAGAATTTATTACACAGTGAAAAAAAGCAATACAGAAATATCTTTGTGCAATTGCTAGACTAAAAAGCATAGGTGAAGCTAGTAACTTTGTATAATCCATTAAGAAAGTGTACCTGGAAGCCCCATTCTCAGGCTAGCAAACTAAAAGTCTTGACTCTCTTCCTATGAAGATAAAATTACTTTATTGGAGCACAAATACTTGCAATGAAAGTGGAATGATGGAACTCTGGCCAGAAAGGACAGCCAGAAATATAGTTTGTCAAATGATACTACAACATGTCCACTACACATATGTTACCCTGGAAGAGATAAGAGACCCCACAGGGCTTGAACATTTTACTTCCAGAAAAAAAGTGTCAGTTCGCACTTAACATATAATGTTAAGATTTTGTTTCTAATATCTAGGATAGCTGGTGAATGTTCTGATAGTTCACATTTTCAAGACATGTAGCAGTTATTCCTTTAGATTTCATATATTTTCTTTTCAATATTTTAAGAAAAGCTACCTAAAATGTATTTCACATTTTCTGCCTTAGTAAATTGTGTGAAGAAGCATAATTTATCCTCTCTATTGATATAGAAGGAAAATATTTTATTGTTTTATTACCTTATATTTATTTTATTATCAGTGAATTTAACTTGTTCATTAAATATGTATATTTAGTTACATTTATATGTATAAGGACTTACATTATATATACAAATATACACACATATGTATGTGTATATGTGTGTGTATATTGCTGAATCAATTGAAAATAAGCTGTAGATGACTTGACATTTCACCTCTGAATATTTCAATATGTATTTCCTATAAATGAAGACGTTCTCTTATATGTCCATAATACCTAAGAAAATTAACAATAATTCAATAATGTCTAATAAACATTCAATATTGAATTTTTCCCATTCTGGGATCTAACCGATGTTTACACATTTGCATGTGTTCATTAGGTCTCTTTAATCTCCTTTCATCTGGAACTTGTTGCCCTTCCTTTGTTTCTCATGATGTTTTCAAAGAGGCCAGGCCATTTGTCTTGCACGATGTCTCATATTCTGAGTTTGTCTGATTGTTCTCTTATTATTAGATACAATTACAGTTTTTGGAAATAATAGATGATATAGCATACTTTTTTATTGTATCACATCTGAAGACATACAATAACCAATTATACTACTATTGATGATGCTAATGTTGTCATTTGGTAATCAAGTGACCACCAAATCTTTTCAGGTAAAGGTACATTTGACTGTGGTTAGTAATCTGTGGGATGATTCTTTGAGATCACATGAAAATTCTTTTTCCCAACATTTTATTTGTTTTAGCATTCATGTATAATGTTTGCCTGAATTAATCTTTATTATATTAGTTGTTACAATATAAGAAATTCTAGAAATGAAATATATAGTTACTGGAATTAAGAAATTATTACATGAGTGTAACAGGATATTAGACACAGCTGATGAAATGATTAGTGAAGTGGAAGTTCAGCCAGTTAGTAGAAAATATCAGGACTGAAACACATACAAGGAAAAGGAATAAAAAAAGAAGAATATAGGAGATGTATGGGACACTATAAAAGGCCTAATAAGAATGTTAAAATCCCTGGAGGAAAACAGAAATAATTGGGCAAGTAACTATGCTTTTTCAAGCATATGCAACAGTTACCTAAAGTTAAATGACTTTATTAAAAGAATAAAGAATATTCTTGAAAGAGTACTGGACTAGAATTTTAAAGTTTCTAGCCTTGGCTTTACTAATGCCTACTCATGGCAAAAAACGTCTTTATTCATTAGACATATCATTTAGCTTTGATGGTCTTCAATAGCCTCAGTTTTTTAAATGGTGATTTTAAAACACCCATATTGTCTACCTTACAGGATTTCTTTTAAAATAAATCAAATGAATCACATACATAAAAGAACACTGAAAAGTGTAACATTTTCAAATGTAAAGTATTGACGTTGACATCCTTCATAGGTGTTAAAATCACTTGTCATTATTGATTCCAAGAAGAAGGGACCCAACAGGAAAAAAATACTTTGTTATTTTATAATTATTGTTCTTCATAGGGAACAAGTCTTAAGTCTTCAGATAACTTACTATGCCAAAATAAAGCCCTTTGTGATTAACAAATTTAATAGAAAAGAGTGACTTAAACATATGTAGATATTGTTCAGTCTGTCCTTGAATAACCTTGTGTTGATTCATATATTTGTCAAGGCATTATTTGGAAAACATCAGAAAACAAACCAACTTTATCAGAACTACAAGACTATTTACAAAATAGTTTGTACACAAGTCCATTCTCTAAAAAAAATTAATGTTATTCATACATTTGCTTATTTAGTAATGTATCTAACTTTGAAGAGTCAAAGTCATGCATGCATTTAAAGCTACATATACCAAGTTTATATGCTAATAGGAATACCTTTGACCATTTTCAAGAAAACAGGCTCCTTAGTGGTTGCAGCAGCAGCTTTAGCATTGCATGCCCATGTCTGTTGTCCATGCTGATAGCCGTGGCTCACGCCCATCTCTGAAGCTTATTTAGGCGGTGCTCTGAGTCCCCCCCTCCTCACGCACCCCAAAACAATGGTCTCTTCCCTCTTAGGCAGCTCCAGACGTTTTCCTGGACTCCCTCCCGGCTAGCTGTGGCACACTAGCCCCCTTCAGGCTGTGTTCACACAGCCAACCCCAGTCCACTCCCTGGGATCCGACCTCCGTATTCCGAACCTCAGCTCCCAGCCCCCACCTGTCCCGACGGGTGAGCAGACAAGCCTCTCGGGCTGGTGAGTGCTGGTCAGCACCGGTCCTCCGTGCGGGAATCTCTCCGCTTTGGCTGCACTCTCCTACGTGACTCCGAAGCTTCCCCCAACCCCCACCCCCTGTTTCCACCAGTGAAGGCGCTTCCTAGCATGTGGAAACTCTTCCTCCTTCACAGCTCCCTCCCAGAGGTGCAGGTCCTGTCCCTCTTCTTTTGTCTTTGTTCTTTTTTCTTTTGCCCTATCCAGGTACATGGGTAGTTTCTTGCCTTTTGTGAAGTCTGAGGTCCTCTGCCAGCGTTCAGTAGGTGTTCTGTAGGAGTTGTTCCACATGTAGATGTATTTTTTAATGTATTTGTGGAGAGGAAGGTGATCTCCACATCTTACTCCTCCACCATCTTGAAGGTCCTCCCACTACATGGCCTTTTAAATGAATGAGATAGACTTTTATGTACTTGTACAAACCCTCAGCCCAACTCTATAAAAATGGAAGTTACAAGATACAAACACTAAAGGTCAAAGTATCCATTTCCATCTAATAGAAATCCCAGAAAGAAAAAAATAAATAAGAAAATGGAGAGGAGGGGCTCCCCTGGTGGCGCAGTGGTTAAGAATCCGCCTGCCAATGCAGGGGACCCAGGTTCGAGCCCTGGTCTGGGAAGATCCTGTATGCCGCGGAGCAACTAAGCCTGTGTGCCACAACTACTGAGTCCACGCGCCACAACTACTGAAGCCTGTGCACCTAGAGCCCATGCTCCAAACAAGAGAAGCCACCACAATGAGAACCCCACTCACCGCAGTGAAGAGTAGTCCCCACTCACCACAACTAGAGAAAGCCCACACGCAGCAACGAAGACCCAACGCAGCCAAAAATTTAAAAAAGGAAAAGATAATGGAGAGGAAAAACTAAAGATGTAATAGTCATGAAATCTTCATAACTAAAGAAAAATACATGCCCTCAGATGAGAAGCCACAGAGTACAAAGCAGACCAGAAAAGACAAAATAATACATATTTATAAATAGTACAGAAATATTTAAAAACATTAAACACAAAGAGAAATTCTCAACATTTGTAGGGTAAAATGGTAATGTTAAATTTGAATCATTGAGCTGAGGTTCCCAAAGAGCAACATTGGATGTAAAATGATAAAAGACTAAAGTACTATATAGAGGATAAAGTATGGATTATTTTGTGAATGATGTTGAAATAATTGGTTCACTATACTATGTAAAACACAAAGGAATTATGACTCTTCACAGAAAAAAAGCTCCATGGATCGAAGACATATTGTGAAAGAAAAGCAGAATTAGTGGAAAGTGTACTCTAACATCTTTTCTCTCTCTATGGAGAATGACTTTAAAATAAGACCAAAAGGCATTAATGAGGTAAAGAAAAATCATGTATAACATTACATCCAAAAAATAAAGATTTCCTCAGACAAGGGCCCCTCAGATAACGTTAGCAGTAAGAGGGTATTTGCAACATCCAAAAGTGACAAAAGGATTAAGATCTGGAATATCAAGGAAGTCTTAAAAATTATCAAGAAAAAAGGAAACCAGTAATAACTTATAATGTAAAATAATATGAAAAAAATTATATATCTGGATCACTTTGCTGTACTTCTGAGACTCACACAATATTGTAAGTCAACTATACTTCAATTTTTTAAAAAAGACTAAAAAAGAATAAGGAAACCACAAAAAATTGAGAAAGGATAGGAATAGGCAATTTATAGACACAAACACCATTAAATATACAAAAAGGAAACCAACTTCAGTAGTAATCACAGAAGTGCAAGTAAAAGTAACAATGGCTACACTGCATGTTCATCATATTGGCAAAACTTCAAATAATATTAAGTATTGTTGCAGGTTCAGGGAAGCAAAAACCCTGATGCACTATTTTTGGATGTAATCAGTAGCATTCATTTTGGAAATAAAATCTGTTAGTTCAATAAGGGTATGTACATCTCCTAGAATCAAAAACAAGCTCTAGAGAAACTCTTGTTCAGGTACACAAATAGGCATGAATAAAAATGCTCATTGAAGTACAACAGTAGAAAAACATTGGAAGCAATCTACGTATCAGTCAATAGAAGACTAGATAACCTAGGTGAGTACTAAAAGAGGATAATTCCAATATATTTATTTTTTAATCCAGTTCCATATGGGCTGAATGAAAAAAGTAAGAAATGTAATGCAACACATGTAGTAATATATGAATCTAATATTTATATGAAACTTATGTAATTTATATATACATATATAAGTATATATGCATTATATGAAGCAATACTGTATATTTTACCTTGACACATGTAAAGACATCTATGGAAGTATGAATTGGCAGGACAAAAATTAAGCACAAAAGGAAAGAAAGCATAATGGGATGGGATCGTGCTGGGAGATGAAGGGTATAAAAATACAAAATAAAAATTTGTCATATACTGACTGATAATATACCAAGGAATATACCTCAATTTAGTTGGATGCACTTGAGATCCTCCTTCTCAAATTATAACATTCCACATGGGCAAGGTCATAGTGAAACAAGCACTCACATATACTGCTATTAGATGGTACTTTTCAGGACATAAACTCTAATCTGTGTTTTTTTGGAATGTATAATAAACTAGTCAATTTCTAAGTCTATATTATTTTATAGGAGCAATTTCACTGCTCTTGACTATCAAGGCCACGTTTAACCACCCCAGTCTTAGCCTTTATCTAGTTTGTAAGATATTTCTCTTTTATTCATTCAACAGATGTTTACCAAACTCCAATTACATTCCACAAACTCTCTTAAAACTCATCCCTGTCCTTTATTGGTTCCCCTTCCACTTCTGATTGCTCTATTATTTTATTTTTTATAATTTTGATCTACCTCTAAATCTGAAAATCTCTAAAATTAAACCATATTTTTGCCTAAAATACTCTTTAGACTAATCTTCTATTCTTGTACTTCTCTATATTGTCAATTTCCAAATCCAAATCTATTTTTTCATCTGGATATTTACGCTTTCATAACATTCTACTACCTCAAACTCAACATAAATCAGTTGACTCTCATTATCTTCTACCCCGAAACATCTCCCATTGCCAATTATGGTTGGCTTCTCTGGATGCATTGTTATCCCAATTGACCACTTAAATTTAAAAAAAACAAAAAAAGATTCATATATTTGTTTTTCTCTTTTCCTTCCCTGATCAATCACATCAACTCCCATAAACTCATATCTGTATTGATTTCCTATTGCTGTTGTAACATATTACTACAAACTTAGTGGCTTAAAACAACTTAAAACAGCAATCAATTATCTTACAGCTTTAGAGGACAAAAGTCTGAAATGGGCTAAAATCAATGTGTCAGTGGGACTGCATTCCTTATGAGAGTTCTAGGGAAGAATTCTTTTTTTTTTTTTGCCTTTTCCATCTTCTAGAGGCTACCCACCTTCCTTGGCTCATGGCCTCCTCCCATCTTCAAAGCCTGCAATGACTAGTTGAATCTTTTTTGTGCTGCCATTTCTCTGGTTCTATTTTTTCTGTCTCCTTCTTCCTCGATGACCCTTTGGATTACACTGAACCCACCTGCATAATCCAGAATAATTTCCTGCATTAGCTGATTAGCAATCTTAATTCCAATCTCAACCTTAATTTCCCCCTCACCCTGTAACATTCACAGTCTCTGAGGATTAGGATTTGGACATCTTTGTGGAGCCATTATTCTATCTATCACATCATCTAATCCAAATCAGTTGAAATATCACCTCCCCCATCCTTTTTTTTTTTTTTTTTTTTTGCTTTTTTCCCCCTTATTTCATAATTTAGGACAAATCCTATGCAAAATTCTTTTCCTTCCAAGCACTTCTGGGAGTTCCACCAGGTACCTCGCATGTACTTAAACCAAGTCATATTTTTTTAAAGTTTCACCTGTACTGTTATCCCTCTTTTCTTCCTTAGCCTTGTTCATTAAATACAAGCATGTCTTCTGGTTAGTGATGTAGCCTTGGAGGATCACGATCACTGTTCCTAGCCTTGCCCATCATTTCTGCTGATGCTGCAATAGTGGCACTCAAATCCCAGAAGCATCAAATTTTTGAATTGGAGGAAAATGCTTCTTTCCACTTTTTGTGTTATGTTCTACTAACGGATAACACAGCCAAGTTGCTTGTTCCCATCTTAGAGACTTTTTTAAAAAACTTAGTTTTTACTTTAAAATATAGATCCATAGAGGAGACAAATCTAACTGGCAAAAATGATGTGTACTCAGCATCACTATTCCCCAAGGATGAAAAATGCCTGGTTTTGGTTTGAATATCTACAGATTGAGTCATTGACTCCCTCTTCTCTGAGGTCAAGTTTTCATCCAAGAAGCCTCCTCAGTTAGGCAGGATAGACTCTGGTAGACCTAATCACCATCACACAGACCACATCTATCTTAAACCAATGGTGGAAACAGCTTGCTTAAATGCAATCAGCTACAACCACAGCCTCTCACACCTATTCCTTCTTTACTTTTCCATAATCACTGCTTGCCCTGCAAGGGAGGTTCACGTAGTATTTATGTAATTGCAATAGCCACCACCGTCACCCTATTGTCTATATAATCCTCGCCCATCCAACATGACATCATTGATTAAGATTCCTAAATCAGTGCTACTTTTCTATTTGGGGATGTATAGTATTTTTCTGTGACCATTCGAAAAAAATACAAACAATCTATCATTCAAATAGCTTTCTAATATTTATAATATGACTTCCATTGTTTTGTTTTTAGCTATTGCCTTTCTTCATCCTAGTCCTTATGTCACACACTTTCTTTTTCAAATTATCAAAGTCACATCATCTTTAAACATCCATCACAAATCCCCACTACCTCTCAATACAGTTGGGAAATTTTCTAGGACAATTTTAAGTCTTTTTAAAAATTCAGTAAATCAGTTGATGCTTAAATGACTGAGTAAGTATGGATTTTGTTTAATAGATGTCAGCTGTTGCTTTATTGTACCTAGGTGAGAAGAGTATCTCTTAAAAATAAAAATTAAACAATTTATGCTAGGGTTAGCATTACTTTGTTATTACCCTCTTGGGCTAGCAGACCATTGATAACAGCCCCAGGTGTTACTCTGTTCTTTCTCGCTAGACTTAAACTCAATAATTCCAGGTTAAGTCTCATCCTGATATCCTCAAAAACCCAATTTGGCAATTCTATTATTTCCTGTCTGTACCCAGTACCGTTAGCAAGTCTCCTTTCCTGAGGCCACTGCCTGCCTTTTTAGAAAAATTCCCTTTTATCAGTGGCTCCAAACTCACAATATTTTTCAGCTGACTTGCCTTCACTCCTTCTGGAAATGACTGCCGCTCTTTCAGGCTAGATCAAAAATATACGTCTTTAAATTCCAGAGTTTCTCATAAAAAGTCTAGTTCACCATTCATAGCCATACCAGGTCAAATTACTGCCATATGATATTAATAAATCATGAAATTAGTTTATCTGAAGATAATGTGATCACTTTCACTGACAGGGAAAACAGGGACTATAATTCAATACCCAAAAACATTTGAGGAAGGAAGTATTCTTCACGAAGCTTTCTGGTTGAAAAATGCTGCATAATTTCAAAATAGCAGAATCATTTGGGCAACAGAGGAAAAGCGCTTCAAGGGTTCTGAGGTTATGTCTTTACTCTGATGCATTTTTAGAGATCTCTCATGAGGACAAAATAACCCTTAAGGAGCAAAAAAATACCAGTGTTGCTGTAATTTTTGATAAAAGCAAATAGTTCCAACAAAAGAACCGGGATTTAAGACACTGTGTGAGCAGAAGGCCAAAAGATCAGATACTTGGGCACTTAACAAGTTAAACGTGCTGAGAAACTCATTGTTAGCAGCTTGCATGCATTTATTGTCTCTCCTAAGGAGGTTGAAGAGACAAGCATTATGAAAACCAATTTTTTCAAAAAGTGAAATCGTGTCTTGGGGTCTTCATTGGTTATCTCTGACCTGACAGAAAAGAGTTACTGAGCTAAAGTTAAGTCATCTCATCACCATTTCAATTAATTATAAGATACGTGGAGGGTTATGAGGAAGGAACTTAAACTAATGACTCTCTGCTTCTAACACCATGAAAAACCCTGGGTTTATCAGCACTCTTAACACTGGCTGAAATCTCCTCACATATAGTCCTTACCACATGCCTAAGACAAGCAAGGTACAGTACTTCCCACACAAAAATGACTTGTGCAAAAGTTAGAATGGAAAATATCTGAGAACAATCACCTGTGAACAATCTTCATTCCTGTTTTTCTTAATCACTGAACAATTGCAGCATCCTACACTTTCTCCTCTTTTCTTTCCCTGGGCACCTGCACTCTTACTGTTTTCAAATGTCTCTTCCTGATCTTTCTCTCTATTAAACAACACAACCTCCACCTTATTCGTTGCCATGCAAGAGTCCTTTCTGTGGATAATGAACTGCCTTGTGTCCTTCTCTTTCAGGACCGCTTCCCCTCCCCTTACCTGCTAGATAATTCTAAAGTTTTCCACATACGTGACAGTGAAAAGAGAGTCTTTGGAAGGAACCATAGGACTAGCCCAAAGCAGCATTTCATAAGTGTAAATTTTCTTTGTCATTTGCTGTTTTATCATTAATGTACATAAATTTAGCATCCTACTTCAAAATGCATCTGAGTTTCTATTAATCTGAGATGTATGAAATTGTTTGCCAAGCATGGAAATGGATGCTACAGGAAGACAGACCTTGATTAATTGTGACTTTTAGTACTCCCGTAAGCCTCTCTACTGAAAGCTATTCTTTTTCCGATGTCCACAGGAAAGTGGATATATGGAGAGATAGTGGAGGTGACATTCTCCTGATTCCCTCATTCTTCTTCCTGACTTTTACTCTTCCATCTGCCTGTAAAAGTCCATCCTCATTTAAGGCTATTTATTGTACATCATCCCTGTTAAGCTCATTTCATTGAATGTAGACCTTCAGACCTGGCTCACAGTATTTTTCTGCCATACTTCTGCCGTAATTCTAGGAGATTTTAGCATTCATGTAGACAAAGGATGGCATCCTAGTTTCAAATTCCCTAGACCTCTTTCACCTTACCCTTTCCTCCTCTGCATTACAGCGCTCCTCTAAAGAACACATTTTAATAGCTCACTCAGAAATTTCAAAGTTTCATATTCTATACTTTGTAAACAAATTTTTGTTTTTTCACCTCTCTCCTACTATCCTTCCCACCAAATCTGCACAACAATTTCCACAAACCCTCTAGTCCCTGGATTCCCCATTTTCTTTGGATTTATCGGTTCCATCCTAGGCTAACTTCCTTCCTTACTGAGCTTGGACCTCAGAAGTTCAGCAACTGCAAAACCCAAATCCTGGAGCAGTAACAGTTAACCTTTTTTGTTTCTACATTTTGATAGTTGAGAATACTGGATAAAAATCTTCCAATTCTTTGATTTTGCACTACTATAAATTCATGATTTTCAGCCCTGGCTAGGACGTCAGCATCAACCTCAGTACTCTTACTTTCCTTGATTAGTTCCCTCCAACCTTCCCCTCAAAACACATTCAGAACTTGCACCACTCCCCTCCCTCAAACCTCATCTTCACTCAGACTCGACTCTTTTATTCTCAGCAGATATCAAAGTCTTCTGCTTTATAGTTCATCATGGGGAAAAAAAAGGTTCTCTCTTTACCTCCCTACATCCTTACCAGCAAAATATATTATCCATATGGAAAAGTAGCTAAAAATTATTTTATTCAAAGAAAAAACTACAGTGCAAAATTTAAATCATTTTCAATCATTTGAGAGGTCCTAACCCATTTGATAGCTTAGAATATGAAAATAAACCAGATCTGATCTGAATAATTATAGACAGCAGGTGTTCCAGTCTTTGTATTCCTACCTAGATAGGGGCTGGACCAAAAACTACCTACTTCCCCATTTATTGCTTATAAACTATATGTATACTTTAAATTCTGACACAATGTAATTAGATTTCTAAAATGGAAAACACAGAGAGTGTGCCACTTTTGAGTCGAAAAAGATAGTGCATCTTTGATCACTGAGATGGCGAGAGAACTGCTGAGACTTCATTCTCTAAAACTCACATCCACAGAAACTAACACACCATTGTAAAGTAATTATACCCCAATAAAGATGTTAAAAAAAAAAAATAAAAAAAAAAAATAAAACTCACATCCACAAGGGATTCACTTTCACTTTCATCAAGACAGCAATCTTCTGGTATTGTTGACAACTCAGGAACACCAAAGTTGCTGTCTTGGAGGGTCTGGGCTCTTGCCTATAGACAATCCAAACCAACTTCTTGCAACATTCAAGAGAAAATATCCAGCTAGTCATTTAGAAACTACTTACTTACCTCCAGTAAAAGGACTCAGTATCATTAATCTTTGAATACTTTATAACAAGCTGGAGAAACTGCGATAACTTAATGAATTACGTTTCTACTTCCAGATTGAGAAGACACAAAGTTAATACGGATGGCTTTGCTTTTGCAAAGACTAGTAGAAAATTGCAAGCTTTCAGCTGAGCTTCCAGTTTATCAAGGCTCAATATTTCTTTCCTTTCTGAAATATGAAGAAGTATAATAGTCTTGTGTGAGAAAAAAAAGTTTAATACAGCAGCATGTTCCATTTCATAGTTCTAATTTTTCTTCCAAAGTTATTTTTTTCCTTCATTTTCTGTCAGAAGCAGTGCATTTACATTGACTAATCCAGACTACTTCATGAGAAGATGAATCATTGCATTCTTCTTCAACTCTTCTGGCAGCCAGCAAAAACAACAGACTCCAGTGCAAGACAAATTTTAGGTTTCACCTTCATAAAAGCCAAGGATCTGTCCAAAATATTGACAACCAGGATAAAAGTTTATGTGCAAGACTGAAAATAAAAAAGTTGGTTAAATCCCTTAAATCTTGACCTGTCTCTGTCTTTAACACACAATGTTATTGTTCTCAGGGGAAGCCTTCATCAAGCTCAGTCCTTTTTTGTGGTGGGAATTTCTGTTCCTATTCCAAGTAAGAGTTTCAGTAGCTCAGAGAGTTGAACTTATTCCAGCCTGCCAAGACCTATGCCCCCAGATCCTTCACTAGGTGGGAGAGGCAGCATCTGGCCTGGGGAGAGCTGAGCACAGAAGAACACGATGGACTCTTCCCTGGGTCAGTGACCCACCAGCTCAACAGTGTCCCCAACAAGCATCCAACCCTCCACTGCCTCTGCCACCTCCTCCGCAGCCTCAGAGCCCAGCTTCACACCGCTGCCCATGCCCACCCTCCTACTGACAGCATCTCCTCCTGCAGACTCTGGTCTCCCAGCAGCTCTCGCGCCATGCCATGCCATCAGCAGAAGCTGAAGCAAACCTGTTCTTGTTCATCATATTCTTAATTTCCAAAGTTAAAAATTGTTCTTCGATTTTCCCTTTTCTATAAGATCCCGTTTTGGCTTCATAAACAGATAATCTTTTCTTCTATCTTTGATTATATTAACTATGAATTTTTTTGGTTCTCTGTTCCATTGATTGTTTTTGTCCAAGTTTTTTTTTGTTTGTTTTTGTCTCTGCCTCTTGAGTTGTCTTTTCTCAAATGTCCAGTGATTATTGGCATTCCCTTTATATGTAAAAATGAGAAGCTGATTGGAATAAGTGCATTGTGTGTGTTGGTGGAGGGTAGCAACCTGGCTGTCTAGGATTCTAGGAGCAAAGCAGGAGAAGCAGCCTGCTAGTCCAGTATTTCAATACATAGATGTTTACATAATTCCAATATTCTTAGCTCCAACACTCACCCCTATCTTATCCTGTGTCTGTTGTCTCTGAATCCAGAGCTCCTGAGCTTAGTTTCTCCAGACTAAACCTGTTGCTGCATACGATGGAGGTGGGTGGAGTCGTTCTCTGACTGCTCAGGGAAGTGCAGGGGAGCAGGCAAGTTCAACCAGTTGATGTACAGATATTAAACCAATCATGTTGCCAATCACACCTCAGCCCATGTTCTAGGCATTCTTCAAGGCAAATTAGATAAATTCTTATAGGTACCCCACCTCTTGCAGGTATTTGGATTTCTACTTCTTCTAGTCTGGTAAGTTCATTAAATCTCCTCCATCAGTTTGCTGTCTAAACATTTTTTGAAATCTTTCATCCATGGTTTTCCCTTATGTTGAATTTACCCTTGTGGTTAATACTTTTTTGTTTCTTCACTGATATTTTAATGAAGTTTTTGCAGGGAGAGCTGATGGGCAAGGGTGGTCAATCTGCCAAACTTAACGGGAAGGGTTCAGTAGTTAACTGTTGCTATTTCTAAAACATTGGACAACATCATAAGTGTACATATGGGTGGTTTGGGGGGCAACAGGTAATGCCATATACCATTTGCAACATTAGAATATCCTTTTGACTCTATCTTCAAAGTATGATCAGAATTTGAACTCCCCAATAGCTGTCATCCTAATCCAGTGATATCATTTTATACCAGGACACTACCATCTGTCATGTGGATTGAGATAATGTAGCAAATGAGAAAAGCCAATCTGGATTTATCCTGATGCCTGAAATCTGCCCAATAGCTGACTTCATTCCCATACTATGCCTGCTAGCATTTGGAGGAGAGGTCCTAACTAATGCTTATACTGTTCAATGAGTAGATGCCTAGCAGTCATTTCAAGGAATAGGCTTTCAGTTTCCCCCCAGATTTAAATCTAACCTGACATTCATTTGCCACCTTAATATGTGCTCACCAGCCCCTTAACTCCCATTCATGGCTGCCCTCTGTAGAAGGGGTATAGACCACTGACAACCATGTATTCTATGTCAAGAGAAGGGGGGTGTAGAATATAAAATGGATAAGCCTCTTTAATACAAGAAAAGATCTTTAATACATGAACCTCCAATGACAAGAACAATCTTGGTTGATGTTTTGTAGTTTTGTCAAAATAAGAGTAGTAAACTTTCATTGAGTAATCAGCCTCCTTGTGCTTATTATGTACATGCAGTTCCTATTTTTGCTTTCAGCAAACCCATAAGAAAAATGTGAACCACATGGTCCTGAGAGGAGGTAGCCGATCCAGTACTAAGACTAGGAACTTATCCTTGAACCATAAGCTCAGTTAATGCAGCTGGCAGAATGGTCCTGGGAGCATATGAAATACCACTTTCAAGCCTCCCAGAATAACTTGGGAAAACTTCAAAGTGAGCTTTTTCTGAATAGCCACTGGACACAAGTGAAAATGCACGCCTCCTTATCTCTACCCCAATTTTTCTAACCACAAGAGAGGACTGCCAACAATTAGGTTACACCCATTCTCAACCATCTGCACTATTCTTTCCCAAGAATCTTAAAGTTCATCATGTGTACCCTTGACCCCATCTTGTCCCAAGCTACCTAGTACTCCATCAGTACCTCATATTTTTTAATCTTCCCTTTTATCTTCTTATTATTCTTAAGTAGTGCCCTTGCTTTATTCTCATAAATGCTTTTTGCCTTACATTGTTTTGTCCAATATTAGTTTAGCTAGATCAACTTTCTTTTGGTTTTTTTTTTTTTGCGGTACGCGGGCCTCTCACTGTTGTGGCCTCTCCCGTTGCGGAGCACAAGCTCCGGACGCGCAGGCTCAGCGGCCATGGCTTACGGGCCCAGCCGCTTCGCGGCATGTGGGATCTTCCCGGACCGGGGCACGAACCCGTGTCCCCTGCATCGGCAGGCGGACTCTCAACCACTGCGCCGCCAGGGAAGCCCTCTTTTGGTTATTTTTTGAATGGTATATATTTCCTTATCCATTTCTGTGTGGTTTTGATTTAGGTAATTAATTATTTAACTTGGGTGTCCCTTATAAGTAGTATGTGGCTAAAAGTTTTATTCTTTTTATTCAATGTGTTAAAATCTGCCTGGTGAAATTAGCCCAATTGTATTTATTATGGTTACTAGTATATTAGGATTTTATTACAATCCTATTTTGTGGTTTCTGTTTATCCAAAGTTTTTCTTAGATTCCTTCCCTACTTACCTTCCATTTGATAAATATTTTTATGTTTTCTTTTATCTATGATGATTTTAAAACTGTAGATGACATTTTTATTCTTTTTGGTGACTTCTGCTAAAATTTTGATATGAATACTTAACTATAATTTTTAGCAAAATGTAACAGTATTTCTACCTCTACCCCAGCCAATCATATCATCTTTCACAATCTCTTCCTGCACAATGTTATTGTTGTTTACAGTTTTCGTTTTATTCTTTATTTTAAATGCGCACAGAAAATAACATTTTATTGTCAGTTAATTTCATTTAATATTTTGTCATTTGCTTGTATTTGGAGCAGAAGATATGAAGTGTCTTGAGTGCAAGCCCTTTAATCTATGAACATGTGTAAGTCTCCCCCCACTGTTCTGGAGAGGTTCCAGTGCTGTCAACAGATTCTCAAAGGGGAACATTATCCAAAGATTAAGAACCACTCACCTTCAGCATAAAATCCAAGTCCCTTTATAAGGCATACAAGGCTCTCCAGGACCTGCTCTCCAGGACCTACTCTGGGCTTCTGCCACTCCTTGTTGGACTAGTCAAATTCCAGCAAAACTAAACTGTATGGGAGCACGCACACACACACATACACACACACAGATACACACACACACCTCACGTACTATACTGGTCCTTACTTTTGTGCATTTGCTCATGCCTTTCTCTTCCACACTTCTCCCATCTCCATCCCTGGTATTCACTAAATAACCCCTCCTCGTCCTTTAAGAAGTATCTCTGGTTTCAATTCCTGTAAGAACTTTTCTCTGATTAGCCACCACCATTACATTACTGGGACTTCCTTAGTTCCTGATATTTTATAATTTGGCTTATATTTGTATAACATAGCTGTTTCCCATATGAGACAGTCACACAAGTGTAGTAACTATGTGGTTTGTGTTTGTATACTCTCCGTGCCTGGCACAGCGCCTGACATATATAGTAAGTATTCAGTATATATTTGCTGAAGGAAATAACAAAGGAGAAGTACTATGGGCCTGCTTAAGGGTAAAAAACAATTAGGCTAAATACTTTCAATTAAGATCAGTGTTTATCTATAGCTTCAGAATTAGCCAACAATAAGGAACACCAGTGAGACTCTTAATGAAGAAACTACAATTCAGTGATTTAATTGGAAAATAATACTGAACAGGGATTGTACAAAATAAATGTGTGTGTACACATACACACATGCATACACGTATTTTTGTTTCACTTTTCTAAAAGATAACTTCTTCTTACTGAGTTCTGAGGAAAAGCTGGCTCAGGAGATGCAATTGATAGGTCCTAACTTGGGGATGGGACGGGAGAGCTTGCAAGGTAACAGGAAAACCAGAAAACACTAATCTGACTCCACTGTGAAAGAAAGAACTTTAATACAAGAAAAGGCTATAATGACATATAAACTTGGACCTTTAATACAGAAAAAGGATATAGTGACATATGAACGTGCCGTTTATAAAATAGAAGATAGTCAAGAAAATAATGGAAAACAGCAAACATTTAAGAAATATGGATATGGATATTACAACATTGCAATCCAACCTTAAAATATGCAAAGAAAATAACAGAGCAAAATTGATAATCCACATTATAATGTAAAAATTCTGAAAAATAACTAAGGTGAGAAATGGAAAAATTAGAAAATATGTCTGGTGTTAAATGAACAAGCTGAAATCAACACTAGGATATATCCTAATAAAAGCCTTAAATTTCAAGAAAAAAGAATTCACTAAACTTCAAAAGCAGAAGGAGAGTGAACACATTACCACCAGGAAACCAAATTTAAGAGTGCTTCAGACTACCAAAGACAGTGGAGTGACGTCTCCAAAAGCCTGAAAGAGAAAGCAGGTGATCTAAGACTAATCTCAAGTTGTCCCTACTGCATGGCGGCTATAGGAGCCATACTAAGAAAGGCCAATTTCCAACATCTTTTCCACTCATACATCTTTCTTCAGAGGACAATAGAGTATAGCACTTAGAACATCAATAACTAAAAGGTTACAGGAAAGCTCAAAAAAAAGTCTTTGGATGTTTTATAAACTACTTTATTGATTCATAAATAATAAAAAGAAGATAAAAGTGATCATTTAAAAGGGTAAAATACAAACATTTATAAGAAGTTGGTGTGGAATTTAAATAACTCCAGTAACTTTTGAACATAACTTTCAAAAATATCAGTTCTTCATACAGAAATCATAAAGAATATGACAGGATAGACAAGATAAACAACATAAAATATATGATATAAAAATGATCCAAAAGTAGTGGGATTGTTGAGGTAGATACAATTTTATGTATTATGTCAGTGGACAAATATTTATTTTCTATTTATGTGCCAGACACAAAACCAGGAACTGCACTAGACTATGAGAATACAGTGATGAACAGTTAAAAATGTCAACTGCCCTCTCAAGGAAGATAATAATTGATTTAGACAAATACTAGTGGCAGAGTGATACAACAGATAAAGAGAATGTTGTGGAGGGTATAAAAAAGGAGTCCTAGTATTTCTGGCATTACAGATGAAACCTGAAAGTGGGTTTTAAATTGTTCACAAGAAATTTCAGAAATAGAATAGTTACCTTCTAAGTGATACTGAAATACAAAAGAAAAACATAAGTAGGAAATACATCAAAATCTTACCCTCCCTCTGCCTTCCAGCCTTCATTGCCTTAGGTAGCTCCATTTAAACTTGCTTACATATCATCTTCTTTGTCTCTTCCCCCATTGTCATGACACATATACAAATGCACATGTGCTCACCTAGAGTATTATTTCTATATCTATGTTGTCAATCGCTTGTCACACTTATTATAATCATTGACTTCTGGATCTGCAGTCTCCAGGACCGATAAGCCTTCTTGAGGACAGAAAGCATCTTTTATTCTACTTTGTTATCATGAAGATCTAGCATAGGAAAACCCTTTCCTTCTCTGTCCCAGTAGAAACTCAAATTTTACTCTTCCACTCCAGGTGGACCCATATCCATTATAATCTACTTAAACTCCCTCCAATACACACACACACACACACACACACACACACACACACACTCTCAAGATAGGTGAGGTTCAGATCCTGATTTGAGTTCTTGGCATTTCTGCTTCAGACCTTGGAACAATAAAAGCAAAAGCTTGCCTGTCTTCTTGGAATAGGACTGGAGGGATCTCTTTTATTCTTTTCTGTATCTTATAGGAATAAAAACCAAACATAAATTATTATCTCTACAAATTATCTTGCCATATTTATTTGAGTCATTGGTGAAACTGTTAGAGCAAATAAGCAAATGTTTTCAGCAAGAAAATTACATGATACTTAATCTAAGACTGGCAAATAAATAAGTAAACTATTTGCCAGAACTAATATAATATAAAGAGTAACTGCTGCAGTGGTAAAGTAACATGTTCTGCAAGGTTTTGATTTTACATTACGATTCAATTTGGTTTCTCTTTCATAAAGTATGACCTTTTGGATTTTGTGTATTACACATTCCATCAGATAACTTTCTACCGTACAACTGAAATCATATAGACTTATCATGTCTATTTTTTCCTTTAGTGTCTCAAAAGAATTTTATAAACTGTTGCCATATAAATTAAATCCCCTGAATATTTGACAAAATGTTTTTAATATCCTTGCTTTATTCAAAGTTTAAGGATTTGTTTAACTATTTTTATATAAAAATTAACTCCAAAACTTAGCAGGTTAAAGCAACCATTTTATTTTGCTCACAAGTTTATGGATCAATTATATCTCAATAAATCTGAAATTAAAAATAAAGAATATGGAAGGGCTAAGGGTTCAGCTGGGTGGTTCTCATTTGGGGTCTGTCATGTAACTATAGTGAGATGTTGGCTGGGACTGGAATTAACCCAAAATGACTCACTTACCTGTCAAACAATTGATACTAGTTACTAGCTGTGAGTGCAGATTTGGCTATTGATAGAGCACCTGCATATAACCTCTGCAGTTTGGCAGTCCCACGTGGCTCAAGCATCAACAAATGTGGCAAAAACTAGGTGGATTTTTCTTGCCTAGTCTGAAAAGTAACACAGCATCACTGTAGCCATAATCCATTGTTACAAAGAAGTAACAAGTTATCCACAACCAAGCAAAGGGGAAATAGACCCCATTTCTTGATGTGAAGCCAAATTCACTATGTAAGAACACTACATGGGATGGGATAATGTTGCAGCCATCTTTGGAAAACAATCTCTTACAGAATTCCAGGCAGTCTATTGTCCTACTGTAACACACCAAAGATATTAGAAGTGTCACCTAAAGTCTGTATAGATATAAAATTAGTCTTCCATATGTATCATCTTTCAATTAATTTCAATAACAACAAGTTTTATTACTAATCACTAAAGAATTGATAGCCTTAATACAAGATTTTGAATTTCCTTCATGGGCTCTGTTGAAGGAAGAGAATTGATAATAATGAGAAGTTTATTAGATGCAGGAGTAAATAGTGACATACAAATTATTTCTACCCATAATATATATCCCTTTAAAAGAACAGCTCTACAGCCGCATAGCACAGGGAGATCAGCTCGCTGCTTTGTGCCCACCTAGAGGGGTGGGATAGGGAGGGTGGGAGGGAGACGCAAGAGGGAGGAGATATGGGGATGTATGTATATCTGATTCATTTTGTTATAAAGCAGAAACTAACACACCATTGTAAAGCAATTATACTCCAATAAAGATGTTAAAAAAAAAAAGTAGCTCTTACGATTGCCATTTGGGATTAATCAGAAAAAAATAAGGAAAACGTTGATTATTTTATTTCAAGCAAGAAAACAAAGGAACTAAATGTATACTGAGTTACATCTGTCTACTAGATTGTGCTAAGTACTGTATCTGGATATGTATTTATGCTTAACATCTTTAAGTATATCCATTTCTATATCTATATTCAACCCTCATTTCAACCTTCAGATGCAAAAGTAGAGACTAAGTGATACTAAGTTGCTTTCCAAAGTCATATAGCTGATTTGCAGCAGAGCTCAGGTTTGAAAGCAGTATTCAGTGACTTTAAAGCTTGTGCTCTTTCCACAACATCATTTACATTAAAATATTACTATAAGCACATACTTTTCCTTGATGTGGTGGTCATCTGAATACTTCCCCCAAATTACTTTTCCTTGACAACTTAAAACTGGTGGCGCAGTGGTTGAGAGTCCACCTGCCGATGCAGGGGACACGGGTTCGTGCCCCGGTCTGGGAAGATCCCACATGCCGCGGAGCGGCTGGGCCCCGTGAGCCATGGCCGCTGAGCCTGCGCGTCCGGAGCCTGTGCTCCGCAACGGGAGAGGCCGCAACGGTGAGAGGCCCGCGTACCGCAAAAAAAAAAAAAAAAAGTTCTGTAAGAATCTCTTCAACTACTTTATAAGTGTGCAACTTTCATAAGTGACACACAATGATTTCCTTGAATTACAGTCATTTGTTTCATACTGACTTTCTCATCATCTGAAAATCGCAGAAAACTCAACATACAGTTGCAAAGGTGAGGAATCTTTTCGTTTATATCTAAACTTATTCAGCCATGGCTCCGAAATCCCATTCTAACTTGATAAAAAGAATACTTAAACACAAGGACCATGATTGTTTTCTCTTGGCATAAAATTTGTCACCAGAGAGGTAATTTTTATTCAAATCCTTCCAAATAATTTTGCCTTGCTTGGATATCCAAAAACTATACAAATCAGCTTACGCAGGTTATTAAAGAGAGAAATCTGAAAATGTGTATCCACTAATACATTTCTAAAATCTCCATGATCAAATCTCCAAAATCTTCTGTTTCAGCTTATATATATCAATAGAACCTTTTAATTGCCATCTCAATAATACCTTAATAAATCGAATATTTTCAGAATGGTGTGTTATTATTGTTCCCTGGGATGACACAGACAGCCCTTCCATGCTCCACTGTGCCTAGTTTATGCCTGTGTTACAGCAATCATGAATTAGGTTTTGGAATTTTTAACTACCTTAGGCATTGTGCCATGCCATATTTGGGTCCGTGATGCCTACTGTAGTGTCTGACGGAGAACTGCAGCTGTGACCTGACAACTAACTTAGGAGTAGTTAATTTAGTTGTACACAAGTAACACGTTCTTTATGGTAGTTAACTGTGACTTCCCCACCCTCCCTAAAATCTTTGAGGTAGGTGAGAATTAGCTATTCCTCTTATCCTCACTACCCAGTTATAACGAAATAAATTTCAGAGTAAATTCTGCCAGACATACAGACGTTTATTAAACAAGCGCGTCTTAGCAAGGAGACACGGAGAGATTACCAAACCTCTTCTGTAAACTCAGTGAAATCCCAGCAGTCTGTCCTTTTGGGAACTCCAATCAACGCTATGCTGAAATGCTCACCAGAGGAAGAAGCCGGCACACTCCAGGGGAGGGATCTGGTTACTGCATTGTTATAGTTGGTCGGCCAGAAGTCGTTCTAATCCATAGATAGACACAAGACCATTTAGGACTCTAACAAGACACTGTTTTCATGGATAAAACCCATTGCGTTTAGGAGGCTAATTACCTAGGCATCCGATAATGACTGAGTCCCAGCTAACTGAAGTGAATATAGTAGCCCCTGAGCCATGAGGCCTTGTTGATGAAGTGCAGTCTGTGCATTCTTTATTAGGGAAACTTACTGCCCCTGTAGTTGAAGTTTGCACTAAAGTGCACATTCATACTATTTACATGGTCTATGCTAAAATGTTTTAATGCAAAATTGTTCGTATGTAAGAACCATTAACAATCGCTGCTCAGTAAATCACACGTGTATCCTGTCAACAAATTTTGATTTAACACCTACCACAGGTCAGACACAATGCTAGACACCATAACGTTAAATAAGATATGGTTCTTATCCTCAAGAAGCTTACAATCTAGTTGGAGAAACATAAGCAAAATAATCACTATAGTATGAAGTGATAAATGCTGGATTAAGGGCACATCCAAGGTGCCAAGAGGATCCCAAAGAAGGGCAACTACATCAGACTCAAGAGTTTGTCTGATGTAGCTTTCTAAAAGACATGGTTCTTGAAGTAGTATCAGAACACAACTATGAATTAAGTTAGATGCACTAAGTGGAAGAAATAATTTTGGACAAAAGTAGCAGAGCAATTCTGAAGGCAGAGAAGTTTGAAACCTCACAATCCATTTTCAAAATTGTAAGCAGTTCAGAATGGCTGGGGGATCAAGGAGAGTGAGCTGAGTGGAGAGAGAGGAGCTTAGGGAGACCAGATCATTCAGGTTTACAAGTTACGGTAAGCAGTTTGAACTTTTCTAAAAGATATGGTATACCAAGGGAAGATTTTAATCATGGAAGAAGTGTACATTTTAGAAAGATCATTCCAACAGCAATATGCAGGATGGGTTGAAGCAGGACTGGGGAAGAGACAGAGTTGACGAGGGGGTATGTGGTAAAACCTTGAGCAAAGGCATAAGCAATCGAGAATAGTGAAAGAAACAGATTCAAAAGAAAGAAACCAAAGGACTTGAGACTGAGTGGATATACAGAGTGTGAGAAAAATTTAGAATACCTCTGCCTTGGGCAATTGTATGGATAGTGCTACACAATAGGTGTAAATGACTGAATGAATGAAGTAATGATCAAATGAACAGTGGCTCCAATATGGAGTATTTATTCTTTACTATATGAAGATATCCAATACGTAAGTTGTCCTTAGAAGTTTGTATAACCATAAAACAAAAGTAGGAGGCAATGACACAAGCTTCGTCTCTTATCAGTTTCTAATAATCCCTGTCAACCCATTGGATTCTCTTCTCTTGCTTGGCTTCTGTTATACAGGCTCAGTCCCTTCTACTTCTTTAAGCACTTTCACTGTAGATGTTTTTTTCTTGCTGGTCAACCTAGTAGTGATTACCGTTTATCACAGTACATATTTTATTTTGCAAGCACTGTAGCATAAACTGTAATCTCACAAATGCATGTTAATTAATCTGCAGTAAGCACAGCTTACTTTATACAATTCTCTCCTGAAGTAACTGACAACTTAGATTGACTAGAAATCCAAAGTAATTAATAAACTAAGATGTGTTTTACAGCTGCATCTACATTATGAATTATCCTAAGTGACTCTCCCTGTGCAGAATCACTGGCTTATTAAGTACCTATGTTCATATACCATAAAATTTAAAACAGGAACATATACTTTTATCTATACTATAGTTGTTCCATCATACAAATGTATATTCTTTCCTAATTAAAATATAGCTAAAAGTTCCTAAATAATATCCCTTTTCTAATTAAATATAAATTTTCCCTGAAAATCTGTAAAACTTTATTTATAAGAATAGAAACAGTAAAGTCAATATATAGAATTCAATAAACAGTATGGTTAACTGGAAAAGCAATTCTATACCACAAACAAACAACTACCTTTTAGAGATCTAGAGAACAATGAAATACTCTTAACCATAAACTTCATGTAACATCGTTACAACATATAACAATATTTTAAAGCTAATCAAGAGATTTTTAGAATATGAAGACTATATTTTTAATATAATTTCAAAAGTCAATTATTATGTTGTGGATGTTTGAAAATGTAACTTCTATTAAATGCTCTCCTATTAAATTGAATACTAAACAATAGATTTTTACTATACCAAAGAAGAATGCAGACAGTGAGGCAAAAGCAGAATGATTTATTGTGCCACGAATTATAATTTAACAAACTATGCCAAATAACATATTGAACATGGATTATCTAGCTCTACATGGAAATAACAGTGTAAAATAATAAGAAATTAACTACAAGAAGTTACATCTCCTAAACAGAGAAAATTCCTGCAAATAATCACATGAATATTTATATTCAGAGGGTGGAGGTTTATTGAAGAATATGCTGTTATATTAATATGTTAAATCCTGGAAGAATCTCCCCGCCACCCTTTTTTTTTTCCCAATATGACAGCCTATACATTTTCTGATTATATTCACAGGAAAATATGACATAACTATATTAAGAATAGATTTGTTAAGGAGAACTAAATAAAAATTTACCAACGAAAAATATTACATGCATATTGAACACCCAGAGTTATTAGTCATTTTAATGTAAAAACAATTTGTAGGGTTTAAAATGACTATAGTTGGATAAATGTTTCCAAGAAAAAGAATGTGACTCAGAAATACTGTTATAGACTTATTTCTGTCAAAACATCTTCCAGCATATTGTTTTAATTACAATAACCTAATTGAAGAAGGAATAAAGAATTTAGCTAGAGAAAATAGCACTAAAATGTCCATGTATACTTTGTTTCTGATATTTCAGTAGAAAGTTTTAGTACCTCCTCGAATCTTGAAAAAGTACTACTTTAAATTTATGGGGCTCACGCACATCACATTTCTGATAATGTTGTCAAAATATGAAGTTGTATGCCAAAATTCATATTCTACACAGTATGTATTTTCATTTTTGAACCACTTCTTATTTTGCTTGACACTATTTTTTATAGTTTGTTTTATCTTAATACATAAAATTTTAAATCATAAACTTGAAAATAACTCTATAAAGTTTTTTCTTTCTCTCTGCATTTCCAAAGAGATGTGAGGAACATAGAAGAATTTATAAAGAATGATTACATCTAACTGTTAAATAAGATCTATTTCGAAAAAAATGTTTCAGTTGTTTAGTATACCAAAAAGAGGTGTTATTTAGGATAGCATGCGTTCATTTTAGGACACAGATGAACTTTTTACATTTTGGTTAAGAATTACTAAATTATCCCTTAGTCCATACAAGTGATAACATACTTTTTGAGTTCTTTATTTAATATTCTAAGAAAATATTTCTCTTCCCATTTTGTATTGTTTCTAGTTAAATAATAATTCTGTGCAGGTAATAGGAATTGCAGTTAAAAACAGAATAAAATAACAAATAGAACTGATCACCAGAATAATTACATTGTGCTCTATTGAACAAGCAATAGTACATGATTTGGAAGACAAGAATTCACAAGTCAGTGTTTAAATAAGCATTTGAGGGGTAAGCCTCCACCATTCTAAATATTTATGTACAGAAAACATCTATAGTCACACTGCATGGAAAGTTTCTTTTGCATATCCTTTAATTCATTTAACATTTTCAGATGTTTGAAGCAAGCTGAACTATTTCAGTCTCATAGGCTTTGGGTCCAAGTCTAGTTCATCAAATTGGGAATGGTGGCAATTATATTTTGGGGAATGGGTAGCAAAAAAAATCAATGGACAAGAAACGTGGTTACAGTATAGCTGCTCACCTATTGTTTGATACAGATGTTACTTTTCTATGAAGGCTAATAAAATATGACCTACTAAAATAACTTGAATAATTACTTATTCAAGATAAGTAATAAATCAGAAAGACAGATCTTTATAAACTTATAAGCAGGCGAGCACTCGTATATGTGTGTGAGTATACACATACCCTTACATCTATCTTTCTGAATACCTCTCTTTCCAGGTTCAACTTTTTTGAGAAAACAACAAACAAACAGAATAATGAGAGCCCTAGAAAAATACATTCCAGTGTTTGATACTTTAAATTCAATTCATCTCTCCTTTAAAATGCTTAGTACTGATGATATACTCATTTTAAAAAACTAGATCCCCCATGGAGTATGTAAGATATTAACAAAATCTTCATCATCTACTATCCCTATACTTAGACCTTCATAGTGATCTTCAAATTCACCATATGACACTTCATCAGACTTACTGCAGGCATCTTTCAGTGTTTCTAGAAAAGACGTTTTGATTTCTTCCTCTGTGGAATGTCCTGTAAAATAGTACTGACTATGAAACAATGTCCTTAAAAGTTCAGTGAAATGGCTGATGATAATAAAGAAATACTTAAGTCACCTGATGAAATCTTTCCAACAATTTGAAGTCTTATGTCAAACTACCCTGCAATTTATTTAAACATTTTCTTGCATGAACTAGAATTTAATGGTGAGGACTTCAACACACATTTGAAGCATCTTTTAAAAGCGTCTGACAGGATGTGTCCTTATGTATAGGCAAAATAACAGTTACTACTGTAGATATTCTTGTATTTGTTAATGTTTTAGAGAACTCGGTTTCATTCCCATTAGAAATGAGGAAAGAAGAAAACAAGTAAATAGTTTCATGATTTAAAGGCTGATAACACAGTAATGCAATGTGTTAAAGGCATTAGTTACTTTATGAAGCAGTTACTCATAACTGCAGCTAGAAAATATTACTGCAAACACAGGATTCAGAGGCCTATGAAAATCTTTGCTGGAAGAAATTTTACTTGATTAACTCATTCTATTTTTAATCTCTGACATTAAGTAGGCTATTTCCACTGGTCGGTTATACTAAATATGATTAAATTTTACCCATAGGAAGATGCTATTGAGAATCACATATGTAACAAAAAAAATTGAATAGTTTGTTATTTAAAGTGAGAACATAAAATATCTGATTCATCCTTTTTTAAAAATTCATTTGATTTTTTAATTTAGAAAAAGAACAATAAGCTATTTAAATAATACCTTTGATTATATTATGGCCAGCTAAAGGAAAGAGTGATCTCAGCTTAAATACTTTTTCCTTAGGGAGGAAATATTAGGATATTTTCTGTACCTTCAAATTTTAATAGACATATTTATGTTCATTATATGATAGCTCCATCCCTAGAGAAAGCCATTTCCTTATTCTGCCTTAAATCTTGAAGCATAAGCAGTTACAGTAAAACTAATTCAGAGAACTTGCACATGTAATTATGTATCCTCTAAATCTATTCTGTTCTAACTCAATTTCATCACTATCTCCTCAACAGGAAATAAAAGTTAATCTCAATTATAAACATAAAAGAAAAAAGTAAGTACAGATAATAGACCTCAGAACTTTTAAATTAAGCAGCTCTCCAGTTGCTGCTAACGTGTTTAAGAAGAAAGAGCTCCATGGCCGACCACTTACAGGAAAGAACTCATAGGGCTAAATAACTCATCCAGTATCACACAGACAGTAAATGGTTAAGCAGTAAATTACATGGATCTCTCTGATTGGAACTCCCACAGTTTTCCCATTAAACTTTGCAGTATCTCAGGAAGGGCCTCAGCCGTTTATAGTAAAAGAACATACTAAAGTTTACTGTTTGCCTTCAAGATGGCGGAAGAGTAAGACGCGGAGCTCACCTTCCTGCCAACAAAAACATCAGAAATACATCTACATGTGGAACAACTCCTACAGAACACCTATTGAACGCTGGCAGAAGACCTCTGACCTCCCAAAAGGCAAGAAACTCCCCTCGTACCTGGGTAGGGCAAAAGAAAAAACAGAGACAAAGAATAGGAACGGGACCTGCACCAGTGGGAGGGAGCTGTGAAGGAGGAAAGATTTCCACACAGTAGGAAGGCCCTTCGCTGGCGGAGACTGCGGGTGGCAGAGGGGGAAAGCTTAGGAGCCGAGGAGGAGAGCACAGCAACAGGGGTGCGGAGGGCAAAGCGGAGAGATTCCCGCACAGAGGATCAGGGCCGACCGGCACTCACCAGCCGGAGAGGCTTGTCTGCTCACCCGCCGGAGCGGGTGGGGGCCGGGAGCTGAGGCTCGTGCTTCGGTCGTATCGCAGGGAGAGGACTGGGGTTGGCTGCATGAACACACCCTGAAGGGGGCTAGTGCGCCACAGCTAGCCGGGAGGGAGTCCGGGAAAAAGTCTGGAGCTACCGAAGCGGCAAGAGACTTTTTCTTGCCTCTTTTTCCTGGTGCGCGAGGAGAGGGGATTAAGAGCGCCGCTTAAAGGAGCTCCAGAGACGGGCGCGAGCCGCGGCTAAAAGCGCGGATCCCAGAGACGGGCATGAGACGCTAAGGCTGCTACTGCAGCCACCAAGAAGCCTGTGTGTGATAATAGGTCACTCTCCACACCTCCCCTCCCGAAAGCCTGTGCAGCTCGCCAATGCCAGGGCCCCGTGATCCAGGGAAAACTTCCCCGGGAGAACGCACGGCGCGCCTCAGGCTAGTGCAACGTCACGCCGGCCTCTGCCTCAGCAGGCTCGCACCGCATCCGTACACCTTCCTCCCTCCAGCCTGAGGGAGCCAGAGCCCCCGAAGCAGCTGCTCCTTTAACCCCGTCCTGTCTGAGCGAAGAACAGATGCCCTCAGGCGACCTACACGCAGAGGCGGGGCCCAATCTAAAGCTGAGCCCCGGGAGCTGTGGGAACAAAGAAGAGAAAGGGAAATCTCTCCTAGCAGCCTCAGGAGCAGCGGATTAAACCTCCACAATCAACTTGATGTGCCCTGCATCTGTGGAATACCTGAAGAGACAACGAATCATCGCAAATTGAGGAGGTAGACTTTGGGAGCAATGATATATATATGTTTCCCCCTTTTTCTCTTTTTGTGAGTGTGTATGTGTATGCTTCTGTGTGTGATTTTGTCTGTATAGCTTTGCTTTTACCATTTGTCCTAGGGTTCTCTCTGTCGTTTTTTTTTTTTTTACTTAAAAAAATTGTTTTGCTTGATATTTATTTTTTATTTTAATAAATTTATTTTATTTTATTTTATCTTCTTCTTTCTTTCTTCTCTCCCTTTTATTCTGAGCCATGTGGAGGACAGGCTCTTAGTGCTCCAGCTAGGCACCAGGGCTGTGCCACTGAGGTGGGAGAGCCAAGTTCAGGACACTGGTCCACAAGAGACCTCCCAGCTCACGTAATATCAAACGGCGAAAATCTCCCAGAGATCTCAATCTCAACGCCAAGACCCACCTCCACTCAACGACCAGCAAGCTACAGTGCAGGATACCCTATGCCAAACAACTAGCAAGACAGGAACACAACCCCATCCATTAGCACAGAGGCTGCCTGAAATCATAAAAAGGCCACAGACACCCCAAAACATACCAGCAGACGTGGACCTGCCCACCAGATGGACAAAATCCAGCCTCCTCCACCAGAACACAGGCACCAGTCCCCTCCACCAGGAAGCCTACACAACCCACTGAACCAACCTTAGCCACTGGGAACAGACACCAAAAACAACAGAAACTACGAACCTGCAGCCTGCGAACAGGAGACCCCAAATACAGTAAGTTAAGCAAAGTGAGAAGACAGAGATACACACAGCAGATGAAGGAGCAAGTCAAAAACCCACCAGACCTAAAAAATGAAGAGGAAATAGGCACTCTACCTGAAAAAGAATTCAGAATAATGATAGTAAAGATGATCCACAATCTTGGAATAGAATGGAGAAAATAAACGTTTAACAAGGACCTAGAAGAACTAAAGAGCAAACAAACAGAGATGAAAAACACAATAAATGAAATTAAAAATTCTCTAGAAGGGATCAATAGCAGAATAACAGAGGCAGAAGAACGGGTAAGTGACCTGGAAGATAAAATAGTGGAAATAACTACTGCAGAGCAGAATAAAGAAAAAAGAATGAAAAGAATTGAGGACAGTCTCAGAGACCTCTGGGACAACATTAAACGCACCAACATTCGAATTATAGGGGTCCCAGAAGAAGAAGAGAAAAAGAAATGGACTGAGAAAATATTTGAAGAGATTATAGTTGAAAACTTCTCTAATATGGGAAGGGAAATAGTTAATCAAGTCCAGGAAGAACAGAGAATCCCATACAGGATAAATGCAAGGAGAAACACGCCAAGACATATTAATGAAACTATCAAAAATTAAATACAACAAATATTAAAAGCAGCAAGGGAAAAACAGCAAGTAACACATAAAGGAATCCGCATAAGGTTAACAGCTGAAAGGGAAAAACAGCAAATAACACGTAAGGGAATCCCCATAAGGATAACAGCTGATCTTTCAGCAGACACTCTGCAAGCCAGAAGGGAGTGGCAGGACATATTTAAAATGATGAAAGAGAAAAACCTACAACCAAGATTACTCTACCCAGCAAGGATCTCATTGAGATTTGATGGAGAAATTAAATGTTTTACAGAAAAGCAAAAGCTAAGAGAATTCAGCACCACCAAACCAGCTTTACAACAAATGCTAAAGGAAGTTCTCTAGGCAGGAAACAAAAGAGAAGGAAAAGACCTACAATAGCAAACCCAAAACAATTAAGAAAATGGTCATAGGAACATACATATCAATAATTACCTTAAATGTAAATGGATTAAATGCTCCAACCAAAAGGCATAGACTGGCTGAATGGGTACAAAAACAAGACCCGTATATATGCTGTCTACAAGAGAACCACTTCAGACCTAGGGATACATACAGACTGAAAATGAGCGGATGGAAAAAGATATTTCATGCAAATGGAAATCAAAAGAAAGCTGGAGTAGCAATTCTCATATCAGACAAAATAGACTTTAAAACAAAGACTATTACAAGAGACAAAGAAGGACACTACATAATGATCAAGAGATCAATCCAAGAAGAAGAAATAGCAATTGTAAATACTTATGCACCCAACATAGGAGCACTTCAATATATAAGAAAAATACTAAGAGCCATAAAAGGGGAAATCGACAGTAACACAATCATGGTAGGGGACTTTAACACCCCACTTTCACCAATGGACAGATCATCCAAGATGAAAATAAATAAGGAAACACAAGCTTTAAATGACACATTAAACAAGATGGACTTAATTGATATTTATAGGACATTCCATCCCAAAACAACAGAATACACATTCTTCTCAAGTGATCATGGAACATTCTCCAGGATAGATCATATCTTGGGTCACAAACCAAGCCTTGGTAAGTTGAAGAAAATTGAAATCGTATCAAGTATCTTTTCTGACCACAATGCCATGTGACTAGATATCAATTACAGCAAAAAATCTGTAGGAAATACACACACATGGAGGCTAAACAACACACTACTTAAGAACCAAGAGATCACTGAAGAAATCACAAGAGTAAATCAAAAAATACCTAGAAACAAATGACAATGAAAACACAATAACCGAAAACCTATGGGATGCAGCAAGAGCAGTTCTAAGAGGGAAGTTCATAGCTATACAAGCCTACCTTGAGAAACAAGAAACATCTCAAATAAATAACCTAATCTTACACCCAAAGCAATTAGAGAAAGAAGAACAAAAGAAGTCCAAAGTTAGCAGAAGGAAAGAAATCATAAAGATCAGATCAGAAATAAATGAAAAAGAAATGAAGGAAATGGTAGCAAAGATCAATAAAACTAAAAGCTGATTCTCTGAGAAGATAAAATCATAAATCATTAGCCAGACTTATCAAGAAAAAAAGGAAGAAGACTCAAATCAATAGAATTAGAAATGAAAAAGGAGAAGTAATAACTGACACTGCAGAAATACAAGGGATCATGAGAGATTACTAAAAGGAACTATACGCCAATAAAATGGACAACCTGGAAGAAATGGACAAATTCTTAGAAATTCACAACCTTCGGAGATGAACCAAAAAGAAATAGAAAATATGAACAGACCAATCACAAGCACTGAAATTGAAACTGTGATTAAAAATCTTCCAACAAACAAAAGCCCAGGACCAGATGGCTTCACAGGAGCAATCTATCAAACATTTAGAGAAGAGCTAACACCTGTCCTTCTCAAACTCTTCCAAAATATAGCAGAGGGAGGAACACACCCAAACTCATTCTACGAGGCCACCATCACTCTGATACCAAAACCAGAAAAAGATGTCACAAAGAAAGAAAACTACAGGCCAATATCACTTATGAACATAGATGCAGAAATCCTCAACAAAATACTAGTAAACAGAATCCAACAGCACATTAAAAGGATCATACATTATGATCAAGTGGGGTTTATCCCAGGAATGCAAGGATTCTTCAATATTTGCAAATCAATCAACGTGATACACCATATTAACAAGTTGAAGGAGAAAAACCATATTATCATCTCAATAGATGCAGAGAAAGCTTTTGACAAAATTCAACACCCATTTATGATAAAAACCCTCCAGAAAGCAGGCATAGAGGGAACTTTCCTCAACATAATAAAGGCCATATATGACAAACCCACAGCCAACATCATCCTCAATGGTGAAAAACTGAAAGCATTTCCACTAAGATCAGGAATGCCCACTCTCACCACTATTATTCAACATAGTTTTGGAAGTTTTAGTCACAGCAATCAGAGAAGAAAAAGATATAAAAGGAATCCAAATTGGAAAAGAAGAAATAAAGCTCTCACTGTTTGCAGATGACATGATACTATACATAGAGAATCCTAAAGATGCTACTAGAAAACTACTAGAGCTAATCAACGAAGTTGGTACAGTAGCAGGATACAAAAGTAATGCACAGGGCTTCCCTGGTGGCGCAGTGGTTGAGAGTCCACCTGCTGATGCAGGGGACACGGGTTCTTGCCCCAGTCCAGAAAGATCCCAAATGCCATGGAACGGCTGGGCCTGTGAGCCATGGCTGCTGAGCCTGCGCATCCAGAGCCTGTGCTCCGCAACGGGAGAGGCCACAACAGTGACAGGCCCGCGTACTGCAAAAGAAAAAAAAAAAAAGCACAGAAATCTCTTGCATTCCTATACACCAATGGAGGAAAATATAAAAGTGAAAGTAATAAAACACTCCCATTTACCATTGCAACAAAAAGAATAAAATATCTAGGAATAAACCTACCTAAGGAGACAAAAGACCCGTATACAGAAAATTATACAACACAGATGAAAGAAATTAAAGATGATACAAATAGATGGAGAGATATACCATATTCTTGGATTGGAAGAATCAACATTGTGAAAATGACTCTACTACCCAAAGCAATCTACAGGTTCAATGCAATCCCTATCAAACTACCCCTGGCATTTTTCACAGAACTAGAAGAGAAAATTTCACACTTTGTATGTTAACACAAAAGACCCCGAATAGACAAAGCAATCTTGAGAAAGAAAAACGCAGGTGGAGGAATCAGGCTCCCTTACTTCCGACTACACTACAAAGCTACAGTAATCAAGACAGTATGGTACTGGCACAAAAACAAATATAGATCAATGGAACAGGATGGAAAGCCCAGAGATAAACCCATGCACATATGGTCACCTTATCTTTGATAAAGGAGGCAAGAATATACAGTGGAGAAAAGACAGCCTCTTCAATAAGTGATGCTGTGAAAACTGCTCGGACAGCTACATGGAAAATAATGAAATTAGAACACTCCCTAACACCATACACAAAAATAAACTGAAAATGGATTAAAGACCTAAATGTAAGGCCAGACCCTATCAAACTCTTAAAGGAAAACATAGGCAGGGGCTTCCCTGGTGGCGCACTGGTTGAGAGTCCGCCTGCCGATGCAGGGGACACAGGTTCATGCCCCGGTCTGGGAAGATCCCACATGCCGCAGAGCAGTGGGCCCGTGAACCATGGCCACTGAGCCTGCACGTCTGGAGCCTGTGCTCCGCAACGGGAGAGGCCACAACAGTGAGAGGCCCACGTACAAAAAAAAAAAGCAGAAAAAAACCAAAAACATAGGCAGAACACTCTATGATGTAAATCACAGCGAGATTCTTTTTGACCCACCTCCTGGAGAAATGGAAATAAAAACAAAAATAAACAAATGGGACCTAATGAAACTTAAAAGCTTTTGCACAGCAAAGGAAACCATGAACAAGACCAAAAGACAACCCTCAGAATGGGAGAAAATATTTGCAAATGAAGCAACCGACAAAGGATTAATCTCCAAAATTTGCAAGCAGCTCATATAGCTCAATATCAAAAAAAACAACCCAAACCAAAAATGGGCAGAAGACCTAAATAGACATTTCTCCAAAGAAGATATACAGATTGCCAACACACACATGAAAGAATGCTCAACATCATTAATCATTAGAGAAATGCAAATCAAAACTAAAATGAGATATCATCTCACACCCGTCAGAATGGCCATCATCCAAAAATCTAGAAACAATAAATGCTGGAGAGGTTATGGAGAAAAGGGAACCCTCTTGCACTGTTGGTGGGAATGTAAATTGATACAGCCACTATGGAGAACAGTATGGAGGTTCCTTAAAAAACTAAAAATAGAACTACCATACATCCCAGCAATCCGACTACTGGGCATATACCCTGAGAAAACCATAACTGAAAAAGAGTCATGTACCAAAATGGTCATTGCAGCTCTATTTACAATAGCCAGGACATGGAAACAACCTACGTGTCCACCAACAGATGAATGGATAAAGAAGATGTGACACATATATACAATGGAATAGTACTCAGCCATAAAATGGAACGAAACTGAGTTATTTGTAGTGAGGTGGATGGACCTAGAGTCTGTCATACAGAGTGAAGTAAGTCAGAAAGAGAAAAATAAATACCATATGCTAACACAGATATATGGACTCTAAAAAAAAAAAAAAGAAAAGAAAATGGTCAGAAGAACCTAGGGGCAAGAGGAGAATAAAGATGCAGACCTACTAGAGAATGGACTTGAGGATACGGGGAGGGGGAGGGGTAAGCTGGGACAAAGTGAGAGAGTGGCATGGACATATATACACTACCAAATGTAAAGTAGCTAGCTAATGGGAAGCAGCCACATAGCACAGGGAGATCAGCTCGGTGCTTTGTGATCACCTAGAGGGGTGGGATAGGGAGGGTCGGAGGGAGACGCGAGAGGGAAGAGATATGGGGACATATGTTTATGTATAACTGATTCACTTTGTTATAAAGCAGAAACTGACTCGCCATTGTAAAGCAATTATACTCTAATAAACATGTTAAAAAAAAAAGCTCTCACATTTCTGGTTTAAAAAATAATTATTTATTTCCTCACTTAATGGCCTCAAGTCCATGCTATGAATTAATATAATTTAAAGATATTACTTTGATTAACTCACATTTTAGAAATCTAATGTATTTTCACTTGTAATGATTACCTAAAATTACTTAAGGATGCTTCTTTGCACAATAACATTTTCTTATGTCTATAACAGACACACTGCCTGTTTTGTTAAAATCCATTTTCATAAAGGCCTAAATAAAGAGAGAAATGTTATTTTTTTCTGTGAAATCATTAGAACCTAATTTTCTATTCTGCAGTAGGTTATTTTTTACCTCTAAACAAGACAGTTTAAAGTACTAAACTGGTATGTGAAGGAAGCATCATGAAAACAGGGAGAAAGATATTGGAGCAAGATATTAGGTAACCTGCACTTAAGGTGCACTACCACTTTCTAGCACCCTGACCTTGAGAAAGTAACTTAACCTCTGTTACCCTGGCTTTCCTCTTCTGCACACTGAGGAGTTGGGTAAAAGACCTCTCCGGTAACTTTCAGCTCTACGAATCACATGAAATTGATAAATGGCCAAGACAAATGACCAGGAGTATTTTGAGTCAAAAAGTAAACCTGCAAATATTCCATTACTAAAATCAATGAGAAAGTTAAATAATTCTTAAATGGGTTTTGTTACTCTATTTCCTGAAATTTAACACTACCTTTTGAAATGCTAGTTGTTTTATCACTCCTCTAATTCAATGCAATTCTGAGGATCATAAAATATATTTTATTGAGAAGAGGAGTGTGTCCATAGAAACATACAACTGACCAAAAGCACCATCCTACATTTGCAGATGAGTCAAAACTAGAATCAAGTTTGTTTATTCACAATAATGTCACAGGTATGTGGTACCTGTTATGGGCTGAATTGCATCCTCCCCAAAATTCATATGTTGAAGCCCTAACCCCCAGTACCTCAGTGTGTGACTACAGAAAAAGATAGAGCCTTTAAAGAGGTGATTAAGGTAAAATGAAATCATTAGGGTGGGCCCTAATCCAATATGACTGGTATCCTCATAAGAAGAGGAGATTAGGACACAGACAACACAGACTGAGGGATGCCCATGAGAACACAGGGAGAAGACAGCCAGTTAATTACAAGCCAAGGAAAGCAGCCTCAGGAGAAACCAAACCTAATGACACCTTGATCTTGGACTTCTAGCCTCCAGAATTGTGAGACAACAAATTTCTGTCATGTAAGTCACCCAGTCTATGGTATTTGTGATGGTAGCCCTAGCAAACTAAGTCTACTTTTGTCCTCTATTCCCAGGACCAAGACTTATGAAAGAGACAACCCTCCAGTTTCTACTCCTGATACTCACGCCTATCACTAGGACATGTAAGGTAAAAATATATGCAAATTTATAAATATTATGTGGTGAATTTGTTTAACATAAGGTTTTTATTTTGTCTTTTGGCCAGTAAAGATAAAGATTTTGACATTTTCTATTGGAGATTTGTACCCGATGTAATTGTTCATACTACCTTATTCACAATAGCTTTGTTTCAGTATTAGATAAATATACATTTTATATTAGGTACATATACAAAAGAAAAAGGAAACTACATTGCTCAAAAGCATGCTCTAAAAATGGCTACCAGAACCTAAGTAATATCTTCTCTCCTACATAAGTCAGAGCTCCTGTTTTTAATTTACAATTTAACATGATCATTTTAATTTTCATTTTAACATTTAGCATGCATATTTAAAAAGTAGACAAACGTGTTTTAGTCATCATCCTAAGATAATGTGCATTGAGCCTTGACACTGGGACAGCTATAATGCTCATAATTTTACATGTAATACCTTAGACCAGTTCTGTGAGATAAGAAACTGAGGCTTGGAAATATTTTATAATAGATATAGACATATAGCTATATGGAGCCAGCAATTTATGGAATTAGTAATTTGTGAACTGAAATTTAATTTCAGATTTTATTTTCCTTTTACAATATTTTCCTAAAACATAGGCATAAGTTATGTCGCTTTATACTGGGTAGATTTGTATGTGTATGTGTGTGTTTGTGTTTTACTAAACCCAAAATACATTACAGGGAAAGGAATTTAAAACATTTTCAAAGGTAATTCATTAAAGATTTAAAAGAAAGAACCTAAAAATCTATTGAAAGTAACCGTTTGAAAGATTACTTCGTTTCCTTTTGAACAAATGATTTTCTGTATTCATTCATTTCACCTATAACGGTATGCTTGAATTCTCTGTAATCAACCTTACATTGCCATAACCATTTAGAATTAGCCACAAAGACTCAAAATCCTAGAAATAATCACACAGAGACCACTGTTACACCTTTAAGTTATATATGGCTACAACAATAATCATCATAATAGCATTTTGTTACATCTGTTGTAGCCCTAGACAAGGTAGTGGACTTAATAAGAAAATTCCAAAAAGTTACATATAAATCCAATCAAAGGCACTAAAAAAGCTTATTTAGAGGAACTCTGTAGTGGACAGTTCCATAAAGTTAAGAAATATTTAAGAGTGGCAATAAATCACAAATGTATCTTTTTTTTTTTTTTTTTTTTTTTGTGGTATGCGGGCCTCTCACTGTTGTGGCCTCTCCCGTTGTGGAGCACAGGCTCCAGACGCGCAGGCTCAGCGACCATGGCTCATGGGCCCAGCCGCTCCGCGGCATGTGGGATCTTCCTGGACCGGGGCACGAACCCGTGTCCCCTGCATCAGCAGGCGGACTCTCAACCACTGCGCCACCAGGGAAGCCCCAAATGTATCTTTTTAAATTTATTTTTTTTCAATAAAAAATGCTTACCATTCACTTGAATTTGACCATTTCATTATCTTTAATGTATTATATCAGTGACAATTAAGAAGTCACTTCACTTACTGGAATGCCTCCAAAAGGCATTAGGATACTGACTGTACTTCTGCTAGTCTTCATATTTCAAAGTATAAGAGATTTGAATGACTCTAACAATTATTCCATGATTTACACTGAAAGGTGCTGTTTTGAGTAGATCCCTTATGCCAATTTATTCATTTCACCATTGCCACTTACTTCTTTGGCAAATGCACTATTTAATAGAATATTCTATTCATAAAGTTCCTAACAACAACAACAAAAATACAGTATGAGATTTTCTTAAACTCAGGTAAATAGATTTTCAATATTTCAGTCAAGTTGTTAGCTTTAAATGAGAATATAAATAAAACGTCTAGCAAGGTGACTGACAAATAATGGTTACCCCCAAAATATTCTCTTCCATTTCCTTCTAATTTTTTCAATTAAAATTTTAATAAGGAAACTTAAGACGCCCTGCCCCACCACCCCCCCCCCCCACAGTTCTCAACAACCCATACATTTTTTTTGGTCTGTTGTAATGCCCTGTACATGAAAAGCCTTTAAGGTCTATAAAATGAGCTTTTAAGAGTGAAATTGAGCTTAATCTTTAAAATCATACGTAATATGGATAGAAGATGAATTTGCTCACCCAACTCAAGGGATACTAGAATTAAAAGATAATGCTAGAAGCTTAAAAGAAACATTTTTCAAGAATTGAATAATTTACCAAAAGTTGCAACAAATTTATATAACTCTTTCTAAAATATGGTGCAGGATGGAAAATGATAATTCAGTTGAAACAAAACTAAGGTATATTTATTGATAGTATCTCTATATAAATTAGGCTATTTAGGGGGCATACCAATTTTTTAAAATTTCAAATTAGTAAGAATGACATTGCCTTCCCCCAAACTAGTGCCAGAATTAGACCCAGATTGGTGATTCTTATGTTCTTGTTTTTGCTTCTCATTGCATGGGCAGTCTCCAGTGATATTATAGAGGAAAAGAAAAAACAGGGTATAAGACACCACATCTTTCTAATTTTCTATTGCTATTTTATTACTATTATTATTATTATTAATGCAAGGAAGAGATGAAGTTAGATAATCCCTAGTGTGTGTCACTAGGTGGGCCATAAGGTTAAACATTGTAAAAAACACAAGACAGGGGCTTCCCTGGTGGCGCAGTGATTGAGAGTCCGCCTGCCGATGCAGGGGACGCGGGTTCGTGCCCCGGTCCGGGAAGATCCCACGTGCCGCGGAGCGGCTGGGCCCGTGAGCCATGGCCGCTGAGCCTGAGCATCCGGAGCCTGTGCTCCGCAACGGGAGAGGCCACAACAGTGAGAGGCCCGCGTACCGCAAAAAAAAAAAAAAAAAAAAAAAAAAAAAAAAAAAAAAAAACACAAGACAGGTATGGCACAGCAATGATAAGCAATACCATACTAGCACAGAAGTTTACAATTGATAAAGCATGTAATTTTCTCATTTGAGTTTCAAAGCAACTCTGACTATAATTATTATCTCTGGATTGCTCCAGCAGAGTCTGTCTGTCAGAAAAGTGAAAAGGCCTATTTAAGATCACACATTTCAAATGTTAAGGCTAGAACTTGAACCTTGATCTCATAAATTCAATTTCCAGTGTTCCTCCCACAAAATGTACTATATCTTGTGACAAGACGATTTGAAGCAAAAGAGAACAATGCAAGAGAATGCCTTATCTAAAACCCTTGAGGTAGACATGTTTCAAATTCATATACACTCAGGAGAAAATCCAAACTTCTGAGCATAGCGTGCAAAGCTTTAATGTAATGGACCCTGCTAGGCTTATTTCTCTCCATTCTTCTCCTTTCCTTCCTTCCACCTATCTATCTATTTCAACTCATGCATCGTCTATTTATTCAGCACCTGCCAAACGCCAGGTTCTATTCGAGGTATTAGAAATAGAGCAGGAAACAAGAAGCACCTTGGTCTCTGCCCTGATGGAACTTCCATTCTACTGCAGGCAGAGCCAGAGAATATCTACAAAGTGGTATAAAGAAAACAAAATAGATAAATGGTATGGAGAGGATCAGGGATCAGATGGGATGCTCCTTTAGATGGAGGTGTCAGTGTAGTGTTCTTAGCAGAGAAAACCTGAATGATGAGAAAATTCAGCCATGCAAAGGTCTGGTGGAAGATTACTCACAGCAGAGGGAAAGGTAGGGGTGAAACCTCTGGGGCAATTCCTGGAACCTGCCGCATTCCCTCTCCCCTGGAAGCCTTCACATGAGCTTCTCCCTTTCCTGAAGTAGCTATTGTCGGATCCACGCTCCTCCTACCCTCTTGTCTGCTTCATTCCTCCTCATCCTTCAAAACTCAGCTCTGACACATACCCACCTCCAGGAATCCTATGAACTTCCTTCTCCCAGAAATCCTATGAACTTCCTTCTCCTTAACCTGGCTTGCAATTTATCTCACATGTTCTGAAAGCATTCTCTATTTAACACTTATCATGTTGTTTTGTAATCATTTATATTTTTCTTTCCTTTACTTATGAAGACCTTAAGAGTACAGAGTATGTCTTCTCAGAGTTTAGAACAATGCCCACTTATTAGGCTCTTAATAAGTATATGAGGGAGGGATAAATGTTGACATTTAAAAAATCAGCAGGACTTGCCTGATGGCTTAACACTGATAACGAGGCATAAAGAAGGAGACAAATGAACTACTAAAATTTCAGTAGAAAAGTGAATAAGACCACTGAAGAATATTATGTCATTCACTGCAGAGAATTATCTGTGGTACATACATTTTTGGACACTTCTAAGTGAAATACTTTTTTTGTTTTGTTTTACATCTTTATTGGAGTATAATTGCTTTACAATAGTGTGTTAGTTTCTGCTTTATAACAAAGTGAATCAGTTATACATATACATATGTTCCCATATCTCTTCCCTCTTGCGTCTCCCTCCCTCCCGTCCCCCCTATCCCACCCCTCCAGGTGGTCACAAAGCACCGAGCTGATCTCCCTGTGAAATCTGCCTTATCTAAAAGTCCATTTCCTTCCTTGTCCAATTGTTGAAGGTATTTTCTCAATCCAGTCAAAATATGAACACCTCTTTTACATAGCTGTTCTTTTAGCACATCTGTTTAAGAAGAAGAGAGATGGAAACTAATTATTCCTATGCACAAATGTATCAAGTTGCGATTGTCTTTCCGGTAAGAAAATTAAAGTTGATATAACTGACATAAGGGATGTGACTATGCAACCAGATCATAAGTATGACTGACAAAAGGCTTTCAAAAATAGAATGCTCTTAGTAAAGGGGGTTATATACAAAATCACATGTAAAATGTACCAGAACAATAGCACCACTGTGTGGTGAAAGTGTTGCATTTTATACATAGGAAAATAATGGTTCACTTTATCAGCATGAAAATAACCTAAATGTTACAAATAAAATCTTAGTTTTTTAAAATTTCCCAGGTTTCCTCTTCATCTGTCAAGCCCATATCTTTAATCTCCTTCCTCTTTCTTTGTAATTACCAACTGAATTACAAACTTTTGAGTGATCTGCCTGACATCAATTCATCAGTTCAAAATTTCTAAAATAGTTTGAAATCTTCAAACTGTAGGTTATATATTAAATAGCATCAAGGCTTTGGAATGCTATCCTATCCTTATACATTTAAAGTAACCCTTTCCAGGGCTTCCCTGGTGGCGCAGTGGTAGAGAGTCCGCCTGCGGATGCAGGGGACACGGGTTCGTGCCCCTGGTCTGAGAGGATTCCACATGCCGCGGAGCGGCTAGGCCAGTGAGCCATGGCCGCTGAGCCTGTGCGTACAGAGCCTGTGCTCCGCAAGAGGAGAGGCCACAACAGTGAGAGGCCCGCGTACCGCAAAAAAAAAAAAAAAAAAAAAAAATGTTCTTCCTTATCCCTCATTCTCCTTGGACCAGTCTGAAGGGGGCCTTGGGAAATATGCCATCTTTGAGGGCTACACAGCCTTCTCAGACTGCTTTCTGCCCACAGAAGTTTAAGGTCTAAGAGTCATTAAAATATCTTGCATTCATTGCTTTTTCATAACAGGTTTACAGTATCTTTGGGAATACACCTCTCTCCAAAACTCTGAAGGTCTTTCAGCTATATGCCTCCAGTCAGTTCCAAGTACCAATACCCATGCTTAAAGTATAGTTTGGAGAAATTTTCAAATCTTTATTTCTTTGTTTTCTCACCCTGGCACTTTTCTTTTTCATCTTAATGCCAGTTACCTTGAAACATGAATTTTGGAGAAATGGGTACAGTCTTAATCTGTTCCATTTGCTGAGGCAATTTTTAATCAATTAAGAGGATTTCCTTGGAATCACATACTTCATCTTCTCTTTGCCCTGAGGCTTTTAATCACATGAAAGTTTTACAACATTGGTCTCTCAAAGCCTTTTATATAGAAGCAGCTCCTTTTCCATTTCTCAAAAGCCCCACATTTCTTGATTCTCTCTTTCTGCTTCCAAACTGGCCAGTGTTTTAAATACTTTTATAATATCTTCTTGAACCCACACTACAACCTACAAATACTATTAATTATCTGTTTTCCAACCTCTGCTTAGAGCTTCAAGTTCAATGGACTCATGATCTGCCTCCTGAGTAATAGATCACATTTTTTCAGATATTTTGGCTCTGAATCACATGGATTGCCATCACTACTCTGACATAAGTTTCCTCACTGCTCGCCAACTAACTGGTAAACTCTACCACATAGCTAAGGCAAGCTTGCCACTAACATTTGTGGGCTAGAAGAAGTAAAAAAAATGGAAGCTCACATATAGTCTCATTGTTGGCTCAGTAGATTTTTATTTAGTAAAGAATATGTGGGGCTTCCCTGGTGGCGCAGTGGTTGGGAGTCCGCCTGCCGATGCAGGGGACATGGGTTCATGCCCCGGTCCAGGAAGATCCCACGTGCCGCGGAGCGGCTAGGCCTGTGAGCCATGGCCGCTGAGCCTGCGCGTCCGGAGCCTGTGCTCCGCAACAGGAGAGGCCACAGCAGTGAGAGGCCCGCGTACTGCAAAAAAGAAAAAAAAAAAAGAATATGTGGTTTCAGGGATTTCATCTAATCTGCTCAGATTTGGATTCGGTCAGGATAATTTTGCTCATTTTCATTGATGTTCTTAACTAAATTTCCATTTCTTCTAAAATAATCAAAACTGTCCATTAAAATTATAGCTATAATTTTATAGTTATAACTGTAACTACAGGGTTAGGGTTAGGGTTAAAGTTATAATGAATGGTCATCAATTTTAGTATTTTAAATATTTTTTTAAGTTTTTGGAAAATTTCATTGTCTTCTTAAATATTTTTATAAGTATAAGATTATTTGCTATTCTAGTGCTCATATCCATCTACTGGCCAATGTGAAGAACTGATGTCATGCTTCACTTAGGTGACATAAACAACTACATTTATCCCTACTTAACAGTAATAGAAACTTGTTACCATTGCAAAAAGTCTCCTTATCCCTGAAATGGGAATATGAAGAGAGAAGTGAGGAAACAGATCTTCAGTAGTACTTCTAAATAATGTTATATTATGCATGAATCTACTGCTTTCATGCTGAAATGAAAGATTTGACAAGTTGAGCTTTTCTCTTAACCTAAGAGCTTCCATGGTTCAAATCTTTCTTGGACTCTGAAGCAGTGTCTGTCTCCAGTGTCATCAGCAACAATATTCGCAATCCTTTTTACCATTCAGATACAGATGCCTTTTGCTTTAAAAACATGTGGCAAAAGATGCAGACATTCAGTGTTGCGGGTCTCATTGAACCCGTGCTAAGGCTATAATGAGGAGAATCTTTCTCCTCATTTTAAAATAAAGTGTGTGTGTGTGTGTGTGTGTGTGTGTGTGTTTGTAATATGTGATGTTCTATATAGTCTGGACCCAGAGCAGGGATCCTTCCTACCTAGGTCTCAAGAGGTATGAGCTTGGATTTTTATTATGGCTGCACTGCACTTCCAGCAATAAGTTTTACAAGAGGCTAGGCTGAGCCCTGGTATGAAATAAACCCTGAAATCTCAGTGGCTTAATGAAACAAAGTTTAATTTCATACTTAACACAGGTTGTAGAGAAAATGAGTTAGGATTCAGCCTCTCTGGCTGGGGCAAAGGAGTGCCCCCAAACTCAGCTAGCTCAGTGACAGGCAGTATAACAAGAGCTCCCAAGGTCATTCATTGGATAATTGCTTTACCAATGTGAAGAATAGGAGGGTATCTACTGATCCTCTTGCTATTCTAATGTAAAAGGTTTAGCATCCTTTTGCTTTCTTTTCATCCCCATTTTTTATTAAATTAATGACTCATTCAGATTGTTGTTATTCTTTTTTTTTTTTTTTTTTTTTTTTTTTGCGGTACGCGGGCCTCTCACCGCTGTGGCCTCTCCCGTCGCAGAGCACAAGCTCCGGACGCGCAGGCTCAGCGGCCATGGCTCACAGGCGCAGCCGCTCCGCGGCATGTGGGATCTTTCCGGACCGGGGCACGAACCCGTGTCCCCTGCATTGGCAGGCGGACTCTCAACCACTGCGCCACCAGGGAAGCCCCAGATTGTTGTTATTCTTAACTGCAAATGTTTGTTATGCTGGTGGTAACTAATTATAACACAAATAAATTTTAAGGTAAGTTTTGGTGAGGTTGTGGAGAAATTGGAACCATGGTACACTGTTAGTGGGAATGTAAAATTGTGCTGCAGCTATGGAAAAAAGTATGGAGCTTCCTCAAGAAATTAAAAAATAGAACTATGATATGATCCAGAAATCCCACTTCTGGGTATCTATCCAAAAAAAAATTGAAAACTCAGGATCTTGAAGAGATATCTGCACTTCCACGTTCATTGCACCACTATTTGCATTAGCCAAGATATAGGAACAACCCAAGGGTCCATCAAAAGAAGACTGGATAAAGAAAATGTTGTATATACATTACAATGGAATATTATTCAGCCTTAAAAAAAGAAGGAAATCCTGCCATTTGTGGCAACATGGAAGAATCTGAAGGACATTATGCTAAGTGAAATAAACCAGTCACAGAATGACAAATACTGTATGATTCCAGCTATTGGATGCATCTAAAATAGTCAAACTCATAGAAGCAAAGAATACAGTAGTGGTTGCCAGGGTCTTGGAGGTGGAAAAATCGGGGAATTGTTATTCAAAGGGTACAAAGTTTCAGTTACATTAGATGAATAAGTTCTAGAGATCTGCCAAATAGCATGGTGCCAATTGTTAACAATAAGATATGGTGCACTTCAAAATTTGTGAAGAAGGTAGATCTCATTTGTTAAGTGTTTTTACCATAAAAACAAACAAAACACAAAGGGAGGGACTTCTCTGGTGGCACAGTGGTTGAGAGTCCTCCTGCCAATGCAGGGGATGTGGGTTCGAGCCCTGGTCTGGGAAGATCCCACATGCCACGGAGCAACTAAGCCAGTGTGCCACAACTACTGAGCCTGGGCTCCAGAGCCTGTGAGCCACAACTACTGAAGCCCGCGTGCCTAGAGCCGTGCTCCGCAAAAAGAGAAGCCACCACAGAGAGAAGCCCATGCACCGCAACAAAGAGTAGCCCCCGCTCACTGCAACTAGAGAAAGCCCACGCGCAGCAACAAAGACCCAAAGCAGCCAAATGGCGCAGTGGTTGAGAGTCCGCCTGCCGATGCAGGGGACACGGGTTCATGCCCGGGTCCGGGAAGATCCCACATGCCGCGGAGCGGCTGGGCCTGTGAGTCATGGCCGCTGAGCCTGCGCGTCCGGAGCCTGTGCTCCGCAACGGGAGAGGCCACAACAGTGACAGGCCCGCGTACTGCAAAAACAAACAAACAAACAAAAACAAATAGAAAATAAATAAATTAATTTAAAAAAAGCACACACACACAAAGGGATACAAGTAAATACTGGGAAGTGTTGATTATGTCTGTTACCTTGATTGTGGTGATGGTATCATGAGTGTTTGCATATGTCCAAACTCATCAAATTGTACACATTTAATATGCACAGTTTTTTTCTATATTAATTATACCTCAATAAATCCATTTTAAAGTATTATTTTTGTCATTTGCATTATTTAGTATATTCCTTTCAGGAATTTTGAATAGTGACTATTATGCTATATATTTTTATTGCTGAACTTTTTTTTTATCCTCTCTGTATATAGAATAAATTCTTCAGTAGCATATGATACATCCCAACATCCTCCTGCTCTCAACCCTATGCACAATATATTGTTTCTTGCCACAGCATAAGCAGAAGCATCATGATTATCTGAGCATATCCTTAAAAAGTAGTGTGTGGGGGGCTTCCCTGGTGGCGCAGTGGTTGAGAGTCCACCTGCCGATGCAGGGGACGCGGGTTCGTGCCCCGGTCTGGGAAGATCCCACATGCCACGGAGCGGCTGGGCCCGTGAGCCATGGCCTCTGAGCCTGTGCGTCCGGAGCCTGTGCTCTGCAACGGGAGAGGCCACAACAGTGACAGGCCCGCGTACCGCAAAAAAAAAATAAATAAATAAACAAAAGTAGTGTGGGAACTCTCCATCAGATGAAACTATTATAAATATCTTTGTATTTAGTTTCTATTTTGAAGAATTTCTTGGTAGGTTTTTTTCTTCTTCCTTCTGTAGAGAAACTTGTTATATAGATGTCATTCATAATATGAGTGTTTGTGATTACAAGAGCTTCTAGAATGTACTTGAATTATTAGTTACTAGGCATAAGACAAGTGATTAGGCTTTTTAAAGAGATTTATGTCTATAAGTAAGTCAACTTCTTCCATTTACAAGTTAAGCCAGAATACTGCTCAATAAAAATTTTCCCTTAGGGCCAGAGACTTAATAGCAATTACGTTTTAAGTGAAAGCATTGCCAGATCTGAGAGGTCGTTAAATTTTTTTTCTAAAAAAATTTTTAATTACATTGTTCAATCAAAACAAATGAGCTATAATTATAGACTCCTTGGGAATTTTAAAATGCAAATATATGTTTTTAGTTATACATACATCTAGGGAATTATAATTTGTACATCTTGTGTATGTTTGAACTGGCTTGAAATACATGTTTTGAATAAATATAATTCCTTAGCCATCGGATATTAATTCTTACTTTTTCAAGACCATAGTCTTTACCATTTGGATAGTAATAATTCTAGATCTTAATTAGAATGACAGAATAGTTTTCTTTTGTACCATGCTTTGGATAGAGGATGACTTGGTACAAGCTATTTCATGGTAGAACTGTACTTTAATTTATATTTTTTCTTTTAAAATATATACCAGATTAAAGCTAATCATTTTTCCTTTTTAAAGCAGAGAAATCTCCCAATGATCCAGGCAAAAGACTAGGATTCTCACAGGCTTAATGGGAGGTAAAGTTTTCTAGAGACTATAGCTATGCTGAGATACCTTGGAAAAGAAATGAATTGCATAAAAACTATAGCTAGGAATATATTAGGTGAAAAGAACTGGTTGAAAACATTTCTTTGCTGTTGTTGATTTCTTGGTTTGGTTCTGAATTGTATCTGTGAGAAAAAAATGGAGGCTCTGTCTTTCTGGTATTTTACCTGTTTCAAGTTCATATAATTTTTGGTGGAGGTTGGTATATCAGAACTCATCACGCAGTCTATTCATTTTTCAGAAGAGTAAATTATGTACCATCCTCTGAAAACTACTGAAGTCTCTCTTGGATACTGAAAACAAAATTTTTGATACGACAATTTTTGCAGTTTGAAAGAAAATTAGTTATTAAAATGACAAAAAAAGAATATAGGAAATTAACCAATGAGGTTAATAGCATGAATTTAAACCTACAATCCTAAAATGGAAACATAATGGCATTTATTTGTTTTCATTAAATCAACTTCAGTGTAATTTTTAGTCCTCACATTGAAAAGGGAGTTAAAAATGCTATCTTTAACATTTTTGGACTTATCTTCCCCCATTGTTACACACACACACAAAATCTGAAGTCTTTGTTCCAAAAGATAAAGGAAGCATCTTTAGGAATCAAGTCAATGATCATTATTATCCTTCCAAACTAGTGACCACTGGGATGCCAGTGACATTGTCCTTCCAGGTTGGACATGCTACTGCTTCCATGGTAGTCCTATGCCACAGAAATCATGACAAAGGCTGGAAGAACAATATTAGATACACTACCTTCCGAGTCCAATGTCCTACCATTCCCTCTGAGATCTTTTTGTATGCTCAAGGCTACGATTCCGATACTGGTAGCAGCCTTTATTTTTAGCTGCTCAAGCTTTCTGCCAGGCCAAAATTCTTGAGTCAAGGGATTATAGGGAATCTATCTATCTATTAGGAATGCCTTCTTTTAGAGTTGTGGAGATAGGAATGGGAAATACAATGAGCAAAAACTTTAAAAAATTACCTTCCCAACAAGATGGAGTAGATCCATTTGCCCTACTCCCCCCATTAAGTATAGCTAAAAACCTTGGATATTCTATATAAAACAAATATCAGAAGACTTAAAGTTGGAGAAAAGGAAGCAGACATCCTCTAGAGACTCCAAGACTCAAGGAATGACACAAGGTGAGTTCCCTGGATTTCCTTTTTGACTCTTGTAAATCCTGGACTGGGTACTAAAGAAGCCTGAAATCCAGAAATGTCAATGGATGACGGAAACAAAAGCCTCAAGAAAAGCCTGCCCTCTCTTGCCAGAGAATAAGGAAAGGGACAGCCTAGTAAGGCAGAAATGTTTTTTGTTCGTTTTATTTTTTACAGTAAACATCCTCTTCTGGACAAACAACATGAGGAAAAAACAAGCCTCTTATCCTTTTCAACAAAGGCCAAGTGGAGGACTTAGACCATCATCCTTGCCTGACACTTATGAAGCACCCCTCCCATCACCTCTCCACCAGTGATGTGTCAGAGGAGAGTGAGGAGACTTCCAGCCCCCACCAGGCAGTAATGAGGTGCCCCTCGCCCTCCCAGCCAGGGTGGTGTCAGAGGAGGCCAAGCATGGAGCATACATGTTCACTACCACCCAGCAGTAATGAAGTGCACCTCACAACAACACCCCCCCAACAGTGTCAATGGAGGCCATATGGGGAAACAGGACTTCCAGCCTCATCTGAGGCAATAGATACCCCTTCCTCACCTGGGGTGTCAGCAGAGGTCAAGTGGGGAGCTTAGACTTTCATTCCCGCCTGGTCATAACAAGGTACCCCTTTCTCTCCCCATAAGATGATGTCAGCAGAAGCAAAGGGGGAGCCTGGATGTCCATCTCCTTCCAGTGGTAACAAGATAACCCTCCCCACAGCAGGGTTAATAAAAGTGAATAGGGATCCTGGACTTTTGCCCACCAACCAGTGATAAGTAGGACTGACCCCCACTGGAGCAATGTCAGTGAAGACCTGCTAAAACTGGAAGATTGACTAAGATCTAGAATCTCATAATATAATACGCAAAATGTCAAGGATACAATTTAAAAAATCAGTCACATACCAAGAACCAGGAAAATCTCGATGTGAATGAGAAAAGGCAACAGATGTCAACACCCAAATGGCACAGGTGTTAGGATTATCTGACAAGGATTTTAAAGTAGACATCATAAAAAGAATATATACATACACATATATAACTTTGCTGTACACCTGAAACAGTGTAATCAACTATACTTCAATTAAAAAAGATATCAAAAAAATCATAAAAATGCTTCAAGGAGCTATTACAAAAATGCTTAAGAGAAATGAAAAAAAATAAAGTCTCAGCTAGGAAATGGAAGTTACAGATTCAAATGGAAACTTTAGAACTAAAATATAGACAAACCAATATTAAAAATTCACTGGATGAGCAATGAAAATGGGAAAGGAAAAGACCGGTGAACTTGAAAATAGAACAGTAGGAATTACCAAATCTGAACAACAGAGAGAAAATGGACTGAAAAGAAAAATGAACAGAACATCAGGGATCTATGAGACAATAACAAAATATTATATCTAATATTCATGTCATTGGAGTCCCAGAAGGAATTGAGAAAGATGGGGAGGGCCAGAAAAAATATTCTAAGAAATAGTGGCTGAGAACTTCCAAAATTTAGATAAAGATATAAACAATTCTGAGTAAAAGCCGAATATGATAACCCCAAAGAAATTCATGCCAACATACATCATAATCAAACTTCAGAGACCCTAAGACAAAAAAGCTTAAAAGTAACTGGAGAGAAACAATACATTACCTATAGGAGAACAACAATTTCAGTGTCATCAAATTTCTCAACCAAATCCAAGGATGCCAGAGAAAGTGGCACAACATTTTCAACTTTAATTTCAATTTCAAAAAAGAGTCAACTAAGAATACTACATAGAGAAAATATGCTTTAGGAATGAAGATTGAAATTAAGACATTCTCAGATTCAGAAAAACTAAGATGATTTGTCATAATCAGACCCACTCTAAAAGAATAGCTAAACAAAGATCTTAAAATAGTAAGATAATGATAAATCAAGGATTCTTGGAACATCAGGAATGAAGAAAACACAAGGCAAAGAGTAAAACTATGAGTAAACATAAAAAACTATTCCCTTATCTTTTCTAAATTATGTTTGAGAGTTAAAGCAAAAATTATAACATAGGTTATGGTTATATTGGTTATATTATATTGGTTATAGAACATATGTAGGTTCTTGATACAGAAGAAATATTTAAGACAATTGTATTATTGGTGGAGTGAGTGGCAAAGGGACCTAAATGGAAGTAATATTTCTACACTTCATTCAAACTGGTAAAATGCTGACACCAATAGTTTGTAATAAGTTACACTTATATATTATATAATACCTATAGCAACCACTAAAACATCTATATAAAGATATATACTTCGATAGCCTCATCCACCAGAGGGCAGACAGCAGAAGCAAGAAGAACTACAATCCTGCAGCCTGTGGAACAAAAACCACATTCACAGAAAGACAGACAAGATGAAAAGGCAGAGGGCTATGTACCAGATGAAGGAACAAGATAAAACCCCAGAAAAACAACTAAATGAAATGGAGATAGGCAATCTTCCAGAAAAAGAATTCAGAAAAATGATAGTGAAGATGATCCAGGACCTCAGAAAAAGAATGGAGGCAAAGATCAAGAAAATGCAAGAAATGTTTAACAAAGATCTAGAAGAATTGAAGAACAAACAAACAGAGATGAACAATACAATAACTAAAATGAAAAATACACTAGAAGGAATCAATAGCAGAATAACTGAGGCAGAAGAACAGATAAGTGACCTGGAAGACAGAATGGTGGAATTCACTGCTGCAGAACAGAATACAGAAAAAAGAATGAAAAGAAATGAAGACAGCCTAAGAGACCTCTGGGACAACATTAAGCGCAACAACATTCGCATTACAGGGGTCCCAGAAGGAGAAGAGAGAGAGAAAGGACCCAGAAAATATCTGAAGAGATTATGGTCAAAAACTTCCCTAACATGGGAAAGGAAATAGCCATCCAAGTCCAGGAAGCACAGCAAGTCCCATGCAGGATAAACCCAAGGAGAAACACACCGAGACACATAGTAATCAAATTGGCAAAAATTAAAGACAAAGAAAAATTATTGAAAGCAACAAGGGAAAAATGACAAGTAACACAAGGGAACTCCCATAAGATTAACAGCTGATTTCTCAGCAGAAACTCTACAAGCCAGAAGGGAGTGGCATAATATACTTAAAGTGATGAAAGGGAAGAACCTACAACCAAGGTTACTCTACCCGGCAAGGATCTCATTCAGATTCGATGGAGAAATCAAAAGTTTTACAGACAAACAAAAGCTAGAGAATTCAGCACCACCAAACCAGCTCTACAACAAATGCTAACGGAACTTCTCTAAGTGGGAAACACAACAGAAGAAAAGGACTTACAAAAACAAACCCAAAACAATTAAGAAAATGGTCATAGGAACATACATATCGATAATTACCTTAAATGTGAATGGATTAAATGCTCCAACCAAAAGACACAGGCTTGCTGAATGGATACAAAAACAAGAGCCATATATATGCTGTCTACAAGAGACCCACTTCAGACCTAGAGACACATACAGACTGAAAGTGAGGGGATGGAAAAAGATATTCCATGCAAATGGAAATCAAAAGAAAGCTGGAGTAGCAATACTCATATCAGATAAAATAGACTTTAAAATAAAGAATGTTACAAGATACAAGGAAGGACACTACATAATGATAAAGGGATCGATCCAAGAAGAAGATATAACAATTATAAATATATATGCACCCAACATAGGAGCACCTCAATACATAAGGCAACTGCTAACAGCTCTAAAAGAGGAAATTGACAGTAACACAATACTAGTGGGGGACTTTAACACCTCACTTACACCAACGGACAGATCATCCAAACAGAAAATTAATAAGGAAACACACGCTTTAAATGAAACAATAGACCAGATAGATTTAATTGATATTTGTAGGACATTCCATCCAAAAACAGCAGATTACACTTTCTTCTCAAGTGAGCATGGAACATTCTCCAGGATAGATCACATCTTGGGTCACAATTCAAGCCTCAGTAAATATAAGAAAATTGAAATCGTCTCAAGCATCTTTTCTGACCACAACGCTATGAGATTAGAAATCAATTACAGGGAAAAGAACGTAAAAAACACAAACACATGGAGGCTAAACAATACGTTACTAAATAACCAAGAGATCACTAAAAAAATCAAAGAGGAAATAAAAAAATACCGAGAGACAAATGACAATGAAAACATGATGATCCAAAACCTATGGGATGCAGCAAAAGCAATTCTAAGAGGGAAGTTTACAGCTATACAAGCCTACCTCAAGAAACAAGAAAAATCTCAAATAAGCAATCTAACGTTACACCTAAAGGAACTAGAGAAAGAAGAACAAACAAAACCCAAAGTTAGCAGAAGGAAAGAAATCATAAAGACCAGAGCAGAAATAAATGAAATAGAAAGTAAGAAAACAATAGCAAAGATCAATAAAACTAAAAGATGGTTCTTTGAGAAGATAAACAAAATTGACAAACCATTAGCCAGACTCATCAAGAAAAAGAGGGAGACAACTCAAATCAATAAACTTAGAAAGGAAAAAGGAGAAGTTACAACAGACACCGCAGAGATACAAAGCATCCTAAGAGACTACTACAAGCAACTCTATGCCAATAAAATGGACAACCTGGAAGAAATGGACAAATTCTTAGAAAGAAAGAAACCTTCCAAGATTGAACCAGAAAGAAATAGAAAATATGAACAGACCAATCACAAGTAATGAAATTGAAACTGTGGTTAAAAGTCTTGCAACAAACAAAAGTCCAGGACCAGATGGCTTCACAGGTGAACTCTATCAAACATTTAGAGAAGAGCTAACACCCATCCCTCTCAAACTCTTCCAAAAAATTGCAGAGGAAGGAACACTCCAAAACTCATTCTACGAGGCCACCGTCACCCTGATACCAAAACCAGACAAAGACACTACAAAAAAAAGAAACTTACAGACCAATATCACTGATGAATATAGATGCAAAAATCCTCAACAAAATACTAGCAAACAGACTCAAACAACACATTAAATGGATCATACACCATGATCAAGTGGGATTTATCCCAGTGATGCAAGGATTCTTCAATATACGCAAATCAATCAATGTGATACACCATACTAACAAATTGAAGACGAAAAACCATATGATCATCTCAATAGATGCAGAAAAAGCTTTTGACAAAATTCAACATTCATTTATGATAAAAACCCTCCATAAATTAGGCATAGAGGGAACTTACCTCAACATAATAAAGGCCATATATGACAAACCCACAGCAAACATCGTTCTCAATAGTGAAAAACTGAAAGCATTTCCTCTAAGATCAGGAACGAGACAAGGATGTCCGCTTTCACCACTATTATTCAACGTAGTTTTAGAAGTTTTAGCCACAGCAATCAGAGAAGAAAAAGAAATAAAAGGAATACAAATTGGGAAAGAAGAAGAAAACTGTCACTGTTTGCCAATGACATGATACTATACATAGAGAACCCTAAAGATGCCACCAGAAAACTACTAGAGCTAATCAATGAATTTGGTAAAGTTTCAGGATACAAAATTAATGCACAGAAATGTCTTTCATTCCTATACACTAATGATGAAAAATCTGAAAGAGAAATTAAGGAAACACTCCCATTTATCATTGCAACAAACAGAATAAAATACCTAGGAATAAACCTACCTAGGGAGACAAAAGACCTGTATGCAGAAAACTATAAGACACTGATGAAAGAAATTAAAGATGATACAAACAGATGGAGAGATGTACCATGTTCTTGGATTGGAAGAATCAATATTATGAAAATGACCTTACTACCCAAATCAATCTACAGATTGAATCCAATCCCTATCAAATTACCAGTGGCATTTTTTACAGAACTAGAATAAAAAAATCTTAAAATTTGTATGGAGACACAAAAGACCCCAAATAGCCAAAGCAGTCTTGAGGGAAAAAAACAGAGCTGGAGGAATCAGACTCCCTGACTTCAGACTATACTACAAAGCTACAGTAATCAAGACAATATGGTACTGGCACAAAAACAGAAATATAGATCAATGGAACAGGATAGAGAGCCCAGAGATAAACCCACGCACATATGGTCAACTAATCTATGACAAAGGAGGCAAGGATATACAATGGAGAAAAGAGAGTCTTTTCAATAAGTGGTGCTGGGAAAACTGGACAGCTACATGTAAAAGAATGAAATTAGAATACTCCCTAACACCATACACAAAATAAACTCAAAACGTTTTAAAGACCTAAATATAAGGCCAGACACTATAAAACTCAAGGAGGAACACTCTTTGACATAAATCACAGCAAGATCCTTTTTGACCCATCTCCTAGAGAAATGGAAATAAAAACAAAAATAAACAAATGGGACCTAATGAAACTTAAAAGCTTTTGCATAGTAAAGGAAACCATAAACCAGATGAAAAGACAACCCTCAGAACAGGAGAAAATAGTTGCAAATGAAGCAACTGACAAAAGTTTAATCTCCAAAATATACAAGCAGCTCCTGCAGGTCAATGTCAATAAAACAGCCCAATCCAAAAATGGGCAGAAGACCTAAATAGACATTTCTCCAAAGAAGATATACAGACTGCCAACAAACACATGAAAGAATGCTCAACATCAGTAATCATTACAGAAATGCAAATCAAAACTACAATGGGGTATCACCTCACACCAGTCAGAATGGCTTTCATTAAAAAAAATCTAGAAACAATAAATACTGGAGAGGGTGTGGAGAAAAGGGAAGCCTCTTGCACTGTTGGTGGGAATGTACATTGATACAGCCACTATGGAGAACAGTATGGAGGTTCCTTAAAAAACTACAAATAGAACTACCATATGACCCAGCAATCCCACTACTGGGCATACACACTGCGAAAACCATAATTCCAAAAGAGTCATGTACCACAATGTTTATTACAGCCCTATTTACAGTAGCCAGGTTATGGAAGCAACCTTAGTGTCCATCAACAGATGAATGGATAAAGAAGATGTGGCACATATATACAATGGAATATTACTCATCCAAAAAAGAAATGAAATTGAGTTATTTGTAGTGAGGTGGATGGACCTAGAGTCTGTCATACAGAGTGAAGTAAGTCAGAAAGAGAGAGACAAATACCGTATGCTAACACCTATATATGGAATTTAAGAAAAAAAAAAACTGTCATGAAGAACCTAGCACTATTTTTTGTATGAAGTACATGATGTCAGCCAACTAATTCACTGACAGATCTGAAAGGTTGAACGTTTTCAAAACATCTTCAGCAAGCTTGGCCTCTTTCTACACAAACCAAACTAGACGTCTTCATTTCCTGTTCCTGTATACTCCTGTATTAGTCACCTGAGTTTGAAAACCAGCTCTAACACCTACTGGCTGGGTGACTTTAGACAAATTACTTTACTTTGCTTTTTCTTAGCTTTTCCATCTGTATAATGGAGATAATAATAATATCTGTTTCTTAACAATGAGGTACCATCTCACACCAGTCAGAATGGCCATCATTATAATAATAATTGTCTACAAATAATAAATGCTAGAGAGGGTGTGGAGAAAGGGAACCTTCTTACACTGTTGGTGGTAATGTATATTGGTGCAGCCACTATGGAAAACAGTATGGAGATTCCTCAAAAACTAAAAATAGAGTAGCCATATTATCCAGCAGTCCCACTCCTGGACATATATCCAGATAAAACTCTAATTTGAAAAGATACATGCACCCTATGTTTATAGCAGCACTATTTACAAGAGCCAGGACATGGAAACAACCTAATTGTCCATCAACAGATGAATGGATAAAGAAGATGTGGTATATATATATACAATGGAATATAACTCAGCCATTAGAAAGAATGAAATAAAGCCATTTGCAGCAACATGGATGGACCTAGAGATTATCATACTAAGCAAAGTAAGTCAGAAAGAGAAAGACAAATACCATATGATATTACTTATATGTGGAATGTGAAATACGACGCAAATGAACATATCTATGAAACAGAAACAGACTCACAGATATAGAGAACAGACTTGTGGTTGCCAAGGGGATGGAGAGGTGTGGGAGAAGAGGATTGGGAGCTTGGGATTAGCAGAGGCAAACATATATAGGATGGATAAACAACAAGGTCCTACTGTATAGCACAGAGAATTATATTTAATATCCTGTAATAAACCATGATGGAAAAGAACATGAAAAAGAATATTTATATATAAATATAACTGAGTCACTTTGCTGAACAGCAGAAATTAAACACAACATTGTAAATCAACTATACTTCAATAAAAATTTTAAACATAATATCTGTTTCTTAAGGGTTTTATGATTTAAATGAGTTGATATTTTCCAAACATTTAAAATCTCACCTGATAGTTCTGGAAACAACACAGTGAATGTAATTGACACTGAATTTTCCACTAAAAATGGTTAAAATGGTAAATTTTATGTATATTTTACCACAATAGAAAACAAACAAAATAGCTCCTGACACACAGCAAGAATTTTTTAAATTTTAAAATAGCACTTATTACTCTGTATTATAGTTATTTGATGATTTGTATCACCTTTAACTAAAAGCTTCATGTGGATAGACTACGAATCTAATTTGCTGAAAATCTGTAGCTCTAACACCTAGCATGGGTCTGACACATAGAGGTCCTAAAGAAATACTTATTAAATTAATGAGTAAGATGTCCAGCAATGGAATGGGCTGCCTAAGAGATAGTGACTTCCCTGCTAACATAATTATTTAAGCAGAGGATATGGTGATCACCTGTCAGTGATGTGTCAGATATGTCTAATACAGTGGGATGAATAAAAGGCTAAAATTTCTTCCTAATCTAAGTCTGGATTATTGTATTTATCTTGTGCTTTAATATAGCAGTTTTCATAGTCTAACAACAGTACCAACATAATAAAGGAATTCCATCTTTCAGCACTTGCCACCTTGACCCCCCGCAATACGCTCTGGTCATACTAAAGCACTTTTAGCCTTTTTTGATCTCCTAGCATACTACATGCTTTTTTCTTTGTTTAGAATGCACTCTTTAACTTGTGTGCTTCACTTTCTCGATGTCACACTCCCCAAACAGGCCTACGTGGTCCTCAGAAAGGGTGTTAGTTGCCCCACACATTATGCCATAACACTTTGGCTTTATATTTATCCATGGTATAAAGTCACCGATTTGCTAGTTCTCTAGACTGTAAGCTACTTGGAAGCAGGGTTTGTGTCTTGTCCACTGGCCTTTCTCATCCACCTAACACACTACCTGGTAATACATATTTATTAAAAGAATTAAGGCATGAATGAAACCATCTTATGAGGTCTACTGCTTTCAATTGTGTACACCATAGATAATCTTTAAAAGCACATTTATTTTTAGATTTTTTTTGGTCAAGCAGTTGCAATGCTCTCTTTGTGGCAAAATTCTGTTCCTGTGTCAATGATTCTGAATATCTCCTTAATGCTATCCAGCACAATATGTGATATGCAAATATGTACCCCAAAACGAATATGTGTTTTTATTTTGTGCCTACAGCTTACATTCTTCAAAGCAAGTTTTCTTGAGCCAAATACTTGAAGCTAAAGAAACCGGGCCAAAATCTTCTAGGATACTAGCCATTTTTGTCTGAAAGAAATGAAAACCAAAAAAAAAAAAATGAGTTCTTACCTACTGTTAACATGACAATTTGTCAGAGAAGATGAATATTGATATTCCAGACATGCTGGTGAAAGAAAAAAATGAAAATATTTTAACTTTATGAGAATTTGATGATCCCTAGTCTACCCCCTACCTGCTGAGCTTTCCACTTTTCCCATTTATCCTGCGGTTTCCCACAAATGATCATTAAAACATTGAGAAAATCTCAGTGAGGAAGTTGGCCTAAAAGAGGATATTCTTCTGTCCAGGAGGAAAATAAAAGGAAGATCTTGCATTAAACTCCCAACTTAACAAGTAAGGATTTTTTTTTTGGTTGAATTTTCATCGGTGTCACAGAAGAATTAGAAGGTTCCTCAGACATGTTACTTATTCAGCAATTGGCATTTACTGGGCAGTTGACACATTAATAAACGATGACACATCATCTGGTGTCAGAAATCGACTCTGGATATTTAACTACATTAGTTTAGTGAAAAGCTTGCACTCATTTAACTCAAGCCTCTGTTGTGGTTTGTTCTGCAGACAGCTTTCACGAGCCTTCCCTCACTCTGGTTTCCCTTCATCCTTTTCTCTCCGTTCGCGGGGAGGCGGGGCCAGACGTGCCTGCACCGCCCCTCCCCGTTGATTGGCAGTTCGCTGGGGCGGGCCGGCGCGTGCGCACTGGCCTGGCCACGGCCAGTGAACGATGGAGACCCCGAGGCGCTTCGCCCGGGAGTGGTGCGCCCAAAGGCTTCGTCTGGCGCAGACGGTTGTTTGGGAGGTGTGGCTTTGTGAGTTCTGGCTACTACTGCTGGGTTCCGGTTTAAACGCGCATTCTTTGCCACACGAAGAGGACGTAACGTTTATCAATGAGTACGTGAACCTCCACAATGAGCTCCGGGGCAGCGTCATCCCCCGAGGGGCTAACTTGCGCTTCATGGTGAGGCCCTAAGGCGGTTGCCCAAACCTCCAACAGCCCCTGTCAGGACCTCCCCCTCGGCCGCGGAGAGTCTGGGTCTCTGAGCCTTAAGGATCGCGGACAACCGCGCTTAGAGTTTGGGTTTTAAAATACACGTGAAGTTTATATGTTCAAGAAATAAAAACCACTGTCACTCAAACGCATAGTTATTACCAAGGGTTTGCACAGGGCTTGGACTAGGGTGAGTAGAGGTACTCACCAGAGGTGCAAAATTTAAGGGAGCTTTAATTCGAGAAAATGATAGTTTAATGTAATTTTTTAAATTTAAAAATCAATGCAAAAGTATTATTGATGAAACAAAATCACTTTAAACAAAGACAGGATCTTTGAGCTTGAATTTGGGAGAGGCAAGTGAGGCACTCTCAGGATAATGCAAATAAAAGGTCAGATTCTGTTCTTATTTAAAATTTTGAATTTTTATCATGGATGTTTTCACACTAATTTTGCCTTTTTAAAATATTTTTTATCTTGATTATTGAGTTTTTTGGTATCCAGCCTAAATTTTGCTCCCTAGAGGGTGTTTCATTCACCTCGTCCTAGACCCGGCCCTGATTTTGCATTCCCTTACAAAATAGTTCTTGCTTCTTTCCCATTTTTTCCCCCGTATTTCTTTGTAATGTCTCGTTAGCTGTTCCCCTGGTGCTATAGAGTCTTCATGATTGTCATTAAAAATGAATGCAAAATGTATCGGGCAATTAGGACCTTCCAATTTATGTTGTAAATATTGCAAGGACTGTCTCCCTAGATATGTCTTTTCTTCCTTCTGGATTAGTTCCTTAGGAAAAATTCCAGAAATGTGACAAATAAAGTATGTGATTTTTTTATTTATACGATACGTAGCAATTGCTATACTGAAGGACTGTGCCAAATTAAGCAAATATCAGCAGTGTAGAAGTACAGTAAGTCCCCTACATACGAACGAGTTCAGTTCCTAGAGTGCGTTCTTAAGTCCAATTTGTTCCAAAGTCCAACAAAGTTAGCCTAGGTACCCGACTAACACAAGCGGCTATATAGTACTATACTGTAATAGGTTTATAATACTTTTCACACAAATAATACATAAAACACAAAAAATAAAACTTTTTTTTTAAGATGTTGGGGGTAGGAGTTTATTAATTAATTAATTTATTTTTGCTCTGTTGGGTCTTTGTTTCTGCACAAGGGCTTTCTCTAGTTGTGGCAAGCGGGGGCCACTCTTCTTCGCGGTGCGCAGGCCTCTCATTATCGCGGCCTCTCTTGTTGCGGAGCACAGGCTCCAGATGCGCAGGCTCAGTAGTTATGTCTCACGGGCCTAGTTGCTCCACGGCATGTGGGATCATCCCAGACCAGAGCTCGAACCCGTGTCCCCTGCATTAGCAGGCAGATTCTCAACCACTGCACCACGAGGGAAGCCCCCAAATAAAACATTTTTAACCTTACTGTATAGTACCTTGAAAAGCACAGTAGTACGGTACAATAGCTGGCATACAGGGGCTGGCATCCAGTGAACAGGCAAGAAGAGTTACTGACTGGAGGGGGCAGAGGAGGTGGGAGATGACAGAGCTGAAGGATTGTCAGCAATAGGAGATGGAGGGCAAGCTGCAATTTCACTAACACCTGTAGTTGATGGCACAGGTTCTGGTTCCTTGCTGGATTCAATTCTATCTACCCTCTTGAAAAAGCAATCCAGTGATGTCTGGGTAGTAGCTCTTTTTTTCTTGTCATAGATGACATGGTAGCACTGGATTGCATTCTGAATGGCTGCTGCAACCTTTGTGTACCATACTACGTTCAGGTCCTGTGCCTTAGAAACGAACAGTGCCTCCTCAAATAAAGAAAATCCCCTTGCCATTTCCTGCGTCTTGAATCTCTTCTGTTCTTCAGTTACTTCTTCTTCCTCTAGTCTCTCTTTGTCCATTCTCTGGGCCTCAATTCCATCAGGTCTTCATTAGTAAGCTACACAAAGCACAACCACTTGTAGAGGATGCACGCACATGACAATGTACGCCAGACACGTGAACTAATTTACTGGACTGCACATGTGACATACCATACATACATGTGACTGGACATACCACATCTGACTGGCTTGGGTATTTTCAGTCACTTGCTAAACTAATAAATTATAAAAGGGAACTTTGCTTTAATGTTAATTTTAAAATGTTATTTTGATTGGACATATTTTGTACGTATTTTGTTCATTTTCTTTACCTTTTGAATTCTCAGTAAGTTTCCTCTTCTGTTTATATATTTTCTTATAGAAATATATCAATACTAGCATTGTATTTGCTGAAGATAGTTTTATCCAAGCCAATTTTAATCTTTTGAGTTTAATTAGAATTTGAGGATATTTGAGAGTTATATCTATGTATTTCCCACCCTTTGTGATTAATTCGATTTCTTCCAAGTTTGAAGATTAGCGTTCCTCCTGATAATGAGTAAACACAAAATATTTTTAATTCAACTTTTTATAGGTTTTGTATTCCTAATGTCTAAAATTTTTATTTCAAACATAAAGCGTAGAGAATAATATAAAGCATAATATTGTGTCCCCTCAATATATATCTTAATATGTGAACATTTTTGAAGGAATAATGTTTTGGGTACAGTTTAAAGCTGCACTCTAACTTTTATCCTTCTCTTCTTTCTAAAAATTTGTATATATTTTTCCCATGGATTTTACTAAGATGTAAATAATAACTGTAAATAGTATAGTCTATCATAATAGTATGGTCTACTTAGAACTTTTCCTTGACAGGTTTGGAAATCATACATTTTATCTTTATTATTTACTGGTTATGCTTAACATTTTAATGTATATACTTTACAAAGTCCAAAGTTAATCAACATCTATAACCTCCTTCTAAATATTAAAAAGATATTACAACACATAAATTGTTTGTCTTCTGCCCATGTCCATGCTGTTGTTGTCGTCACCTAGTATTTTTGTTCTACCTTGTTTTTAAACTCAAAACAATTTTTAAACTAAAAAATTTATTGGGTTTTTTTATTGTAAAATATACATAACATAAAATTTACCATTTTAACCATCTTTAAGTGTACAGTTCTATGACATTAAATACATTCACATTGTTGTGCAATCATCACCACCATTCATCTCCAGAACATTTTCATCCTACCCAATAGAAACTCTGCACCCATTAAACACTAACTCCCCATTCCCTTCTTTCTGCTGGCTACTACCATTCTACTTTCGGTCTCATAAATTTGACTACTCCAGGTACATCATATAAGAATCATAAGTGTTTCTCTTTGTGACTGGATTGTTTCACTTAGCATGATGTCTTCAAGGTTTCATTCTGGGACTTCCTTGATGGTGCAGTGGTTAAAAATCCACCTGCCAACACAGGGAATATGGGTTTGAGCCCTGGTCCAGGAAGATCCCACATGCCATGGAGCAACTAAGCCCATGTGCCACAACTACTGAGCCTGCACGCCTAGAGCCTGTGCTCCGCAACAAGAGAAGCCACTGCGATGAGAAGCCTGTGTACTGCATGAAGAGTAGCCCCTGCTCTCCACAACTAGAGAAAGCCCGCACAGCAAAAAAGACCCAATACAGCCAAAAAAAAATTAATTTTAAAAAATGTTTTAAAAAAGAATTTCCATCCTCTTAAAGGCTGAATAATATTCCACTTTATGTATATACCACATTTTGTTTATCCATTTATCTCTCCATGGATGGTTGAGTTTCTTCCACATTTTGGTTATCGTGAATAATGCTGCTGTGGACATAGGTACGTGAATAAATATCTGTTCGATTCCCTGCTTTCACCTTTACTAGGTATATACCCAGAAATGGAATTGCAAAAACATGTACAAATTCTATGCTTAATTTTTTGAAGAACTGACATTCTGTTTCCCATAGTGGCTGCACATTTCGCATTCCTACCAGCAATGCACAGGGTTTCAATTTCTCCACATCCTTGCCAACACTTGTTTTAATGGGTGTGAAGTGGTATGTCATTATGGTTTTGATTTTCATTTCCCTAATGATTAGTTATGTTGAGCATATTTTCAGGTGTTTATTGGCCATTTGTATGTCTTCTTTGTAGAAATGTTTGCACAAGTTCTTTGGTCATTTTTTGGTCAGGTGGTTAGGGTCTTTTGGTTAGCTGAGTTGAAGGAATTCTTTATATATTCTGGATAAAATCCCTTGTCAAATATATGATCTTCAGATGTTTTCTCCCCTCCATAGGTTGCCTTTCATTCTGTTAATAGTGTCCTTTGATACACAAAAGTTTTTAATTGTAATTAAGTCTAATTATCTATTTTTTTTATCTTGTTGCCTGTGCTTTTGGTGACATATCTAAGAAATTATCACCAAATCCAATGTCATGAAGCTTTTCCCCTTTGTTTCTTGTAAGAATTTTATAGCTTTAGCCAACAGGTACATAAAAAGGTGCTCAACATGACTAATCATCTGGGAAATGCAAATTAAAACCACAATAAGGTATCACTTCATACCCATTAGAATGTCTATCACCAAAAAAGACAGGAGAAAACAAACATTGGTGAGGATATAGAGAAAAGGGAAGATTTGTGCATTGTTGTTGGGAATGTATATTCGTACAACCACTATGGAAATCAGTGTGGAGGATTCCTTAAAAAATTTAAAAAAGAACTACCATATGATCCAGCAATTCCACTCTTAGGTATAAAAACAAAGGAAATGACAACAGGATATCACAGAGATGTCTGCACTCCTGTGTTCACTGCAGCATTATTCACAATAGCCAAGATATGGAAGCAACCTAAGTGCCCATCGATGGACGAATGGACAAAGAGGAAGTGGTGTGTATATATACAATGGAATATTGTTCAGCCATGAGAAAAGAAGGAAATCCTGCTATTTGCAACAACTGGGATGGAACTTGAAGGCATTGTGCTAAGTGAAATAATCCAGACAAAGATAAATATTGCATGGTATCACTTATATGTGGAATCTGAAAAAAAAAGTCAAACTCATAGAAACAAGGGAGTATACATTCCAGTGGCAGCAATTCCACTTCTGGGTATTTTTCCAAAAGAAAAAAAACAAAAAAAACACTAATTCAAAAAGGTATCTGCACTATATATACAATGGGTTATTACTCAGCCATAAAAAGGAATGAAATCTTGCTATTTGCAACAACATGGATGGACCTAGAAGGTATTATGCTAAGTGAAATAAGTCAGACAGAGAAAGACAAATACCATATGATTTCACTTATATATGGAGTCCAGAAAACAACAAACATAATCAAACAGAAACAGAGTCATAGATAAAGAGAACAAACAGGTGATTGCCAGAGAGGAGTGGGAGGGGAGGATGAGTGAAATAGGTGAGGGAAATTAAGAGGTACAAACTTCCAGTTACAAAATAAGTGAGCCAGGGGAATGAAATTTGGGAAGTACAGTCAACAATAATGTAATATCTTTGTATGGAGACAAATGGTAACTAAACCTGTTGTGCTGATTATTTTGTAATGTATGGAAATATTGAATCACTATGTTGTTCATCAGGAACTAACATAGTAGTGTTGTAGGTCAATTAGACTTCAAAAAACAACGAAAACAAAAATACTCATAGAAAAAGAGATCAGATTTGTGGTTATGAGGGTGGGGGCAGGGGGGGATTGGATGAAGGTGGTTAAAAGGTACAAACTTCCAGTTATAAGATAAGTACTAGGGATGATGTCCAAATGATTAATATTACACTACTGCTGTATGTTATATCTGAAATTGTTAAGAGAGTAAATCTTGAGTTCTCATCACAAGGGAAAAATTTTGTTTTTATATCTATATGAGATAATGGATGTTCACTAAACTAATTGTGTTAATCATTTCATGATGTATTATGCTGTACACCTGAAACTTACACAGTGCTGTGTGTCAATTATATCTCAATAAAAATGGAAGGAAAAAAACCCACTTAGAATAGTGACATGGTGCATTGTAAGCATGTGGTGTGTAAACAATATGCAAAATTAGGCAGTAGAAAGATGGTCCATGGAGCATAGTTTGCAAATGGCAAAGAATCTGAAGGGCCATTAATAGTGGAACGGTAGCCTTTATTACATGCTGCTAGCCATACTATGGAATACTATAAAAAGTTTGCAAAAAATTAGGTAGATCTAGTTGTGCTAATATGGAACAATCTCTCTAAGTGAAAACTGCAAGTTACGGGCCAATAATATTGTGTATGGTATGATTAAAACCGTGCAAAGACAAAAATCACAAAATACTCATCTAAAACACCCTAACATATCTTATATATGAATGTGTGTATATGGAGCTAGAGAAATTTATACATAAACAATTTTTTAAAAAATGATTACCTCTGGGGAGGGAAATAGTGTGGGGAGGGAGGGGATATGCTGAAGTTTTCTATAATATATTTTCTGTATTGTACTTCTGTATAATCTATGAAATTAACCAAGAAAACTCTAAGGAAATCTTAGTATTGTTTTTCAGAAATGTTTATTTTCAGATTTACTGTAACGTATATATATTTAGCATGTTGGTTTTACAAATATTTTGTTGATTTTTCTATTTGTGTTATTTTTGTTCTTGTCCTTAACTAAACAATGAATTTATGAGGCTCTAAATATGTCAGAAGTACACATTTCTGGATATTTCCATAAATGGAGGGGAGCAGCATCTTGTGATATTTTCTTACATTTCTGGGAACATCCATAAAACTTTACATGTGCCTCTTTTATAACATTTACCAACTACCACTATGTGTTAAAATATATATATATAAATATATATATATATATATGTATTTGTATATATATGTATATGTATGTATATATTATCCCAGGTTTTTCTCCTAACAACAGTAAGCAACTAGAGGACAAAATTTATGTTGACTTCATATTTTATTCCTCACAGTACAATAATTTGCATATAATCAGTGCTCAATAAATAGTTCTTAAATATTTTAAATTATTGTATTATTACATATAAAAGGCATGAGATTAAAAATACACATTTTCTGAATAGACTACATGTAAGAGTATTATAACCATTTGCATCATCTAACAATCTGATTTTTTACTTAAAAATATATGCATAAGCCTTCATCTCAGGAAATAGTTGTTTCATTTATAATTGTCTCAAAACACTTTTTCTCCTACGTAAATTCCATAAACCAGACTCATAAGCACAAAATAACAATTGTTTTCCTTGCATATAATTATGAAAACTCAAGGAAAGTAATTTAGAGCACAAAAAAAAATAACTCATTGTTGTTATTTTTTCTTCTTTACTTTTTGCATTTTTTTTTTTCAGACTTGGGATGTAGCTTTGTCACGGACTGCTAGAGCATGGGGGAAAAAATGTGTGTTTGAACGTAATATTCATTTAGAAAAACGAAAAATGGCCCATCCTAGATTTAATGGTATTGGTGAAAATATGTGGGTCGGCCCTGAAAATGAATTTACTGCAAGTATCGCTATCAGAAGTTGGTTCGCACAGAGGAAAAAGTACAATTTTGAAAAGAACAGTTGCTCTGATAACTGTTCTAATTATCTACAGGTATCTAATTTTATATTATTAATTCAATAGACTCCTTAATTGCTTTACTACTACGTTGTTATTGTGTTTCAATTTTATAAATAAACTCAAATGGCAAAATTATTACCTCTAATAGAATCAAAATTCTAATCAGTCCTAGATCTTCTGAATGTTCATAATTTCTTCTATTATTTGAACCATGCAATTAAAACATTCCTTTAAATATAGTAAGTCTAATCTCCATAGCCAAAGATGAAAGGTACCTTTCTAAAATAATGTACACTGGAAAAGAAAGAAACTAGCAAATAAAAATTAGTTTTAGTTTATTGACTATAAACATAAGTAAAAGATGATTTTTTTTGCACAGATCAGCACACATACTACTATATAACTGATTAAAATGTTTTAAATGCAAATACATATAATTATTTTCCTACCTCATGTCTAACAATTCACTCTTACACTTTGTACTCCAAGAACACTGAACCACTTTTTATTTCCTGTACAAACATTTATTTTTTCACATATTACATTGTTTTATAATCATCTGTTTATATATCTAATACTACACTAAGGGCAGGGACCTTGTCTTCTTATCCATGTATTCTCAGCACAGCAACATGACATTATTTAGGTCTTCAATAAATATTTGTATCAGGTATCAAGAAACTATTGAATTAACTTCCAAGCTCATTTAAAAGATTATTTTTCAGTCAATAAACTCTAATGTAGAACTTAAAATCTTGGAATTTTTTCATGTTGAACTCATGTCTTCCTGTTCCATCAAATGATTTATGTTTCAAAAAATGTTTAATCAATTTTTTCTCCTAGAAAGTTAGAGTGGTTCTCTACTGTCTTACTCATGTCAAAGCTAGACTCCTTAATATGACTTCAATACTCTGAGTAAAAGTCTACTCCCTGACCTACTCCTCTGTATTTTTTCCTCCTTAAGTCTAGTTTCCTAGACATTTTCATTTCCTGCATTTGACCTGTTTAACTTCAACTGTTACAGACATTCTATTCTCTATTCTTTTAATGCATCACTCTATTTCTTTTGGAATCACTAAGACTTCAGCTATAGAGAAAAGGAAAACAAATTGTTTCTCCCTCTCCCACAGAGGTTAACAAAACAATTTTTTGTTGTCATTCACTTGTAAGTATTAGGAATATTAAAGCCATTCAGGAATTTCTGGAATATCTTTAATTATTCTCATATTTTCACTCCAAGACCTATTTTGCAAGAAATTATTTTATAGGAACCAGCTCTTTTACTCATTTTTTAAATGAAAGGTCCAGACTTCATTTTATTTTGTAATGGAATTTCCTCAATAAAAGAAAAGAAAAATGCTGATAACATTCAATTACTTTCCACTCTTGTATTTCTTTTCCTTCCCTTCTATAATCTTCCTGTCCCCTCTTTTTTTCCTTTTTATTCACAACTTCCATTCTTCCAAAACTTTGTGTCTTCACATTTCCCTCTTCCTCTTTGCCAATAACCTAGAACTCTCAGAGTCAACAAGAGGTCGAAAATTGATTCAGCAGGTGTCTTCCTTTCGCTCTAATACATTATTCTGGATCAGTTTTTCTCAGACTCTTTATCCTAAGAATACAGTATTGGTAGAACCTATTAAAGTGTTTCTCTAAATACAGTTTTGGAAATGCTTCCCTAAATCCATGATAATTCTCTACCTGCATCCAAATGAAGAATTGTTCATATTCCTTGAATTGCTTTGTTAAAGGTCCTATGTGTATTGAATATACTATTGTTTATACTATGGCAGAGTAAATGTTTAGAATTAAATTTTATGTTTTCTTTGAAAATTTTATTTTAGCTTGTTTGGGACCAGTCTTACAAAGTTGGTTGTGCTGTTACTCCATGTTCAAGAATTGGACATATTAAACATGCAGCACTTTTCATATGCAACTATGCACCAGGGTAAGTTCCTTTAAATTTTTTAAATAATATAAAAATAAATTGGGGATTTTTCAAGGTTAAGTTTTCCTAACTTTCAACATATTCTTCTAAATGTCTTTGCAAGCTATAAAAGAATTAAGTATGAGATAGCAATTAAAGACTTTATATTGAAATATTTTAAATTTAATAATAAAATAAGTCAATTTAGGCATACTGATTTTATGTATAGACTAGCCAAATATTACTTCCTGAGAGAATTTTAACTTTAGTATTATTTCATAGTACCTAGCCTTATTAACATAGGATTTAAATTATTTTCCAAAATTGTTTATCTCCATATTTATTTTTAAAAAGTCAAAAGAAAATAAGGTTAAGTGTGTTGAAATGTATGTTGTAAGAATTGTTTCAAGAGTACATCAGTTTTATAACATGAAGGACACTTTTAGTTGACTATCCTCTGGAGAGTGTATTATTAATTGGGGCTAGTCTCATACATATAAGGAATCATAATAACTCAGAGGTGCAAAAGTACTTCACAAGTCTTCTAGTTATGCTATGCATATGAAACTTGAATTCTTAACACTTACTTATCATGTGGTTACTTACCTGTACCTAAAAACTTTCCAATGATGGGAAAAAACTACCTTCCAAAATAGCCTCCATCTCTGGAGAGCTTTGTTGGAAAATCTCAAGTTTTCTTACAGGTCGATATGATACTATAAGTAATACTGTTAAAACGTCTAACTGAAGTGAGAAAATATCCTAATCAACATGCCAAGAAAAATTGACTACATGCTAGGATTGAGAAGGAATTTCTTAAAAATAAAATGCTTCTGGGGCTAAACCAAAAAGAGAAAGAAAAAAAAAACATTGATTACTAATTAATGATTGTATTCCCCTAGATAGGGAAAACAACAGAACTATGATGTAAGTTGAATTAGATTCAGAAACCCCTTCTTAAATGGAAGCTTTGCTGACTTTGAACATAGGCATGCAAAACAAGTTTGGAATGTAGAGTAATTGCAAAACTTTTTTGGCCTCTTTCAGTCCTACAGACTAGAAGTACTGGGGTGATATCTATTACATGGAGAAACTTTTGAAAGTTAACTACTGATTGGTATTGAAAATTCAAACAGACCACTGGGCATGGGTGGTGGGGAAGGAAGAGGTTCCTCTGGGGTACTAGTCTTCATTTTACATGCTCAGCAATTACATACAAGGCTCTGATCTGTCTACTGACAAACCAATAAAGACTGACCATACTTAGTTTGTAGTCTTGGAAGAGAGACAAACAATAAATAAGTGAACATAGAAATAAATGATATTTAATTAAATAATAAAATATGCCATAGAAACAAAGCACAGTAAGCAAATAGGGAGTAACTAGCATAGAATATGGATAGGATAGCTGCAAAAGGAGGTGGCATTTAAACCGAAAGCCAAAAGATGAGGAGACGGCTAAAGAATATTTCAGGTAGAAGTGAGAGCACATGTAAAATCTCTGAGCTTGGAATAAGTTTAGCATGTTTGAAAAATGAATAACTGTGGTTAGAGGTAGGAGACGAGGTAGAGAGTTAGGTGACAACTAAATCAAATAGAATACCATAGGCCAGGTTAAGGATTTGGGGGTTTATTCTACATAATAGCAAAGTCATTGGAAAGTAATAAGCAAGTAAGTGGCATGATCTCATCTATGGTTTTTTTTCTCCCTGTTCTTTGTTTTTTAAAAAAATTTATTTATTTATTTGTTTTTGGCTGCATTGAGTCTGTGTTGCTGCACGTGGGCTTTCTCTAGTTGCGGCGAGCAGGGGCTACTCTTCGTTGTGGTGCACAAGCTTCTCATTGCAGTGGCTTCTCTTGTTGTGGAGCATGAGCTCTAGGCACGTGGGCTTCAGCAGTTCTGGCGCTCGGGCTCAGTAGTTGTGGCTCACGGGCTCCAGAGCACAGGCTCAGTAGTTGTGGCGCACGGGCTTAGTTGCTCCACGGCATGTGGGATCTTCCCGGACAAGGGATCGAACCCACGTCCCCTGCACTGGCAGGAGGATTATTAACTACTGCGCCACCAGGGAAGTCCCTCATCTATGTTTTGAAAAGAAAACTTAGCAATAAAAGATTGCTCTTGCTGTTGTGTCAATAATGGAGTATAGGAAAACAAGGGTACAAAGAGAAACAAGCACAATTAGGAGATTGTTTCTGTAGTGCAGGCTATAGACTGGTATCTTGGATTAGGATTTTAGCATGTGGATTGGTTTTCTATTGCTGCATAATAAACCACAAACTTAGTGACTTAAAACAGCAGCCATTTATTATTAAACAGTTCTGTAAGTTATAAGTCCAGGCACGGTATAGCTGGATTCTCTGCTCAGGGTCTCAAAGGCCAAAATCAAGGTGTTGACTGAGTTCTTATCTGGAGGCTCTGGGGAAGAGTCTGCTTTTAAGCTCCTTCAGGTTGTTAGCAGAATTCAATGCCTTGTGGTTATAGGACTTGGGTCCCCATTTTCTTGCTGGTTCTAAGCCAGTGGTTGCTCTCGTCTTCTAGAGGTTGCCCACATTCCTTGATGCGTGGCTCCCACCATCTTTATGTCCACAAAGGCACATCAGGTCCTTCCCACGATCCAAATCTCTGACTTCTCTTCTGTGACCAGCCAGAGAAAACTCTCTGCTTTTAAAGTGCCCAAGTGATTGGGTCAGGATATTTTCCTGGATAATTTCCCTATTTGATGGTCAGCTGTGCCAAATAACATAATTTAATCATGGAAGTAAATTCCATTACATTCACTTTCCTCAGAATTATGCAAGGCATGTATAGCAGGGGTAGGGGAGCTTGTGCTCCATTTTAGAATTCTGCTTACTATACCATGGAAATTGTGAAAAAAGGTCAGTTTCTGGATATATTATGAAGGTAGAGCTAAAAATACCAGTTGATGGATTTAACTTTAGGGATAAGAGGTATAGAATAAACTGTGGCGATACCCATGCTTTTAGTCTGAACAACTGGATAAGTGATGATACCATTAACTAAGACAAGGAAGAACATCAGAAGATGTGTTTTATGTTTGGACACATTAGGTAGAAATGTAAATGTGGAAAATGTAAATGAATCATGAGAAGGAACTAGCTGTATGAGGGTCTGGGATAGGTTTTGAAGTAAAGGAAACTGCTACTATAAAGGCCCTGACGTAGAAATGAGTCACAGTCCTGAACAAGACCCCCTTATGAAAGAGTGAGTATGGAGACTTAATTCAAGGATTAAGTCCTAGATCACTACAGTATTTCAACTTCAGGCAAAAGAGATAACAAAGGAGAGTGAAGAGGCTAACAAGATAAGAAGGAAACCCAAACAATGCTGGTAGGGTACTTGGAAATCAAGTGAAGAACGTGAGTCATGATGCCCAAAGTGGTTAACTGTATGAGATGCTCCTGAAAGAATGAAAAAAAAAAAAACGAGGAAGGAAAGATGACATTTCCGTTTGATAAGATGAAGGTATTTGGTGACCTTAATAGCAGTAGTGACTGCAGGGGTATCCCATGACTATAGTGATAAGATGAACCTACTAGTCGTTAGGATTACTCTTCTTTCCACTCACCTGTCCCATAGGCTTCTTTGTCTTGAAATTTCTATCAACCATTATTTCCTTGATACAAACTTTGGAAAGTCCATTTGTGAAGGATCTAGGTTGGCACATATATTATGTGAGTCAACTCAATTATGAGTTGACTGAGTCAACTCAGTCCAAGTTATTTGCTATGTACTCAAAATAGGCAGTCATAGGTATCTTTCTTAAGAATCATTGTAGAAAAATTAATTCATCACAGTCTTATAAACTACTTCATAGAAATGAAAATAAGAAAGCCAGATTGGGGACTTCCCTGGTGGTGCAGTGATTAAGAATCCACCTGCCAATGCAGGGAACATGGGTTGGAGCCCTGGTCTGGGAAGATTCCCACAAGCCACAGAGCAACTAAGCCCGTGCGCCACAACTACTGAAGCCTGCGTGCTCCAGGGCCCACGTGCTGCAACTACTGAAGCCTGTGTGCCTAGAGCCCATGCTCTGCAATGAGAAGCCACTGCAATGAGAAGCTCATGCACCGCAGCAAAGAGTAGCCCCCGGCTCGCCACAGCAACTAGAGAAAGCCCACGCGCAGCAACAAAGACCCAACACAGCAAAAAAAAAAAAAAAGAAAACCAAATTGAAAAGTAGAATGTGTAATGGACTGAATGGTGGCCCCCACCAAAGGATGTATCTAGTTCCTAATTCACAGAACCTGTGAATATTAAGTTACATGTCAAGAGTAAATATTGCCTTATATGGCAAAAGACACGTTTAAGATAAGGATCTTCAGAGGAAGCGCTTATTTTAGATTATTCAGGTGGGACCTAAATGTAATTACTTGTGTCCTCATAAGAGAGAGGGAGGAGATTTCAGCACTAGACACACAGAAGAGAAGGAGGCAATGTGACTGTGGAGGGAGAGGTTGGAGTGATATATTCACAAACCAAGGAACTTCTGGAGCCACCAGAAGCTGGAAGAGTCAAGGAATTCCCTCTCTGAGCCTTTGGAGGGAGCATAGCCCTGCCAACACCTTGATTTTGGAGTTCAGGCCTCCAGAACTGAGAAAATAAATTTCTGTTTTTATAAACCACCAAGTTTGTGGCATTGTTAAAGTAGCCACAGCAAGCTAGTACAGAATGGAAGAATAAAACAGATTTGGCAATAGGGAAAATATGAGTCAACCACAATCTTGAAAAATTTCAGAACACGAAGATGTACAATAGAAGTAAAAATATATATGGAAAAAGAAAGGAACCCTGTAGGGTGATAAATCTATAAATTATTGCTCCTAAAGAACAGAGAATAAATGGAACAGAAATAATAATCAAAGAAAAGAAAAGAATAAGCAAAAGAAAAGAATCTGTATAGATACCTATATAAAGGTTAAGATAGCTTATAATGTATCAGGAAAAGTGAGCTGCAACAATATTTACATATGTCATTTTCTAGTGGTTATTTTTCAATTTCAAAGATAAAAACTTATACATTCCTGGGAATTCCCTTGCAGTCTAGTGGTTGGACTCCGTGCCTTCACTGCCGAGGGCATGGGTTCAATCTGGTCGAGGAACTAAGATCCCACAAGCTACGTGGTACAGTCAAAAATAATAATAATAATAAAATAAAATAAAATAAAAAACATACATTTCTACGAAAAATAAGACAAAGTAAAATAAAACAGTATTAATTAGATTAGCCTTGAATTTCGGTATTGAAGGGGGTACAATCAAAGATGAGCATTAGAATTTAAGCTTAAATGATAAATAATTTTATTAACTGAGTTAGGAAAAGATGTAGGGTGGAAGAAAAAAGGATTTGTTTATTTTTAGACATGTTGCATCTGCAGGTTCCTGCAGGATCTTTTACTTATTTAAATATGTTTATAGTAGGTACATTTAAACAATAACTAAGCAATAGAACTCCACATTTTTTACATGGTATTCATCCTGAAAACACTTATAGACTGTTGGGAAAGAAATTAAAAAAAAAAACACAACGTTAACCAAATACATACAACATCTGTATTTTAAATAGAAAAGATCTGTTGTAAAAGCAGGTATGAAATCATAGAAGCAGTTAGCCAGGATACAGATTCAGAAGTAGTTAAGTTTGATGCATAGAGGTGTATTAGAAGGGAAACGAGGCCAGTGGAGGAGGTAAGAGTTCTGAGATTGAAGAAAATGACTTGAATCTAAAGCTGGACCTTTAAAAGAAGTAAATTATAGTGTCCAAAGGTATTTAGTAAAGAACATTTTCTTTATTTAAAAATTAAGGACCGCGGAGCAACTAAGCCCGTGCACCACAACTACTGAGCCTGCGCTCTAGAGCCCGCAAGCCACAAAAAAAAAAAATAAATAAATAAGGAAATGCAATCTGGCAGGTGGTGCCATTTTCTTTACGTCATGAACAGACAGCTAGAATATGTTTCCCAGCCTCCCTAGAAGTTCGGTTGGGCCATGTGGCTAAGCTTTGGCCAGTGGAATTTAGGCCACTTCCAGGCCTGGCCTTTGAAAACTTCCTACATGATCCTTCACACTCTTGGTCTTCCCTCATCTACTGGTTGGATACAGAGGATCTGGTGGAGGATTAAGATGTCCTAGAGAGTGGCAGAGCCACAAGATGAAATGAGCCAGTGCCCCAGAATCACTGCATGGAGGAAAGCTCCTCTACACTGCCAAAACCCATACTGTACCATGACATGGATTCTGCCTACAGAACATGGAAATAGTGAGGAAAGGTCAGATTCGGGATATAATTTGAAGATGGAGCTTAACAACACCTGCTGACAGATTTAACTTTAGGGGTGAATGGAATAGAATAATCAAGAATGACACCTATGCCTTTAGTCTCAGCAACTGGATGAACATTAGTGCCATTAGACAGATAGGGAAGACTTGTGGAGGAGCAGAGCTTGAGAGAAGATCAAGTGTTTTGGTTCACATACATTTGGTGGAGTAATAAATGTGAGAAATGTGAATGAATCAAATGAGGGAGCTAGTCAGATGAAGGTCTAGGATGGGTTTTTAAGTAGTGGGAACTGCAGATATAAAGGCCCTGAGGCAGAAATGAGTCACAGTCCTGAAAGAAATCACCTTGTGAGAAAATAGGTGTGGAAAACGGGACAGAAGAGACTAAGGACTAAACCCTACATCACTACAGTATTTCAACTTCAGGCAAAGGAGCTAGCAAAGGAGTATAGAAAGAGACTAGTAAGGTAAGAGGGAAACTAGAACTGTACTGGTAGATTTTTAAAATAACATTTAGACTTATTTTCTCATCAGTCTCTATTATATATGAGGTGGCTCTCTTTCCATGATTTTCTGCATGCATAATAATTTATGATTCAATGATATATTATTGTGATCATTTTAGACATTTTGAATAGCAATTTAAATACGTAAAATGCAAACAATGCATATAACCCATTTCAAGTATGACAGTATGAAAAGCTATGACAAGTTCGCAATGTGCAGTGACAACCATATCATGTTCACTGCCTGGTCAACTGTGATTTTAAGATGCCATCAATGTTAAGATGCATCTCAATTTCAGAGGTGCTAAAATAAGAAAAGATGTACATCTTAGAATTATGAGGCACAGTACATTACTGAAAGAAAAGATTTACAGAACAATGTGTATCCTTACTATGAATGATAAAATAAGAACATGTTATCAATATATGAAATAGTATATTATTCACAGTTAAGTACAGCTTTCTAGTCTGTCTCATATTTTAAAATATTGGATGTGAACTGTGAAGCACTAAATTTGATTTCATGACCTAGTAATAGCTCATAACTTGCAGTTTGAAAAATAGTAATGCCAATTTAGAATATTCTATATAGATATTTGGCAACAAAGAAAAGGAAGGTGTGTAGGTGTGTAGAGTTGAGTGAAAGTTTTTGTTTTATGACTTTGGTTTCTAATGTATTTTTATAAGCTAAAGAAAGCCATCATAAATAGAGAGTGATAGAATATATTAGAACATATAAGAGATGGGGGAAGAATTGAAAAAGAAAGTTCTATCTGGAAAAAAAACAGGAGGAGAGAAGTATAAGAAGAGAAAATTAGAGAAATTCTTAATAGTAAATATTTTTCTTTCTTGCTCATGAGGGTTTAATCTATTTTATTGATCTCTCGAAAGAAAAGATTTAAGGGGTTATTTATCCTTTCTCATTCCTTTGTTTTGAGATATTTAATCTTCCAGGTACTTTTTAGGGAGAGGGGCTGTTATATGTTGCTGTTTTTATCAAAATATACTACATTCATTTATCTTTAATCCTACTTAATAGTGAAGATATTTACAGTTATATATTTTCCTTTGATTACAATTTTTACTAGACCTTAGGATCTCGTATGACATAGTCTCTTTCTCATTGCTTTCTATGTATTGTAATTTTAGGTCATTTAATAAATCATGTTTAGTACTTGATACATATTCATGATGGAAAAATCTATCCAAGGAGAAAATAATGTTCCCATCCTTGCCTTTCAGTTACTCTCTCCAAAATTTTATCCTAAAAGATATATTCTGTGCATACAGAAAAGTATATCTATCTTTGTGTATGTGTGTCTGGGTGCACAAATGTGTGCATTTCCATAATTCAAACAGGAGCGCACTACATTTCTTGTGATGTTCTTTAATTTTTTTACTTGATATGGACTGGAAGTCTTTCCATTTGAGTACGTGAAGAGTTTCCAAATTCTTTTTAAGAATTTCACAGTTTTTTTTTTTTAGTGGATGGACAAAAATTAATTTGAATAATCCTCTCCTTCTGATGGACGTTTAGGCTATTTTATTAATTTTATTTCAAGCAGTAATTATTCAGTTAGACATGTAATTCTGACATGAGTTAGTAGCTATAATATAAACGTATAGTCATGGAAACCCTAGGCCAAAGAGAATGTGTACTTTTAATTTGCATATATATTACTAAATATCTATTCATCATAGTCACGCCATTTTTTCTATTACAACTTTTTTTTATGTCGGCATATAAGAGGGGCTATATTTAAACTCCCTTGCTAAGATAATATATTTTCAAATATTTTTCTATTTACTACTATGAGTTATGTATATGTTTAATTTTCATCTTCTATTTTTCATGAGTTTAAGTATATTTTTTTATATTTTAGAATATGTGGATTTCATTTACTGGGACCTGAGGGTTCCTATACATTTACTGTTTTTCTCTTAAGTTGTTGGACTTTTTTTGTTTTTTAACTTGGAGGAGTGTCTTATGTACAAGAAAATTAGCTCTTTTATGTAATATAATTTACAAATATTTTCTAGTTTTATGTTTAACTTTTGACTTTATTTATAATGCAATTTATTTTTGCCAATAGAATTATTTTGTTTCATTGTAGAAAAAAATGTATCAGTACTTTTTTCATGGGTTTTGAGGTTTGTATCATACTTAGACAAGCCTTCCCCAAATATTATTATCTCACATTTTCTTCTAATGGTTCTTTATTTTTTTTTAACTTTTAAATTAATTTGATCCACTTTGATTCTGGACATTATGTAAGCTGGTATAAGAATTAGCCTCCTGCTTAAAGTAACTATAAAGACTGGGCAAAACATATAAAATAACTGTTTTTAGGCATTAGAAAACAACCAGTACAGTGCTATGATCCTTGCAAATAGAAAAGAGTACAGTAGGAACCCTATATGTGCCTTGGTTTTCTCTCTGTGAGCATCCTATTGTACAAACCATAGCCAAAGCAAGCAAAGATTGTGTATTTTCTGGGCAAAGGAGATATCAGTGTTGATTGATGTTAAGTAGTCTAGGATTTAGGACAGGATCCCAAAGAGGAGGGGGCTGCAGAGAAGGACCCCCAAACATCTGTGTACAATTTCTCTGCAAGTCCTTGGGCAGCTCCTAAGCTGCACTCCTCAAAGCGAGATTCTGGAAGGATTAGATAGGAACAGTTACTTGCAGGCTGAAGACCTGCACAGAGATTTCAGAAGCTGCACAGTGCTGAGAAGACAAAGCTGCAGTTTGGGCCTAGCCAAAATGGAGAGGTATTGACGAAAAGTCTGACCGAGCAGAACATTAAAATCCAAAAAATATGTACCTAATTTTATAAAAATTTCAAACTAATTAATGACTAAAGAAATACTATAGATAATAGCCAAAGAAAAATTGATATACTGGAAAATGTATGTGTGGAATATATGGCAGAGACAGTCCCCTTAATTTACAAAGAATTCATACAAATCAAAAAGAAAAAGAGAAACAACCCAAGAGAATAACGTGCAGAAGATATGAAGAAGTCATTTACCAAAAAGAAAAGAAAATGGTCATGAATCATATGAAAATGTATTCAATCTCACTCATAATTGAAGCAATTCAGGTAAAAACAAAAATAAATGTTCACTTTCCACTCATCCATTTGAGAATATAGAAAAGCTTAACTGATACTCTGCGTTTGCAATAGGGCAATAAATTGATACAGTCTTTCTGGGTTCGGCAGTGTAACAAAATTTAAAATTATACTTACCATTTGATCTTGTAATCTCCTTATCAGGATTTTATCTTAGTAATATCTTCATGAAAGTTGGCCAAGATATACATACAGGGATACACATTGGAGCATGTTTTAATAGCATGAAACTGAAATTTAAAAAACCAACGACTCCAGTAATAGGGGACTAAGCAATTAATTTACTGCACATTATTGTGTAACCATTGAAAAAACTGGTGTACTTTTCTATGTACCAGTATGGAAAGGTCTCACTCGTTAGGTGAAAAAGTAAGATAAAAAACAATAATAAGTAAGAACAGGTCTTTTTGTTATAACAGTTACTATTACCAAAAAATGTAGTGATTCAAGATAAAAGTGGGAAATTTCAGTTTGGTGGACTGGTGTACTTTTCTATGTACCAGTATGGAAAGGTCTCACTCGTTAGGTGAAAAAGTAAGATAAAAAACAATAATAAGTAAGAACAGGTCTTTTTGTTATAACAGTTACTATTACCAAAAAATGTAGTGATTCAAGATAAAAGTGGGAAATTTCAGTTTGGTGGGTACTGTGCTCCATTAGTCATTCAAAGACCCAGGTTTCTCCTATTTTGTTTCTTCACCATCCCCTGGGGCAGTGTCTTTGTCCACATGATCAAATCCAGGCCACAGACATAAGCTAGCTCAAGCTCATAGTAAGGGAAAAGAAACATGCTGGCAGCATGAGTACCAGGTGGGGAGTGGTGCACATCACTGCTAACTGCCATTCCATTGGATATAAAATTAATCTCATGGCCACATCTAAGTTGCAGGAGAGGTTGGGAAATGTACTGAGACTAGCCATTAATGTGCCAAGCTAAAATACTGTTATTTCAGTATTTCAAGAGATATTTAGATTGACAGCTAGCAGTCTCTATCACAAGCATGTAAGTACTGAGAATTTTTATGAAAAACTTTCTTCTGGAAGGAATCATAAGAAGTTGTTAACAGATGTTATCTCTGGAGAGACAGATGGAAAGTGGAAGATGGAGACATTTTTTCCCCTTTAAAGGTGCCCTTTTCTGCTTCCTCCTTTCTGTCATATACTTATAAATAATATATATGTATTACTTTTGTTTATCTTTTACATCAACAAGGGATGTCTGGATTGATATTGGAGACATATTTAAGACATTTCCAGAAGGTATAAATAACAAGATTTGCAGGTCATTGTATTAAGTAATCAGAGAAAGGAAGTAGTCAAGGAAGATTTTCAAATTTATGATCAGGCATGAATGGTATTGGCATTAACTGCAAAGGGGAACACTGAACATTTTGGGAGGGAAGATAATGAGTTCCACTTTGTACATAATGAATTGGAGTTGGCTGCGAAATACTCACTTTGAGATGTTTAGTAAGCAGGTTGTTATTTAGGTCAGAAGCTCATGAGTGAGGAATGACATAGAAGAAACATTTGGAGTGCCAGGAAACATAGGGTAATTTAAATCATGGGAATAGATGAGATTGCTTAGCAAGAGAGTATGGAATGAGAAGAGAATAGGACCTGTGGAATGTCATGCCAACATTTAAGGGCAGTTAGTGGAAGATAAGTGGGAGACCTAAGAAGAGTGGCCAGACAGGTAGAAGAAAAAGCAGAAGAGTATGGTATCAGGGAAGGTGTGGGGAAAGAATATTTTTAAAAGGAAAAACTCGTCCAAACTTTCAAATTCCAAGACGTCAAGCAAAGTCAGGACTTAAAAATATCAGATCTAAAGAGAAGTTCATTAATAAACATAGGAAAACTGCTTCTATGGAGTAGAGGAAACTGATGCCAGGTTGGAATGAATTGAGAACTGTTTTGTTGTTGTTTTTATTTTGTTTTGTTTTTAAAATGGGGAAGATGTGAGCATATTTAAATATTGACATGAAGAATCTAATACAAAATAAAAGTAATTCTTTATAAAGTATAAAGGCAGGGTATATGTAAAGATACAAGTCCCTGAGAAAACAGAAGGCTTTAAAAGAGAAAAAGGAAGGGTTTAAAAGAGATTAGGGCTAAAAAAAACTATACTTAAAAAAAAAAGCAGACAGAACCATAGGACAAATGGTAAAAGCAAAGCTATACAGACAAAAATCACACAAAGAAGCATACACATACACACTCACAAATAGAGAAAAAGGAAAAAAATATATAGATATATATATATATCATTGCTCCCAAAGTCCACCTCCTCAATTTGGGATAATTCGTTTTCTATTCATGTATTCCACAGATGCAGGGCACATCAAGTTGATTGTGGAGCTTTAATCCGCTGCTCCAGAGGCTACTGGGAGAGATTTCCCTTTCTCTTTGTTCGCACAGCTCCTGGGGCTCAGCTTTGGATTTGGCCCCGCCTCTGCGTCTAGGTCGCCTGAGGGCGTCTGTTCTTCGCTCAGACAGGACGGGGTTAAAGGAGCAGCTGATTCGGGGGCTCTGGCTCACTCAGGCCCGGGGGAGGGAGGGGCACGGAGTGCGGGGCGGGCCTGCGGCGGCAGAGGCCGACGTGACTTTGCACCAGCCTGAGGCGCGCCGTGCGTTCTTCCGGGGAAGTGGTCACTGAATCATGGGGTCCTGGCTGCACAGGCTCCCGGGAGGGGAGGTGTGGAGAGTGACCTGTGCTTGCACACAGGCTTCTTGGTGGCGGCAGCAGCAGCCTTAGCGTCTCATGCCCGTCTCTGGGGTCCGCGCTGATAACCGCGCCTCGCGCCCGTCTCTGGAGCTTGTTTAGGCGGTGCTCTTAATCCCCTCTCCTCGCGCACCAGGAAACAATGGTCTCTTGCCTCTTCGGCAGGTGCAGACTTTTCCCCGGACTCCCTCCCGGCTAGCTGTGGCGCACTAGACCCCTTCAGGCTGTGTTCACGCAGCCAACCCCAGTCCTCTCCCTGGGATCCGACCTCCGAAGTCCGAGCCTCAGCTCCCAGCCCGCCCGCCCCGGCGGGTGAACAGACAAGCCGCTCAGGCTGGTGGGTGCTGGTCGGCACCGATCCTCTGTGCGGGAATCTCACCGCTTTGCTCTCTGCACCTCTGTTGCTGCGCTCTTCTCCGTGGCTCCGAAGCTCCGCCGCTGCCTACCCCCCCTCCCCACCCCGCCACCGTCTCCTCCAGTGAAGGGTCTTCCTAGTGTGTGGAAACCTTTCCTCCTTCTCAGCTCCCTCCCAGTGGTGCAGGGCCCATCCCTATTTTGTCTGTTTTTTCTTTTTTTCTTTTGCCCTACCCAGGTACGTGGGGAGTTTCTTGCCTTTTGGGAGGTCTGAGGTCTTCTTCCAGCGTTCAGCAGGTGTTCTGTAGGAGTTGTTCCACATGTAGATGTATTTCTGATGTATTTGTGGGGAGGAAGGGGAGCTCTACGGCTTACTCCTCTGCCATCTTGAAGGTCCCCCCAATGGAACAGGATAGAGAGCTCAGAGATAAACCCACGCACATATGGTCACCTTTCTTTGATAAAGGAGGCAAAAATATACAATGGAGAAAAGACAGCCTCTTCTATAAGTGGTGCTGGGAAAACTGGACAGCTACATGTAAATGAATGAAACTAGAACATTCCCTAACACCATACACAAAAATAAACTCAAAATGGATTAAAGACCTAAATGTAAGGCCAGACACTATAAAACTCTTGGAGGAAAACATAGGCAGAACACTCTATGACATAAATCACAGCAAGATCCTTTTTGACCCACCTTCTAGAGAAATGGAAACAAAAGCAAAAATAAACAAATGGAACCTAATCAGATTTAAAATCTTTTGAACAGAAAAGGAAACCATAAACAAGATGAAAAGACAACCCTCAGAATGGGAGAAAATATTTGCAAACAAAGCAACTGACAAAGGATTAATCTCCAAAATATACAAATGGTTCATGCAGCTCAATATCAAAAAAACAAACAACCCAATCCAAAAATGGGCAGAAGACCTAAATAGACATTTCTCCAAAGAAGATATACAGATTGCCAACAAATACATGAAAGGATGCTCAACATCACGAATCATTAGAGAAATGCAAATCAAAACTACAGTGAGGTATCACCTCACACCAGTCAGAATGGCCATCATCAAAAAATCTACAAAGAATAAATGCTGGAGAGGGTGTGGAGAAAAGGGAACCCTCTTGCACTGTTGGTGGGAATGTAAATTGATACAGCCACTATGGAGACCAGTATGGAGGTTCCTTAAAAAACTAAAAATAGAACTACCATACGACCCAGCAATCCCACTACTGGGCATATACCATGAGAAAACCATAACTCAAAAAGACTCATGTACCACAGTATTCATTGCAGCTCTATTTACAATAGCCAGGACATGGAAGCAACCTAAGTGCCCATTGACATATGAATAGATAAAGAAGATGTGGCACATATATACAATGGAATATTACTCAGCCATAAAAAGAAATGAAATTGAGTTATTTGTAGTGAGGTGGATGGACCTAGAGTCTGTCATACAGAGTGGAGTAAGTCAGAAAGAGAAAAAAAATACAATATGCTAACACATATATATGGAATCCAAAAAAAAAGAAAAAATGGTTCTCAAGAACCTAGGGGCAGGACAGGAATAAAGACTCAGATGGAGAGAATGGACTTGAGGATGCGGGGAGGGGGAAGGGTAAGCTGGGACGAAGTGAGAGTGGCATGGACATATATACACTACCAAATGTAAAATAGATAGCTAGTGGGAAGCAGCCGCATAGCACAGGGAGATCAGCTCGGTGCTTTGTGACCACCCAGAGTGGTGGGATAGGGAGAGTGGGAGGGAGACATAAGAGGGAGGAGATATGGGGATATATGTATACGTAGAGCTGATTCACTTTGTTATACAGCAGAAACTAATACAACACTGTAAAGCCATTATACTCCAATAAAGATGCTAAAAGAAAATGTAGGACCAACAACAACAACAAAAAAGTGCAAACAATTAATTATATGACTTTTGAACTTAAAAAAAAAGAGAGAGATTAGCCTTAGAAAGAATGAGGAGCAGTTCTTCAGTTGTATTAGAAAGGAAAGCGTAGGTATATTTGTCATATTTAGTGACAGAAAATTTCTCGAGTTCCAGTCTAATAGCTGTTATGATTCTCTGTGAAGTAGAATAGATCATGTCCTGAGAATAAAGGGAGAGACAGTGAAGCTGGAAGTTTGAGGACTGGGAAGATATGAAATAGTTATTATGGAACATGAGAGCGGAAGCTGAATAGAGAGAATGATAGAGATATTCTCTACCTAGTTTAATGATTTTCCTCCAGCAGCACCCAGCAGCCCTGAAGCAGGCATGGGACATGCAGACAGTAAGATTCCTTCACTTTTTCCTACACAGCGGTTTTGTCAGGTGGATGTAAAGGAAAATAGTGCAAGCGAGTTTCAAGGTTTTAGGTAGAGAACATGCAAAGTGATGGACCTAAGCTTGATTGAGAAAAGACAACACGATGGATAGGGAGAAAAATAGGAGAGAAAGTACACTGTGGAAACAGTGAAATTAATGGACAAGTGTGATGGGAGTGAATGAGTTAGGAACCTGGAAGGACAGGAGGTTGCAGTCAATGAGTGGAATGTGTGATTTGTGAGTTCAGAAGTAGAGCAGATTTAGGAGATAATAAGATGCAGAATGTGGCTACAAAAGTGACAGTTATGTAGCATTAGGAAGTTTTATGATGGTGAAGACATCCAATAACATAGAGACCAAGTTATTGGATGAATTATCCATTAGCATATTGTAATCCTCTAGGTCCCAAATTTGTAGACAATCGCACAATTTTGACTAAAAAGCAAAATGGTGAGCCAGATACCAAAGTGAATAAGGAGGCATAATCAGAAGGTAGATGGTATCTTGGGGAGGATTAGAGGATGGTACAACTACATAATATCAGCCTCAAGGAGCTTTATAGGTGTTTAACTGTGTTCCCTGGTCCTTTAGGTGCAAGATGTGGAAGTGAAGGGAGGAGATGTGACCAACTGATTTTCACAGAAAGTGATATAAAGTGAGGTAGCTTTGCATATACAGGGATAATTTGAGGCAGAAAACAACAGGATCCATACCTTCCTTGACCTTGAATAGGTCCAAGAAGTAGTCATGGAGTTTTGGGCAAAGACAAATATATTAGATGAATCAGAAGAAGAGCCAGATAGAATCTCTAAAAGATAATCTTTGCTGCTTATTGCATGTATTTTTCTCTAGCTTATTGGGATAGATTCTTTAAGTCTACTTGGGAAATCCATAGATGTTTGGATATGAACCAGAAGCCAGCACTGTGATATTTCTCAGTGCCATATGGATGTAGTAAAAGTGAAAAGAGTTACTGTAGGTGGCCTAGTTATTCTGGTTGTATAATATGGAAAAATCAATATCTATTTGATGTACTCTGGCCATTGTTCCATGGACAATATACAGATTATATGAGTCTGCACATGGAGAACTTTGAAGAGAAGAATCTATCTACAAATTGTAATTCCTAGATTGTCAATCCATGGAGCTGGATTATCTCCTTCATGAACAAAGTGGCAGGCAATAAAAGTTTCCATCACCACCAGAATTGTGTTCTCATTCTGGAACAATGTAGATCTATTATAAAATTTGAATAATGGTTTTCTAATGGACTTTGGGTTGGGCATGGGAGTAGTTTACCCATTGGGCTACCCAGGTGACATGTCCTTATCTAGGGCCTGGACACATATCCTATAGGTGGCAATATAATGAAGATATGGCCAGATGCAAGTCTAAGAAAAGTTCCCGAGGACTATGTTCAGAGTCAGGACTTGGTCTCAGCGAACCCTTGGGCTGCTTCTCGGAAAAGGCAAATGCCTAAAGACAGAGAATATCATCTATTTCTTCAGGCACCACCAGGGCAGCTATGAAATTTCAAAGGACTTTGCTAGTTGTAGATACTTATCTGTTGTTTTCTCCTAATCCAGCCCAATAATTTCCAATTGCAGTTGTGGACTTATACTGTAGATTCAGACTCAAGTTGCTTTAGGTTAAACTTTTTAGAAACTCAGAACAACAGGAAGATTAACATGGGAGAGTATTAGCTTGCCATTTCTGGCTACCTAATATAAACAGTTTTATAATGTTCATATCTTTGAAAAGGAGGGCCCGTTGTATTCTAGCACAATGTGAATTTATTTATTTTGATTAATTAATTCATGTATTTATTTATATATTTATTTGCCTTTCCAGAGTTATTCCAGGCCATGGTTATCAGACATTATGGTCATGGGATGATTAGCCTATGCTCCAGGTTTTTTTTTTCACATCTTTATTGGAGTATAAATGCTTTACAATGTTGTGTTAGTTTCTGCTGTACAGCAAAGTGAATCAGCTATATGTATACATATATCCTCATATCCCCTCCCTCTTGAGCCTCGCTCCCACCCTCCCTATCCCATCCCTCTAGGTTGTCACAAAGTACCAAGCCGATCTCCCCATGCTATGCAGCAGCTTCCCAGTAGCCATCCATTTTACATTTGGTAGTGTATATACGTCAATGCTACTCTCTCACTTCATCCCAGCTTCCCCTTCACCCCTGTGCCCTCAGGTCTGTTCTCTACGTCTGCGCCTTTATTCCTGCCCTGCCACTAGGTTCATCAGTACTGCATTTTAAAATTCCATATATATGCGTTAACATATGGTATTTGTTTTTCTCTTTCTGACTTACTTCATCCTGTATGACAGATTCTAGGTCCATCCACCTCACTGCAAATAACTCAATTTTGTTCCTTTCTATGGCTGAGTAATATTCCATTGTATATATGTGCCACATCTTCTTTATACAATCATCTGTTGATGGACATTTAGGTTGCTTGCTCCAGGTTTTAAAGGCAGTCTGTATAGTGAGTAGCTTTCTGCATAGGTACAAGAACAGAGGTCCCCCACCCCAGGGATTTTAGAACAGTATAAGCTCTGCTTTTGAGTTGGAGGCATCTGTTTCAGTGATAAAGAATTAAGGCAGTAAAAGTAGACTACGGTATTAGGTAAAGGTGACTGGTTCAATTCTTGGATTTCTTGACGGCTAGTATTCTGGCTGGGATCCAAACAAAATTCATTTCCTTCTTGAAATGGTTTGATTGTGGAACAGTGAAATTAGAGAACGATATATGATCTGCAAATAACAATAGGTATCTGTATATCCTTGATGTACTTGAAAGCTTGCCATTTGAGGGTATCAGATACCTTATTGGGTATCATCAAAAACTTCTCATAAGATACAACTCAGAAATTTGATATTCACATTTTTGAATATGTATTTCTAAGGTTTGGCCATTCTTCTAGATGGCCCAGAGTGGCCTAACCAGGGACCTAAATGCCTAATGTTTGTTTTTATAGCTTGCAACTATACACTGAGTAAATAAGCAATCATGTTTAAATAACCACAATTAATGACCCTCTTCTCACTCAAAAATATATTTTCCCTATCTATCTTCTCTATCTTTCTTATTCAGATATTTTAAAATATGCTTCCCAATTCATATCTATTTTTGGGCCTCTTTTCCTAACTTACCTCTGGGCAATTGATGTAACAATTTTTAACTTCTCCCCTGTGCTCTGTACGATAGATTAAAACAACTTTGTAAAATCCCATTTACATTTATTTGCTTGTTTATATACTTATGTGTTTTTCATGTAGACCTCAAAATAATCCATGCAGCTGGGTATTTGTGCCAATAGGCATTTCAGGATTTTGCAAATGTTTCAGAAAACTAATATATCATTTATATATAGCTTTTTATATGTATGTGCCAATCAGGAAGCAATTAGTTATAAAACATTCTATAATATCCATTTTTAAAGGAAATTTTTTATACAAAATAAAATGAAAGAAGCTTTAAAACTCCCTCATATTTAAATTACAATACTTTAAAATTAATGGGAATTAGTTTCAGAAGAGAGTATTTCTGGGGGGAAAAAAGAGGGGGAAGATTACATCTGCAATTTAAGTACTTTTAAGTACTCCCTTAAGTCCATTTTTTAAATTAAATCGCCCTTATAAATTAATTAAAAATTGGTTAACCATATTATTTAAATAACATAAAATTTGAGACTTTTTCTAACAAAATGTTTTCTGCTTTTTTGTAGAGGATCTCTGTCAAGAAGTCCTTATCAACGAGGATTAATGTGTTCCCGATGTAGCATCTATGACAGATGCACAGATTTTCTATGCAGTAAGATAAAGAAAATAACTGAAACATGAAAAAAAATCCATAATGCATTGGATGACAAGAAAAAGAAGTGGTGAACACTAGTCTTTCATTGTCATGTTAATATTGTTCCTTTGTTCAGGATGGTATTGTTATATTATCAAAGGTGGTATCAAACAGTATCATCTTTAGATTTTTTTAAACTACACAACCTCTTCTGCCCTCTCTTACTATTATTCCTGCCCCTTAGTACATACTAGAATCTGAAAGAAGGAAAGAGAACTAACAGTTATGCCCTGAAAAAGCTTCTCAGTTAATTCCTGAAATAGCGGCCTGTTTGAGAGTGGCTGCTCGAAAGGATAGGATATTCCAAAACATTCAGAAAGAGGAAAGAAGTAAAGTAGCAAATATTTAATAGCCTTTTATTTTCATTTTCCCCCTAAACATCCAAAAGATAAAAGTAGAAAATATGTTTTATTAAATTTTTCTTTTAGTTTTTCTAAACATGAGAGCGTATAATCCAAAAGTATAACTATGGCTGGAATATATGATGCTTAGAGGAATGTGGTAGGGGATAAAGTCAGACAGTGAGTAAGGGGCATATTAGGCTTTTATGTTAAAGAAACTAGTGAACAATTTCATTATAATGCCACTGCTGGAGTGACTCCACCGTAACATTTCTTCCCTTGCTTCATTTGAATCAAGATGCAAAACCTTGCTCTTCCTCTTCGCCTTTTCTTTCTCTTCCTGAAAATATCCAGACCTAAAGCCATTGGGTAAGTCAGAAAGAGGTAGGCATCCACACAGAGGGCATCCAGATGTGCCATGTTAGAACCTAAGCAAGAAGACAAGGGATTCATACATGATGTGGTAGGCATGGGGAAAGAGCCTAAGTAGGGTGAGAACAGTGTCCACATGGTATGGCCTTGTATGGGAAGTTAGAGCTCTCATGGAATGAGGTGAGTGTACCCGCATGAGGTCAGGCTTGGGGTATAAGATCAGGGTAAAGGGATGTCCATGCGGGAGTGGCTCACTATTTGGTGTCAGAGTCCAAGCAAAGTGAGGATAGAATCCACATGGGGTGGGAAGGAGAAGCCTGACATAGCGTAACACTTAAAATAATGTCAAAGATCCACCAGAAGTTCAGTTCATCTCCAAGGTGCCTGAGGAGTGATTTCTAAATTTTCCTCTAAGTGTACCATCATTGCAAGACAAAGCCCTGGTTGACATTGGGCTCTCTATGGGTGAGACTGCATTTATTCTCCCACTCTCCTTTCTAGTGGAATCTGGGAATGATTGTTTGACCTTCTCTGCCCAGGTGAGCAGAGGAAGGGAAATTTATTTCCTGAAAAGTATTATGATAGCATTGGGCTAGACAGCAAAAACGAGGAATAGCAGGCTCTGTAGTCAACCTTGCCATCTAGGAAATGAAGAGCAACTGAAAGCTTCTGAAAATAAGAATTAAATGAATAAAGTGAGTAGATTCAGAAAATTAATTTTGAATGATCTTGGGGGGAAGTGGGGAGAAGAGAGATAAAAATAAGAGATGTTCTAACAGGACATTGCAAATTAACTATACTTCAATTTTTTAAAAAGAGAGATGTAGAATTCTAGAATGTCGAAGATGGAACAATCTTTGAAAGGCAGGAGTGGAGTGGCTTATATAAGTTGTCAGGATTTAGAGACAGAATTAGTACTAGAATCCACACCTCTTCCTCCTGTACTTCTGTGCTCTCTCTGGTAGACCAGGAGGACTTTTACTAAAAGAAAATATGTTGTACTTTACAATTGGCTACTGGTTGAAGGGGAGACATCAAAGATGAGAGCATGGTGCCTGAAAACTAGGAGAATGATATTATTATTGTTGAGAAACATATATTCTAGAAAAAGAAGAAATTCTATGTAACTTTATGAACTTTCTTTTTCTTTCTAGGTAATGCAGGTCGTGACCAAGCCATATGTATGTATTTTTGTCCTTTATTTCTTGAATGATTTTACTACTTTATGTGAAATCCAGCTTTCAATTACTTCTTTATTTACAGATTACCGATTTTGGTATCCAAGATGGGAAGTACCCCGGCCAATTGTGTGTGATCCACTGTGCATGCTTATTTTATTTCTCAGAATGCTGTGTTTTTCACTAAGTGCCGCAATTGTTTTGATAATACAGTCTTATTTTCCAAATATATTATTGGAAGAAGAGATAGTTTTTATCCCTGAGGTAACTGGGCCAGCAAAGGAGGAGGAAAACATAGAGAAAGAGGAAGAGGAGGAGGAGGAGGAGGAGGAGGAGGAGGAGGAGGAGGAGGAGGAGGAGGAGGAGGGGGAAGGGGAGGAGGAGGAGGAGGAGGAGGGGGAGGAGGAGGAGGGGGAGGAGGAGGAGAAGGAGAAGGAGGAGGAGGAGGAGGAGGAGGAGGAGGAGGAGGAGGAGGGGGAGGAGGAGGAGGGGGAGGAGGAGGAGGGGGAGGAGGAGAAGGAGGAGGAGGAGTAGGAGGGGGAGGAGGAGGGGAAGGAGGAGGGGAAGGAGGAGGGGGAGGGGGAGGAGGAGAAGAAGGACAGGAAAAAAGAGGAAGAGGAAGAGGAAAAGGTGGAAGAGGAGGTGAAGGGGTGAGATTTACCACTATCATAGGACAAAAATGTAATACAAAAAAGGCAAAAAAAATAAAATAATAAACACTGAAAAAAAACCCCACTGAGCTTTAACAAAAAAGAATATGCACAAACCACAACTGCAACACCTTTTATTTCCTTCTCTTCCCCATATTTATTCAACAAATTTAAATTTGAAAAACAAAGAAACAAACAAAAAGCATGTATTTTATAGTAAGTACTGTAAGGCAAGTTCTTGGACACTAAGAACAAATAAGGATGCGATGACAGAAATACTAAAAAAAGATTTGACCAGTCTAATTAATCTTAAGATTTCACTGTTATTCTGATAAAGAATGAAATTTCCACTTTCTAAACATGTTTCTATCTCTATGTTTTAAGTATTTTTAAATGGGTTAAAAAAACTCTTGAGTATTAAATAAGATTATACATGTAAGGTGCTTAGGACCATTCCAAGTTCAGGACAACCATTTGATAACTTTTGATTTTGTTGTTTTTATCATTCCTATCACAGTTGTTATTGGTGGTGATGATGGTGGTGATATTTTCCATGTGTTATCAAGGCTTCTAATACCATTATTTATCTTTGTAGTATATGTGTTTTGGAATGGCTTAAGTGGTATTTGTACATGCTGTTAGGAGACAAATTTATTATTTCTACTTCATGTTCAATATTTCATTAAAGCCTTGCTGTAATTCTTTACTAGGCTATACAATTTGTTGACACCAAGGGCTAATAAATGTCAAAAGTTTAATTATTTGTGATTGAGCAATATGGCTGCTTCCAAATTTATGTTATAAAATAAAATAAAAATTTTTAAATAGTTATTTACTTATAGTTATTCAATATCTATAGTAAAAGTTCATAAATTAGTAATATAAATTAACTACTTACCACTTGTAGTACTAATAAATGAACTGAGTAAAAATGAGTAACATAAGCAAAATACATCAAATGGTATAAACTTGATGTTTATTAACTGTATTATATCAAAAGCCTGTTCTTAAATGGGACAACATGAGAATTATATAAAAAAGCAATGAACTATCCTTTTGTATTTGATAGTTTCTGGTTTTTTGTTTGTTTGTTTTCATTTGCTTTGTTTTGTTTTTCAAGAGCTCTGAGATAGATAGATATAGATATAGATATATAAAATTTCCATGAAGTCAGCCTCTTTTCTACCCAGCCTCCTGAGAAACAGCCTGAGGTAGAGAAAAGGGCTGGTGATTTTATTTATTATTATTATCTTATATTTGTGTGTCATTTCATAGCTTCTGAAGTGCTTTCACATAATTATTTAATACTCAAAGCCACTCTGTGGAGTTGGTATTGCTTCCACTTTTAAACTGAGAAAACTGATTTTGCATTTGCAAAGTGGTTCAATCTAGGACTGAGAACAAATTACTTTCTGAACATTCTGATGCATTTATAAGCATAAATTCCTCACCATACCATGTTCTATTCCTACTGCGACAAACCTTGCTCTGTATCTATAATCTGATTCCTACTCCTCTACATCTACTCTTCGCCATGTTCTCTGGTGATTTCATGGAATATGATTGCTACAGGCCAGTGGTTCTTAACTGGGGGCAATTTTGTCACCTCTCCACCAATGACATATGGCAGTGTTTGGGAACATTTTTGATTGCCACAACCAGGAAGGTGCTGCTATTGTCTAGTGGGTAGAGGTCAGAAATGCTGCTAAACATCCTGAAGTACACAGGACAGCCCTCACAACAAAGAATGATCTGGTCCAAAATGCCAATAGTGTCACTTTGTTTTTGTGATTCTGTCTCCCTAGTTTGGGTGATGGTCCACTGACCACAGCTGGGCCCAGTCATGGTGTTTGGTTTGGGGATCCAGACAGACATTCGAGGCATGTCCTCCTTGGTGGCTAAAATTTTAATATGTGAAGCTCTGAGGCTATGTAGCATACCACATGGAAAGAAAGAATGAAGTCCAAACACAGAGAGAAGCAGTGAAAGACTGTTTGTTGTCTCTGATACCTAGTTTCATCCCAACGTTTCACATGAACTGTTTTGTTTTGTTTTTTCAGAATATATCCTAATTCTATCCAGTAAGTTTACCTCTTTTCTTATGTTATTTTGAATTCAATTCCTCTGATTCAACTGAAGGACATTCGTACTACAAATTTATTTTAATTAAAATTTTCATTATTCGAAACAGCATGAACAAAAACTCAATTTATAGATGTTCTTCATATCATCATGTGGTCAAAGGAACAGTTTCTTCTTAAGTTTTATTTCCCAAATCTTTGTTTTTGGTATCATCTCTAGCTCTCCTAGAACCACACACCCTATGTGCTTAGAATACTTGTTTTTATCCTTATTACACGAGTCACAGGTGGACTCCTTCAGCTAGATCAAGGGATTATTTGTATGAATCCCAGAGGTGTCTGGGAAAGTTTTTCCATGGCTCTTGAGTTCAGGAATGTACTTTAACCAGGATATGCTAGCATAGATAGGCTGGGGTGATAGATGAGCATTTGCTTGATTCCTTAAAGTACTGTGTATTCTATTCTGCATTATATAACTGAGAATATAGAAATGCTCCTAGCCCTGGTAAGGTAATCTCCAGAAAGTGTCTATACTACATTATGTGCAGGTTCGCCCCAGTATATGACTAGGCCAGAAGAAGACAGTTATGCTTCTAGGCCTTCAGTCATTTACATCTTAACCTCTGCAACCATACATCTGCTGATGAGGTGTAGTACTAGGAAGTTTGCACTCTTTGGTGCTGGAGAATGTTGCTACGCTCTGCTATATATCCTGACATCCTTTTGTGTCCTTTACATGAGTAAAAACTGTTTGATGTTCTCAAGTGTCTGTGCCTTGTTTATCCATCAATACTTTTACATTGTTATTGTAGCAGTTGTGCAGAATGGAAATGACACAAAGACTCCATATCCGGGCTTCCCTGGTGGTGCAGTGGTTGAGAGTCCATCTGCTGATGCAGGGAACACGGGTTCGTGCCCCGGTCCAGGAAGATCCCACATGCCGCGGAGCAGCTGGGCCCGTGAGCCATGGCTGCCGAGCCTGCGCGTCCGGAGCCTGTGCTCCACGTTGGGAGAGGCCACAACAGTGAGAGGCCCGCGTACCGCAAAAAAAAAAAAAAGACTCCATATCCAATATGGATAAATCTCTGTAGGGAAAACTTTCGGATAATAAAGGGGACAGAGATGATACCATGTGGTACCATGTTGGTTTTCTATTAGCCTTTGATTTAGCTAAGGGCTGGAAAAAATAGTGTGAAAGAATCAGTATACTTTGTCAATAAATTTTGACAAAATGTTAGTGATCCAATGCTATCTTGAGTCCTCCATTTAAATGGTCAAAGATCATGTTTGTTATTCCTTAAAACCAGATAAAAGTGAAGATAGTTGGTTTTGCTATAGGTTCCTCAGTTTCCCTTAGCAATGGACTACAGTGCTGTGTGGTAATAGACACTACACAAAGGGAGTCTGGGAAAGAGCAGAACGTTTACAAGGAACAGCACACAGCAATGGGGGGAGGAACTACAGTCACAGGGCTTGATGAATCTAGAGGTGGTAGGACCCGCAATTATTTATTATAACCATGAACTCTCTTCTAGATCATTCAACACAATGTTGCCGGGAAACCAGGTTAGTCAGCTGCAGGGGACTGGGATGGAGTGAGGGGGCACTGGACAGTAAGTACCTTTCTTTGCCTTCCTTAGCAGAAATTCAACAGTTTTGTCCTGAAAGAGGAAATTGCCAAAAGCACATGCCCACTTAAATTCAAAGTACCACCTGAGTGAAGGAAATATGATTATGGGCACCTAAAAATATCTAAAATCTAGGACTTCCCTGGTGGTCCAGTGGTTAAGATGCTACACTCCCAATGCAGGGGGCATGGGTTCAATCGCTGGTCAGGGAACTAAGATCCCGCATGCCGCACAACACAGCCAAAATGATAATAATAAAATAAAAATATTTAAAATCTGAGGAGTACTAATGATATTCCCCTCATTAAACAGACTTTATAGACCTTATCATTAGCGAAAACTATAATCACTAACCTTCTGACTCACTCAAGTTGGGACAGCGTAGTGTGGTGACAAACCTGTACAATGAAAACAAACAAACAAAAAAAACTAGCCAGCTATAACTTATAGTTTAAAGGAGCCCAAAGCCTGAAGAGCACAAAGTCACCCAATGGGCCTTGGGAGTGAGGGTAACAGGGCCGCTCTAGCTTCCACCCCCTGATTCCTGGTCCCACGTAGTCTTCCTATTGGCAGCATATCCTTGCAGAATATTGCCTCTAACCTGGCATGTTAGCTGCACCTTCAAAAGACCATCCCAATGCTTTATCAGGCCAGAAGTTTTTGCATGGAGTGATATGTCAAATAATCAGTGGATTCCATAGTCAGTGTCCCCCTCCTGAAAATCCTCCATTGTGAAGTGAGACCTCTGATGGGATGCTAGCTTGTGTGGTATTCTCTTCCTGTGGATCAGGCACTCTGGAAGTCCACACATGGTGGTACTGGCTAAGACTCTGAGAGCAGGAAAGTCAAACCCATACCCAGAAAAAATGTCAGAATGGGTGTCTGTTCCAATGAGAATGAACCACTGGCTTTTCCAGAATGGAAGGAATCCAGTGTAGTCAACTTGCCACCAAGTGCCAATTGGTCTCCTCAAACAATAGTGCCATGATGGGGACACAACATTCCTCTCCACTGTTGGTAGATCGTACGTAGAGAGATACCTAGGTCAGCATTGATAAGTGAAAGTCCGTGCATTTGAACCAATGTGTGGCATACATGCCTTTTATTTGTCCATCGTGCTAATTCTGGGTGCACAAAAAACAAAGCCTGGCTAATGTCAACTGATTGAGCCAATTTGTCTACTTGGTTATTCAATGCCTCTGGTGGGCATTAACCTGTAAAAAGTCTCACACACCATTCCCACTCCACTCCCATATCTCCATTCACATTCCTTTGCCCCAGACCCTCTTATTTCTGATCTTTCAACCCTTTTTCTTCTAAACCCCTAACCTCTGGTCAGGCCTTTTCTACTGTCCATGTATCCATATTAATTCCCATCTCAGGCCACTCATGTTTCCATACAAAGTGGTGACCAGGTAAACCACTCAGAACTCCACCTTCAAGATCTTCCCTTACCACTGTCTTTCAAGGCCACCCCTGAGTATGGCTGTAATGTAGCCATTGTACATTTTCAGCTTGCACTCACGTGCCAAGTCAACCAATTGATAAGCTAAGATTTGGCTTTTTTCCTTACCTTTACCTAGAGATACAAGACCCCCCACTCAATATAGTCATAGGTGTGAGTTGAGAGAGGGGTTTTGGTGTAACTGTGGTGAGTGAAATGGACGTCTAAGTTGCCCGCTCATGTAGCTTATTCATGTCCTCTGGTCCTGCTTGGATCAGTAACAGAGCTTTCATGGATTTCTGGATACAGTACTTGTCTCAGTGTACAATATAACACAGATCCTAGGGCAAGGACCATACATCAATAGTGAGGAGAGAGAAGGATGCAGTGGTGAAAGAGTAAAAGGTGTTAGACTAACAAATCAGTAACAAATTCTATCATGAGGAATACCAGAGTCTATGGATGGTATGAGTGAGTAGGTAACTCTGCTGCTGCATTAGGAGAGAGTAAGGAAGGGTTCATTGAATGGAAACCTTGGAGTAGTCAAAGCTGAAAGACACAGGAAAGTTTTAACAATACAGACTTCCTTGGGGCACAATAGGAAATTGTACTTCTGGCTGAAAGCAGGGAGAGTGCTACAGGAAAGAACATTGGACTTTGAGACCAAACCATCCTTGATCCAGCTACTCACCGTTTTCCCTTTGAAGTACAATCATAGACATTCTACAGAGCACACTCAAGACTACAGTTGACCCGTGTATAACACAGGTTTGAACTGCCCTGGTCCACGTATCTGTGGATATTTTTCAGTAATAAATAATACAGTACTACATGGTCCATGTTTGGTTGAATCCGCTGATGCAGAGCCATGGATACACATGGCTGACTATAAATTATACACGGATTAACCCCCATGTTGTCATGTAAGCTACTAATGAGGGACTCCAATAATTTTAAGATCAAAGATTCCAAGAAGAACCTGGGCATTGTCAGAAAAGCATTTAAACAACAACAACAAAAAAACACAAGCAGCTCATCAAAGCGAATTGATTAAATGGAAATGATAGATTCAGAAACCTGTCTACAAATAAGAGGAAGTCACTTTCCAGGGGCCAAGACTGTCCTTGTGAGAGGATTTACTTCTGACATTGAAGGCTTATACTACACCGTGTGAGTTTCTGTATTCAGAAAAAAAAAAAAAAGTGAGGGAACTTAGTTTATGGATGACAATGCTTGGTTAATGGAGAGGATTTGTGTCTGAAAGAATACCAGCTAACTGAAAATTTCTAGTAAAAGAAAAAAAGATGGGGTATATCAGCAAAATGGACAGAGATATATGCTGTGTGGCTAGCATAAACCCCTTCTGAGATAGCTAGATGAGATGGATAGATAGATAGATAGTGATAGACAGATATATTTATGTATACATATAATGACTCAGTCAATGACCAGTGGTCTAACTACTTGTTTTGGCAAGTGGGATACAGGGAACCAGACTTTAAAATAACCTCATTTGGATGCTGGACTTAAAAAGAAAAAGCCATGAGCTTTACCTAAAAATACAGGTTAGTCATGTTGATGCCCATCAGTCACATTCAGAGGAGAAATCTGCTCGTGATTGAGATAAGATATATATGTTCATGTAAGCTTTGGCAGTGTTAGTTTCCTGAGATGGGTGTGCTCAGGGCTGTAAGCTATGTTTCAGTGGACACATCTCCAGAAATTGCTCTTCTTCCTTGGGATTGTCCAGCTTCTAAACAGCCAAAGACATGTTTATATTTCAGTCAGTAAACAGGTCCCAAGGTTACGTGGTTTATCACCCATGGGAGCAACAAGTTATAAATAGGTTTTCTCTGGTATTGACAATATTTTTGGTTTTGACTTTGTGACTGAGGCCTTGACAAAGACAAAAAAGGCTAAAAGACAAGACTATCCACAAATACAGACCCAAACTTAGATATCATCAGATCAGGAAGTAGCATTTTATAGCACAAACAGTATAAGAAAGGAAGGACAGGGAGTTTCCTGGTGGCCTAGTGGCTAGGATTTGGCACTTTCACTGCAGAGGCCCAGGTTTGATCCCTGGTCAGAAAACTATCTGACATGCTGCATGACATGGCCAAAAATATAAAAAGAAAAAAAAAAAAGAGGAAGGAAGGACAAGGAAATACAATGGTGAAGTAATCCTCTCAACAATTCATATCAAACACAAAGCGGAGGAATAAGTAAAAATTTAAATGGGCACTTTAAGCAATTACTAGCCAAAATAGGAGGAGTGATAGAGCATTAAGTAATGTTCCAGATTAAAAGAATGTGTTTCAATTCACGTTGAAGGATGATAAAGGTAGATCACCAGTTGAATTGTTTCTAAGAGTTGGAGTTGACAACGAGGGGATAGAGATGAAAGATGTAACTCATAATTACCCAGGTAAGTTTTTAGACAATTGTTATTCCAGTCATTATATTAAGAGCAGAGATTCAGTTATATGTCTCCAAGATAGAAACATTAGAATTCCAGTAATCTGTGACTTGTTATACAAATGTGACTACTAGGATTTCATTAATAAGAGTAATAGGCTGGATCAGCCCTGTCTCTCATAACTAAGGTAGATATCATGCTCACAGAGTCTCCCTACCTAGGGGAAGGGAAACTCCATGGAGTTTGGAACGTAGGTTGGAATGAAGAGAGGAGAGAGTTTGGTCATACCATATTTGCTGTTCACCATTTGGAGTATTTCTCAAATATATCTCCTCCAATAGGGCAAAGGAAAGATGCAGATAGAGAATCAGGCAACAGTAAATTGGCATTTTAAAGAAGTAGAGAAGAAGAGAATGTGCCCTAAGCATTCTTACTCTGTATGTCCACAACCCTTAAGGAAGGATCTTGAGAGAAGCCTCCAGCACTGATTCAATAACTCTGAGTCTATTGCTATGGACTTGGACAAAAGGCAATCCCTGTATGGGCAATAATGAGTGAACATTGTGAATGTGTCAATTCCTAGTGCAATAGTGTAATTTGGAAATAGAAGTGGGAATAATAGGTTATTTAATCAGTGTTGAGATTTTTCCCCTAAGAACCCAGGGGGAAAATTCCCTGACAAAATAGCCAGCCAGGCCATGAACAGAAATGCAAAGCAGATACCATGTTTTAGAATCCATCAAGGTATTGAAATGTATGCCAAGTTCCTAAATACAATGGCAAGGATTAGAAAGTGGCTTACATTATATAAATGACTACATTTTGTGCATAAAGCAAAATAACATTGCTTTTGTAGATGGTTTCTAAATCCTATATAAAAAGTATAGTCTTGGCATAACACGGTGCAATCATAATTGGTTTAGAGGCCATGAATCAGAATAAAAAAGAAAACTGATTTTTTATGAATCAGAGATATAATAAAGAAGAAAAACAGTAAAATGGGGGCCCATGAAGAGTTTCTGTTTCTGGATCTTGGTCAAGAGTTAGAGCTGCAGAAGCTTTGTGAACATGGACAATCTAAACTTAGGAAGTTTTCAGACAGTAGGGTTATGGACAGCTAACCCCTTTAGATAGTCGGAAGAACTATTGATAATACCAGGAGATCAAATGTCCATAGTTGGGGACAATGGCTGGGGATTCTGGGATCACAATTTAAGGGAGAACAAATCCTGACTCACTTTGGGTCAACAGTGACATAGCAGGCCATTAGTGGACCTTGTAAAGTGAGATATACCCCAAGAGAACGGTTCTCAGGCCCATCCTATTTTCCCACTGGTGAGACTAGGCTTACTGCCTGATAATGCCCCTATTGGGAGACAAGTCTCAATGTACCACGTGTTCTTGTCTCATATTAATAAGATATATCTAAATACTTTTTAATGGCTACAAAAATGTCTACTATGTGAATGCTCTCTACATCACCTGCCTCCTTTTATTGCATGTTTGTGTTCTTTCTAACACATTACACGAACAACAGAGGCTATTGATTTTCCTGCTCCAAAGGAGATTCCCTACTACTTGAGTTCAGTTCTATCTTGATGGGGACATGGGAGAAATTTCTTCCTTTATGCCCCATCTCCACATAAGTCCTGTAAAGAGGGGATAACAAAGTCCAGGACTGTCAACTGTAAGTTTTCTACAAGTGACCAGTTGATAGGAAAAGAGAGCAGGGACAACGGGTCCTAAGTCCCTGCTGCTTTGCTCACTGATCTCCTCCAGATCTTCCCTCAACTCTGTTTTGTTTTGAGTTGGCACCCTGGCTATTCCCCTCTCTAACCCAGGGCTTATATCTAGGGCTGACTTAGCCAGTAGGCACAGTAGGCAAGGGCCTAGGGCCAATTACACTTTCAGGGACCCATGAAAATATTTTAATTTATTTTAAAATCAGAAGAAAATTGATATGATAAAAATAATAAACATAATGACACATCCAGCCTAGATTATATTCACCTTTATACCAACAGAGTTATAAAATATAATTTTCAATATTTTTTATGATGGAGGGCCTATGAAAGTAAAAGAGCCTAGGGACCAGCCCTGCTTAGATCTAGCACTGAGGCTGGTAATTTCTTTGAGTCTTTGGTGTGAGTTTGGGACATAAAATTATCCCTTGAGATAAATGTGAGAGAAAGTAGGGAGAAACAATTAGATTAATATTTTGAGATCAAGCCCTGCCACAAACACACATATCTGAGCACTTGTCCAATTATTTCCTTGGGATAAATTAACTGGGATATCGAGAAATACAAATGCTGAAGATATTTGATTTGTTTTACCACAGTAACGGTTCACAAAATGTTAACAATTTATACTCCTATAATTAATGGCTGAGATTACCTGTTTTCCACCTCTCGTCCAATGTAGAATGCTATCATTGTTTTTACTGTCTGTAAATCTGATTGATTACAAATGCTATCTTCATATTTTAATTTATTTTTTTAATACTACTGAGGTAGTACTTTTTTTTCCCTTAGGCTTATTGACCATTTCAGTTTTTCTATTGTTTGTCTGGATTTCTTACCCATTCCTCAGTTGGAGCTTTTATTGTTTTCTCATTGATAAATAAGACCATATTTAAGGATGATAACCATGCTATATCACATGGGTAGCAATATCTGTCCACAGTTTGTTACTTGTCTTTATATTTGTCTATGGTGCTGTTTTAAATCTCACTGTCAATAACCCCAGGCCTATATTCTTATATCTCACAAAGAAAGAGGGGCAATCTGCCTTACCAGCTCCAGCCCAAAACTCAAGAAGTACTGATTGGCTTAGCTTGGACCATGTTCTCATTCCTGAACCAATCACCATACCCAGAGAATGCAGAGAGAGACCAAGCAAGACTCTGATTGGCCCAATCTAGGCTCTGTGCATATTCCAGTACATGGAGATGGAGGAACAGGGCATCATGATAGACAGCCAAACCCTGGCTACACAGAGGTAATAGATGGGAGGGTTCTGTATACAGAAACCAGAAACACCATAGTTACTACAGTTAATTGCAGCAATGTGCCACTGCAGTTTTTGCCAAATTGATTGTTGTCTTGAAATCACTTCTTGAATAGTCAGTTAATCCCCAGATATGTTAGGCACATACCAAGACCAAAACAAATTTGCACTGCAATTCTGGCCAAATACAATGTTGAATTCGAAATTTCTGCAGTTGAAAATGCTGTATTTAAAAAGTTAAACAGACTTCTTTACTAGATACTACACGAATTCTCAGAGACTTTGATAGGCTAAATGTGAATTAGGAATCTCTAAAGTGTGTGTAGAAGTAGAAAATAACACAACATTGTAAAGCAACTATACTCCAATAAAAATTCTTTAAAAATAACACATCATTTAAAAAATAAATAAATAAAGTGTGTTTAGAATATGAAGAGCTTTTCACCCTTCTTATCGTTAAGTACTTTCTCACATATCTGCTCTGTTTTCAAGAGAATATAGTTTGATAAAATGCTACCATATATTAAATTCTTATAAACACTTGCATTTGTTTTTGAACTTTTTTATTTTATTCTACTGATCTGTCTAGTTAGGTTGATGATAAGAAATGGATTATACTGAGGTGATGGTCTCCCGCCCTCAGACATCAGCACTCCAGGTGCTTAGGCCTTCAGACTCAGATTCGGACTTAACACCATTGGCTCCCCTAGTTCTCAGGCCTTCAGGTTTGAACTAAGACTGTACTGCCAGCTTTCCTGGGTCTCCAGCTTGCAGATGGCAAATCATGAGACTTCTCAACCTCTTTAATCATATGAGCCTATCCCTCATAATGGATCCCTTTCTACATATCTATATATGTCCTGTTGGTTGTGTTTCTCTGGAGAAGCATAATACAACTGAGATGCTGTTAACCAAGAGACCTAGTAGTATCATGGCTATCTCACTTCCCTCCATTCCTCAACACACACTCTCTAGCTGAGTGAGAATTATGCAAGGCAATGTAACTCTTTACTGTTAGCAAAGATTTTGTCCCCAAGCTCCCACTAAAGAACCATAGTGAGCTTGATTAAGCTATGTCCAACTATGGCCTGTGCACTCTCTCTCCCCAATACCTATCCCTGGATCTCAGGATTTAGCATTGAGTAGAACTGAAAGCCATACCAGAGGAAACAGAGCAAATGAATTTAGCACATGTATATCCCAGACATATCTTAAGTGAGTAAAGACAGAAGTACTACAGACTCCAGAAGGAGATGTCCCCAAGCATGGAAGAAAAATAGTGAAGAGATCACACCCATGTTTTTTATTACTTTTTTTTCCTTTGAATGCTCCATTCCAAATAACATGGCCCAGCCAGTGCAATGACACATGACTAATGAAGTTTATTTTTTTCTGATTTTTATTGGAGTATAGTTGCTTTACAATGTTGTATTAATTTCTGCTGTACAGCAAAGTGAATCAGCTATACATATACATATATCCCCTCTTTTTTGGATTTCCTTCCCATTTAGATCACCACAGAGCATTGAGTAGAGTTCCCTGTGCTATATAGTAGGTTCTCATTGGTTATCTATTTTATACATTGTATCAATAGTGTGTATATGTGAATCCCAATCTCCCAATTTATCCCATCCCCCTTTCCCCCTTGGTATTCATATGTTTGTTCTCTATGTCAGTGTCTCTATTTCTGCTTTGTAAATAAGATCATCTATACCAATTTTTTCAGATTCCACATATATGCATTAATATACAATATTTGTTTTCCTCTTCCTACTTACTCCAGTATGACAATATTACTCAGTATGACAATCTCTAGGTCCATCCATGTCTCTACAAATGACCCACTTTCATTCCTTTTTATGGCTGAGTAATATTCCATTGTATATATGTACCACATCTTCTTTATCCATTCTTCTGTTAATGGACATTTAGGTTGTTTCCATGTCCTGGCTATTGTAAATAGTGCTGCAATGAACATTGGGGTACATGTGTCTTTTTGAATTATGGTTTTCTTTGGGTATATGCCCAGTAGTGGTATTGCTGGGTCACATGTTAGTTCTATTTTTAGTTTTTTAAATCACCTCCATACTGTTCTCCATAGTGGCTGTATCAATTGACATTCCCACCAACAGTGTAAGAGGGTTCCCTTTTCTCCAACATTTATTGTTTGTAGGTTTTTTGATGATGGCCATTCTGACCGGTGTGAGGTGATACTTCATTGTAGTCTGGATTTACATTTCTCTGATAATTAGTGATGTTGAGCATCTTTTTCATGTTGTTTGTTGGCCATCTGTATGTCTTCTTTGGAGAAATGTCTGTTTAGGTCTTCTGCCCATTTTTTGATGGGGTTTTTTGTTTTTTAAATTTTTTTAACACCTTTATTGGAGTATAATTGCTTTACAATGGTGTGTTAGTTTCTGCTTTATAACAAAGTGAATCAGATATACATATACATATATCCCCATATCTCCTCCCTCTTGCATCTCCCTCCCACCCTCCTTCTCTCACCCCTCTAAGTGGTCACAAGGCACTGAGCTGATCACCCTGTGCCATGCAGCTGCTTCCCACTAGCTATCTATTTTACATTTGGTAGTGTATATAAGTCCATGCCACTCTCTCACTTCGTCCCAGCTTACCCTTCCCCCTCCCCATGTCCTCAAGTCCATTCTCTATGTCTACGTCTTTATTCCTGTCCTGGCCCTAGGTTCTTCATAAACTTTTTTTTTTTTTAGATTCCATATATGTGTGTTAGCATATGGTATTTGTTTTTCTCTTTCTGACTTACTTCACTCTGTATGACAGACTCTAGGTCCATCCACCTCACTACAAATAACTCAATTTTGTTTCTTTTTATGGCTGAGTAATATTCCATTGTATATATGTGCCACATCTTCTTTATCCATTCATCTGTCGATGGACACTTAGGTTGCTTCCATGTCCTGGCTATTGTAAATAGATCTGCAATGAACATTGTGGTACATGACTCTTTTTGAATTATGGTTTCTCAGGGTATATGCCCAGTAGTGGGAGTGCTGGGTCATATGGTATTTCTTTTTTTAGTTTTTTAAGGAACCTCCATACTGTTCTCCATAGTGGCTGTATCAATTTACATTCCCACCAACAGTGCAAGAGGGTTGCCTTTTCTCCTCACCCTCTCCAGCATTTATTGTTTGTAGATTTTTTGATGATGGCCATTCTGACCGGTGTGAGGTGATAGCTCATTGTAGTTTTGATTTGCATTTCTCTAATGATTAGTGATGTTGAGCATTCTTTCATGTGTTTGTTGGCCATCTGTATGTCTTCTTTGGAGAAATGTCTATTTAGGTCTTCTGCCCATTTTTGGATTAGGTTGTTTGTTTTTTTGATATTGAGCTGCATGAGCTGTTTGTATATTTTGGAAATTAGTCCTTTGTCAGTTGCTTCATTTGCAAACAGTTGGAGAGATATACTATGTTCTTGGATTGGAAGAATCAATATTGTGAAAATGACTATACTACCCAAAGCAATCTACAGATTCAATGCAATCGCTATCAAATTACCAATGGTATTTCTCACAGAACTAGAACAAAAAGTTTTACAATTTGTATGGAAACACAAAAGACCTCGAATGGCAAAAGCAATCTTGAGAAAAAAAAAAAAAACAGAGCTGGAGGAATCAGGCTTCCTGACTTCAGACTATACTACAAAGGTACAGTAGTCAAGATAGTATGGTACTGGCACAAAAACAGAAATATAACCAGTGGTACAGGATAGAAAGCCCAGAGATAAACCCACACACCTATGGTCACCTAATCTATGACAAAGGAGGCCAGAATATATGATAGAGCAAAGACAGCCTCTTCAATAAGTGGTGCTGGGAAAACTGGACAGCTACATGTAAAAGAATGAAATTAGAACACTCCCTAAAACCATACACAAAAATAAACTCAAAATGAATTAAAGACCTAAATGTAAGGCCAGACACTATAAAACTCTTAGAGGAAAACTTAGGCAGAACACTGACATAAATAGCAGCAAGCTCTTTTTTGACCCACCTCCTAGAGTAATGAGAATAAAAATGAAAATAAACAAATGAGAACTAATTAAACTTAAAAGCTATTGCACAGTAAAGGAAACCATAAACAAGATGAAAAGACAGCCCTCAGAATGGGAGAAAATATTTGCAAATGATTAATGAAGTTTAATAGTCCTGCTTGGGGTGGAGTAAAAGGACTAGAATGAATTTGAGAAGTTTGAGGCCAATTTGTTCATTCTTACACTAGTAAGATTCTTATTATTATTATTATAGTAATCTAGTACATTTTCTCATCTTTCTCAGAGGAATCTCTCCTTATCCTTTCCTTTTTCAAAATTTTTTTGCTATTCCCAGTCTTCTGAATTGGGATTATTTTGTCAAATCATTAGTATCTTTCATTGGGATTATTATAATTGTGATTGTATTCAATTTATATTATACATTAGTGAAACTGACACTTCTCAATGTAGTTTTCCAATTCAAGGTATTAGTTCCATATTTATTTAATGTATTTCTGTACTGTCACTCATTTCTTAGTTGCTTTCCTCTAAGGGACACTATTTTTGTTCTGTCTCTTGGCTCCTCTTCTTCCACTCTTTTTTCTATTTCTTCCCTGAGGCCTTCTTTCCCACATTCCTTGCTTTTTCCTCAACTCCTGCTGTCATGATACATTATTGTATTATAACCAGGTAATATGTGTATGTATATATTTGAGTCCAGCTTAATAGTTTTATAATTTATGCATAATTATTAGGACTTAAATAAAGGTTAATGGTCTCATTTAATTGTTCATTTAATGTCAAAGGGACTTTTGCATAAACATTATTCTGTACCTATTTTAATGCTAAATTTATTATTTATATTCTAATAAAATTATGAACATTAATTTTATTAAACAAGTATTAAATATTTACCTCTCCTTAAAAAATAGATTATAATTGCAGCTTTAGAATGAGATGTTCTATTGAACTATTTATATAACTTAAAAGCAAGACAAAAATAGTATTTTTATAAATACAATAACTTAAAAACTTTGTCCTATTCTAAAATCTCAGTACTCTGTGTTTATTTATTTCTTTACTATTTCTACTTCTGATTCCCTTAGAGGGGTATAATCATGTTTATGTTGCTACCCTCCCAGGACGACACCCAAGAAAACTTTCCTCTAAGCAGGTTCTTATTATTGTCCTCTCAAGTTCTGGAACTCAAGAATTAACATCCGGTCTTCCCTGGTGGCACAGTGGTTAAGAATCCGACTGCCAATGCAAGGGACACAGGTTTGAGCCCTGGTCCGGGAAGATCCCACATGCCATGGAGCAACTAAGCCCGTGCACCACAACTACTGAGCCTTCACTCTAGAGCCTGTGAGCCACAAATACTGAGCCTGCGTGCCACAACTACTGAAGCCCGCGTGCCTAGAGCCCATGCTCCACAACAAGAGGAGCCACCGCAATGAGAAGCCCGTGCACCACAAAGAAGAGTAACCCCTGCTCGCTGCAACTAGAGAAAAGCCTGAGCACAGCAACGAAGACCCAATGCAGCCAAAAATAAAGAAATAAATTTTTTAAAAAATAAAAAGGAAATAAAAAGAATTAACATCCCTCAAATCTGGGTTGAATGCTATGTTAGTTTCCTAGGGCTAGGGTAACAAACTACCACAAATTGGGTGGCTTAAAACAAGAGAAATTTATTCTCTCACATTTTTGGAGGTCAGAAGTTCAAAATTAAGGTGTAGGTTGGGCTGTCCTCCTGTTGAAGCCTCAAAGAGATTAAGCTTCCTTCCCTCTCCCAGCTGCTAGTAGCCCAAGGCATTCCTTACCTTGTGACAGCATGATTCCAGTCTCTGCCTCCGTCTTCACATGGTCTTCTCTCTCTTTGCCTCTGTGTCTTCAAATGGAATTCTCTTCTCTGTATCTCTTACTCCACTTCTTATAAGGACATTAGTCATATTGGATTACAGTCCATCCTAACAACCTCATCTTAACTTGATTACATCTGTAAGGACCCCATTTCTAAATGTCATTCTGAGGTTCATGGGGTTAGGGCTTCCACATATCTTCTGAAGGGGCTCAATGCAATCCATAATAGGTGCCTTGACTGGGGATGCTGATATCTCTCTGAATAACTTCTGTTAAAGTAGTTTTATCCTTCAGCCTCCTACACAAAGCAGAAACTAGCTATCTCCATCGTATCCCTGGTCTGATATAGGCACCATCCCTTCCTTTCTTTTTCTTCTTCATACTTAGAATGTGGATGTGAAGCTGTAGATGGAGCACCTGTCTTGTGACCATGAGATAAGAAGCATGAGTGGAAAAGCCACATGCTAAAGATGATTAAGCAGAAAAATAGGAAGAGATAGAAACATTGACATCATGTTGCCACAGCACCAGCCCTGGACTCCCCACCTTTGGACTTAACTATTATTTTAGAAAAAGTATAGCCCATTGTAGTTAAGCCACGGTAGATGAGCTTTTGTGCAACCCTCCCCCACTTCAAAAACAACCTCAAAACAAAACCGCTGTGTTAATGGCCTGCTTCCCCTGGCCTAATTGCTCATGCAAGCTTAATGAAGTCAGTCATGTTTATCAGTGATTTAGTACTGGCACATCTTAGCAGCTCAACACAAGCAGCTGGCATCTTACTTTAAATAACAAATAGTATATGTTTTAGTTCTGTTTTTTGTTTTCTTTCTGTTTTAAATCAAAGTGTGACCTTCTCCATTTCCACACCTATTTGCAAAGTTGTCAGTTACAGTCTCATCGGTGACAGCTGTGTGCCTCACAAAAGGACTATCATCAAATGACCTTAGACCCTGCCCACTGACAAATTTCCTGTCTTGGTTTCTGATTTGACCGGCTAAATTTCGCAATCCTTTCTTTCGGCCTGGTTCCGCTCTCCTAGCACTGACTTTGGCAGAAGCTTTTAACTCTCCTTACAACTGTCAGCCTCATGGCATCCTGGCTGAGCCTACCTACAATGAGAAAGGCTGACTGAGGAAAAAAAAAAAAGAGACAGAAAACAAAAATCACCAGTATCAGGAATAAACAAGGGACACTACTAGAGGTCTAGAGAAATTAAAAGAATGATAAGTGAACATAATGAATAACTTTTTGTCAATAGACTCAACAATTTAGATGGAATGAGCAAATTCTTGAATGAGTCCACTTCCAAAACCAACATAAGAATAAAGAAAAATATTTGAAATGGCCTCCTGTCAAAAACTGTGAAAGGTCTGAGACTGTATCCTGCCAGCAAGTTAACAAGTTAGTCAAGGATACTTAGAGAAAATGCAAGACTTCTGGGTCAGAGACAAAGGACAGTATTTTACTCACAACAATGATAATAAAGCTTTTAAAAACATTTTTGTTTCTTAAATTTTATTTATATTAAAGATATACATATGCATACTTTAAGAAATCAAATAATCCTATAAGGCTTGTAATAAAAACAGAGCGTAGTCGCCCAGAACCACACCTGACAAAACATGCTTTAGAAGATTTTAGTAATGAAACTGAAAAAAATAAAAGTTCAAAGGAAACAGCTAACTTGCTGTTGAAACCACCATTTCCTTAGGGTAGAGCAAGTTCAAAATAATTTCCTTCTCAGAAGTGAGAAGTTAACTAGACTAAAATGTGTAGCTAGTTGAATAGTGTTAACATTGGATAAGTCTCAATGCTACAAGATTATATTGGCTACATTATCTCTTTGACCATTTATATCTTGTATTCCTACCTGTAAACACTCAGTTTATATTTAGAATGCCTAACAAGTTTAATTCAGGAATGACTATATCTAGCAGTGTTATTCAGTATAATGTAAGCACTTCATAAACACAAGCATTGATCTATTTATTCATTTCTGGATATTTATTGATTTGGAAAGTACATTTATATCGTGTTTGAATTTATAATGATTTTGAAAACGTGGCCATCATAATTATCTTATGATAACTGGTACTGTATCAGAAAAAGACTGTTTAAAGAAAACATACATTAAATGAGGATCAAAAATTCAAAATAAAATGTGAGAGAAAATTATTTAAATGGGGTTTTCTTTTAAAAAATGGAAGTGCAAAGATTAGGTGTTAATGATAAGGGAATAGGAATGTTTGAATTGGAAGTAATTGTATATAAGTTTATTAACAAATTTGTGTGTGTCTTTTTTTTTTAACATCTTTATTGGAGTATAATTGCTTTACAATGGTGTGTTAGTTTCTGCTTTATAACAAAGTGAATCAGTTATACATATACATATGTTCCCATATCTCTTCCCTCTTACGTCTCCCTCCTTCCCACCCTCCCTACCCCACCCCTCTAGGTGGTGACAAAGCACCGAGCTGATCTGCCTGTGCTATTCGGCTGCTTCCCACTAGCTATCTATTTTACGTTTGGTAGTGTATATATATCCATGCCTCTCTAGACCTGTGCCACCTTGTAACTGTGGTGACTTGAATATGAATACTTGGATAATGATGATGCTATATTTTAATTGTTATGCAAGAATATGTTAGGACAGAATCTATAAAACCTTCTGATAATGAGGTGGACTAGGCTTGTCACTAAGTTCTTTCTAATTTTAATCTCATATTGATAAGAAACTAGAATTTACTATATAGTTTGGAGAATTATAAAAAATGAAATATTCTTATAAGTACAGTTTTATACACAAAGTTCCTAGTTCCTGATATTCCTTAACTCTATCAGTCCATACTTTTGTGTCAGTCAGTATATTCATACTGATCGTCATGGGTTATTTACTTAAAACATCACTGTCTAAAGAAATATAATGCAAGCCACACATGTTATTTTAAATTTTCTTGTAGCCACTTAAAAAAGTAAAAAGAAGCAGGTGAAATTAATTTTAATACTAGATCTTATCTAGTCCAACAAATTCAAAATATTATCATTTCAGCACATAACCAATATTAAAAGTATTAAGGTGATGTTTTATACCCTTTGTTTCATACAAATTCTTTAAAATCCAATGTATATTTTACATTTCAAATACCTCTCAATTTAGACTAGCCACATTTCAAGTGCTCATTAGCCCATGTGGCTAGTGGTTATAACATTAGACAGCACAGATTTAAAGACTGAGCTCTTGAAAGTGCTTTAGCCCTAGAGCACATCTTATCCAATATCCAAGTAAGCTTCTGTTTACTTTCTATGATTTGAGGTGGGGATTCCAAATTAGAGGGTGTGTTGACTGAATGTTTGTGTCACCTCCAAATTCATATGTTGAAGCCCTAACCCCCCAGTGTGATGGTATTAGGAGGTGGGGCTTTTGGGAAGATGAGGTCATGAAAGTGGAGCGCCCATGATGGGATCAGTGTCTTTTCTCTCTCTCTTCCTCTTTTCCTCTCCGTCTCCCTCTTCACTATGTGAGGACAGAGTGAGAAGGTGACCTTCTGCAAGCCAGGAAGAGGGCCTCACCAAGAGCCGAACCAGCTGGCACACAGATGGTGGGACGTCTCAGTCTCCAGAAATGTAAGAAATAAAATTCTGTTGATTAAAACATTGGGAAGAGCTGATTAAAAGCAGTGATGGGTTGTTACAGTGTGGACATTCTAATGCACACCAAGGTGTGTGAGTCATTGGTGTAAAGAAGAGAGATAACCTTAAGTTTAATTCACTTCTTTCATTTACTAACTGTGTGAACGTGAGCAACTTACTTAATGTTGGCCCCCAGATGTAGCTGTATAATACATACTTTCCAGGACCATAATGAAGTAAACATTAACTGAGAACAGGCTGGGTCATGCTATGCCATGTCATGGATCTCTGTCTTGTGAATGGACCATAGCGAACTGGCAGAAGAGACCTGCCTCTTGGAGTAAGTGGAGTAGTCCAGCATGCGATTAGTAGGCTTCCCCAGTCTTGGGCAGGGCAGAAGCTAAAGGCAGAAAGCGAAGGCGCAGTGCTAAGGTAACTGCATGCTAGCCCCCTCAGCCTCTCCACGTGGCAACTGATTTTCTTGCACACAATTTGCAGTTTGTACAGAGATCTTAGCTCAGCTGCTGAGGCCAGTAGTATAAACACTGAAGTATATGAGTCATTCTCTGAGGTCACCCCAGCAGAGAGGCCCCGAAGGAACTTGACGGAGTACACGGTAAAAACTTCTCTCTTGCCTTACGAAATCAGAACAGCGTTACTCCATAGTGAAACGGAAAAGGAAGCACCAGGCAGACTTTTATGCTGAAATTGAGTTAACTCAAATTTGGACTCTTATGAAATTAAGAAATGCAACAAGAGGAGGTGAACCCTCAGTAAATGTTTTCCTCTGAAACATATCTATGCTAAAGAAAGTGTTTAGAAATATTTATAGAAATACAAGTGCAGCTATGTTTAAGAGTTTAGAAATCTTACGTTACTCAATTCTCATGTTAACATTATCTTTGAATTCACACTTTTAAAAGTGACCACTCTGTTTAAGTATGAGCAGAATAGATCCCAGTGCTTATAACGTTGTTTGGGTGCTGTTTCTTTTGCCATATCGTACAACAAATCAAAGGCAAAATTTAGAAATTCCACTGTGGCCTCCTCTTTGGACAAAATATGCCTCAAAGTCAGCTAAAGTTAGGAGATGATAATCTAAAATCCGGCATAGAAAGGGAGAGAAAACGGGAAGCACTCAAATACGCATATTGACAAGACACTCTCCCTGACCAAACTCTTTAGTCAGACCTCTCTAAGCCCTGTTCCTGACTAGGCTTTGACTTTGCATTCTTATCCCCATCCTTGCCAAATGTGCATAGCCCAGTTTTAGCAAGAATCCTGCCAAATCAGTTTAGAGAAAATCTCCCCCACTCTTCAGATCTGATCACTCTAAATAGCTCATCAAATATCTCCTCCCCCACCCTTGCCACCTGATTACTCTGGCCTGCTACTAGTAATTTTCCATCCACCAAATCTTTCCTCCCCAACCCTGTTCCTTGGCTATCAATCTTGGCTGCCTTGTATTCTGAATTGAGCTCAGTTCTAAACTGAAGTCTCTTCAGGGAAGCAACCTAAATGTCCATCAACAGATGAACGGATAAAGAAGATGTGGTACATATATACAATGGAATATTACTCAGCCATTAAAAAGAATGAAATAATGCCATTTGCAGCAACATGGATGGATCTAGAGATTGTCATACTGAGTGAAATGTCAGGAAGAGAAAGACAAATACTGTATGATATCACTTATATGGAGAATCTTAAAATGATGCAAATGAACTTATTTACAAAACAGAAACAGACTCACAGGCTTAGAGAATGAACTTATGGTTACCAGGGGGGAAGGGTGGGGGGAAGGGATAGTTAGGGAGTTTGGGATTGACAAGTACACACTGCTATATTTAAAATGGATAACCAACAAGGACCTACAGTATAGCACAGGGAACTCTGCTCAGTGTTATGTAACAACCTAAATGGGAAAAGATTTTGAAAAAGAAAAGATACAAGTATATGTTAAAAAAAAAAATTGTTCCACTTCCAATAATAAAGGGTAAATTAAAACAAAAGGAAAAAAAGAATTTCCCCTATTGCAATAGTTTCTGAATTAACTCTATCTTTACTGCTTTAACTAGTGTCTGGCTCTGGTTCTCTTTGACAATATGCACGAACAGGTACATATATACACATAGTTCTGATGTTAAAGATAATATATGGTCTCAATGTCCATATGATGATGATGGAAGTATAAATTAGTACAAGTTCTGTGAGGGTAATTGGACATTCTGTATCTGAAATCTTTATAACACTCATACCTTGTTACTCAGTAATTTTATTTCTAGGAATCAATCCTACGATATATGCCTTATATATACAGATATCCACAGCAGCATTGTTTATAATAAAGAAAAATTGGAAAGAATCTGAATATCCAACAATAATTTGCTATGTAAGTTATGAGGCACTCATAGCGGTTTGAGGAAACATTGTGCAGCCCTCAAAATGTTTGTGAAAAGTCATAATAACAAAAAACATACTTATGAAATGGTGGTAAGTAGAGAAAAAAGCAAGATACTAAATTGCATAAAATTATGCCCTCATTTAACAAATTTCTGCATGTGTATTATATAGATATTGAAAACATACATATGTATGTGAATGTATATATATGAACGTACAACACTGAAAGAAGTACACCAAAATGTTAAAAGGTGGGGAGGGTCTCCTGAGGTGGACTGATAGATTTGTTTTTTCCTCCTCAAAAAGTCAGGATTCTTGGGACTTCCCTGGTGGTCCAGTGGTTAGGACTGCACTTTCACTGCCAAGGGCCCAGGTTCAATCCCTGGTTGGGGAACTAAGATCCCGCAAGCCACTGGGTGTGACAAAAAATAAAGAAGTCAGGATTCTTAGCTGCAAACAAAAGAAGCCACTCTGGCAAAATTAAGCAGAAAAATCATTTATTAAAACAAATAAGGTAGCTGACAGAATGATTGAGGGGGCTGGAGAAACAATCCCCAGACTCAGCTTCCTAAAGCAATGCCCAGGTCTGGTTGATAAGAAAACCATCATCACCGCTGATGCTATGTAAGAAATGCCAGCAACAGGACGTTTCTACAACTGGCTGTCAGCAATTCTAGAAAGCTACTCTTAAACTGCAAACCCCAGAAGCTGTACGTGTCTGATGCCACCCATCCAGCAAAAATGGAAAAAACACTGAGGCTATTTCCTCATGTTGCCCATCTCCAAGTGATCAGAGGACTGACATAACTGACTTATACTGTAAAAGGATAATTCTGACTGCTGGGAGGAGAATATAATGTAGGGGATAGGGGAGGAAGCGAGAAGACTGCTTAGGAGGTCATTGTGATAATCCAGGTGAGAGGTGAAGATAGATTGGTGAAAGGGGAATGGTGAGGAGTGGTTGAATTCTGGACATATTTCAAGGGTGACTCCTAGATGTTGGCCTGAGAATTTGGAAGACTGGGCTGTAATGTACTGAGATGGGAAAGATCATAGGAGATTGTAACCAAGCAATGGGCTGGTGTGCCCGCAGCGCAGAAAGCCAAACTCTGACAGCAGGTGATTGGAGCAAAGTAAGGGTTTATTGCAGGGCGATTTTGCAAAGCTTTGTGGTCTTATTTTAGGCAGTTGTGAGCAAGAGACAGGTGTGTGTTACTAATCTAACTTGATATGGTTGGCTCTGCTTGAGAAGAAAACTCCGTTGTCTCAAGAGGAAGCAGTCTACACTGATATCAGCTACTTCTCCTCCTCATCAATGTGATCTGAACGTCTCCAGCATTTGTACCAGAGCAGATGTCAGGTGTAGACTTCTTCAGCTGTGACATGTGTACCCAAGGCTCAAGCCACCAGGCAAGCCCTCCTCTTAATCATAGATCCTAATCAGTATATGCCTAGATACTTGTCCCAGACCCCAGCTACTGATTGTTCTAAAGATTAGGGATAGCTTATCAAAGGGACAGACAGGGCTTCCCTGGTGGCGCAGTGGTTGAGAGTCCACCTGCCGAGGCAGGGGACACGGGTTCGTTCCCCGGTCCAGGAAGATCCCACATGCCGCGGAGCGGCTAGGCCAGTGAGCCATGGCCGCTGAGCCTGCGCGTCCGGAGCCTGTGCTCCGCAATGGGAGAGGCCACAACAGTGAGAGGCCCGCGTACCGCAAAAAAACCAAAACAACACAAAGGGACAGACAGTTAACTGCACGCTCCTCTGCTGTTTTCCCTGGTAACCAAAGAGCTAACCTGAGGTCAATTCCCTCTATAACTGGTAACTTCTCCCCTTTGCCCCAGTGCCCCCGCCCCTTACCCACCGCCCCGTAGCAAGGACTACTGCCCTGTCCTGCCTGCTGTCTGCCACACACAGTGGGGTATTGCTCCAGGACCTTGCTTCAGACACGGAAGATTCCCCCCCTACCCACTAAACCATTGACGTCTCTGTCGCTGACTCTGTAAGAGGGAAGAAACTTTGTATTCTGTTTCAAGTTAATCACTAAAAGGATGTTGCCTGTAAGCTTAAATTATACATAAGGGTCCATCTCCCCGGGAACTCTGCCTCCCAGGTAATGAGCATTAAGCTAAAATACCTTTGTTTAGCTCACAGAAAACATCCTGACCAGGCCCACCTGTGAATGACAGCCGGAGGGAAGAAATTAACACAACCCCCCCAGAGGCTGATGGGAACCAGGAAATACGGGACTTACTTCCTCCCCTTTTAGCATAAAAGAAGCTTGAATTCTCACTCAGGCAAGATGGTTCTTTGAGGTAGGAGGTCGCCATTTTCTTGGTCAGCCGACTTCCCAGATAAAGTCGGCATTCCTTGCCCTAACAATTCCTCTCGATTTATTGGCCTGTCACGTGGCGAGCAGTACAAGCTTGGACTACGAAACAAATTGTGGCACAGCCAGCCAGGATCCTTGCTACTCTTGGCTAGCTGGCCTGATTGGGGAATTTTCGGGTAAGGCCCTAGCAGCTGCGGGATCACTTGTCCTGAGGATCTTTCCTTCAAAATTCCCCAAAGCCAGAAACTAACACAACATTGTAAAGCAATTATACTCCAATAAAGATATTACAAAAAAAAAAATTCCCCAAAGCAGCACCGGCTGCCCCAGTGCTTGGCATTTGGAACAAGGAATCAACACTTTGGAGAAGCTGATAGGCTCCATGCAGCAGGGTAAGTCCGTCCAGTGTGTACAGCTGGAAACTTTATTTCCTCTCTATCTGGGGCTTTTTCTCCGGAATAAGCAAATCTGTTTTGTATTTGAGTAGGGTACCTGTTGGAGAGAGAAAGAGTTTTTGGCCTTCTACCGGATTTGTGAACTGGTTCATTTATTTGGATACTAGCATTTGTGTGTGCAGTTTGTGTTTTGTTTGTCTTGAATTTCTGTTTTTAAAAATGGGGAATGGGGCTTCCCTGGTGGCGCAGTGGTTGAGAGTCCGCCTGCCAATGCAGGGAACACGGGTTCGTTCTCCGGTCTGAGAAGATCCCACATGCCTTAGAGCGGCTGGGCCCGTGAGCCATGGCCGCTGAGCCTGCGCGTCCGGAGCCTGTGCTCCACAACGGGAGAGGCCACAACAGTGAGAGGCCCGCGTACCGCAAAAAAAAAAAAAAAAAAAAAAAGGGGGGGGGACTGTTTCAACTATCCCTAAAGAAATTCTCTGTGGCACATTTTGGATAAGTGATCTGATTATAGCTGTGAACTCACGGGTGAGAGGAAGATGCTATTTTATTGTAACAGTGTGTGACCACAGTACCTGTTAGGATCTGCACAAAGGGGTGTAGGCAGGGTTATCTTGGGACCCTGTGCACCATGTACTGCTACTGTTGCTGTGTTAATTATGTTGTTTATGGTCTTCTGTGTCATTGGTATGTGTAAAACCCCAAGACCAAACTTGAGGGTTTATGTAGGATTTTCTGTTTGCCCTTTGGGTTTTTCATTTTGTTTAGTACTGTTTCTCCATTTACACCTGATCTTGGGTGGCCTCGGCCTGCAGTGGCTTGAAGGAGGGTTTCGGTTCCTGGCCAGTGATTGAGGTCGGGACACAGCAATGAGAGTACCAAATCCTAGCCACTAGACCAGGGGTCAGTGACAAGGCCCTGGCCCTATCGCTTTAAAGAAAAAGAATTCCCACAAAGACGGCAAGTAGTGAAAGAAATAAAGTATTTATTAGGAGAAAAAAGAAGTACAGTACATGTGGATAGACACCCGGGCGGGCTCAGAATCGCACCCTCCCTCATGGCAATTTGAATCACTTTTATGGGGCATTTCTTCCAGGTTTCCTTTGGCCAATCATTTTGATTTGCCTGGTTCAAAGTGTGTATTTGGTATATAGCTCAGGATTTTCCCATGTGTGCACGCGCAGCTCTTAGCCAAGATAGATTCTACCGAAGAGGCCTAAGGGTAGGTTTGGCAAGTTGGCATCACTCCCCTTTGGACCTCCAGGGAGCCTTTCTGCATGTATGTAGTCGGGGAGGTCTCCTGACTTTGAAAATGAAGACTATGTGGTCTCTTATCTTCTATCTGGGCAGGGCCCCAGCTTCCACTCTCAATTGTCCTGTTATTCTGGTCTGGGAGTATGGAAATCTATTTGCCCTGAGGGCCCATCTGTCTCCTGCCTCACACCCAAATCAGCTTTGTGATATTTAAAACTTTTACTGATGTCAAATGGAGGAAAAGAACAGGAAAAAAAAAACACCTTTCCTTGTTGAAGAGTGGGACATTTCCAGGAAGAAAAAGTTTCCACTTGGTTCCTAAAATCAGCAAAAGCTACAAATAGAAATAGACGTGTCTTTTCCGTAAATATTAGTAAAAAGGGCTTAGCCATCTAAACAGGTGAGCTTGATTTCTCATCTGCCAGAAACCCAATTTGAATCCAGTCTCTTTTGTAACTGAGTTTTACGTTGTATCTGATTCATGGCTGAAATTTTGGAATGGGAGCTATGAGGTCTGTGTTTGTAGGTGTGTTATAGATGTGTGGCATTACCGATATTAATTTGTAAAAGAGCTCTGCTTGATTGACTTAAAGGAAATTAAGTGCTTATATAAATGCTCAAAATATAAAACTGGCCAGAATAAATTTTGGGTTCATGTGATCTCGGAAATATTCAGTGTTGAATTAATATCTAGTATTAAAGTTAGCTTGAGCTTGTTGGTTTGATTAATACAGACCTATCTTTAGGGTTATCAACATTAAGTATAATACTTTTATTGTACCCAGGTTTACTAGAAATCAAATAAGACCTTATTATTCCTGTTACAAAGTTTGTCAGCAAGAAAAATAACAATACGACAAAGGTTTTAAGTAAATAGAGGTAAATGAGGTAAAAGTTTTAGGTGAACTCTATAGGAATAATTATGTTTTGGGAATGTCTATAATAGTCTCCAGATTTTTGTAACTTTAAGTTAAAAGAGAATTCATTGACTATCTGGGTCATTTCAAATAGGACAAAATATTAGAACATAAGTTTATCAATCAGGAAATGCTGGTATGACAGTTTACAATTACTTGCATCTTGGTTTTCACTAGAGATTAAGGTTTTAAGGTTAAGAATTATAAGGGAAACATTTCAGTATGAAGAAATGTAGGATGTTTGTCTTCAGCAAAGAAGGAATGAGGAATTGAAGCAGGAGGGAAGAGGACAGCACAACCTTTGGAAGAATGACATAGCCCGAGAACATGACATAAACTGATTAGAAACAAATGGGTCCAAGATGGCGGACAAGTTGACTTCCACGAGACCTTGAGCCTCAGTTTGGCTCATTGTAACACATCAGCGAGCTAAATGATACACCCACAGGCACCATGACAGTTCTAAGCCTGACCCTAAAGGTCAAAAAGTGAGCGGTGGCCCAATTTCAGGAAATCCCCACCCCTTCCCCAAAATAGCTGGAATATTCCTCCCGCACATTAGCCTATGAAATTACCCACCCCTATAAAAACTGACAACTCCATACCCTGCTGCCTTTCTCCCCTTCTGTGGTGGCCCACACTCTGTCTGTGGAGTGTGTTTCTCTCTAAATAAATCCACTTCTTACCTATCACTTTGTTTCTCACTGAATTCTTTTTGCGATGAGACATCAAGAACCTGATGTTTCATTAAGTCCTGAAACCAGGTGTGTGATCTCAGTTGGAAGACTGTGGGTTTTGGCTGGATTGGAGTCCTGGCCGCTTGGGTTCAAGTTCCAGTCTGACGTGCATGGTTTCAGCATGACAATACATTTTGTTAAAGGGAAAAAGGCGGTTCTGTCCTAGAGCTGGTTGTTTCTAAATGGAGAAGAAAGGAACAGATGAATAAGGATACAGAAAATTGTGGAACGCTTGTGGAGGAGGAACGCTGGAAGAGTTTTGTGCATTGTCAGGATTGGCTAAGGTAACACTGAACTTAAATAGAATTTTAAAGGTAAAGTGGTACAAAACCTGAATTTGGTTCTCTAAGAGGACAAAGGTTTCTTGAAATATTGAACTTATGGTAACTGAGTTTCTTTAAGTGATCTGTATTTGCCATTGAGATCTTTTATTATCACTGGTTAAAATTTTTGATATTTTTGACAAGCTTCCCAAAGATCAAATTCTAAATGAAGCTCACTTGACCTCTAGTTAACTTTTGAGATTTTCCAAAGGGTCCCTGGAACACTTCAAATTATTTGGATTCTTTCAATCTCAGTGAGAGGAATATTAAACTAACTAGGCTTACTTGGTATGTTAAATTACGTGGGAAGCACTGTCAAATAAATGGTGATAAAACGTCTTAGATTATATCATGGGTAAACACTTAATATACGCATTCTGGCAATTATATGGAACTTCTAAAGTCCTGGAATATCCTGGTAAATGATATCACTAATACTTTTAGTAATTATCTTAAACTGTGTCACAGCAGTAACCAATTTTCTTTTCAATTGCATTGTAATCCCGGCTGGTTGATGCCAAAGCAAAAAGGCATCCCTTTAATGGTTAGAGATGATCAACTGCTATTTATGGTTTTACAGTGGCTTTTGAATGACTATAGCGATTTTGTACAGAAGCGGGGAAGAATGATGAAATCCTTCATGTTCAAGTATTTGTGCTATTACATCAGGGAAAATGAAGGGAATGAGAGTGAGAATATGTTGCTTCAAACCTAACTCCACTGACTGAGCTCATGACTTCCCCCCTTCTAAGGATCAATTAGAAAATCCTGTGTTGACATAGAGAACTGACTTGTAGTTGCCAAGGGAGGGGTGTGGAGGAGGGATAGATTTGGAGTTTGAGATTAGCAGATGCAAACTATCATATATAGAAAGGATAAACAGGGTCCTACTGTATAGCAAAGGGAACAACAGTCAATATCCTGCACTTAACCATAATGGAAAAGAATATGAAAATTATACATAACTGAATCACTTAGATGTACAGCAGAAATTAACACAAAATTGTAAATCAACTATACTTCAGTAAACTTAAAAAAAGAAAAAATCCCGTGTTTAGTTTCTGGGGCACAGGGACTTGGCCAGGTATCACCATCTAAGACCCAACAGGGCACCCAGTTTGGGCCAGGAGCCGCTCTCAGGGCAAGGCACTTTCCATTCTGTTATCTTGCATGAGGGCTAAAGGCAAATGACCAGCCAGCTGGGTTTCTCAGACTTGTTTAACTGGAAAGATTGCAACACTCATTTATAGGGAGGGTCCTCTACACCTGAAGGCCAACTGACAGCACCCACAGCTGAGCCAACTTGGAGCCCCAATGAGGGAAGAATGCCCTTATTAGAGCATTACTTATTAGTGCATCTTGGCAGGGCTTTGAAAGAGGGAACCAAAGCAAAAGAGTTTGAACAAAATTCAAGAAACTCAGCAAAAACACAAATGAAGACCTCTGAGTTTTTGGAAAGGATTTATCAGGCCTACTGACATCATCCTAATGCAGATTGTGAGGCCCCTGAAAATAAAAGAATGGTAAACTTGCCCCTTTTTGGGGGGCGCGGGGAGGGCAAAGTGCTTCAGATACCAGGAGAAATTGCAAGAATTAGATGGTGCATTTGGAATAAATCCTTCTCAGTTGCTGGATGTTGCTTTTAAAGTGTTCAGCAGGGTAAACAGAAGAAAGAAGATGCAAACAAAACGCCACTTTTTTGGCAGCTGTATTGGATTCCCAGAAGGCTAGTTACTTGAAGAGAGGTAAGCCACTATTCGAGAAGAAACATGTGCTTCCTGTAAGCAGAAAGAGCATTGGAAAACAGATTGCCCTAGGCCAAAACATAAGAAAAACAGTAAAAGACTCTCAGATAGTAGAAAGAGAGGAACATGATGAACAAAGAAGCCCAGGGGCTCCCTTGGACTTGAGGCATCTAATTCCCCACAGGAGCCCCATTTAAAAATTGACAGTGGGGAATGAGCTGATTAACTTTCTGATGGACCTCACCCTGAAGCTTTCCACCATAACAGCTTGACATCACAGTCTAGAAATAATAAAAAGACTGCCGTCAGACCTCCCTAGATGGGGACTCAAAACAGAGGAACCTGCCACACCGAGGACGGGAAAATAGACTTTACTCAAATACCCTGAACTGCAGGAAATTCCTGATAACCTGCTAGTGTTTATGGATACTTTTTCAGGATGGGTGGAAGCATATCCCACCTGGACAGAAGTCTCTGAAGTGGTTAAAGCCCTCCTAAGGGAAATTATCCCCGGATTTGGGTTGAGGCATTAAAACTACTTTCATCCTGCAGACCACAGTCAACAGGAAAAACCAAGAAAGTGAATCATACATTAAAAAGGAACATCTCTAAAATATGTCGAGACTAATTTAACCTGGGATAAGGCCTTGCCAGTCGCCCTGATACAGATCGGTGGCACCCAGAAGCAGGTTTAAATTAAGCCCCTTTGAAATATTGTATGGTAGGCCATTTCCAGGTGTCTGCCCAGGCGAGAGAATCTATAAATGCTCTAAGATACCCAGCAGTTGCCAATTACATTAAAACTTTGGGGGGTTTCCCTGGTGGCGCAGTGGTTGAGAGTCCGCCTGCCGATGCAGGGGACACGGGTTTGTGCCCCGGTCTGGGAGGATCCCACATGCCGCGGAGCGGCTGAGCCCGTGATCCATGGCCACTGAGCCTGCGCGTCCAGAGCCTGTGCTCAGCTACGGGAGAGGCCACAACAGTGAGAAGCCCACGTACCGCAAAAAAAAAAAAAAAAAGAAAAAAACAACTTTGGGCAGTATACTAACCTCTTCATGAGTTTGCCCCCAACAGGTCTGCCTATCCAGTTGAAATAGATGGTAGTTTCATTGTAGCTGGAGAAGAGTCAACCTACCTATTTATGTCCAAATAAATAGCACGGGAATTTAGTATATATATTGGGAACTGGAACAAAAACTCCAAGTTCAATTACAAATTAGACAACAAAGTGCTAAGGGGTTTCATCAGGTTCAAATAGTTGCAGATAAAAGAGGCCTGACTAGGGCTTCCCTGGTGGTGCAGAGGTTGAGAGTCCGCTTGCCGATGCAGGGGACATGGGTTCGTGCCCCGGTCCGGGAGGATCCCACATGCTGCGAAGCGGCTGGGCCCGTGAGTTCTGGCCTCTGGGCCTCGGCGTCTGGAGCCTGTGCTCCTCAACGGGAGAGGCCTGCGTATTGCAAAAATAAAAAAAAGGAAGTCTTCATCCCTTTCCCACAAGACTGTGCAAGGGATATTGACAGTAGGGTACTGTAATAGGGAAGAGCCTTTTGTATTTCAAGTTAATCACTAAAGGGATGTTGCCTGTCAGCTTAAGTTATACATAAGGGTCTATCTCCCGGGGAACTCTGCGTCCCAGGTAATGAGCATTAAGCTAAAATACCTTTGTTTAGCTCACAGAAAACATCCTGACCAGGCCCACCTGTGAGTGACAGCCGGAGGGAAGAAATTAACACAACTCCCCCAGAGGCTGATGGGAACCAGGAAATGCTGGTCTTCACTCCCTCCACTTTTAGTATAAAAGAAGCCTGAATTTTAACTCAGGCAAGATGGTTCTTTGGGACACGAGCCCAACATCTTGGTCTGGTGGCTTTCCAAATAAAGTCACTATTGCTTGTCCCAATAACTTGTCTCTTTTTTTTTTTTGCGGTACGCGGGCCTCTCACTGTTGTGGCCTCTCCCGTAGCGGAGCACAGGCTCCGGACGCGCAGGCTCAGCGGCCATGGCTCCCGGACCCAGCCGCTCCGCGGCCTCTTCCCAGGCCGGGGCACAAACCCGTGTCCCCTGCATCAGCAGGTGGACTCTCAACAACTGGGCCACCAGTGAAGCCCAACAACTTCTCTTTTTTTTTTTTTAACATCTTTATTGGGGTATAATTGCTTTACAATGGTGTGTTAGTTTCTGCTTTATAACAAAGTGAATCAGTTATACATATACATATGTTCCCATCTCTCTTCCTTCTTGCGTCTCCCTCCCCCCCACCCTCCCTATCCCACCCCTCTAGGTGGTCACAAAGCACCGAGCTGATCTCCCTGTGCTATGCGGCTGCTTCCCACTAGCTATCTACCTTACGTTTGGTAGTGCATGTATGTCCATGCCTCTCTCTTCGCTTTGTCACAGCTCACCCTTCCCCCTCCCCATATCCTCAAGTCCGTTCTCTAGTAGGTCTGTGTCTTTATTCCTGTCTTACCCCTAGGTTCTTCATGACATTTTTTTTTCTTAAATTCCATATATATGTGTTAGCATACGGAATTTGTCTTTTTCTTTCTGACTTACTTCACTCTGGATGACAGACTCTAAGTCTGTCCACCTCATTACAAATAGCTCAATTTCGTTTCTTTTTATTGCTGAGTAATATTCCATTGTATATATGTGCCACATCTTCTTTATCCATTCATCTGGTGATGGGCACTTAGACAACTTGTCTCTTGATTTATTAGCCAGCCAGAGGGTGAGCAGTACAAGCTTGGACTGGGTAACATCTCTGAGCTCTTTATTTGATCTTGAGGCTGGGCAAGTATAGGACTTGCAGGCCTGAGGGATGCAGCCCAATAGATGATAACTGGCATTAGGACTGATAATATTATATCAGGACATATCAGATTTTCAGGAATTTCCAAAACACTTATATACCTATATAAACACAACGTAATCCTAGCTCACGTTAGCTTAGTTTCTGTTATTTTAATTTATATAAGTACTTTTTAAGCCAATTAGAGCTCTTCTATAAATTAATCTTAGCAATACCATCCAGTGGTAGATATATATCTCACATCTACTGTCTCTCTAAACACACATGAACATACAGACAGGTGCAAAGACCTTATAGACTTGTTCTGAAATTTCAGCCATGAGATATGTACAATCATGTAAAGCTCATTAGTTATAAAAGTTGAATCTAAGTTTTTCTGTTAGATGGAGCAAGTTAAGGTTACCTGGTTAAAGCCTTTCAATATATATCTGTGGAGAAGCACTTAAAAGATTTTTCTACTTGCCCAAGTTTCAAATTACCCTTTCCCCTTTTGTTTTCCTTCTAACAAGAATTACTTCCTTTAAGTTTATAGAATATTTATATCTCAAAGCACAGGGAAGGAATGCAAGTTCCTCCAAGAAGGACTTTGGTTTCCCAAGGCTAATATTTACAGACCTCTGAGGGATGGGGGGGTGGTGGTTGGGATTGGTAAAGGAATAAGTGAACTTTGAACTGTCTCCCAAACTGCATTTCTAGTTTTACAAGGAGTTTAGAGATAAGGAATTAAGAGCAACTGTCTTTAAGCAATTGGGTTGTAACTTAAATGACACCAGAGGTTGATCCACCCAAAATCCTTTTATGAGGGTTTTAAATAGTTCTTCTTTCTCTCTGGGGACGTGGTTTCACTTTAGCTTACAGGAGGAGGCTTAAAAAAAAATCCCTTTAGGCTCTGAATATCAGTTTCCAATTTGGCCAAATTTCTGATCATAAAGTTATTAAATCCTTTCAGAGAAAAATACCGTATGCTAACACATATATAGAAGCTAAAAAAAAAAAGGTTCTGATGAACTTAGGGGCAGGAGAGGAATAAAGGCAGACTCCTAGAGAATGGACTTGAGGACACGAGGAGGGGGAAGGGTAAGCTGGGACGAAGTGAGAGTAACATTGACATATATACTCTATAAAATGTAAGATAGATAGCCAGTGGGAAGAAACTGCATAGCACAGGGAGATCAGCTCGGTGCTTTTCCACCACCGAGAGGGGTGGGATAAGGAGGGTGGGAGGGAGACGCAAGAGGGAGGGGATATGGGGATATACATATGCATACAGCCGATTCACTTTGTTATACAACAGAAACTAACACAACGTTGTAAAACAATTATACTCCAATGAAGATGTTAAAAAAATAGTTATTAAATCTTTTCAAATATCTTGCCAGATTTCAGCTGGAACAGACAATAAATATTTCTGGCAGTATTAAATAACTCCATGGACCCAAAAGGCATCTTAGTGTGCAAGTTACCACCTTCCCAAGATCTAGAGTCACTCCCATAGATAGCTAAAGAACCAATAGGCTGCTTGTCCCAGGCAGGCAGAACGCCAAGCCAAGCTCTTAGGACACAAAACTAGACAAGTGAGAATGCAGTAGTTGTCCCTGGGAGAGGAAGCGTCAATAACCAATGGGTCTGGATTTGGAAAGAAAGGGACAACGTGAAATTTTACTTTTCTGTCTCAGCCGAGCATGACAGAGATTCAGGAGATTGTGGTAAGAATTCTTACCCTTCAACTGGCTTCTGCCAGTTTTTCCAGGAATCCCCTCTACAGACTGGTTTCTTATTCATTTTAATTTTAACTTCCCTTGGCTATTTAAGAAAATAGCATAGCACTTTCCTAGGGAATCCTTTGGAGTCTTGGAGTCCCATCAGTTCTGGAAGGGGCCTAAAAGGGGGCATACCTTTAGGGGTGGATTATGAAGGCATTTGAATTGATGTTGACAAATCATCATAGGTCCTTGAAGGGCAACCTCTTTTCCAGTGTCCCAGTTGATTACAACTAAAACAACAGTCCCTAGGCCAGTGTTTTAATTCAGGGCTCCTAGGAATGTGCCCTGTGGGGGGCCAGGTATTTTAGTTGCTTGGCCCTGAAGCTGTTGTACCTGTAAAGCTAATGGTTTGGTGAGCTTTTACTGATGATCTCCTGTCTTTAAATCTTCATTTGTCTTCTGCAACAATCTTTTTTTTTCCCCCCCATGAAGCTATTTTGGAATTTTGAAGCCTTTTGGATTCCTCTGTGTACTAATTAAAATAGGTATCCCATTCTGCTTGCTTAATTTGGGAACCCTTACTTTCAAGTGCACTTTTTAAATGATCTTGTCTAATCTGAATGTTCTGTCATGGCCATTGTAAACTAGGTTGTAACTCCCCAAGAGCTGGCAGCAATTTGGTAGGACCTGGGCTGAAAATGGAGATTAACCCACATCTGTGTCCAGCCGCCAAACTGTTTGACCCCCAACCTCATGGTTACCAAGCCAAATTCTTGGAGCTTTCACGACAGATAGTTCTTACCTATAAAATAGGTAGGTGTGCCGTAAGGTAGTGCACTTAACTCTGGATTTTAAGGAACCCATTTTTGATTTATTTAGTTAGTTTAAACTTTTGGGTCTCTCAGCATCAAACTAACATCTAAAAAGTGTGCTGCTGAGTTGGAAATTGTGTGATGTTTCACAGTGTACCTTCTCGCACAGAAATTTTTTAGAGGTTGGCGGGTGACCTAGTGTCAATCTAACCCATTCTGTGACCAACTTACCCTACACAGGAGTTTTCAGGTTAAGTGGTGAGTGCTGTAACAGTTGTTAAATGCTCAATGCATGCCAACCATTTTTGCAGCTTTTTGTGACTCTCAAGTTTCTCCCATTATCAACTAGACTTTGCTGGACTTAGTCCAGTTCAAGTGGGACCCAGTCCAACCTCAGACTCAGTTTGGTTTTTAAGTTGGACCCAGTCAACTCTGGCCAGTAACCACCATGGAATCTGGGGATTGGGAGACAAAACCAAGGTCAGAGTTTCCAACCAAATAGGGAATTGCAGAAAACCAGTTAGATGGGGAGCTCCATGCAAAGAGAGTGGAGCTTAAAACCAAAAGGAACTTACCAATGGCCCTCGAAAATAACAGGAAAGACAGTGAACTCAAAGGTTGTATGGGGTACCACACCTGTGTTTCTCTTTGTCCCTAAATGCCATCAGAAGATAACTTTGGATCCCACTGTCACTGCCACCAAATCTGTTAAGTAACAAAAATTCAGCTGAGTAAATGTGAAGGTCTAACTGGCTTAATCCAAGAATTCATGAATTGGGCAGCAACCCATCTAACAGAGAGAAGCTCAGAGGAGCTGTACAAAAGGGAAAGCTCATCTTCTTTTGGCTGATGGAAAAGGGGCTATGTGGCAGATGACTTCATTGGCACTGACCAGAAAATTCCAGACTGAGCAATTAAGAGTACATTTCTGGGGGAGGTTCTAAGTGCAGTTAGGTTAGGTATTAAGTCTTTGTGAGCTCAACATAAGTGACTCCATTTTGGGCCTGTGGTTTCTTTTTTTAACAATTACACAGATCCCATGGTTCTCTGAAATAAAAATTTCAGTTTATTTTCTAATTATAAAAGATAGTATATGCTTATTGTAAAAAACCAAAAAATGTAAACACAGAAAGGAATAAAAAAGTGCCACTATTCAGAGATAAACCCTGAAAACAAATCTTTCTTAACACACACATACTTTTCAAGGAGATCATGGTGAAGACCCAAGATAAGAAAAGGAAAGACTTGGCAAAGTTGTGAGCCTGTTGAAACAGCAAAAGTTCCTGTTGTTCTGAGCAAATGACTTCTTTGGGCTTTTGTTGTGGGAATGTAGTATGAATTAAGAAATTTGAGGGTTGTAGCTTTGAGGAGCTAAATTGCTCTGCATAATCATGTAAAAATTGGTCTCAGTAATAGCAGACTCCATTTTGCTTATTTTTGGAAATTAGAGAAAAGTAATTAGTTTATTTCATCACCAAGATAATATTGCTCATTCTTGGGAGTTGTACATGTACAATGTGGTTTGCTCAAGCAACCACAAAACATCACTGAATTTCCTTGCTTGCAAGTTCTCACCTCTCTTGTTCTTGTGTTCAAAACCCAGGCAATCTAGTTCAGAGACCCAGAACAAGATGGAAAGCAGGCTTCAGGCCTGGTTACCAACTCAAGCTGGAGGAAGGTCTAACTGTTGATTGTCACTCCCTTGATCAAGGTTGCCTCTGAACCCCACACAAGGAGATGCTTACCCTAGGTCAATATAATGGAAAGGAATGCTGGTATAAATTAGGCAGCCTGGACATATTGAAATTATAATATATGAGTACCTTGTGAGGTGATTTTCTGTGCATGTGTGTGGCAACAATAATTCCACCTTAGGTTTCTGTAATGTTTCTTTATTTTTTAAGAGTTGCCATTAGATATTAATACCTCCCCCACCCCATTCCATTCTCCATATCTCTTGATTTTCTAAAACACTGGTGTTTTCTAAAACCAGATTACACCCCACCTATAGCCCTATAGCTAAAAATCTCTCCTGTAACTTCCCAGCAGCTTTGTGATAAAATCCAAATCACTGGCAGAATCCAGAAGTCCTCCTTAATCTGAGTCTTACAGCTCTTCCTGATTGGCATAAAAGCACCATTTGGATTCTAAATTCCATGAGGCCAGGTACCATGTTTCCTACCAGACATAAGCAATACTTGAAGTCATCTTTATAGAGAGAATGTGAACTGGCTCTTCTCTTCTTGCCATGACATCATGTTTCCAACTTCACAACTAGAAATCCAGTTCCTATCCCCCCGATTTCCTTCATCTCTCCATCCCTTTTTCATTTGATCAACACCAACCCAGCTCAGTGAAGACCTCACTGCTACATGTAGGAAGCCATCTCTACTTTTCCCAGAATGGGTTAAGCATCCTCACCTGTGAGTCCTTAGCCCTTGTTCTCCTCTACCCTGGTCTTCAACTCTCCCCGTCTTTGTCACCACCAGCTCACAGCTCTTACCACTGTGGGCTTGTTGAAGGCAGTGACTATGTTTTTATCTTGTATTACTAACTTGAATACACAGAGCAGGAATTTAGTTGTGTTGAATTAATATGTTAGCTAGTTCATTTGATCCTCCCAAACCCTCTCTGATTAAGAAGGTATAACAGAAAAGGTCCTCTTAGTCTCTTTCAGTGAACAGGCAGGATTAGAGAGTTGGATAATTCATCCGAAGTTTTACAGCTAGTTAGCAACAGAGCTTAAACTGAAATCTGAAATTGAGACCAGTATTCTTTGTACTGTTCTCTCTTTGCCCCCCCTTTCTCACGGGCACGCTCTGTCACCCCCTTCCACACACATATATTACACACATGCATCTGTGGGGAGGGGAAAGTTACCCCCTTCCCCTCTTGATTCTTTTTGGCTGGTCATATAACTAAAATGGCAAAAAGCAGATTAAGAGGAGAAAATCAAGTTTAACGTGTACATATGGGGAATTCACATAAGCATGAGAAATTACAAAGGTAGTAAGGCAAGATGGGGTATATATGTCCTGGACCAAGGAGTAAGGAGGTGGAGGTTTGGGACTTCTAGGGGAAGTAAGATAATCCACAAGAAGATGGAAAGAGTTAATGCTTGGTAGACAAGTGTTTGCTGGGACATCTAGAGATAGTGGGACTCAAAGAAGACTGACCCACCAGGCCTTGCCAGGTTCTTTCCTGTCTACCACACCTAGTTTATATTATACTATAGTTAGCTATGGTGATAGCCCCTTCTTGCAGCGGGCCTTCTACCTTATCTTAGTGGCAACAATAATTCCACCTTAGGTTTCTGTAATGTTTCTTTACTTTTTTTTTTGCATCTTTATTGGAGTATAATTGCTTTACAATGGTGTGTTAGTTTCTGCTTTATAACAAAGTGAATCAGTTATACATATACATATGTCCCCATATTTCTTCCCTCTTGCGTCTCCCTATCCCACCCCTCCAGGCGGTAACAAAGCACCAAGCGGATCTCCCTGTGCTATGCGGCTGCTTCCCACTAGCTATCTACCTTAAGTTTGGTAGTGTATATATGTCCATGCCACTCTCTCACTTTATCACAGCTTACCCTTCTCCCTCCCCATATCCTCAAGTCCATTCTCTAGTAGGTCTGTGTCTTTATTTCTGTCTTACCCCTAGGTTCTTCATGACATTTTTTTTTCTTAAATTCCATATATATGTGTTAGCATACGGTATTTATCTTTCTCTCTTTACTTTTTAAGAGTTGCCATTAGATATTAATACCTCCCCCTTTTTTTAAATTTCATTTCCCATCTTCAAGCAGTTTGGTTTGTGTGTGTGTGTTTTATCTATCTATCTATTTATTTATTTATTTATTTTTGGCTGTGTTGGGTCTTCGTTTCTGTGCGAGGGCTTTCTCTAGTTGCGGCGAGCGGGGTCCACTCTTCATCGCCGTGCGCGGGCCTCTCACTGTCGCGGCCTCTCTTGCTGCGGAGCACAGGCTCCAGAAGCGCAGGCTCAGTAGCTGTGGCTCACGGGCCCAGCCGCTTCACGGCATGTGGGATCCTCCCAGACCAGGGCCCGAACCCGTGTCCCCTGCACCGGCAGGCAGACTCTCAACCACTGCGCCACCAGGGAAGCCCTAAGCTATTAACTTCTGATTGGAGTATTTTCAGGGTTTGCACAGCAGTATTGAACTCTTCTTCCATTACTGCAGAGAGATTCCTTTTTCCAATTCATAATCTTTAAAGCTTGGCAATAAGACCCTCAGTGCTGAAAAGACATTGGGACTGGGATACGCAGCAGATTCCCTGTGATTTCTCGGCAAGCATGTCTATGTGGCACAACTTTATGAACAAAGGAACTCATGTTTGTAATTTGGCTGGTATTTAGGGTGGAGTATTTGGTGACAGAAGGAGACTGGTATCCAAATCCACATGGTCCTGACCATTTAGTCAGGAACCCTTTATACATTGGTTGTCACACAAAATAAAAAGACTAGAGTGGTTTACAGACAAGGTTAGAATGGAAGCTGTAATTCCCAGGGGTATTCCATGACTTTTGCCAGTGGTGCTGTAGTGTCCAAACGCCTCCATTCTCCATGCGCTCCTGTCGACATGTGAGAGTGAAACAGATTGCAAAATAGCTGATATAGGAGGTCGGTTGTCTGGTTTTGGCAGCTGTAAAGCTTATTTCTGTCACCTAACCAAAGTAAGTCCAGATTTTTGATCCACCCGTATATAGTTTGTGGTTTGGGGCAGCTTGATCATGGGGGCAGCTGCAATATCCTGACTTGTACAAGGGTGACCTCTGAGACATCCGGAACATGTGGTGATTTGGCAGACATTTGTTCCCAAAATGGTGGTGCTAGAGTCATTTGCAGTTTCCTTGCGAGGTTTAAAGATGTCACCTATGGAATCAAACCACAGAATTTGATTTGCAATATTGTCCTGGTATGTCACCCAAGAAAGGTCCAGTGTCATGTTTGCTTTTAATGCAAAGGGAAAATTTTTCACCTATTTATCTGGGTAAGGGACAGTCTGTGGGCTTCTACAGATTTTTTTCTGGGGCCCAAATGACTCACTAAAAGAAGATGCAGAGGGCTTCCCTGGTGGTGCAGTGGTTGAGAGTCCGCCTGCCGATGCAGGGGACATGGGTTCGTGCCCCAGTCCGGGAAGATCCCACATGCCGCGGGGCGGCTGGGCCAGTGAGCCATGGCCGCTGAGCCTGCGCATCCGGAGCCTGTGCTCCGCAACGGGAGAGGCCACAACAGTGAGAGGCCCGCGTATCGCAAAAAAAAGAAGATGCAGAGTGATGATTTTCTTGTCATGGATATCATACCCTGCCGCTCATCCATCTTACGTACTTAGCCCACCATGTCCACATCAGCAGGAACCCAGACTCGGTCAGGCTCTTTTGCACTATCCACATGTTGACATAATCAACACTCAGGCTGAGTTAGCGTGGCCAGGGTTTGGTAAGTTAGCATAAGGGGGTAAGGGAGGGTTAGTAAGAACAAAACACAGGTTGAAAACGAGCCCAGAGTGGAGACTTAGAGGAGAAATAAGATAGAGACAAGTGTTCTCTAGCTAGCCTTCTAATAAATGATTAATAAATGCAGAGAAAGGATTTGTTAATAAGAAAAAGTGTTCTGTTTTTTGATGTGTGTGTATAGGGAGTCTTAAAAGTGGGGAAAGGGAGATAGGTGAAAGTGAGGCTTCTTGATCTGTGATCTTGGGAAAAGCTGTCTGCTTCATGACGCTGGCTGCTTCTGGGCCTGGGAATCGGCCCTGGAAATCTTTCAAAATCACCTGGGGCATCTGTCTCCCACTTGTCTTGAGAGGGATGTTCTGGGCCTGTGTTGGCATGGCTTGCGTGGATCCAGGAGGATTTTCCTTTTGACGACAGTGTAGGTGGTTGGCAGTACCTCATTAGGTCCTTCCCAGGGAGGTGACAGCACATGTTTTCTTCTAAAGACCTTGATGTACACTTGGTCTCCTGGTCGAAAGGATGGCGAGGCTTATCAGTTGATGGAAGCCAAGCCCCTTTTACCTTCTTCATGTACATTTGTTGTTGTATCTAGCTAGTCATATCATCAGGTTGTTCACCTAAGTTCCCATAATCTTCACTTAACCCAGGAATGGAAGGTTTAGAAATACCAATGGACATTGGGTATCCAAAGACCATTTTGAAAGGGGTCAGTCCATGTCTCCTATTTGGAGTATTCTGGATCTTTATAAGGGCCAAGGGCAAAGCTTCTGGCCATTTAAGTCCAGTTTCTTGACAGATCTTTCCTAAAGTTTTTTTATGTCTAGATTTTTTACGTTCTACTTTCCCTGAGGGTTAAGGATGATATGGGGTCTGAAATTGTAATGAGTACCCTGGAGTTTTTGCAAGCAAGTGCTTTATGTTGTAAAATGAGTTCCTTGATCTGATTCAGTCCATAAAGGAATGCCAAAGTGAGGAATAACCTCAGTTATTAATGTCTTTACCACTGTTGTGGTTGAGGCACGTCTAGTCCAATAGGATTCAGTCCATCCACGAAACATGTAGACAACAGCCAAACAGTGAGAATAGCCTAAAGCAGGAGGAAATCTATAAAATTCATTTGGAGTGCCACAAAGGGGAATGTGGGCCTTGGAGGATTTCTTGGGGTATCCCAGGTATTTCCCAGAAATTTGGGGAGATTTACAAGTAGTACACAGGGAAATACTTTGGTCAGAAATTTTATGGATGCCAGGGCAAAACCAATTGTCTTGTATTTCCTTAATTCTCCCCCATCTGCACATATATCCCACTTGATGGGATATAAGCCAAGAGGTTAAAGGGAAGGGTGCTATAGGAAGTCCATTTGGCCAGATGTATCCATCTGGTAATTGTTTAGCACCCTTTTGCACCCATTTGCCTCTTTCAGACTGCGGGGCATTTGCTTAACAGTTGATGAAATCAGTCAAGAATACAAGTAAGTTTAAAAATTCGGTAGAGAAGGAACAAGGGTGTCCATTTTGAGCTGGATTTTAGCAACTCTGTCAGCCTGATCATTTCCTAAAGATACAGCATTTCCTTGGTATGGGCTGAACAATGAACAACAGTTTTAGAAGGGAGGTGAATATCTTGTAATAAGGCAGCTGCTATATGGTCATTAGCAATAAGATTACCTGCAGAAGTTAAGAGGCCACGGGATCTGCAAATTGTGCCAACAGCAAGGCAGACTCCAGCAGCACATCTGGAATCTGTGTAAATAGCGGCAGTTTTCCCTTCTGCTAAGGTACAAGCTCTAGTAAGAGCTATGAGCTCAGCAGCTTGGGCTGATTTTCCTGTGGCATCAGAATGAACAGCAGGCGTCCCACGAGGGGAAACTGCAGCATAACCAGTTATGTTTCCCAAGAAACTTCATTGACGGGAGCCATCACAAAATAGAAGTCAGGCTGGGTTACCTAAAGGGGTGTCTGAGAGAACCTCTCGTGGCTTTGAGACCATTTCTACGGCTGCAAGGCAATCATGTGTGATACAGCGGGGCTGTCCATCAGGGAGGGGTAGTAAAGTAGCTGGATTCAAACGGTTACAACGATGTAAGATGATGAGAAAGTCAGCTCATAAGTGGCCTGTCACCGTGTAGAGAGTTGCTGTATCCTTTGAACTTGTAGAATAGCTGACACCGCCTGGGGAACATAGAGATGAATAGGGGAGCCTAACATGCACACTGGCTTTGTCAATCAAGGCGGCAGCTGCAGCCACTGCACAGAAGCATGGGGCACACCTAATGCCGCAGGAGCTAACTGGCATGAGAAACACGCTACAGGGATGTATCTTGAGAAGCAGAAGATTGTCCTAGAATGCCTGTAGCAGTCCCATTATTTTCATGGCGGTATAGATGAACAGGTCTGTCAAAATTAGGTAAGCCAAGAATTTGGAGTGTGGACAAAGCTAATATTAAAGCTTCAAAGGAGATTGATTAATGCCTCTGAAGGGCCAGGAAATAGGCTCTGTGTTGTGATCTAGGAGAAGAGCAGACAGAGGTTTAGCAAAGGCTGCAAAATTAGGAATCCATTGGCAGCAGTAGCCAGCTGCCTCCAAAAGTCCACGTAACTGTTTTTTTCATTTGGGGGAGGGGAATGGACAAAATCGACTTAACCCCATCACATTCACCATTGTGAATGAATTCTAGGTCGAGCGATGATGTTAACCAGATATTCTAACCACGGTGTGCTGATGTGACTCCAAAAAAAATGTTTTTAAAAAGTATTTGGCAAGACCTTTATTGAAATAAGAGATGTTTTTGTTTAACCACCAGAACCTCAGTAAAAATTGGGACTATTATTTCTGGGGATTCCAGAACTTCCTTTGGAAACATCCCCCAACTCAAAAGAAAGTCTGATGTAACCTCATAAAAATCCATGTTGCAATAGGTGCTGTGTCACTGAGAACCACCGAAAAGGCAGGGTTAAGGGCACAAAACGAGCTGCAAACCATATATGGAGAAACCCTTTTCTTCACACTTGTGATGAACTCATGTTCTGCTTTCCGTTTTCTCAAAGCTGAAGTCGACTGTGCTTTGTAAAACCGGCTCACCGACCCTCGGGACCTGCAGTGCCTCTGGATTCCAGCCTCCGGGTCTCCATGCCAGACAGTCTGAGCATGCGAGTCACACTTGCTGTGACACACTGGATGCTCTCTGTGGTCTCCAGTTCTTCCTCTCCAGCAAATACTTTGCCAGATATCGAAAATGAAGATTTCATCAAAGACTGTGTTCGAATGCACAACAAGTTCCGATCAGAAGTGACTCCAAAAGCCAGTGATATGCTATACATGGTAAGAAAAACATGAGGGCTTGTGGCAGAAGTCAGTCAAAAACAACTAATGTGGATTGATTTTGGTGGTGAATCCTTGGTAATCCTGACCAGTGCTCTCGCGGTGATGAAGGTGTGCTTTAAATTCACCACCTGCGATCAAAACGAACCCAGTTTCTCTCTGCCTACTCAGTTCTTGTTATAAAGCAAGTATGTTTTACTTCTCTTTTTGGACACGTCCTTTGCACACGTCCTCAGGTGCAATTTATGTCTCTTTTTTGCCTGTTAATTTTTGTGAGGTTTTTTTGGTTTCGTTTTTTGTCTCTAAGTTGACTTTTTTTTGTTGCCGGCAGAGTACTGACTGTCTCAGGGAGGCCGCAGGGCGTCTGGGGGAAAGGCTAGGATTTTGATTCAGTCAGGCTTGGGTTTGAATCCTAGGTCTGTGGCTTTGGCCTGGTTTTTTAACCTTTCTGAGCTTCTTATGATAGGGGCTATCGTAGGTATGAAATTACAGAAAATATGTGAAACCAGCATGTTATTTTGCAACATAATAGACCTTCAGTGAAATGTTGTTCTGTGTCACTCACTTTGATTCTAAATTCCTCGAAACTAGATTATCATGTCTCCCACTAACGCTAGTCAAACTTGAAGACCACAATATGATCCTCCACATACGGAGGACCTACATGTTCGTGGTCCTTCTCCATTCTGGACATCGTGCCTCACCTCCCATGCAAATTCCCACTTTGCTCACTGCGGTTACAGCGTTGGGTAACAGGCTCCATTCTTGACCCTCCTAGTGTTTCGTATTTATTTCTGCAGACTTGGGACCCAGTACTAGCCCAAATTGCAAAAGCATGGGCAAGGAACTGTCAGTTTGCACACAACATACAGCTGAAGCTACCCCACAAGCTGCACCCAAATTTCACTTCACTGGGAGAAAACCTCTGGACTGGGTCTCTGTACCTCTTTTCTGTGTCTTCAGCCGTCACAGACTGGTACAACGAAATTCAGTACTATGACTTCAAGACTCGGAAATGTGACAAGGTCTGTGGCCATTATACTCAGGTAAGTATCTGCCTTATATTCTCTGGAAGCCGTCGTTTCAAGGGTGAGGAGAAAGCTGGAATCTGGTGTTAAGAAAAATATAGAGTAAGCTAGTGTCCCTGTAAATATTAGAGAGTAGGGGTTACAGGCTTACTTTAAAAATAAATAAATGGAGGGCTTCCTGGTGGCGCAGTGGTTGTGAGTCCGCCTGCCGATGCAGGGGACACGGGTTCGTGCCCCGGTCCGGGAAGATCCCACATGCCGCGGAGCAGCTGGGCCCGTGAGCCATGGCCGCTGAGCCTGCGCGTCCGGAGCCTGTGCTCTGCAATGGGAGAGGCCACAGCAGTGAGAGGCCCGCGTACCGCAAAATAAATAAATAATAAATAAATAAATAAATAAATGGAACAGACTCCAATACCAGAGGAGATAGTGCTTGAAGAGTGTAGTTACATGGACATAGGTAAAATGTGAGGCCCACCAATCTGCACAGCCTTTGAATAATTTTGATCACACCTGTCTTCCCATGGTATTTAGTGCCATTTGTGAATAATCAAAGGACCTTATGAGTAAATGGATTTATTCCAGGTACGAGTTCTCTAGGAAATTTGAGTCAATTGTTCTGGGACTATAAAACTGGGAGAAATAAGCCTCTCAGACAGAAGCATCAATAAGAATTGAAGGGGACTTCCCTGGTGGTCCCGTAGTAAAGAGTCTGTGCTTCCGCTGCAGGGGGGCATGGGTTCGATCCCTGGTCGGGGAAGATCCGCATGCTGCGCAGTGTGGCCAAAAGAAAAAAAATTGTGGTAATAATAGTTGATGCTTCCATATCCTCTTAGTCTTTCAAACATGGACTAAGAATCTATGATGTGCCACATGAAGACGAAAAAAAAGTCCCAGACCCAGTGGAGAGGTCAACATATAAATTTGTACAAATAATCCTGTAGCTACCCTGTACCCACATCTACAGTATTAGTGTCAATAGCCACATTCAGAGCTTCTCGATGAGATTTTTTCTTTCTTTTTTTTTTTAAAATTCAAGCTGTTTTTGGCTTCCTAACTCTAACTCACATTTGCAACATGGTGGAAACAAATCCCTAGGAAAAGTCTTCTATAATCTTCTTAATATGCTACCTCCCTATACTGGCCACATTTTATTTATTTTATTTCCTGGTGGTCCTTGTCAAACCAATAACTAAAAGTAGTGAACCTATGTTTGACTGGTTTTAACGTAGAAAAAAATTGTTGAAATGATGTCTGAGAGCAAAAGCATTTCTAACAAGCCAGTTAACTTGGAATATTAGGTGTTTTTAAGAGCAAAATGTTGGTAGAAAAACTCAATATAGTTCAGCCTTATAAAGATACTGACCTCACTGGTGGTGGTATAGATGAAACACGTTTGGCACAGTTACAGGAAATTGTTATAATGAGAGGGAAAGGGTTGATGTCAGTGAAATTTTCATCTTAAGGTTATTGTAATCAAGGAG